>NC_091821.1:383249697-383880947 GCF_038994185.2 Dermacentor albipictus | reverse complement strand
CGTAAAACCCCAGAATTCATTTAATCAATTCAGCCCGTTGTACTGTCGGCGTTTCATAATTAGGACGTGTTCTTTTCAATGTCTTCTGCATATATAACTGCTTTCTTTTCTTGCTAAATTTTCTTGGTCTTTAACTGCTCATTTTAAGCTTTCACACTGATTTTAAAGTCTTCATAGCTACATGGGAGTACATTTTCTGCTTATTCTTTACTTTTGTTTGATCTGGTAGGTTTAACAGAGATATATAGTGACCAGGTTCTACCTTATTTCTTTATTTGCTCGGGAACGGATATATATATATATATATATATATATATATATATATATATATATATATATATATATATATATATATATATATATATATATATATAAGGAAGGCAGGGATGTTCACTAGTCAGGAGTCCGGTTGGCTACCCCCCACTGGGGAAGGGAGAAGGTTAAGAGAGAGAAGAGGGAGAGAGAGAGAGTATAGAGGCGTGCACAGACCGTACTTAAGTCAAAGCCGCTCGTACAAACCAGACGTTCTTAGAAAGCACAAAAGTGCATTCACTGTCTTCTGAGCCGATGATCGGTGGGGACGGCGTTCTAGTACTGTCTGTTCACTCAGGGGACGATCATCTAGTTTCCTCAGTGGGTCGGACAAAGATCGTCTTTGTGCTTGAAATTGAGGACTGTGGCACAATAAGTGGTCAATGTTCTCCTCGCATCCGCAAACATTTGTATTAAGTCAGGCCGCACTGTTGGCAGCTTTAGTCCGACATCACATCCATGGCGCATGGTCGCTGCCAACTGTTTTTCACGCGGGGATATGTTGAGGACCTTGCAAGTGGCTCGAAGGCCTCGCCGCAGGCGTTCTTGTTTTTTTGGCAAATAAGCAACGAGTCGGGCAAGAAGGCCGTGGCGCTGCTGCAACTGCTACGGCGATACTGTTGGGCGTTACGCTGTTGCGGAAGAGGTAGTCGATTCAGTTTCTGGCCTCGGCGTTATACTGTATATTGACGTGGACAAAGTGTGTTGAACACTGAAGCTTCATTGTTCGAGAACAGCAGTACCAAATAAAAAAAAAATCATCCTTTGCTTGTCTGCGATAATGACAGGCACTTCAAGCGCGATTTTGTTATCTCTATTTTGTTTTTCCAGGTTCGCGGCTGCCTCGTTGCATAATCAAGAACACATGTAGTAATTATTGGAAGTCAGAGATAGTAAAGGAAAGAAAAATGAATTGGGGTGCAGGGGTAAAGGGTGGGGGGAGGAATTGGCGGAGTGCTTCACGGCCACTTGTAAATGCATATACTGTACGCGATTAGTTGAGAAAGAAGCGTATTTAAAAAGATTAAGAAATTGCTCACATTTGCACGCAGTGGCTTGATGGTTAGGGCCGATTCCGCTGCCGAGCAGTATGCCAGGGCTGGGCATCCTGGCTTAAACGGGCAGCGTTCCAACTCGGGTGGACGGTAGGTAGAAAAAATAAAATAAAAGAATAAGAATGCCTATGCTCACTCATGTTTCCGGCAACGTCATGAGATCCACCCGGTCGTTATCAACATCGTGAGTATGGCCACTGTAAGGAATACTTAACCCGTTCCTTTACGTGTCGTGAACATCGCCTACGCATGCGTTACCGCAGCATCACGCGCAGCTGCACAGAATGCGGTACACTTCGTTACGACCGACACCGTGTCGCCCGTTCTCTCCTCCGTGTAGCCCGTGCCGAAAGGTTTCCGACTGTCTTTCTCCACTTATTCTCCTCTCCATCAACCTTTGCTGCTTGTTGAACGGAGTATATACAGCGTACGACGACGCCCGCCAATGACAAATCTATTCTTTATTTTCTAAACGTGAATTTCTTACTCATTAGAGAGCTGCACGCTCTCGAAAAGGGGTCACTGTTTCCGCAGCTCTCGCGTTGCTTGCGAGTATTGTGTGCCACTTATATGAGGGATTATGATTACACGAAGAAAACAGGCAATAAAGCCAGAAAAAGTGCAAAGGAAATTAGTTATGGTAAATTGTAAGGTAGAAGTATTAAGGTAAATGAAAACGAAAGTGGGCGAAAGGATACCTTGTTTCGACAGGTGCACGGTGTCTAAACTGTGATCTTCCACAGATTGAACCCCACATCGCACATATGTGAACGGATATCTACCGCATAGCGGAAGATGTGGGTTTGGTACCTACTTGGCTGGGCCAGTTGCCTTTTTGTCCACATTCGTTTCCGTTTACTCTATAGCTTCTAGCAGGGTTGTGGGAATATTCGAAACTTCTGAATGACTAATCGGATAGTGTCCTGTTCGGTATTCGAATCGAATAGTCGCTATTCGGAAATGCGAATCTCTTTCGAATACTTCGCTAATATTTCAAAACGTCAACTGCACCCAAGTAAACACAAGATTGGAGGAAAAGTACGTTAAGTTTTCACCCCCGCGGGCATAAACATGAGAACTGGCGTATTGTAGCAGGCTACGTCATTTAGGCACAGCCATACTTTCCAGGCTCTAGAGCGATAATTAGCACTCTCTGAGGATGCATGTGCAATTGAAGAGACCGCTGGTTTGCTCATTATGCCCCATTCGGAGTTTTAATAAACAACGCTCTATCACCATGCACTTCAGTCTTTTGACACAGAGCTCACCACAGGTGACAAGAGTATGTTTCGCCGCACTGCTAGCGCAGGTAGCCATCCGTACATGGCGCATTTGACACTGTCCGACAACTATAATACCTGCAGTATTCACTACTTCAAGCAGACCGTCTCGGAAGTCAGGAGCACGGTATGGTCTGCCACTCAAGTCCGCATGAAGAAAAATGGAATTCAAAACATCGTTACCGGTTGGTGGACGCGGGAGGACAACCTTGCAACTTGCATATTCATTCAGAAACGTGGTCGACGGTCCTCGGCCTAGGGCCGACACGTTGTTTCCAGCAGCGAGAATTTTCGGCCAGAGCTGTTCCGCATGCCACGCCAACACATGAAAAGGAGCGAATAATTTTCCATGTCAAGACCCAGGTGCAGTTTTAGTTTCGCATACGCGTCTCGCACAGACATGGTAGATGCGCTAACACCCCGCAGCTAAAACTTACGCCTGCATCAGAAAGAAAAAGTTGTTTTCCGTATTGAATAGTATGCTTAGAAGTGCCGCAACACTGATTTTCTTATGCGATTGGCATTCTAACTCCAAACAAAGTCCTAATTGAAGCGCCGACCTGGGACGTTGTATGGGCTGTTACTGCCGATATTGATAGCCGTTTATTGTTCTTCGCGCAAGGGATATGCAAACATTTTCTTAGTTCGACGATCCGTTTCAATCGACGCGTTTGTCTAGCCACAAGTATTCGTCAGAGACCCGCCGCGGTTGCTCAGTAGCTATGGTGTTGGGCTGCTGAGCACGAGGTCGCGGGATCGAATCCCGGCCACGGCGGCCGCATTTCGATGGGGGCGAAATGCGAAAAACACCCGTGTGCTTAGATTTAGGTGCACGTTAAAGAACCCCAGGAGGTCAAAATTTCCGGAGTCCTCCACTACGGCGTGCCTCATAATCAGAAAGTGGTTTTGGCACGTAAAACCCCAAATATTAAAAGTATTCGTCAGAGAAGGGTAGGCTAGAGCTGGCAGCCTTCAACGACAGCACATATACGGATGTTTATGACGCGTCACATCGGCGCTCATCGCTTCTTGTGCTGATACCGCAGACACGAAAAAATGGTTTATTTGAGAACACCGGTGCAAAAGCTGAAATATAGAGGGATTTATCCTTGTTAGACTTGTTGATTCCTGAGCCCAGACGGGCTGATAGCGTGTAGAAGGACTTCGTGCATACACTAGGCCTAAGCTTCGGTAACGACTTTGTGCGTACACTAGGCCTGAGCGCGGGTACAGGGCCACTGCTAAAATGTGCGTATTTGTATTATTTTTTCGTATACTAGGGAAAGTGGAAGCGCGCGAATCGCCTCAGCTTTCTTATCGGTGCCATAATATCAATCAGCGGCAGGCTTCCTGGGACGCCGTTCAAGCGCGTCTGAACGACTTCTAGATTTCGTGTCGACTCTACAACACTGCGACCAAAGCGACAACCCTCAGTCATCGGTTGCGTACAAACAATTAAAGAACGAGGCTTCACCTAAGGTTGTGTGATTTCGCCCAAGAATATAGCAGCCGGCCTAGTTAGTCAAAAGGCAAATGCAAAAAAATGCGTGAGCAAGGCATAAACCATGAAAAGTGATTCCACACCTTTCTTCAAAGCTGCGACAGTAAGTACTTTTACGACGCCAAGATACAGCGTTATTTAGGACAAGATACCATTATCTAGCAATGAAATTGTATAAAGCGTTTAATACTCAACAGCGCCTATACTCTTTGCGTCCTGGAGCCAGCGCAGTACAAACGCAACCAGCGCAATTTCCAGTGTGAGCCAACACACTGTAGCGAGAGTCCAGCGCGTGCACAGCACGAACCAGTGCGCCCCAGCGTCATGGCAGGGAGACCAGAGTCTGGTCCAGTGGTACCCAGCTCTTATCCAGCGTTGTCACTAGTGTCCCAGTGACTCCCAGCAAGCGCCAGCCTCCTCAGTGCTATCCAGTGTCAAAAAAAAAAGAAGAACGAAAAAAGAAAAACGCGCTGGTTCCACACCGGAAGCATAGAGTTTCGTAGGAAACTCTATGACTGAAAGGCCCTGGAAGACGCCGGTTTTTATAATAGGGTAAATAATGTTCCCTATACCCGGTTACAGTTTCTCGGTGGTTGGCCACGGTGGTGGCCAACATCAACCAACTACATCAACTACATCAACCAGTTCCGGCGGCGCTGTAGTTATACCAGCAATGAGAATAACCAAGCGGTTCAACACTTCCCATGTCACTACGTCTACAGGTGCAGAGCTCGCGGCTCTCCGCGACGCGCTTGAAGTGATAAATACTGAAAGTCCTAGAAAATGGGCAGTCTTCTGCGATTCCAGGCCGGCCTTGCAATGTGTGCATTCATTTCTCCGACATGGAACTCACGATCAGCTCACGTGCGAAATCGCGGAACTTGTCCATCACTTAGGAGAAAAAGGCCATGATATCTCTTTTCAGTGGATACCAGGTCATTGCGGTATCATTGGTAATGAAGACGCCGATAAAGCAGCTCGGACGTCAAACCAAGAAGACCGCTGCGTCCCCATTCCGCTCTCAAGGACCGACGCCGCGAGACAACTTGACATTCTGGCACGCACGATCTCCTTAGCAGAGTGGAATAATGTACATACAAGACGCACAAGACTGCACCGACTAAACCCATCACTTCAACTCAGACCTCCAGCCGGTGTGCACCGGCGTGAAGCGTCTCTTCTGTGTCGGTTATGGCTTGGAGTGGCCTTCACGAATGCCTACTCAGCACTAATTGGAATGGCTGATAGTCCTGCATGTGATGTTTGCGCATGCGAGGAGAACATTGACCACATATTGTGCCATTGTCCTCAATTTCAAGCCCAAAGACAGTATTTGTCCGACACATTGAGGAAACTAGACGATCGTCCTCTGAGTGAACAGACAATATTAGAGCACCGTCCCGACCGATCATCGGCTCAGAAGGCAGTGAAGGCACTTTTGTGTTTTCTCAGAACTTCTGGTTTGCTCGAGCGACTTTAACTGAAGTGCTGTCCGTACGCGTACCTACACCTTCTCTCTCCCTTCTTTCTCTTCCCCTTCTCCCTTCCCCCAGTGTAGGGTAGCCAACCAGACTATTGACTGGTTAACATCCCTGCCTTCCTGTATTCTTCTCTCTCTCTCTCTCTCTCTCTCGGTGGTTAACGTTGCGCTACTCAGCTCGAGGTGACGGGTTTCATTCTTGGCCGCGGCGACCGCATTCCGATGACGACGGAATGAAAAAATGAAGACAACAACAACAACGCCCATTAACCGTGCACTGGGTGCACGTGAAAGAGCAATGGCCAGGTGGTCAGAATAAATTCGGAGTCTCCTACTACGACTTGCCTCATAATCAGGTCTTGGCTTTTGCACGTAGCACCCTCACTTTAGTTTTAATTTCAAGTCTTCCCTACGACTTTTCCGGCTTCATTTCCTGTTTTCTTCACACAGCTGTAACAGATAAAAAAAGAAATCGAGTAGTTCGGACGTTCTTATCGTTCTTATTATGTTAGTCTCAAATGATATCTTGAGGAATACAACTTGTACCTGCCGAAGGACGTTCAATATTTTGTCAGTTTTAGAATTGATGCGACTGTTCTTTCTTTTTTCTTTTTCACTTGCAGTATTTGCAGACGTTTGTGCTCAATTATCTTGTCGGAGCAGAAGAATGACCGGCCTTGCATGGGCTAACAAATTTAGCGCCGTTATCTTCTTCAAGACAGCTAATAAAAAACAAATGTAGATGGTTCCTGCTGCCCTAAGATGCATAACACTGCCGTTCGTTTCTCAAGTTGTTCGACCGTTCCTGCTGGTCTGCTCAAGCAGCCCGGAGGGGCCTTCCCACGGACTCGTCAAGGTCTGCCGCATCGCGCGGATGCCGCGGTGCCCTTTCGCCACGAGTGCGGCCGTGCCGCAGCGGAAGCATCGTCACTGGACGGGGCGATTGAAAGGGGCACGACAGCAGAATAGGACGATTTCGAACGATGAGGATCGCGGAACCATGCCTCTAATTTTTGCTACACCGAGCAGTGCATCGCGATAAGGCGTTACGATGACCATTTCCTGAAGCACGCAGCCAGAAATGGCTGCTGCAAATCATTGTTAGTCCACTTATGAAGCCTCACCACTAAATTAAACTAATTAAATTATGGGGTGGTACGTGCCAAAACCATGATCTAATTAACAGACACGCCGTAGTGAGGGTCTCCGGAGATATTGACCACCTCGAGTTTTTTAACGTGCACCTAAATCTAAGTACATGGGTGCTTTCGCATTCCGCCCCCATCGATACGCTGCCGCCGTGGTCGGGATTCGATCCCGCCACCTCGTGCTCAGAAGCCCAACAGCATAGCCCCTCAGCAACCACGCCGCGTAAGCCTCACTACTGAACTGCACATACAATATAGCAAATATAAGCGAATTCGCATCATGTGTGTACACGTTATGTATAATATACATCTGTACATCAAATGTTTTAGAAGTTGTGCTTATTATTTGTGCGCTACTGAACTTTTTCACTCTTCGTAAAGTTCGTGTTTATTTGCTGGGCAGGAAAAAAAAATTGCAGAAAATAACTTACTCTATGTTGAGAACGGTTCGTACTGAACTGATTTCGGTCGCCATGGCCGCGGCTTCTGCTGGAGGTGAGGCGGACGGAGCAACCAGCGCGATGCGCGCGCGTTCTTGAGCCGATATACAATGAACCTCGAAGATCAGGGGCGCGATCGGAGGTCGTTGTTAGAAACGCACGTTCAGTTTGCGTTCAATTTCCGCTCACGTGACTGGCCTCACGCGATTTCGCCACAAGCGCCCAGTCGTCAGCCGCGCCCGGCGGTTGACGACTCGGCGTGGCCATTCGCGTGAGGCGAGACTGAACGCAAACTGAACGCGCGTTTCGAAAAACGATCTCCGATCGCGCCCCAGTTGTGCATTTATAAATATTAATTGTTTCACGAATGTGATCTTATCGCAACATTCTCACGATAATTCTAAGCTGTGGTTTAGCAGCAATTAGTTGTTAGAAAGCATAAGCGACGATCGTAATAGCCTAGGTACCGTTCCGCTACAGAATAAATTGTGCTGTTTACTTAAGCATTCAAATTGTTATCTCTAGATCTTTAGACGCATTGCGTGACTATCTCATTTGCGGGACGTGGACTCCGCCCACAAATGAAATAGTTTTTGTTAGCAACAACAGTATACGACACAGTGCCATTGACACGTGTCGAGTGGTGAAGTATAGATGGTGGGTTATAGGTATATTTCTTCTATATGGGCCCATCGCCCGAGAATGCGGCGTGACCATGCGTGGTCTGATTGCAGCATGAGCTCTCTCTCTCTCTCTTTCTTCCCTTTTTTTTGCGAGGGATGGTGGTGAATAAATTGTCCGATTGGCCACTCTAAACAAGTGTACGTGATTCAGACTTTACAGGCCGCAACATGATGAAAACCGATCTTTTTTTCTCTTGAGTCTTTTTGTCCCGTTCTCTATACGGGGGAACTCAACCGCCTTACGAAACTCGTGTCCTCGCAAGTAGCTGTCGCATTCATTTCATGCGATCGCTTTGCATATTACTGCTTTACAGGACAAAAAGGTAATGCCGAAGCAGAAAGCTTGTATGTATCATGGTGATTCACTATACCCGCAGTGATCGCTGTATTGAGCCAAGCCACCGGCCTCATACAGGAGGCTAACATCGACACAGCTTAATGATTTCAAGTCAAGGATACTTCATATGCGTGAGAATGATGCCGGTGCCTGAGGCAAATGTTTTATAACGATTGACGCTTAGATGTATCTGGGCTCCATT
The DNA here is from genome assembly GCF_038994185.2 of Dermacentor albipictus. Classification (NCBI taxonomy): domain Eukaryota; kingdom Metazoa; phylum Arthropoda; class Arachnida; order Ixodida; family Ixodidae; genus Dermacentor; species Dermacentor albipictus. The sequence goes on along the minus strand of NC_091821.1, from coordinate 383,872,509 downwards.
AGGTTGGTCATACACGAGCACTTCACTTTTACTTCCCACGCCAAGCGATCAGATAGTGAGAATTTACATTCGCGCTGACAATTCAGACACCGCTGCTCTTCGTGGAGTGGAAAGCAATACATACAAAACGTTCACAAAAAATACATTGCTCACGGAAGGAAACGCGACAGGGACCATCTAGTAGAACCTTGCATGTGTGCAAAGTACTCAATAGTACCATGGGATGTCGCTGGGAATTTGGTCACCAAAGGCGGAGCGGACTCCGATCTAAGCGTACGCGCCAAAAATTACGTCGATGTGACACAAACTGCAGCCGGCGAAAACGAAAGTATGCCCATTGGTTAGCATTTTCATTCCGTGAGCACTGTACATGTGTGTAATTAAATTTACCTCACTACCTCACTCACCGCGGCTGGTGATGCACGTCGCACGCTTGAGCAGCCGAGAGATATTTCCGCATACTGTAGGTACGCACTGCTGCATCGAAGGACTACGCATCGGCTCCACGACGACCTTGTATGGGCTGACATCACGCAAGTTTCTCGAAGAACGAGCCTGAAACTCTTCCCAATCCTTCCGCAACACATGACCGCAACACATTCAAGCTGCGCCGTGCCGAATCGCACAAACCAGAGAGGAGGAAAGGCTCGAGGCTCACCCTGTCCTCCTCGCGCGATGAAAAGGTCTACACCCCATACTCAATTCCCCAACTGCTAAAGAGGATCCCAAAGAACATTTGATTGTGGGCAGGGCGAACCGCTTCTATAGCACCGCGCGCGAAACGCGTAAATGGGGAAAGGAAGGCGTCGTCGGCGTTCTTCCCTTTTTTCTCGCTGGATGCGCCGATTACACAAATGTCAGCCCCGTCTGCTCGCAGCATGCGCTTTCTGCACCTCCCAATTGTCGCCGTATAGAAGGCAGCTAGAAAAAAATTGAGCAGTGTCGAGTAGGTCTGCTCGACACTGCTAGTCGACTAGCGTTCGAACCATTAAGATTGCAGCTGCCTTCGTTAATGCACTGGCGATCTCACAGAACTGGTAGACCTTTACTGCAAGACCTGATATGGGCGCTTCCCTGCCTCGAGATGGCGTAGCTAGCAGCTGTTGCGTACTGTAAACGCGAACAAAACTTTACCGCCCAGGCTTGTAGACGTGTGCGGCGTTCTGACACGGTTCAATCACCACGTAATCGTGACGTCTCTACGAGTTTGCCACCAAAAATAAATTCAGGATACATAAGGGTATGGTATAGCGGGTGTCCCAGCTAACTTGTACCAAGAATTAAAAAAGAAAAAAAAACCGAACAGTTCTGGAGAATCATGTCAACTCCATATTAGCGGTAGTCATGTGTACTTACCACCAGAATCTTTCTTTCATCACTAAATATTAATTAATTGCTCTTGTTTGTTCAACCTTTCAGTTGTTGTTTGAATCTCTAAAACGTCAATTATGAAGTGTCAATTATAAATAACCTCAGATTTATGCATTCTTTTTCGTGCTAAAATGTGCCTGGTTTTTGTTGCCTAGCAAAAAATACCTTCGTTTCAAGTTAGGTAAATACTGAAAATGAGGATGGATGGATGGCTGGATGGCTGGATTGCTGGCTGGCTGGATGGCTAGATGGATGGCTGGACGGATGGATGGCTGGACGGATGGATGGACGGATGAACAGAGGGTTAAGGGGGGGGGGGGTGTTATAGGCGTCTCCTCTGGAACGGGGCGGTGGCTTGCGTCACCGAGCTCCTGTTATTACATTGCCTAATGTCCTACCTATATTAAAAAAATAAAAGAAAAATTTTCATCATCACACTTTCTCAACCTCTATTTGGACTCCGTTCGTCGTTTCTCTACTTTTCTTTCACCAAGCTTCCAATCGCCACTCACTAATCTATACTGCGGACATGTTTGCTTTGCCCTTGCTCTCGCTGAACCCAAGGGCTTCAAGGAGGCCAGAAGTGCTTCAGTCGACCACTGGGCAGACATCTTCACTTTCTAATAAAACTTGCGCCATGGTTTTCCTAGCTTTACCGCAGCAAGCACGTGTTTCTTATTCCTTGTATCTCGCTTTATAAGTGCGCGTTCTAAGGCATCGTGATCTCGCTTCGAAAAATAAGGAGCTTACGTTTTAGTTATAAATAGTTTTTTTTTCCTGATTTTGTTTTTCCTCCTAAATGGTTACTCATAGCAGGTTTCCTTCCCCGTGAGCTTGTCTCAGCCTCTCTGACTTTCCGCTTGACGTTCTTTGTTGCGCTCACCATACTAGTCACATGCTTGCTGGTAAGCTTCCTAGTTATTTTCCTCCGCTGTGAATCAATAATTTTTCTTGTACAAATATCTGAACACTCTCCCATCCCATTTATTTTCTTCCATATTGCTCAGTCGTTCTTCATAATCAATATTACTCTGAGCTTTCCTCACTTCGAAACTTGTTCAGCCCATATCATCCTGCACAGCTTCATTTGTAGCATTCGCGTGAGCGCCCAATGCGACGCGTCCCATTGACCTTTTGATGCCTTCGAGTCCTGATTGTGCCCCTGATTTCAAGAAAACAACCGCATTTCCAAATGGAAGTTCTGGAACCATTACACCTGTCCACATACCCCGGAGCACCTCGTACCTATTGTACCCCATAGCGCTCTGTATTTCATTATGGCCGCATTTCTCTTCCCATTTGCTGTTATTGTATTTTTCTCCACATATCTATTGCCTTCGTTTATCCATATACCAAGGTATTTATATTCTTTCACGTGAGGTATTTCCTGTCCCTGTACTGACACCGCCTGTTCACTGTTTTAATTGAATATCATAGCATCTGATTTCTTAACGCTAAATTGCAGACCCAAATTCTCGCCTTCCTGTCCACAGATAGTAGCCGGACGTTGCATATCACTTTGCTTCTTAGCTAGTAACACAATTTCGTCCGCATAAGGCAAACTTGGAAGCTGCTGCTTTACAATTGTACCCAGCTGTCTGTATGAAAGACTAAACCCTATATTGCTTCCCTCTAGCACCCTTTCCCTCCTCACCATGTACATCATAAACAGCAGCGGGAATAGAAGGCACCCCTGTCTCAGTTCCTTGTTGATATAAACTTGCTCCTCATCTCTTCCCATTCAACGCAAACTGTATTTTCTAGGTAAACGTCTCTCAAAAGCTGCATACAGTCGTTGCCTATGCCTTCCCCTTGCAGAATATTCCACAATACGTTGCAGTTTACGTTGTTGCTCCGGTAATGTCTAAAGACACTCACATATAGCGGTCTCCTTTCTTCTTTGGATATTTCAATACACTGAGTAAGGACGAATAAGTTATCATACAGACGCCTACCGATTCTGAAGCCATTCTGAAGTTCTCCCAGTGCGCCATTATTCTCTGCCCATGCTTGCAGCTTTCATCGCCTGCAGTGCTCACTTGTGTATTACCGATGTAATGGTCAACGGTCTATATACGTGAATTTTATCTGTTCCCCCCTCACCTCTATAAATTAAATTTGTTCTTCTTTAGCGCCAATTGTCTGACATTCGTCTATCTTTTAAAGTTTCTCTTTCTACTGCTTTCAAGAGTCCGGAGCGCCCCCTGCACGAACAACCCCTAAGCCCTCAAAGCCCGGACTCCGAGCACGTAAAAGTAGTATAGGGCATGCAAATTAATAGTTACAGTTCTCGTACACATTAAATTTATTCGGGCGAAATACTAGTGGCCGCGAGAAGCAGCTACACGCGCAAAATAAAACCGGAAAGCGGAATAAACATTCTATCTCTCCCTTTCTTTCAATAAAAGGTACATTTATAGAGAAAAATCAGCGTATGCCCCATTCACAACACGAGATGTAAGTCTCTTTCTTTCTTCTTTTTTCTTTGTAGCGCCGAAGCCGGGTATTATATTTCGTACTTTCCCGACATACAAACCTACGCGAAGTTCCTGAATATATGTCGTCTCGGTCAGCCGCTGACCGATTGCTTGCACAGCTACGTCAGTTTTGTTTTGTCTTGTTCTTTTTTTTGTGACAGTTTCAATTTTACTGTCAAATATATTCTGAGCCGTGCGGTCCCAATCCGCGTGTGTGCCACGTCACAAAATACTAATAGCGGAAACTAAACGCGTAGTGGAGTGCAAGTTTTCGCGCTATGGTGTCGGGAAAAATATGTACATGCGAAGCTCCGTGTTTCCTATCTAAAAATGGGACGGAGCGCCTCAGGCTTATAGAAATTCGAAATCGGATTCTTAAGTTTGTTGAAAGAGACTCTTCGACAGACGCTGTTGGCAACTTTAGGTTATTTTATGACGTCGACTTCGCTTTCCGAAAATTGCTCCAGATCGTCTTTCTTGCGAAAGAATATGTGTCGTAAGTGTTTTTTCCCCCCCAGGTGGTGCAAGTTTGGGCGGATAATAATAATATTATTTGGGGTTTTACGTGCCAAAACCACTTTCTGATTATGAGGCACGCCGTAGTGGAGGACTCCGGAAATTTTGACCACCTGGGGTTCTTTAACGTGCACCTAAATCTAAGCACACGGGTGTTTTCGCATTTCGCCCCCATCGAAATGCGGCCGCCGTGGCCGGGATTCGATCCCGCGACCTCGTGCTCAGCAGCCCAACACCATAGCCACTGAGCAACCACGGCGGGTAAGTTTGGGCGGAGGTAAAGCACTTGAGGCGAACCGCTGTTGCCGGAATATTGACCACCTAAATCTTCAACACCGAGATGTTGATTTCCATCCGGAAGGCAGCGAAGTGAAGCTGGGCTTTTCAAGCGTTGCTTAGAAACTGTGCAAATATAAACATACGGTTTAAACGCCAAGGATAGCGCTTTTCGATCAGAACTGGCACTTGCGCAAAAAAAAAAAACAATTAATCAGTAAATAAAAAAAACGCTAAGGGACTTTTCAAGTGTTACTGAGAAACTGATGCCAAATAAAAACTATGTTATAGATGGACACCACACTTAAAAATATATGTTCATTGATAAATCATCTTTTTTTTTCGCAGTGGGAAGGAGCGCCACTAGACATGGAAAACTGCATGATGCGCATTAATGATATGTTTTTTTTTTTAGTGGAGTGGGCGGTGTCTATTCTACTCCGGTTAGTGGAGATGCGAAAATACGTCTTGTGCAGCTTTCCAAGGCCAGCCAACCTGACGACACGAAAATATTTCGACTTGATTTTCGCTTGCGCCTGTCGCGGACGTACGGGAAAGGCGCAAAAACCGCTGCTCCGAAAATGCGGGCCACGCGGTTAATGCAGCTGTACTTACCGATTTAGTCTCCCACGAAACTGGTCTGGCTGCAGTAGTTCACGAAACAGCTAAATATGCGCGAGTGAGTATCTGTGCGCACGAGTCCAGGAGTTTGTGTTTAAAAAGCGCCCCTTCTTGTTCTGAAGTCATCGGGAGCGGGGAAAATTTTCACCACGTCAATATGTTCTCCGCAACAGTAGCCTACCACTTCGACCATTTGTACGTACTTCAGGGGGTCTGGTCCCAACAAAATTTATATTGGCTTTCTTACGAAGCACAGCAGATTTACACTTGATTTTAACTATGATTCAACCGTGCATCATGATCCGTCGGAGTTGCGTAGCGTCTTTGTGGCGTTGCGCTACTTAGCTCGAGGTCACTGTTTCGGTTTTGCAAATCGCTCGTGGAAATCTGGTGCAGCGAATCGATTTCAACAGGTCGACGTACAGCAGCTCAATGCGATCCACGTGTTGCTTGTTGAAAAATTAGGAGCTCCGCTACTTTTAATGACCGTAATGATCGTTTAATCACATGTTCGCATCTTCCACTTATTTCTGTAGGCAGTGAAAGAACTAAAGGCTCAGCAGAAGGGGGGGGGGGCACGTGACAGCTGCAGGGTATAATAATTTTTTTTAAATGACCGTTTCTTTTCTGTAGCCGTGGGAGGTTGCATTTCGAGTCGGTACTTCTCTTTACTGGAGGTGTGTCTTCTCGATAGACGTGCTAAGTGTAACGAAACTGTGCTACAGTACAACCTCGTTGCGTGTGTATACGTTCATGAATGCATAGACCTATGGTATAATGCGCTGGTTATAGGCTCGAAGATTTACCGCCCTAGTTTCTAAGGAAAACAAGAGTATTCGTACAAACTTTCCGACTTTATATTTCATTCGCTCAATGTTTTCCACATTACGTCCTGATTGAAGAACTCTGTTACATGTGATGGGCGTCTGACTTTCACTCGGAATATTACGGGCTAAAGAGGGTTTTCTTCGGAATGATTGCAATGTTTAAATGTAATTGCCGGAACACCGAACGATACAGGTGTGGAACGCCAGGACGGGACGACCGAAGCCTCCGAGAGACCGGAGGTGGCTGATCCTTTTTTTTTAAATCTCATCTTGCACTGGGGGGTCCCTGCCCGGTCTATAGCGCTTGCACACCACCGCACCGCACCGCTCCGCGCTTGCGTTGTGCTTGCCTTGGCCCCACTACTCAACACGACCTAGGGCAGTGCTGATGACGCTGCTGCTACAAAGGCATGCCAGCCCTAAAATAATTTTTTCAGACGATGGAATTTGTGCAGTGAAGTTAGCGGATGACCAATATATACAGGGTGTCCATATGAGGCATCCCGAGTTTCAAAATGACAAGAAAAGAAAAGAACTCTGATACGTGAAAACCTGCGGTTTGTGGCATCGTGTACGTGTAAACAATTCAAAAACTTGTGTGATTTTTTTCTAACCTCGTGTTCCAGGTGCTGAATACCAAAAATGAAAACACCTCAAGAAAGCCAAATGTGTCACCCGTTGCTGTCCAACGAAATTGTCGACGTGAATTTCTACGGAAACCACCAGACGTTTTGAGTTTATTAAAATGATACCACTTTTTGCAATTAGCAATGTATCATAGTGCTTTTTCTTTAATTTCGTTTTGAAATCAGACAGGTTTCATGTGAACACCCTGATGATGTCAGGTGTTGTCATTTTCGGTATTTATTCAGCACCTTAAAGAAAGCAAGAGGTTAAAAAATACGAACAGACACTTTTTGAATTGCTTCACATGATGCCACAAACAGCAGGTTTCTATGTATTATAGTTTGTTTATTTATTTCATATCGAAATCGGTTCGGTTTCATGTGAACACCTTGTATCTTACAGGGACAATAATGGAAGTGAGATATCTGCAGCCCAGCGAGTAGGTCGCGTCTTCGGCGACATTGGTGGATACTGCTATAGGACGAGTGCAACACGTAACTTGAAGTTAGAAGGACATAGTGTGCCACGCTTACTCAAACGCAATGGATAAGAAATGCTACTGAAATAAAACTTTTATTTTTTTACCAGCATACACATGATTATCGGCCAAGCATGCACATAATGCATGCTTGCATGCATACTTTCATGAACATGGCATAAATGCGAAGAGGGACGCGAGGTAGAAATAAACCTAGCATGGAGAGCAGGACTGCACTGAAAACGATAGCAGATCAATCAATCAATCAATCAATCAATCAATCAATCAATCAATCAATCAATCAATCAATCAATCAATCAATCAATCAATCAATAAATAAATAAATAAATAAATAAATAAATAAATAAATAAATAAATAAATAAATAAATAAATAAATAAATAAATAAATAAATAAATCAATCAATCAATCAATCAATCAATCAATCAATCAATCAATCAATCAATCTCTTAATTTCGACAAAGAACAAATAAAAAAGAAGATAGCCAAGATAAGGCAGCGACGGTTAACTGGTGTTCTTTATTTCAGTTGGCATGCGGCTTGGCATGCAGAGCAGTGAGATAAAAGGATAAAATTGGGTATTTAAATAGAGGCTCAGGGCTGCGGTATTGCACTATACAGATCTATCGGTCATTTAACGACGTTACATGCATGGACGGAAAACATTAAAAGGTAGAGGATGGTGCAGTATATGAGCATGTAAGCTGAGGTCGTTATACCTTTGACATTCTAGGCACAGCATACTGGACAAAAGGTCAGCACTGCTTCGTATGACGTCGCAATAACGCCGTTAACGGAAGCCAAATGCAGCAGTAGGGGTGCAACTGCGCTTCGGGGAACGACGCCAACGCAATGTGGGGCGGCGCATCGTTTACTTGCTTATTTTTATTTCTATTTACTTACTTATTTTTTTTTGCGTGCTGCCCGTCCACGCTTCATACATTATGAAGGGGACAAGTTTAGGGAGTAAAGGTTAACAAGAAAAATCAATATGCCTCAGAGCATGCAGGAACACCGTGCAATAGAGCGCACTGCACAGCGCATATCGAAAGGCGAGCACCAACGTCAGCCCTCACTCCCTTCTTTCCGATCTCGCTCTCCTCACCTTCTGATTGCGCTGCCAAATTATCTGGGTTGTGCCTCGTGATTCTTGTCTGCAGTGTCCGTGGGCTTAAACAAAGTAAATGTGTTACTGATTGCATCTTCCGTTATCGTTTCACGGGGCATTTATTGTTTCGACAATCGTGCAACGAAAGCGCACGCACGCACGTTTTAAAACCCAACGTGTGGCACGCGAACCATAATTAGCATGCGGATGGTCTCCAGCAGGCAGATGAACTCCGCAGACCGCTCGTAGCGGTCTATGCGCGTAGGAAGGTTCCTTGAATTATTCTGCGTCTAAGAGGGGGCACGCAAGTATCGGTTGCTGCTCCAGTGGGTTGTGCAGTGGGCATCCTTTAAACGATGGCTTCTTTGCCTACTCCCACGGAATTCAAGGTCGCCGCCCCTCCATCCGGCCTCGTAGCAGCGAAAGCGTAACGGCGGGAAAGAGCGCCATTTATGAAATCGACTGTACATAAAGCGAATCGGCTTATACAGCCATCTTTACTGGCCTTGCAGATGTCTCTGTGACCGGCTACGTTATCCAAGCAGTTATACACAATGAAACAATAAAAGTTACCAGAATATTGAATGAAACAGACATCTACCCTGATGCGCATAATTACTTTATTAAAGCGAACCTTCCTAAGTCTTCTTACTCGGGGTTTAGTGAGAATACTTGTCTACTAGAGCGGGAGCTCGGGTTAGTTGGTTATTCGCTATCATCCAGTAACAGCGCCTCAGACGAGGGACGAAAATAGAAGAGACATACTACAGAGGGATGATATCCAAATGTGTTTTTTTTCTCAGGGTAAGCACACTTATAATAGACACTGCAAAAAGAGCACAGCCTTCACCGCATGCCATGTGCGAGCGTCCCTTTGCATCTTTATTCTTAACAAGTAAATGGCGTTTCTGCGCACGGTGTTAGCTGTGTTGTTTATGCTGTGTCGACTATAAATACATGCCCTCTGACAAATAAAAAGACAAACAGTTGCAAGTCAGCTCTTCTGTGTTCTTCCGTAGTTTTACGTGCTGTAACTAGATGATCGCGAATAGCGGTTAGGTTATTTCCTTGGTACAGCAGGCTTGTCCCGCAGGCAGTTTAAAGCAACGTTTTTAGGCGTAAAAGAAAAAAAAAGAACGTTGGCCTAAACAGGGCCGATCCTGGAGATGGTGCCATCAAAACAGGCTGGATCCCGCAGACAATGTGATCCGCGGTTGTGTGGGTCACGTGGCTCGCGCCGTGAATTTCCGCTTCGTGCCGTCTTGTCGGGGAGGCACTTGTTCGCTATGCCGCAAAACGGGGTGCAGAACACCATGCAGAACACGAGCATTCACTTCCTTGCGTGCATGTACAAGCATGCACGTTCCTTGCGCGTATACTTATAAATAACAAAAAATCCTGTAAAGATCGTTGGGGTTTAATCAACTAATTACTGTGGTTTTACGTGCAAGACCAGCGTTTTGATCATCACGGGTGCCGCAGTGATGAGCATTAATTTTGACCGCCTGGGTTCTTATCGCTTTTTTCCTCTTTCTTTCCATTTTTTTTTAATGTGAGCCCAACACACGGTACACGAACATTTTTTGCACTCCGCTTCAATCAGAATGCGGCCGCCGTGGCCGGGATCGGACCCTCGAGCTCAGCAGCGCGGTACCACAGGCGCTCAGCTATCGCGGCGGGCTCATGGGGGATGATTGTCGAAGACAGCGATAGATTTTTGTTAGTTTCGGTGGATTAGCGTGGAATTATGTAGTCTGAAACTAAGCCGACAGGCAGGGAGGGTTAATGGAGCATAATTGCGAAAAGGCTATCGCTTGATAATCATGCCAAAGAATTTTTACAAGTGTGTTTGTTCTTTCTTCTTCTTGCGCATGTGTGTGTGTGTGTGCGTGCGTGTTTTTGTGCGTGTGTGTCTGTCAGTGGAACTTTACGTTTAAAAAATGTACACGAAGTCTCGAGAGCAGCTGACCAAAATTTTGAAGGAAATTGGCTGTAATGCGAGTTCGTGTGTAAGCCGACGTCTCTCGGAGAGGTCGTTACTCTCCGTATTTTTTTTTTTTTTCAAATGAAGGCAGTCTCAAAGAACGCGATGCATTATAAGACGGCGGCGCAGGCGCCACGTATCTTATTTGCTTCCTTTATTTTATTATTATTCTTTTTTCGGTCGGGTCGTCAGATCTCTCGTATTCAGGCCCCTACTATCCATTATGTCATCACGGCGCTAACGAAACCATCATTCGGCCGCGACACTGTGCGCATTCCGGAGCTTCAGGTAGGGGAAAAAATAAATGGTTTCTGGCCCACGCCTCATTCGCACTATCCACCGTGCGAGCGCGCAGAAGGCCCGGGAAGGGGGTGACAAGATTCCGCCCGCAAGCCACAGCTTCAGAACGTCGGTTTCGCCGTCCACAGTGGGTCAGCGATCTCAGCCGGAATTGCCCGAAAGACACGGACGAGACGCCTCAGACGCAATGCGGAAACGCCGCGCCCTGGACCTCGTCTCGCGAAAAGCGTGCAGTGGGGTGAAGGCTAGGTACTTGATGCACCGGATAGTCGCTTGCTCTGAGCTCAACTGTATGGTCAAGCCTACGGCTTGTCATGGTTTACGTGGGGTGTCCACAATTGAGGCAAGTGCAGCTGCTGTGCAATTAAAAACCAAAGAAAAAAAACAGCTTTGTATTTCGCAAGCGTGACAAATAGCGCCGAACATATGCCGCCACTAGTGTCTCTGCTTATGTATTGCTCTCGCATACAGAAAATAAAGTGACCGCCACAAGAAACGTATTTGCGGCGTAGTTTCAGCTAGGCTTCGTACGGCGTTGACACGCCCGTTTGCCGTCTGCAAGAAAATAATGGATTTCTCATCGTGACCACAATTTAAAACGCGTCTTCTATAATCGGCGATCACGTCCGGCCACATTTCGGGTGGTGTTGCAGTTGGGCCAATGTGCGGCGTGAAATAAATACGTCGATGGCTGGGCGAAATCACGAAACAAAGTACGGCGAAAATGCGTGCAGTGTGGTAACCCCTTATGTCGAAGCGCACTGAAGCGCTTCAGTGCATGCGTTTCTACGGCTTCCTGACTACGGCTGTACAGCTTCCAGAACGCTGCACGGATTTTCTGCAGGGCACAGAGAGCGTAGCTGGCGCACTATTCCACCCCTGCAACGCCTCTCCCACGTGTGCGGTTCGACCTTTCACGCCTTGGAGCGACCGAACTCGACCGGCGGAACGACGGAGCGTCGAGTCGATTTGCCGACGCTTCTCGTGTTGCTTGCTTTCGCGAAGCTTGCCACGCGCCAGTGGCCGCGCGGCGCTAATGGTTTCGCGCAGCTAACCACGCATCGCGCGTTTTTTCGTCGCCGCTCAGCGCAGCGCTAATACGCGTCGACGTCGTCGACGATGTGTATTGAGCGCATTCCAACGAGGGCGAAACTTCGCGATGGTCTTGGCAGCAGTCGGTTCCATAGGAACGGGAACGTCCCTAAATGGGTTACGTGTTTGGAAAATCTCCGTCCGTTTCGCCGCCTCACCTCTCTATCTCTCTCTCTCTCTGTCTCTCTCTGTCTCTCGCACGCATTTCTGTACTTCTTTACCAACCTTACCACTCGGGCTTGAAGTCTAGGACGTTCCTCTGAGTTGACGGCCAAGCCTGTCACTAAGGCTCACCTGTTCAGTTAACATCAAACAATTTTTTCCCCCTGTCCATCGTACACAGTCGTCACACGGAATAAAGTAAATTCATCTCCGCGCTTTGCGACTCCACCGAAATTGGGATTGGAATGTGTAGGCCTGCAGCGATGATCTGCTTTAAAGCCATTACAGATGTTTGAGGACCTCCGGTCCTCAAACATCTGTATCTCTCTCTCAAACATCTGTTCTCTCTCTTCTTTTTTCTTTCTTTCTTTTTTTAAATTCTTCTTATTTATTTTTTATTTATTTGGAGTTGGCTTACTAGAGCATCGGCGGGAGTGTTTCCTGTGGGAGGGATTGTTGAGCGGAAGTCGAGTTCAGTGAAGGAGAGCAACGCGTAAGCCAGAGGCCGATTTTGTTGTTGGAAGTGGATTGGTGACACGTTTCTTGATTTTCGCGACACTTTCACTAGTAGCGAGGTGAAATATTACTTTGAAATTGGGGCGTCATTGGAATCATGCGCGACAAGTCACGGCAGCAAGATTGCGGCTTTGAACACGGCTCAGCGAAACACCTCGGGGTCGTTCTTCGTCTCATTATGAGAGCATGACGAAAGAGCTGTTTCTTTGCACGGGCGTCATACTCTTATTTTTTTTGGGGGGGGGGGGAGGAGGGGAGGGGCTTTAGATGGTTGCTTATGAATTACCGCAGGCTGTCGTGGAGTTGAGTTTTCATTAGTCATGGCTGTGCACGTAACTAACGTGTGAATTATTATCGAGGCGCGACATTTGAAATATGAACTCTCTGCCGACGCGTGACTTGCAGTCTGCGCCCTGTAGGCGGAAGCATCCATACGCAAGGAACGAGCTTGTTAACACCTACACTCAATGTCTTCCGTGGTGACGGCCGTCGTATTCGCTCTTGACGTCGATGCTCCTCTCTTCTATCACGACTAACTAAGCTTATCTTTTAGCGAATGTGCTGTATTGTTCAGGCAGAACACCACCTTTCTTGCCCGTTCTGTTCAGTTTCAGGGAGCCTACAGCGAGCTGACTATATCGCCCAGTCTTTGTAAGTTTCTTCATGAATGTGCACTCTTTTTGACAGCGCCAGGCCCTTGCGATCGTTAGGTATATATATTTGATGATAGTGAGGACGAGAAGCTGCGTTATGTGTGGGTGAGACATAATGTATGAACCTTATACGTATTAAGGTAAGCAAGGCACTCTGCGTGTCACTGATCACTGCAGAACGCTCCGTAGTCCTTGATTGTGAGCGCTCACTTTTCACATGCAGCTTTTGAGTGCCGGGACAGCGCTACCTTGTGTACATGTATCGGGAAAAAAAGAAAAAGAAAAGAAAATGACAACCATTCCACTCTACATTCTCATTGCTGCTCCTTCAGGCGCTCCTCGTACTCATGTTGTTCTTCGGGTGTACGAACTATATGCGTCCGCCCCATCGATAACGCAGCTGTTTTTAGCGCCGATACTTGCCCTGATTATATACTGTGATAACCTTGACGTCACGCTGTTGTTCATGGCGAGCGCTCTTATCTGTTCTGCATTTTGACATCTACGCCGCCGCACTGCACCCGTGTGGGTTCGTTAACAATCGCCAAGTCTGTTTCTGTTGCCGGACGCCGAAAAAACTACGGAAGGTTAGTCATATACAGCTTTCGCTGTAAAAAGCAAGTTTGCAATCTTGTTTTCAGGTCTGTTACAGCCAGTTTCAACATATGTAGTGGGTGCACGGATAGCTTTGTCGCTGCATCTATTCCCTATAGGGTAGTTATTCTTTCATGTATGTCCGTTGCTTGTGTACAACAATTACTAAGACACAAGGAACATGATCTGAATACAATCCCCAATGTTTTGATGTTCCTCCATGACAATAGAATTGCTCGTTGACACAAACATTAGTATATGCAGCTCGATATGTTTTTCTCATGTGATTTACGAGAGCTGCCTTATAGACGGCGTTCTGTATGATTAGAATATCTGCGTCTGGGAGCAAATATTCATTACGGCTGATCCGTCGGGTAAACATGTCACGTTCAATTCTTCCCGAAAGGTTCACAAACATTTCACGTTACATGAGAGGGATGTATTTTGCAGATATGTATTGCGGCGAGTCTTACGCATTAGAATGCGCTAATTGTTTTGGCCATAAGCTCAATTCTTTTTGTGTTACATTCATATGTGCAAATACTTGCTGAACTCGCTCATTAATTTTTCTTGCTGGGTCGAAATAGGTAAATAGTAAGGGCAGCGGAGTTAAGAGAGAGAGAGAGAGAGAGAGAGAGAGAGAGAGAGAGAGAGAGATTTCATTTCATAATGTGGCTGTGTTTTGAGAGGCCCTCAGTCCAGAGCCTTAATGGCGAATTTCGTCCGAGCTAACTCAATGAAGTCCGCCAGATGCCCTTGATCTTTCGACGTGATGGCTTGAATCAGCCTCTTTGCACTTGGGGATAAAGTGAAACGGGAGTTTGAGGGGAAGGGTGCGAGTGACAGGCCACATTCCCAAGTATGTGTGGCGGGTCAGATTATTCACCATAATATGTGAGTTGTGCTTCGGTGTCACTGGCAAAGTCCCATATTAGATGGAGTCGAGCCGGTGTCGGTGGCTTGCTTGCCTGCGCTTGTCTAATAAATTAACTTTGTCCTTGCTTTGATTTTGGTCTGATCTCGGGAAAGGTCCTTCGCCCCCTTTTTTTTGGTAATTGTGTAAGAGGAATCGCATAGGTAATTATAATGTTCTTGATTGAATATATATCTGATAAGATTCACTTGTTCACCATGTTTTTATCAGACCAGCTCTAAGTGTTACAGATTACCTTTTCTTCGTGTATGTTGTGTGAGCAGAGCATTATGCCTAATCAGTTATTTCTGTGGCACTAGTTGTGCAATTAAGTCACATAGTGTCGTTGTTAAATTCAGGACATCAACGCAATGGCTATATCGTAGCTTTGGTGGCGTGTGATAATAAAGTTCATTTATAATGTCATACGCCGCGCATTCTGAAGCATAGCCTGATTACGGACTTACCCGTTGCAACCTGAAGGTCTGGATGCGATCAATGTGTTGGAACGCAGATAGAGAGGGAGAGAGAGAGAGAGAGAGAGAGAAATAACGAAACGAATTAGTGGAAGTAGGTAATATTTCCTATTGGCTACTTTATAGTGGAAAAAGAGGGAAAGGGTAGTACAAATGAAAGACAAAAGAAAGGGAAGGGGGAGAAGACAGAAGAAAGACCTCTGAGACAAGTTAAAGTTAAGTTACACAAGTGCCTGCCGCAATCGCGCTGATCCTCACTCACAGTGTCCCGCAGTCACCGTCTGTCACACAATCCGGTCTCACTAAAATAACGAAACGGCGCTTTTAAAGCCACTGGCGCTAACGTCTATCAGACCAGTGTCCAAGAATCCAACTTTCTAAGCGTGGACGGTCGGAATCAAAGTTCACGGCAATGCCTGGTTGCCGCTGTTGCTACCGCAACAACGGACGGCGCGTTACAGAACGTGACGGCCTCACAATCGGTTTCGACGCCCGCGTCTCTTGTGCCGACGCGTGGCTTCCCTTGCACATTTGGATCGAGCTTTCCGCGCCTTCGAACAGCTTCGAACAACGGGGGACTCGCTCGCTCGTTGGACCGGTTGCTGACAATGTTGCTTACATCGACGCGCACGCGCGCCGCGCTAATGGTTCGCGCTGCTAACGACCGAGCGTCTTTCCGACGCACCGCGACGTTAATACCCATCGACGGCGACGTCTGAGCGCATTCCGCAACTGAAAACGTTGCTACCACGTCGGCCGCCGGTCGATTCCGCCAGCGCAAGAACGGGAAAAATGTTTTTGAGAGTCTCAGCCAGAGAGCCTCTCGCGTTCTGACGGCACTTTCTCTACTCTCTCTCTCGAAGAAGAAGAACGAAAAGAAATTGTGTGCGTAAGCGTATACTACACCTTTCCGCAAAAGCTTTCCGTCGTCTGTTGAAGTGTTTATTGTGTTTTATGCAGTCGCGCTGAAAGAAGGCTTCTTGCCTGTAGCTCTTGCGCTCGCTGGCGCAACGCCGAAACTCGGATTGGAATGTGCGGACCGCAGCACTGAAACTACGCAAGAACTATTACACAAGCACGGGCATCAAATTCTCAGTCGGGGCACCACTTGCTTTTGCTTTTCTTGTTTGCTTTTCTTTGCCTCTTTCTGAGCCGTATTGCGCCGTAATTTCAGCTCGCCTGTTTTCGGTGAAAGATAGTTCTTTTTTTTTTTCGAAACACGTCGAAGCTGCCATAGCTAAGCCGCACGAGCAGACGAACTTTCCGGAAGCGGGAGAGATCACGCGTGTTCTCGTTCTCTCGACGGCTACAGTTTCGAGGTGCGGAAATGAGTTTCAAATTGAACTTCATCTGAATCGTGGGTGTCGAAAGTCACCCTCGCCATCTCGCGGCCTTGAACAAGCTTAAGTGGAACATTTTTTTTTTTTTGGGGGGGAGGGGGAGGTGAGGGGGGTTTCGCGTCACCTCATTACGAGAGTTCACAGTAATAACTTTTCGTTCTCGCGCAATGCTTACTTTTCCGAGTCAGAAGTACGTCAACTCTCAGCGACTCTCGATGCGGAGTTGATTTTCCGGTAATAACGGTCGCTTTCGACACCAGCGCACAACTCATTATTGAGGCACATGTGAAATATGAAGTAACTCTCGACGTGGTTTGCTTGATTTTTTCTTCTTCAACTTATACGTTATACGAGCGCGAACTCATTAAGAACTCACCTCGTAGCTCCAGCTTTTAGTTGTGTCGCGGCCTATCTCAATGTAACTGTTTCTCTTAGAAGCGACTAAGCAAACAAACCAGGCATATGGGGGCGCTCCGGCAAGTGCAACGCGATTTGTCGGAAACAAAATGTCCGTTCTCGTTCGCTCAGTTCTCATCCCTCGAGAAATGTTTCATCGATGTGTACGCTATAGCAGGAAAAACATGCTCGCTTGTAAGTAACCAGTACTAACGACTAGGGAAAGCAACTTCGCTTGACCCAGTGCTAAAACAAAATATACCAGCGCTTCGACGCCAGTATTTGCCTAATGCCAAATATGGGCACCCTCACGAAGGCCTTCCTCACCCTCATCTGCCGCATCCTCACGCGGTGAAGTGAGGGAGGGCGGAAGTTGTGAGGTGGAGCGCGAGGGAGGGTGCGGTGATGACGTCAGGTTAAATGAAGAAAAGGCAATTGATACTGTTGAGGTCCCGAAATGTCACTCAGATCGTATGCGTGGTGGGTTTAGAGTCTAAAGCGTTGAAGTGCGCTGGCAGGAAGTCTCCCTAGCGTAGATGTGCGTCGAAGCACACTTCTAAATGACTTAAGTCATAACTGACAGTTGTTGTTGATGATCACCACCGATCAGCACACTCTTTTATCCGAAATACCCTGTAATTTACCTTTTCTTGCTCTAAATAAATGGACAAAAATGTGAAATCGAGGATTTTCGGGCACTGAGAGCGTTTGTTGACATATGAGCTGAAGGAAGCATCTAGATAAAGAACAAAAAAGCTTGTCGGTAATTTAGCTAGAGCTGGTCTACAGTACAAGCAAAACATGTTTGTTTTATTCTTAAGCTCCCACATGACAACGACAGTCTAGATACTTTATTTACTGTAAACATTTAGCGTATGTGTTTGAGGTCAACCTTAACTATGTCGAGCTGTTGCCCAGACTCTCAAGAATAAGCACAACAAAATAGTTGAAGAGAGCAACACGTAGTTGCTTAGTATATATTCATAAATTCTGACTAATCCTCTGGGTTCAAGTCTCCGCAATCAGTTAGAAACATTCGGCATGAAAAACGACGCTACCGATGTAATAGAAACGTGACCAGGACTCAGCACATACATTCATATTCCGTCTAGTTCGCCATCAATAGGCATGTATTTTAATAATAATGGTCAGCTTCATGCTGTTAACAAACGTGCTTATTGCTGTAAAAGTATCTGCTTCAGAATTTAAGTGAAATAATGTAGGTATATTTAACTACCAGTGAAACGTAGTAATTAGCACTTGTAGAGAAGGATTCGAACGATAAAGCGGGCCGTCCTCTCCAGCGCTTTCTAGTGGGTCGTCCTCTTCATCACTTTTTGCTCGTGAATGTCGCTCGTGCTGAGAGTCCGTGCCCTCCGCTAACAGTCGGTCCTAAGTGCCAGGTTAACCGATTATATCGAAAGTCACAACCTCCTATCGGTGTACACGTACGGCTTCCGCAAGCATCTTTCAACGCAGGATGTTTTGCTCAGTCTCAGAGGCGTAGTAAGAAACAACTTGACGACTGGAGAAGAAAACGTCTTTGTGGCGTTGGACCTAAAGAGCGCATTCGACACCATGTCTCCTAAGCTCATCATGGAGCAACTAGAAGAAATGGGATACGGAAGGAAATTGTTTTACTACGTCAAATCCTTCTTAACTGGTAGGACTGTCACGACAGGTTAAGAAGATATACGATCACCCAAACTCAACTTCCCCAACAAAGAAACTCCACAGGGAGCTATACTCTCGCCATTATTCTTTAACATTGGCACGAACAATTTGGCGAGAAGGTTTCATCAAATGCAAGACCTCAAATTTGCGCTCTATGCCGATGATACCACCTTATGGATGCACAAAGGATCGTTAGACCACAAAGAAAGCACCCTACAAGAAGCCACCGACACCGTCCAACACTTCATAGCAGAACACGGCATGGCCTGTGCACCAGAAAAGTCTGAATGGATCAGAGTCCATGGACGAAACTATCGTAACAGGCCAAACCTACACATCCAACTAGAAAACAGCATTCTTCCAGAAAAGTCCAAGACTCCTGTCTTGGGCCTCTTGATCGAAAGCTACAGGCGAGCGGATCACACTGTCGGGACCCTGAAAGCGACAAGGAAGCAAATAGCAAGATTGATAGGAAGAATCGCAAAGAAAGGGAGAGGCTTCTACGAAAGCGAAACGATACGACTCGTTCAAGCTTTTGTCATCAGCCGGATAACATACGCTCTACCCTATCAAAAGTTAAATCGCACAGAAATCGAGATGGTGGACAAGATCATACGTTGGGCGTGCAAGGTGGCGCTAGGATTACCGGTGAACACCGGAAATGAAAGACTACACGACGGAGAAGTTTAGAACACCTTTGAAGAGCTCAACGCAGCGGTTCTGATAAATCAGACGGAGCGCCTCAGGGTCTCACACAAGCTGGACAGCAACTACTGAATGAACTAAGATGCTCACTGAAACCGCAATATTGCAGTGAAGAAGAAGCAGAAGAAGAAGAAGAAGGAGAAGAAGAAGAAGAAAGAGAAGATAACGATTTATTGGCTTCCCCTTTGAAACAGAGCGGTGACAAACAGTCACCTAGCCTGCTCGATTTAATCAGGTATGCCATACATGTGTTTCATTATAACAATCTTTATAGATCTCCATAGTCTTCTTTTCTACCTTGCATTACTACCCATGCAACTCCTACATGGCGTATCACCTGGTGTTATAATAGCGACTACAATGCAAAGAGCTCACGTATAGACGCTATGCGGCGTGCCTCAAGCGGCCAGTCGCGCGGCAAATTTGCATGTATTCACGGGCTTATTTCACGCTCCGAAAAGCACATTTATGTGGCACGTACTGAGCAACAGAAAGCTGTATCGGAAGTTTTTCGGGTTGCTTTACAGTTTCTTCATTGGCACTTTTCATCTATTTTTTTTCTAAATAACTAAGCGTAATTATGTAGTTAGGTGAAACGCAAAAAAAAATATTCTATGTTCAAGCGACGGCAAACAACGTTACCTTGGTGCTGACCAGCTACGCGGCATTTGAATATTTTTGCATATTGGTGCATCACTGTTGCGACAATATGTATAGCGTCATAGACGACCGAACTGGACTTAAGAAATTTTCAGTGCCTAGCGTTATGTCCGACACCTT
The DNA here is from genome assembly GCF_038994185.2 of Dermacentor albipictus. Classification (NCBI taxonomy): domain Eukaryota; kingdom Metazoa; phylum Arthropoda; class Arachnida; order Ixodida; family Ixodidae; genus Dermacentor; species Dermacentor albipictus. The sequence continues at coordinate 383,852,603 of NC_091821.1, read as the reverse complement.
GAAAAGCCTTACAGCGAACTGGACCTCCCGCTGCTCTACAGTGTAAATCGCGAATAAGTGGCATCGCGTATAGTCAAGCTCCTCTGCGCACAATTCGAGCACGGAAAAGTTTTGTTTACGAGGCAAGCCTTCATTTAGCACAGTGCTAGAAAGAAAGAGCTGTGATCTATGCCGAACTGCCAAAAACGAACATTCGCCACAGAAACTAAAGCGTGTGCGCACCTCACGTAGGCACGCACGCAGGTACGCATGCACAAACAAACACAAATTTGCATATGCTTTGAAGATCCCTTTTGCACATATCATCTTTAGGCGAAATAATTCCAGCACTACCAGGGTCGAACGTCATACTTGTCTGGTTCTTACAAGACATCGGTTTGTAATACGTATGCGTTTCCTACATGTTTAGCCTGCTACGAAGGTATTTTTGTCATTTGTATGTTTAATTCATGAGAAAAGAGTCAGTTCGTGAGATCTGTGGGCCAAGACCTTTCTGTGTCTAACTGAGTCAGTCCGAGTGAACCCCTCTCCGTAGAAGTTTCGTGAGTCTCAATCTGAGTGATCCCAGCAGAGTAGAATTTCGGTGAGTCCGAGTTCCAGTGAGCTCTCCTAAGCAAAAATATAATTTGTGCGTAAGCCTGAGTGAGCTCCGTTTATTTTGCGAAGTTACGGTCCAGCACATGAAATCAAAGCAATGTGGCATGCTTTGAAAAGAGGAATTGCGGTAGACAATCAGTGTTGTAAACTAAGCTCGCGGGTTGAGCAAATTGTTTATTTAAAATTGTAGAAAACACGAGGTGAGAGAAAGATGGCAACCTTTTCAGTATGAGGGTGAGAGAGGGCGGTGTGATTTTTCATCGTAAGGTGAAGGAGGAAAGCCAAGAATGAGGGCATTTGCCTACATGTGCTCTATGCTATCATCGGACCCTCAACATCAACTTTTGCGTCACGTGTCACCATCGTTCCCAAAGGGGAGGTTACATAAACGGATTATTTACTTTTGATTCTTCAGCAAATAGCTCTTTTTTCATTTCACATAGCAAACGTGGATCATATCACGCTTTGCATATGATATCATGAGGATGTTATGATGAGAGGCTGTCAATGGTTTTCTAGAATAGACCTTCGTAAATACCTTCGTAAAGGCACCTTCCACTGTAAAAAAAGTAAAATATGTCCGCAGCCTTTACCCCACCTTTTGATCTGTATGAATATTAGAGGCTGTAATTTGGCTAGAAAAATTCGGGTGCCTGGTTCTAAAAAATGTTGAATAATGTATTAAACGCCTTCACAGGCCAGTTCTGAAGTGTATGTGTAGACGGTGTAATTGTATATCCAAAGACAGTGAACGAATGTATGGTGAATTTATCGCGTGTTCTGGAACAAATTTATCTCGTGTTCGCGGGAACGAATCTCTGCCGCGGCCGCCGCATTTCCATGGGGACGAAATCCAAAAACGCCAGTGTACTACGCTTTGATTGCACATTAAAGAAACCCAATAATAATAATATTTGGGGTTTTACGTGCCAAAACCACTTTCTGATTATGAGGCACGCCGTAGTGGAGGACTCCGGAAATTTTGACCACCTGGGGTTCTTTAACGTGCACCTAAATCTAAGCACACGGGTGTTTTCGCATTTCGCCCCCATCGAAATGCGGCCGCCGTGGCCGGGATTCGATCTCGCGACCTCGTGCTCAGCAGCCCAACACCATAGCCACTGAGCAACCACGGCGGGTTTAAAGAAACCCAGGTGGGCATAATTCATTCGGTGTCCCCCATTACCGCGTGCCTCATAATCCTATCGTGGATGTGGCACGTAAAACCTCAGAATTTAATTTAACACAAGACTGCTCCTCACTGTTTTCGGGCTGCTTTATTTCGTAATATAGCAGATACCCATACGCGGCTGCTGTTGGCCAGTGGCATGCATCAGTCAAGAAGGGTGTTTGGATCAGGGCGCTTCTTCCTACTGTTGGTGTGTATATTTATTGACGCAGTTTAATAAACAGGCTGAAGTAAGCGAAAATCTGCTTCCGAATTTCCATAATAATACGTACTTCCGAAAGAAGCCGATTATCGTCCCCTCATTATTCTTGACGATGGCCGCCCGCGTAGGAATTAAACGTTGGTCGCCGTACCTATCGGTGTTGTAGCCGTCGGGTCTTACTAATTTTGACTAGTTTTGTACACTCAACTAGCCTCGAACCGGGCGAAACTTAGTCAGCCCACACGCACGCTTTCCAGCTCGCGCTCACTACTGGCCACTCCTCGAGATAAACGCCTTGGCGGACTTCACTTGGTAATCAGCTATTGATAGCCCTTCAAATTGCACAAGTTGGACGTGGCTATTATCCGTCGGTCAATCTGGTGTAGGGCAAAGCCAGTCGGCCCCAGGTAGCACGGCCAGACTGGAGCATATGAGCGCGAGGGCACTCTCAAGCTCTGTCGTCCACAAAGCAAACGTTGTGCATGCGCGCTACAGATGCAAGTATCTGCGGTCTGCTACGTCGCTTAGATACCGCGGCCGCCGCGGGGTCCCGCGACAGGTTCGCTGCGCGCAGAGTTACTGTATAGGCTCCCTTTAGGGAACCTATACGGTAATCCTATGCTCAGCGAACTCGTCACTGCAATTCGTAACTCCGCATTCATAACTGCAACTGACGAGCGCACCAGTATGGCAGTAGTGAAATGTATAAAAAATATTAAATTATGGGGTTTTACGTACCAAAACCACTTTCTGATTATGAGGCATGCCGTAGTGGAGGGCTCCGGAAATTTGGACCACCTGGGGTTCTTTAACGTGCACCTAAATCTAAGTACACGGGTGTTTTCGCATTTCGCCCCCATCGAAATGCGGCCGCCGTGGCCGGGATTCGATCCCGCGACCTCGTGCTCAGCAGCTGAACACCATAGCCACTGAGCAACCACGGCGGGTTGTACTGAAATGTAGAAGATGCGAACTGTCTCTCTTATGAAACGCGAAAACTTCGAGGTCACGAAAGTTAGAGCTTCAGGCAGTGAACCGGTTTCAGGCAGAGATTCTACAACGCTTTATTTCTTTAGCAGTCCTCCACATAATACGTGGAGGAGGTTTAAGTCTTGGTCAGAGGGTCATTTAAGGACGCACTCCTTTCATTTGACAAGTCCTTCAGCGACTACATTGCGCACTACGTGACGCAACATGTGTCGTAATAAGACGCGGCAGTACATGCAACACCATTCATGCATACTGTGCATGGGCCATATTCTACAGCGCCTCCATGAACGCTAGAGACCTTTAAGTTGGAATTAAAGTTAGGACCCTCTATTCTGACGTTGCGGCTTCAAGTAACCGGCAAGAATTCATTTTATTTAATTTCTTAGTGTTGATAGCTGCGAGCGCCACCGGACGCCAAGCGCGCCCAGCTCCCCATATTCAGCTGTCTCGTCGCTATAGAAATAAGCACTCCTATAAATTCTGATATTGATATGTAGCTTAACAAGCAATTCCCTGGCCGTAAAAACGAACGAACGAACGAACTAAAAAACGAACGAATGAATATGTCACCATGCTAACAAGTCCTCAGTCGATAGCTTTACTAGTGGATGTTTCCGGGCACTGCTGCACATATGGCTCTAGATTGGGCGGCCGGGCTTCGAACGATGCGTGACAGAAGAAGGAGCGTCCGTCCAATCCGTGTTGTGCTGCGGCGTGTGGTCTGGACAGGGCCGCGCTTTTGCCCGCAAACTACCAGTGACAGGAGCGCCGACGCCAGCAGGTTCAATGGCGTGACGAACAGTAACAACTGCAGAAAGAACAGCAGTCGGGCCGCTCGGCCGTGAACACCGTGTCTGCATCACTCACTACTGCTACTCTTTACTGCCAGCCGTCCTCTATCAGTGGTGCTCTGAAGTTTGCGTCGGTTGCGTGCAGTGAGCTGTCTTGGTCTTGGCGTCAAGTTCACTCTCACATTCACGCTCGAGACGGCGCAGTCTTTCTTCCTTGCCCCTTTCGCAGCAGTCAGGGCGCGGCAGCCTGCTTAAACCACGCTCGAAGATTCCCGGCTTAGATCAGACTCGACGTATTTACCCGAATCAACGGCGGAAACAGCACTATAGTACATTCAGCGCATTCTACAGAATGTCACGTGGGGCACTCAGACGAGCTCATAAGAACAAAAGCGTTGAGATTCAACGACTCCAGAAGACCTAGAGATCAGACTAGTTGGGCTTCGAAACTTCTTTACGCGAATTAGGTTGAACTCAAAGCAGTCCTAAAATGCACATCTGTTTTGCGAAAGGACATTACCGCACGAACCTTTGTTGCTACGGGGAATAAAGATGTGTGTCATCAACGTGTTTTTACGATATTAGGGAATATACATTGAGACGTTCGTGTGTAAATATATATTCACAGGCATGCCACGCGGCGGCTTCACTGCGGCTACGCTAGATGGTGCAGCGTGTCCAGAAAAAAGGAAAAGAAAAGAAACCGCGAGAGAGCATCCCGAGTTGAAACGCGCATTCTATATGGCGCGTTTCGGCGGTTGTAATGTGGTTTGCCGACACATTGCTTCAACGCTAATCGCAGTAACGTTAGGAGTCATCCTAGGTGAGCTCTGCAGACTTTTCTTTCTTTTTCACTTCCTTCACGGAGTTAGAGGCTTTAGACACACCTAGAAACAGTTCACGGGCTACCTGATTTCTGTCGAACGCAATTTAGGACGTCTGAGAGATACTCCGGTGTGCTCTGGGTAAATTCTTTTTCTGCAATAAGTCTACAGTGAAGTGATTATCAAACAAGATGTGATGGTTGCTTCTTAACTGATCACGTCAAAGGTGTGTATTTCTGTTAATGTCGACAAGTATGACGCAATAGATATTGGATGGTAGTTTTCGATGTTGGACGGGCTACTTCCTTTGTGCAGGGTAACTATTATACTGTTTTTATTGCGTTATTTTTTATATCCACATTTCTGTAGAATTGTTAAGCATCTGGGTACCGATATATCTTAAGCAGAAAGTTCGTTTTTCCTGATGTCCATAGGAATTTCATCAACACCGGTTATCTTTTTACTTTTTACCTGATAGCAAGTGTTAGATATTGACAGCAGTACGATTTTGGGTCTGGTTAAAGATAACGGGAGAATATTTTAAGTTTACTTCAAACAATGCGAAAGCTTCGCATGGTTTATTTCTCTCAGTTCTTTTCCATGAAACTAGGTCTTAGCTGAATATTTTCCGGTTTCGTAGAACTGCCTATGGCGAAATCTTACAGCTCTGTTATTCCAATTCTAAAAGCTTCCTTGAAAGTAATTTTTTATTAAGGCTTATTTATTTCACAATGTTATAAGGGTTGGCAAGTTTTGGCATGCGAATTTTTCACAATTGTCATACGAGCACACCCGCACGTATGCTACCCTACACAGAGGGAAAACCTTTTGCGTCCCTTGGCAAAGAGGTGCGTCGCATCGCGTAAGAACGCACCACGTCTCCTGCAGTGTCAGCGTCGAATTAGGTGCGCCAGCTAAAGTCATCGTCTGTGCACGGGGCGGGGCGTACACTGTCACATGCACGACCGTGAGGTCATCAGTGTGGCGCGCTGTTTGCAGTGTCATGGCTTCCCGCAAGTCGCGGGTCCCACACTCGGCTGGCCTACAGCGTATCGGGGTCGACCCCCTCCGGCGACGGAAAACTGGCCTTGGTGCAGCGGTTCCTCGGCTCGCATGCCGTGCCGCGCGCGTCGGTATTGCCTCGCGGCTCCTTACATTTGCTCACCGATGAGCCACGCCCCGATAGGCGCCTCCTGCCCGCTTTCGATCCTTGACCTACGGTCCTTCGCCGGAGGCAGTTAGGACTTCCAGACCGACCGACCAACCGAGCCGGCGACGCTTTCAGTTTCGTTCACTCTGAGCCGCCGTACTGCTTTTGTTTCTACGTTCCCCTATTCCCTTTATGACTGTGACAGAGAGAGTTACGCCGTCTGTCAGCTTGTCCGACTGCCGCCTCCGTGTTCGCCTCGCTCCTTCTTCGTCTCTCTCCGATTCTCATTTTCGGTTGGCCTTTCACTTTTGCGCGAGTCCGACATTTACGCGGTACGGGTTACATTGTCCGTCTTGAAGCGAGCGGCTCACGACCGGGCGCAGTCATTCGGAACGGCTTTACCTTGGCCGCGCCCTTCCGAAAAATACCGGCATTTGAGGAGCGGTTGAGGCGCGCGTCGGCCCGCTTTTCCGAGCGTCTGCGTTGCCTGCTGGCGACGGTGCAACGCGGCGTGGTTGTTAGAAGAGAATTAAGCCCGCATCCGCGGCATTCAGGCTCTCGACGAAATTTTTTTTCAGTTCTTTATTGATTCCTTTCTGCACGCGTACATAAATCCAAGCAGAAGACTGAACTGAGTCACGCTGGCCTATAATACAAATACGCCTACAATACGTCTTATGCTAAAGTTGAAACAAGTTAATTATACATGCAAGCAATTCGTATTATTGTCTTCATGGGTAGAAAGAAAACGAAACAACATAATATTGTCAAAAAAAAACAATTCGCAAACATATACAGTGACAAGCAGTAGGAAAAATACGCGCGAAAAAGAAAACCAGCGCTATAGTAAATTGGTGAACATTGGACAAGAAAGGGAAGAAAAAGATGCATGTCAGTAGTATCAAACGCTCAGACACGAGTTAAACATATTCAATAAACATTTTCCACAAGAATTTGTCAAACTGTTCTGGAAAACTGTCAAATTTCTTTAGGATACGGCAAGATGGAAATTTTGCCAGGATACTGCTATAATTGCAATATATTTGTTAGCATAGACATCACCCTGCGCCCGCCTCTGATTGTCTAAGTTATTCAGACTACAGATCGACGCGTCAGAGTAGTTATATTAGCGTTTTAGCAAATGTTTCATTGATTCAGACATGCTCCATAACAGTGCAAACCCGTCACCCCATTCTTGCGCTCTCTCAATAGCTTTGAATCCTTTCCAGAAATAACAGATATCCGAGATTTTTTTTTTCTTGTTAATCCTCGCATCTGCTGTCGACCGCAGAAGATTACGTGACATGGGTTCCACGAGAAACATTAATTTCTGTTTTGTTATATAATGACGCTTCTAATGAAATTTAATGGATAAATTAGTGCACAGTGAAGCTTTGAATTCGGGACTATGTGCCGAGGTTTCGCGGGAATTCAGCCTCTTCTCAAATCCCGTATCTCGTGAACTATTGTGGCCGACTCTATGTGCACACAGAGGCTTCGCGGATCACGCGTTTTCAAAGGGGAATGTGACCAACGCTTAGCTACATTCTCTTCCTTCAAAAGCACGGTTTTTCAAACGCTGCGTTGCCTTCTAATTCGGGCGTCTAATGACTGCATACTAAAATCGCGTAGGACGTCTTTTATCAGGGAGGTCCTTTATCGGCGTGGGTGCAGCGTGCTCGTATCTCGCCATACTCGTGTTGGTCAATCCTTCTTAAAGGCGATAGCAATTATTCCAATTACCGAGGGACGGTCGCGGTCGGCTGTCCGCAGGAATAGGAATTAGGGGTAGGCATTGAAATCATTCTCCACGGCCGGGTTCGTATACTTGCGACTATCCGGTTGCGCAATAGGTGTTCGAATCCTATAGCGAGACGGCAATCACGGTGCATCGTCTTAACCTGCTTTGACCCAACAAACTCATGGTGACTGAATGCTTTCTAAAGTCACTTCTTGTTGTCCACTGTTTCTTTAGGAACCCCCCCTCCCCTCCCCCCCCCCCAAAGAAAAACAAAAATGAAAAGAAAGTGCTTTCTTGATCATGGTGTCACGGTCGGCGCATGCTCATATCGGCACCTTCATTTATACAAAGAAAAGGTCAATTTGTCCGGTTTGTTCACATCAGACCGGTTTTCTTTTGCTTAAACAGAGACAGGTTTAACGTCCCATGCTGGTGCCTCGCGTTGCCTGTCCATTCTAGATTTCCGAGTCATTTAATGGCGTTCGAGAGGTACTGCATATTATTTTTTTAATCGCCAGTGAAAATCCAACGCAGCTGCATACATATTACACAAAGCATCTATCGCTTAAAAGAATCAGTGCCAATAAATGGTTTACACGAGTCACATATGGTGTCGCCTGCATCTGGCTCTAGCGCTATGTTACTGCAGTATAATTTCTGGTTTAATTTTGAAAATAAGGCAACCCGTTGTAAGATGAGGTCTGATGAGGTTAAAAGTTGGAACACGTTAGTAAGAACCAACCTTACCGCATGACACAAGGAATGGGCTATTTTGCTCATTCTACGCTGCACAGTTTGAAATGCATGGACTAAATATGTGTGATAATTTCTTCTTCCATTGTGACCATAATAGATGAAGTTAATGTTAAGCCGAACCACGCTTTCTAAGTAATAACTTCTTCATATATTCTGACTATAACTTATGAGGTCAATGTTACGTTAAATTACATTACAGATCCCTAGTCGCTTCCGTTCAGGTGGCATGCGCTATTTGTTGGTGGCGAATGCAGGCATTACACAATGTCGCTGTAGCTTCCACGGCGGTGCCTTTTATGCATTTATGGAACAGAGTGTAGAGCCTGGCGTGCACTTCCTCGCCAAAGGCCACAGTGAAGAGGAAGGTTCCTTTGTGCGTGCATCAAGGTTCGCCGCGTTATCAATAATAAAACTTAAACACTCTTCACTTGAAATCTTAATGAATGGGCAGTCCTTGCACATGGTAATGTGGTTTCAAGACATTGTAAATAAAAAAAAGCTTACGGTTTCGTCCAAAGGGCAATGCATTGACAGCGATAGAAGGGTTTAGCAACAACAACTTGATTTGGGCGAATTGGTTCACCTTGAAAGTACATTCAAGTAGAAACTTATAGTTTGACGAAAACATTCACCGACGAATACGATACACCCTTATGCGAAATCTGAGCTCAGCTCTATACGGTGTTTTCATTTCGGGATATATTGGCTGGCGCGGACAATCTGCCTCGTGCGGCACGTCCCAAACGGAGTGAAGTGTGGCGCGACTGCCTCGCTAATCGGGAGATCGCGAGAGGCAGCGCGTGGGTGCCGCGTGAGCGCGATTCGCAGCAGTTGCCACAGACAGGCCTCCGCTTGTGCAGCGGCGTATGCGGTGAACAGACGGCGCGCTCTGCTCTGGCGCCGTCTCGTGGCCATCGTCGCCGCAGAGTCCGTCTTGCGCGCCACTACGCTTTTCTTCTCGATGCTTTCGCCATATGCCCTCCTCCTCCGCTTTCCTCCTCGCGCTCTCTTCGCTGCCGCCCTCTCTCATCTCCCGCTGCGCTTCGCCTTCGCTTTCATCCTTCGCTGCGCTCGTTCGCTCGGTTACGAGGGACAACGCCGACGCCGAGGCAGAGCTGCGCTCTAAGAGGCCAGGAAACAACCAACGGAATTGACAGGCATGCCAACAATATAAAAACAGCTTACCTGTCCAGATAAAGCATTCCTTGCTTTGATAGGCAAAATGACACCGCGCTGACACACTTTTTTTTGTTTTTGCTACGCATTAGGCCTCTACAATTTATCTTTCTTTTTTTGGGGTTTTTAAATTTAAATTATGGGGTTTTACGTGCCAAAACCACTTTCTGATTATGAGGCACGCCGTAGTGGAGGACTCCGGAGATTCCGACCACCTGGGGTTCTTTAACGTGAACCTAAATCTAAGTACACGGGTGTTTTCGCATTTCGCCCCCATCGAAATGCGGCCGCCGTGGCCGGGATTCGATCCCGCGACCTCGTGCTCAGCAGCCTAACACCATAGCCACTGAGCAACCACGGCGGGTTTTGGGGTTTTTGGATGTTTGAGGAAGCTGGCATTGTTAAGCATATGAGTGCATGCGCATTCGTTTCAATCCTAAATTCGTTAATGAAGGAAAAATTTAAAAAAAGAATACAAAAAAATAAAAACTCAAAAAGCCCAATACACACACGAACACAAGCGCACAAATATTCTCATATCTACGGTCAGGAGCACCGAAACCACAGCGCAGTAACTATATGATGGTCGCTCATTACGCAGGCGGGAAATAGTTCAGACAAGTATTTTATGTACACACGAGGACAACACCACCAAGAGTTCAACTTGTTAAAGACGATGAACAATGTAGGAGGCAAATGTGTAATTATGAGCACTCTATAAGATTAGTCTCCACTAAAAAAATCGCGAAGGGCGCTTACAGCCTGCCTCTGCTTATCAGGGCATGACCACGGTCCAAGCACTTTGATCACTGTGAGAGGACGTCTGTCAAGAGTGTTCGAATGGTCACGCAGATAAAGCCGCTGTTGGTCATATTCAATACATTCCATGATAATATGTGGGGACGCTCGTGTTTTGATGCGATGCAAGAAATGAGGCCTGTAGGCTGCATTTAGGCGTAAACGATGGAGAAGCGTGTCGAATGTGTGGTCATTCTTCTGTATCGGGGAAAACCGCAGGAAAGGGTCAGCCTTGAACAGGAGAGAAGACTTTGCTTGTTCGTCGAACCATATCGTTACGGACAAGGCGTGTTTATTTACACATGATGGATGAGATGGATGGCGTTACAATATGTATTTGCAAGGTTTGCGCCGCGTAGGGCAAACACACAGCGGAGCGCTAAAACAGTGGTGCCATCACGCGCTTGTTCTTGTATTTCGCGGGCTTTATTTAAGGGCAAGTACAAGAAGCTCAATCAACGGTACTTAGTCGGAAACATCTCAGTCAGCCATTTTTGAATGTGATCTACAACTTTCGTTTTGGCACTTTCCTGGTGAAGCCAATATTTAAAAAGTTACGCAATCAGTATATACTTATTAATTGACTTTGCAAAACGAAAGAAATACTGCAGGCTACGCCACGCGATTCTCAACACCACTGAGTTGGCTACAGCCCCCTAATACACTCCGTCGTTTTTACAACATTGGTTACATTTAGCTGGGACAACCTGTATATATAAAAGCCTAGCACCTCTAGCAAAATAGTTGCGCGCGTGAAAGGCGTTTACTTCGCGAAAGGCCCTACCGGAAATATAAGGTAGGGTGGCGTCATCGAGAAGTCACTCGTCCTTCTTGTCCTCCTCCTCCTCTTCAATCAACAAACTTGCCGTGGCATATGTATATATATATATATATATATATATATATATATATATATATATATATATATATATATATATATATATATATATATATATATATATATATATATATATATATGCGCGTGGAGGGGCAGATAGAAGACGTTGCATTGCTAAGTGCTGTATAATAGTTCTCTTAGTTGAGCCTTCATAATTACTCCTCTCTTCTGTTTGTCCTTACGGCGAAAGAGGCTGCAGTGACGATGGCGGATTTCAGAGAGCAAAGTATAATTATGCTTTAGCAATAACACTGAGCCGAATAATGGACGTAATCTGATATTGAGTAAGCACTCTATATAGGGCTCTGCTTGCTTATTCTGAAGGTTGCAGTGTGTAGTGGCGCAGATGGGGGAGCACGATACACCGTGTGCCACGAAAGATCGCAACCAAGCCGCACGCTCGCACGCACGCACACATGCGAGCTGTCATGTACTTATAACAAACACAAGTTCACTATACCGCGCATATTTGCGTGAATAGCAGTGAATAGCAGTGAATAGTGCCCCTACGAGGCACTATTCACTGCTGCGCTTATCAGCTGCAATATGAATTTACAGCTGATGCGCCGATGTTGCGAACCATGTAATCTACCGAGGTGGCAACGGGTGTAAAGAAACGGCGAGCTTCGGTCAATGGTCTTTTCCGTTCACTCTTACATACGTACTCATTGGTAAAATAACTGTTGGTGACGTGTGCAATGCTGTTCCACGGGCATAACATGAGAAGTTTATGCAGCTGAGTAGCGGGCAGCAACTAAAATGTCTTGTTCAGAAAGAAGCAATCTGAAAGCTATAGCTCAATGGTAGATCAGTTCGCTCTTGTTGCAAAGTGAGCTTGCTTGGCGCTTGCACTTCAACTGAGGTTGAATGTAAAAACGCCCATGCACTTGGATTTAAGTATGATCAAAGGAGGGCCGGGTAGTCAGCATTGTCTCTTAGCCCTCCGCTAGGGTGTAGACACACTATTGGAAGACTGACACGTAAATAGTTTGTGATTTGAAAGCCAGTAAATTCATTTTATTCTTCGCTTTACTTGTTTTTTTTTGGAGGTGTGAGAAGGAGAAAATAGCGGGAGAGCGAGAACTTGAGGGAATAAATACGCTGTTTTGTTTTACGCCTAGTAGTTGAAAAATTTATGAAGATCAAACGCACTGTGCGAATCAGTGTACACGAAGCTTCATGCGTCTTTGTCCTGTGTATAATGGTTAGAGCATCGGGCTTTTGAAACGGAGGAACGAGGCTCCAAGCCAACCATAAGAAATATAAACAAATATATGCATATTGTGGCACGATTTGCATGAGTTGTTTGTTGGAGGACGGCGTTATGACGTCAGTATGGGCCTGGGGAGTCAGTAGCGGTTAGATAGATACCTCCAAAGCGCAGGTAAAGGCTAAGAAAGTTTTGCTTTTAGAGCATTTTATGCCACCTCAAAGCTACAGGGGAGTTCAGCCTGGTGACCGAGGCAGGAAATTTCAAAGCCTGAGCGTTTCTTGAAATGCCACTGATGCATTGCGATTTGTTAGAGCAGACGTGAAAATTCTATGCGGGCTATGATGGGCTCCACACTTTTACCAATCGGTCGTGTTGAATTTTTTAATTGCAGTGCTCATTTTGAACAGTCGTGCCGAATTAGCAGTGTGTGTAGAACTATACTTTACGCATCTATGCCACTGGTAATAACAGCAGTCTTTCGAAGCCGGCAAAGAACAGAGCGAAGTTGCCAACACGCATTTTCACTGCTGCTAATGCTAAGAGCGGTCTCTTGTGCCTCCTACCGGAAGGGCGCAGGGGAGGGTTATATTTTTAGAGCTGTCACCAACGCCTAAACTCAGACTGACAATTACTGAACTGAAAAATTATCGCGAAAAAAGACTTTTAGTGGGATGACACCGAATTGTCCTCCCTGGTTGTCATTTTTCGTTTACTCTAAAACCTCTCTCCGCTTGTGTTAGCGACTATAGATAATTGGATTGCCCAGTTCAGTGAACTTGGTGCCGTGTTATCAAGCGCTGCTCGACGCAGGTATAGTGCCAAAGCTCATGCATAGAAGATAAATGAAATATTCACGGCCAAAAACGAATAATTCTACAGCATTCACCCAGACTGGTTGATAGCTTTTGCGTGCACGTTTGTTCTTACGTGTTCGTGCGCATAAGAAATATGAGTGCCCAGTCGCAAGTGTGTTCGCACGTGTCATTTAAGCTCGAGCTAACTGGAAGCTAACGCGACATGGGAAGATGCACATGGTGACAAACTCCGCATATAACTGTCCCCGCAATGATGATATTCCTTTTCACTGGCTCATTGTTTTACAGTTTTATGTGTCGATAAATGAAGCCCACTTTAGGGCTCTCATTTGCTAAAGATTTGCTTCAACGCTTCAAATTATTCTTGCCCTCCCTTTGGGGTATTTCGCTGATTAGAAAAAAACAACAACAACAACAACAAAGTTTTTTCGTATTTCTCGCGCCAATTCCCTTTCTCTTCCGTCACCGTAGTGTATGGGCACCAGCATAAGTTGTTTCTCTTGTTGAACGAAGTATTCACCGTTAATAAACTAATTTAAGTCAGAGGAAATAAAAGAGGCTTATGCTACATGGGTTGAAGGGACTTTGGTGAAAATAGCCTAATCTTTCAAATTTCAGGTTATTGGTGTTCCGCCTCATTTCCTGCAAGCTTGTTCTTGCATTCTCTGCGGTTCAACACACATTCTCAGATCTTTCGTTGATGGATCAGTTGTCCGATATTTTTTTTTCGGGATAATTGTACACGACGCCACTTACGGTCTATTTTTTTACAGAGTGAAGTGATATATGTGACACTCAGGCGGAACAATCGAAGGCCAAGTCTAGCAGCCTAACCCCCTCTGTAGCAACATCATCACCACCACCGCCAGCTTGAGCCACTGTTTATTGAAAGGAAATGTCTAGGCCACTGCACTAATTTTGGAAAGTGCTCATCTCTGCACCACCGGGAGCGCTATATCGACAAAAATGGAAGGACACCACGGCGTGCCATCCCCTCCCCCTCTCTCCCTCCTTCATAACTGAAATTAAGAGAGAAAGATGTGTGGCTTCAAAACAGTTGTTCCTCACAACACCGCACCTCTCTCCTTTTGCAGTACTGAGTTATCAAGCAACGCAAAGGTGGCGCATGCGTGACGTGTGCAGCTGCTGAATGACGAGAAGCTTTCCACGGGCCTCGGATTCGTTGCAGAAGTAGACTAGTGGAATACGCAGACAAGGAAAAAATTTCACCAACTGGCTACACTGCGCTGGGGTGGAAGGATAAAGGGAGTTAAAGGCGATAGAAAAACACACGAGCTAAAGCGACTAAATTAAAACTGCGCATGAGTGTGGTGTAGTCTAGGACAGTTTCCAGTCTGCCACTCAGCCCACCATGTCGTCGAGAAAGGCAACGACGCGTTCAATGCATTCTGTGCCGAGGAGCGTTTGGACCAGTGTCTGAGCATTCTCTCTCGCGACAAACTCCGACTGTCCGCCGGTGTCTTACAGAGTGTCAAAGTTCCGGAATAATTTTCTAGGCCCACTGTCACCAGGTCATTCACAAAGGAGATGCGAGGAAATCTGAATGGCTCTCCGAAAGGGAGGCGAGAGTTGCGGAAGGCTCGGGTAAGCTCGGCGCGGCAGAAGCGTGGCGTAGCCTCCGTTATGGACGGATGGATGTTATTGAGCGTCCCCTTTGGAGCGGGCCGGTGGGTTCCGCCAGCAAGCTCTTGCTGCTATACTGCCTAATGTCCTACCCAGGTTAAAGAAGAAAAAAAGGAAAAGAAACCCCGCTATGAATTCCCATAACCAAATTTTCTGACCCTCTATCGGGAACTTTGTTTTTGTATACGTCTCCGTTTTTTTTTGTCGTTTCCCTACTTTTCCCCCACCAATCTTCCAATCGCCTCTTGTTAATATCTATTACGGACATGTTTACTTTTCCCCTGCTCTCGCTGAACCCAAGGGCTTCAGTAGGCCAGTGGGGCGTAAATCGACCGCTGGGCAGATATCTTCACATTCTAATAAAACATGCTCCATCGTTTCCCTATAGATTTACCGCAGCAAGCACACGCTTCGTCTTCGTTCTTATATCTCGCTTTATAGGTGCGTGTTCTAAGGCATCCTGATCTTGCTTCGAAAGGTAATGAGCTTCCCTTTGAGTTATCATAAATTGTTTCTTTCCTGATTTCGTTTTTGCCTCTTAAGTAGTTACTCATGGCCGGTTTCTTTTCCATTGCCGCCAACCATTAGATTATTTCAGCCTTTCTGACTTTCCGCTTGACGTTCTTTGTTGCTGTGTTACTCACCCTAAAGGTCGCATACTTGCTGGCAAGATTGCTAGTTCTTTTTCTCCATTGTTAATCAATGTTTTTCCTGTACTGATACCTGAACAATCTCCAAGCCCATTTAATTTATTCCATATTCCTCAGTCGTTCTTCATAATCAATTGCACTGTGAGCTTCCTTCACTTCTAAACATGTCCAGCCCATATCACACTGCACAGCTTCATTTGTAGTCTTCCCCTGAGCGCCCAATGCGATGCGTCCCACTGACCTTCGGTTGCCATCGAGTCCTGATTGTACCCCTGACTTCAAGCAAACAACCACATTTCCAAATTGAAGTTCTGGAACCATACACATACATACCCCACATACCCCGGAGCACCTCGTATCTATTGTGTCCCCATAGCGCTCTGTGTTTCATTATGGCTGCACTTCTCTTTCGCTTTACAGTTATTGTTTTTTCCTCCATATATCTACTGCCTTCGTTTATCCATATACCAAGGTATTTGTATTCTTTTACCCAAAGTATTTTTTGGCCCTGTAATGCCACTGTATGTGCACTGTTTTCATTGAATACCTTAACACCTGATTTTCTAACGCTAAATTTCAAACCTTAATTCTCACCTTCCTGTCCACAGATATTAGCCAGACGTTACAAATAGCTTTGCTTGTTGGCTAGCAACACAATGTCGTCCGCATAAAATAAACCTGGAAGCTGCTGCTCTACTACTGTACCTGGCTGCTTGTATGAGAGATTAAACCCCCAATTACTTCTTTCTAGCGCCCTCTCCATCGTCACCATGTACATCATTAGTCCCCTGTTGATATCAACTTCCTTCTGGCTCCTTATCCATTCCCATTCAACTCAAACGGTATTTTCTTGGTACATCTCTCTTAAAAGCTGTAGACAATCGTCGCCTAAGCCTTCCCCTTCCAGAATTTGCCACAAACTGTTGCGGTCTGCGTTGTCATACGCTCGTTTAATGTCTAAAAAGGCCACCTATAAGGGTCTGCATTCTACTCTTGATATTTCAATAAACTGAGTAAGAACAAATAAGTTATGATACAAACGCCTACCTATTCTGAAGCCATACTGAAGTTCTCTGAATCCTATTATTCTCTGCCCATGCTTGCAACTTTAATTTAATTGCCTGCATTGCTAACCTGTATATTACCGATGTAATGGTCAGCAGTCTAGACGAGTGAAATCTATCTTTCTCCCCTTTATCGTTATAACTGAAATTAATTCTACTTTGCCACCAACTGTCTAGTATTCGTCTATCTTTTAAAGTTTTTTCCACTGCTTTCACCAGAGCTTCCTTACTTTTTGGTCCTAGTTAATTTATCAGCTTAACGGGAACCTAGTCTATCCCTGTGGCTGTGCGCTTAGGAATTTTTTCTTTGGCTTGCTTCCAGTTAAAATTTGTCAGCACGAGCTACTTTTCCATCTGGTTCTCTTCCATGCTCTTTTTTTTTTCTTCAAATGCACAACCGCGTCATTGCCTTGGAGAGATTCGGCTGTTATTTTTCGGATGTAATGCCGCGACCCCTTCCACTTTGTTTCCATCTTCATCCGGGATATGTCGTTGAATCGCTTTTGACTTCCTGCCTAATAATTTTACAGCGCGCCGCCAAAGCGCCCCTTTGCGTCGTCGTCGTTGCGCAGCCGCCAGTGGCTGAGGCCGGCGGCTAGGTTGGGGCCTTATCCCGACGCCTACGGCCAAGGGGGCGGGGGGAGGGGTGAGAGCGCGGGATTAATCGCGGGGCAGCCACCGGCCGTCGCCGCCGCGCGAGCGGAATGCGCACAGCTTTCGCGCCGCAGAGAGCTTGTCCTCATGAATGACCACCATGCTGGCAGCCGTAATTAACGAGCCTCCGGTCTCCTTGAGCAATTCCGGCGAACGCGCGTGCGACCAGGCCTGTTTGGCACGGCGGGAACGATAATGAAGAAATGAAACGGAACAAATAAGACGACGAGAAGTGAATAAAGAAATAAAATGAAGGAGAAGAAAAAAAAATAACTTTGGGCGTGGAGTGTGCGCGCGCGCGCGCGACCACGCTTTTCGCATAACGCCAAGCGCGCTGCCGGCTGTTCTAGATTGCGGACTAGTGCCCCGCGGGCTGCTGCTGCTGCTACTGCTGCTGCAAGAGTCGGTAGCAAGGACGTTGGGGCGCGTGTGTCTATATATCGCTCGCGGCGACAATTTTTTTGAGGACGGCGAGGACGGCGTTGAGGTGGGGACCCCGTGAAGGCCGGCGCGGGCCATAACGCGTCGGGCTTGGTCTTTTTGGGTGGGGGAGAAAGGGTATAGTCAAGGAAGGACAAAGGACACCTAGTCGCGGCGCACTGAGGACAGCGCAGGGGGGGAGGAAAGATGGCCGCCCGACTGCAAGCTCTGCGTATTACAATTGCATGCCAACAATTTCGTTCGGAGGAGTACATTGGCCCGAGAACCTACGTGGTTAGACATTGCCTCCTGCGGTTCTGAGTAGCCGAAGATATGTTCAATTCATCTGCCCTAAGGCGTCGTTTTTATTGCATAGGACGGAGGAAAACGAATGGGGGAGGTCAAAATGCAGATACTCGGAAATTAAGTCAAGAACTCAATGTATTGCTTAGTGTGCACATACAATAAACTATTTCACGCGAGGTGAGAGGTCCTGAGTAAATGAACCGAAACTAATAAACACGCAGAACGTGTATGTCTGAATAAAAAAAAAAGAAATTTCTGCAAAGTACTACACTGGTTACCACGCAGTAATACGATATCTAATATGCGTAAATGTAACGAGTAATTTGTAGAAATTCGACAGGTACTACCAAAAAGTACACCTCAAAGGGACTCCTTATTTCATGTCGTCTGTATTTCGTTAAGGACTTCTGCAATAGTAATGCATGAACAGTAAGCTGCATAGAAAATTATTGTCGCGATAATTCAAGTTAAGAAACGGCTCAGTTTGTTGCGCAAGAAGCTTGATTAGCGCCTCAAAAATTCGAGGTTGTAGGAAAGTTTGTCCTAGTCTTTGTCTGCTCTGGGAAAAGAAAGAAGCGGCCAATGTTTTAGTACGGACAAGTGGGCTAGCAATGTGTTCCGGGTGCGATGTAAGATCGGCGTTGTCGTAAGAGGCGCGAATAAGTGCAGATGTATCGCTTAGCGGATCTGTATTGTCACCAGCGCCATGCTCGCGTAAAAGCGAGTGATTGCCTTTATGGACAGCGGAGCTGTTGTCGCAATATAGACGTGGTGGAGGTCATGTGCTCAATATGTCCACTTATATTCTGCGCGCGAAATATCGACTATAATTTTTCGGGAGAGCTTGCTATCGGCGCAGTGCCACTTCATACCTTTCGAGTTTTCATTAAAGGGTTTCCCTTTTCCTCTATCCCTCAGTGGAGCTCACGAAAACATGTTTCTAATCAATTTTCGGCTCATCAAAGGTGACTCCTCGGTTATCAAAGGCTTCTGCGGATTTCAGACAAGGCAGCCTGCCAAGCGCATATACCGCTACCCCTTTTTTAATTAGGGAAATTTCCCTCAAACTTTCGCACCAAAACAAAGGCAATTAAACTTGTAGGGAATATCGGGTACGTCAAACGTTGTGTGTGGCCAAATTTAGAAGTTTGCGGGGGTATCCGGAGAAATTACCGAAGTTCAGGTAATTGCGCTTGGGACCTCTTTAGCATGCAACAGTTCGTCGTTCCAGAGCTGTCTAGCGTAGCAACATAAAAATTTCTAGTAATTAAGTAGCTTCACGAGAAACTTGCTGGAGATATTTCAAAGTTATAGGTGCTTTGAAAGCGTCAAAGAGTAATTTAATTTAGCCTAATTGGCTCGTCCTCGTTGTTGACAGGGGAGTGAGCCATTTGCAATTTGTGAACTGCGTGACAAGTTTTTTTTTCATAAGCAGTATCTTTAGTGTCGCGTCGCAATGACGGCGGAGAAACAGACGGCGCTGAAACTGGGAGTCAGGAATCTGACCCTGTATTGGGAGAACTTCTGCCCACTTAGACGGGCCACTTTAAAATCGCAACGCAGGGACGTCGGTCGCCGAACCTGACTCGCGGGCTGAATTTGAACATGGTGAACCTGACATGGTGTGCATTGAATTTTAGGGCAAGCACTCGTGTTCGCGTGCACTCGAGAGTGTGCAAAAATACTCGCTACTCGCACGCAATGTGGGCTAGACAACAATACCCTCTCGCCGCAGAATCGACGACAACGTTCGATAAAATTTGAATACAACACGCGCGTGTGTGGTGCCGAGCGATAAATTGATAGCAGTGATAATACGAACAAGAACGTTCACCGGCGTGAAGTAAAACGACGCACTATACTCACGGAACGAGAGGTGTCGATTGAAGACTTAACTAATGCGCACGCTTACGTTTCCAGTGTCTCCAGTCTGTGTGACATTGGCGTGATGATGGCTCGTGTGCACGCTTAGACCTGAGCCCGCGTCCCGTTTAGCGGCCAGATTCACAGCGACACACATGTTTTGATACAGTCGCGTAACTGCACATAGGGAGTGTTCTACTTAAAGTTCTCCTGCCACACTTCATGTACCATGAGTACACTATACGCGGGGCAATAGCTTGGATTAGCATAAACAGGCTGGAGAAATTTCTAAGTTCTTTAGGTCGTATTTGGGGGCACCTTCGTAACCTTTAAGGTAGTCGTTCGAACAGTCAAGTAAATATTATAAATCTTGCTGTAAGCGAACCACTCACGTTACAAGGGGGCAGTCATAGGGGTCAGGTGACGTTGACCTACGCCTAAGCTTTGCTCTGCGCGGGGACTCGATCATCGTTTCCTTGGTTCCTTGGTTGCAGTCTTTGCTGCATTCGGGGTTAGCCTTACGCGCTGCTAGAGTTCAATGCCCTCTAAATAAATAGTGGTCCCGCTTATGCTCACTTTGTTACGCAGAAGTGCATTCTTTCGTCGTGTTATCCGGAAAACAGTGATTGTACCACCTTTGCCACATACGGGTAGATGTTGCAACATGACGGGTACCAAGGGAAGGCAGCCATAGTCGAGGACGGCAGATTGGTAGGCAGTGTGATGAGGTTAGAAAACCTGCAGGTATATGACATAGTTACCTGGGGCAATACAGCGGTAAATAGAGATCCCTGAGGAAGCCTTCTTCACGCAGGGACATAAAGTAGGCTAAGTAATAATAATAATAATAATAATAATAATAATAATAATAATAATAATAATAATAATAATAATAATAATAATAATAATAATAATAATAATAATAATAATAATAATAATAATAATAATAACGTTCAGGAGAGCTAAAGTTTGCAGACCACGGCATCAACAAATATATTAAAATGTATTCAAACTTCAAACGCACCTCTGTGGCCTGGAATCGGTTTAATGTATTGTGTTGGTCAGACACGCGCACGTTCATTTCAGCCCTAATGCCCAGGCTGGTTAAAAAAAAAAGAAATCGGCAACTTTTGTCCTCAATTGTTTGCTCGCGACTATGCAATTTATAATCGTTGTCGCAATTTCATGCTTTAAGGTTACCTCTAGACATCCTAAAGAAGTTAGTTCATCTAAGCGTCTGTATGCACGTTAAGATCCAAAAACCAAATTATGCTACTTCTTTTCTTTATATTTTATTTACCCGAAATAACAGGGTAATGTGCCCGAGCGCGTAATTTTTATCCAACCGCAACTTCGCTCTTTCGCCCGTTCGACCACCTGCGCAGATGTGTTAAGCAACGCCGTCGTTACAACTTAAACACCACACGCGTTAGTCGCCGCTTATCTACCCTTGACGAGGTATTTTTCGCTAGTAACGATATGCTATTTATCCCCTATCCTAATTAGTTGCTAATTCTGGTAGAGCTTACGCTGGGATTCTCCCGACTGTGTGCGCCCGCTGTGAAAAAAGGCAAGGTAGCCTTATCTCATCGGATCCTTACCTTTTCGTATACAGTGAAGCCGAGTGCCGAAGACACCGACTATATTTGGGTTAGGCACAGATGCTGTGTCGGTTACTCAACGTTACGAAGACCATCAACGTAAAGACGGCTGACTAAAACGACGCAAACATGGTATTTTATTTAAGATGACATTCGGCAGTCGTAATTAGCGTCCGCGAAGTTACACCGGGAATCGCTACTGCCTAAATTTGACGACAAAGCGCTTTTTGGCTGCTCGCCCACGAATTGCCCGTGAAAGTTATTAGGTAAAGAAAAACATCAACAACAACATCACTGGCAAACGTTTCATTAGTGAAGAAGATTTAGACTGAAGCGGTAGACCATCAGCTGTGGTGAAGCTGTACGTAAGATTTTGGAAACACTCCACAACTTGCATTTTTTTGTTCATTCACCTGCCGTTATATTAATGCCTCGCCTGCCAGTCGGTTCTTTTTACATTGCTATTCTTCATTCTCAAGTCTAGCAAAGGTTATTTGCAACATGTAGAGTACAGTGATATTCTCGTTATCGCAATTCTCGTTAACTAGGGATTGATTCGCGGCGAGCGCTGTTTAAGGCTCTTGATCTAACTTTCGTGTCTTCTATCGATGGCACTAACATCATGTATCTTCCGTTGAGGAGTAGCTTGGAAAGAAAACAATTTGAACCAGACCCCTCACTCATTGGAAAGTGATATTTATTTATTTATTTACTTATTTATTTATTAATTTATTTATTTATTTATTTATTTATTTATTTATTTATTTATTTATTTATTTATCTACAATACTGCTACTCTGATTTCAGAGCGTGGCTGTTGGGCGATACAATATACATGTATATCAGTATGCAGCTAGGCAGAACAGTTAATTGAAAAATAAAAGGAAAACAATTGCGCAAGGATGCCAATATAAGAAGGAAGCTTAGTTTAGGAACAAAAATGCATGTTTTCACATGACAGTTAATTAACATGAGAGTAGCAGTGAAGAACATGTAAGTAATCAATTATACAATAGGAGCGAACCTAAAAGTAACACTTAATGCGTAACGAATTGAAAAATAAAACCTAGGCAGCCAATTAGGTAAATGGCAGTTACAACAATAATCTTAGGACTAGAAGTAATACAGTAATGAAAATTTATTTTGGGAACAGAGCGTACCATACTTCCACATAACGACAACCAACAAAAAGAAAAGGAAACAGAAAAATGGGACGTCGAAAGCAACACAATGCAAAATTTGTGACGATGACACATGCGATAATAAGTAATTGAAAAAATTATGGGGCTTTACGAGCCAAACCCACTTTCTGATTATGAGGCACGCCGTAGTGGGGGACTCCGGAAATTTCGACCACCTGGGGATCTTTAACGTGCACCTAAATCTAAGTACACGGGTGTTATCGCATTTCGCCCCCATCGAAATGCGGCCGCCGTGGCCGGGATTCGATCCCGCCACCTTGTGCTCAGCAGCCTAACATCATAGCCACTGAGCAACAATAAGCAATTTTATTTACGCACTGCAGCTTCTACTTGCGAGGTAAATTTGGACAACGATTCGATTGTGGTTATAGCAGGATCAAGTATGTTGCATTCAGCTACTGTAAGGGGGAAGAATGAATATTTAACGTGTGTGTGTTGCATGTATATTTTGTTAACGTGTACGTATGTTTGTTACGTGTTTTTGAAGCATCAGAAAAGTAAATGTACCTGGACACATCTATCTTATAGTTATTTTTAGAAGCTGAAGCAAGAACTTCAGGTGAGCGTGTTTTGTTCTGGTGTTTTGCGTTAGAAGATTAGTCGGTGAGCCAGCGCGTTTATATTTGTTGTGAATGAACCTTATAACATTTCTTTGTACTGCCTCTAATTTTGTTATGTTAGTCGTGGTATGAGGAAACCAGACTGTGTTTGCATATTCAAGAACCAGCCTAATGAACGTTGTGTAGGCCAATAGCTTCGTTGATGTCGTAGAAAGTGCAAGGCTTCTTTTGAGGAAAAATAGTTTGCGTAATGCTCCTGCGGTAATATTCGAAATATGTTTATCCCACCTGAGGTGTTTATGTTGTTCAATTTTAGATAGTGCTATGCCGTTAATCTCATATGTAAAGTTAGATGGCCTTGTTTTCCTTGTTGCGGTCATGGCCACAGACGTTTTTACGTTAATTTACATCTGCCAATTAGAGCACCAAGTACCTAGAGTATTGTGGGATGTATTAAGTGCGATGTGGTCGCTATAATTAGTACTTTCGCTATAAATAACGCAGTCGTCGGCGAACAGTTTTATATTACAACCAATGTTAGCTGTGATGTCATTAATATAGATTAGGAAGAGTAATGGCCCATGAACTGAGCCTTGGGGAACTCTGTAAGTAACGGTGACATTGTTAGATAGCATATTTTCGTAGATTACAAATTGTGAACGATTGGCTAGAAATTCTTTTATCCAGGCTGAAAGGAGCCCTTTCCCAACAGCGCTTTCAACTTTAGCGATTAACTTGTTATGACATGCACAATCAAATGCCTTAGATAGATCAAGTAAAATCATGTCATTCTGGCCTCGGTGAATGACAGTAAATGCAAGATTGTGGACTAGTTCTGTTAGTTAAGTTACTGTTGATAAACCACTGCGAAAGCCATGTTGGCAGGGAGACAAGAAGCCAATGCTCTCTAGAAAAACCGTTATGTGCTTTAAGGTTATGTGCTCTAGAAGCTTACAAGATGTACTAGTTAATGAAATGGGTCTAAAATTTGAAATTTCTGCTGTGTCGCTTGATTTATGTATAGGTGTTCTCTTTGCAATTTTCCAGTCGTTCGGTAGTTGTGAAGTCGTGGGTGATTTACGAAAAATTGTACCAAGGTATCTACTGCACCAGTGCGCATACCTTTTCAGAAAGTCGTTAGGTATGTTGTCAGGACCGCTGCCTTTTTTAGGGTCAAGATTAAGCAGAAGATTAAGTATGAAAGCGTCCGTAATGTCTAATTTGCCAATGCTTACACCTTGTCTGAATAGAATGGGGGGAATAATGTTATTATCTGTAATAAATACTGATTGAAAGAAAATGTTACATGCGTCGGCTTTCGCAGTTTCTTCCTCTGGGCGTAAGCTGGACTCTTCTCTATCATTGGTGCCAAAGTGCTTCCAGAACCTTCCGGGATTATTAGTAATAAAGCTTGGTGACGTTACATTAAAATAATATTATTTTGCATGTTTGCCTGTAAGCTTAAATTCTGCGATGGCATTAGGCAGTTTCGTCCCCTTGGATTCGTCACCTCCTTTGATTTTTATTGTTCTACGCAATCTTTTCAGACTGCGCCTTGCCTGAATTACTTCTCGGTTTATCCAGGGATTGTTTTTTGGTGGCCGCTTGGTTTTCGTAGGCACGTAGTTCGTGACGCAGTAGAGGACGATAGATTTGAACATAAGCCAAATGGAATTTACGTCAACAGAGGCATTGGAACCCATTTGGGAAAAAGGCTGGAACTCGTGATCAAGGTAGGTCACTATGCTATTGTCATCAGCGTTTAGGAAGTCGGTTACTATGGACACGGGAAAGTGGGCAGTAATGCCAACAAGTGGTAACACACATACTGATACGTCATGATCTGATATGCCACGAATTACGTCAGTTCGTGCATGGTTATTATCGAAATGATGGCTGATAAGTATTAGGTCAAGAATGCTTTGAGTAGTTCCCACCGAATGCGTTGGACGTGAAATGACTTGATGAAGATTGAAGGTTAACATGAGATCAAATAGTGCATCCGAGGCTGCTGACAAGTAATGCATGTCATTCCAATTTATGTCAGAAAGATTAAAATCACCCATAAGGGCGATGCGTGAACCATGGGCGTGAAGTTGCATGTAGTCGTGAATGGCACTGATACACTCGTCACCCGAGTACGGGCTCCGATAAACACACCCTAAGACAGCGTTTCTACCTTCGCAAAGCAATTTACAAAATACCGCCTCAGCGTCCTTTATCTCAGGCAGAATGGAAAAAGCAAAACATTTTTTTATTAATAACGCCATTCCGCCACCACGTGTGGGACGGTTTTTTCGGATAACGCAATGATTTGGCGGCGCGAACTCTTGATCAAGAATGTCGGACGTGAGCCACGTTTCCGTTATACCTGCTACATCAGGTTCATAATCAATTGTCAAGTTTTCAAGTGCCTGAGGTTTGTTGACGACGTTTCTAGCATTTACTGTGAAAAGTGTTAGTTCGCGCATTTTGCGCCTCGGCGAGTTACAACTCCGCTTTTGTCTTTTCCGGTGATGTTCGCTGCTTTGCCGGCACGGCAATTTTCTGACCCCCTTTCTGAATCGTTCTTTTTTTCAAGTGGCACTTTGTCATCGTGCTCGTTGCTCCAAACAAACGGGCGATTGTTAATGTATAGTTTGCCGAAAACAAGAGAAACCTTTTCATTCTTGAGCCGGTTTACCTTCGCACTGTTCCAAAGTTTTCTTCTGATATACCGCACGCGTTTTGCAGTCTTCTGCAATAGATAGTTGAGTGTCCGTAAGTTTGTACCCCCCTTTCGGTATTGTATACTTATCTCTTGAATCTAGTAATTTGAAGATTACAGCCGGGTTAATAGCGCGTGCCGGGTTAATAGCGCGTGCGATCTATCGTTCACCTTCTAAGTTTTCGTCGTCGTCGTTGTGTCGTTATCGTGTCGTAATCGCTTCGCCGTCATTCACCAACATTGTAGTCGTAGTCATGACATCGTCGCTTTCATTATATTCGTCGTCATTGTTATCATGCTTGTCGCCTTATCGTCAGGCACGCTGCACGCCTCTGTTTTGGGGGACACGGGAAGCTTTCATCAGATCTAAAAGCTCTAGGCCAGCGCTCCCAAAAAAATGGCTGTGGCTTAGGTAAGGTTAAGCCCAGGATGCGAAGCATACTAGCCTTTATTTTAGTTGTTGAACCACTGTTTAGCCTGGTGAACTGCTGTTGCTTGGCTATATTTGGTTCGGCTAGACGAAGAAACAACTCATGCATTACTGCTTCGCCTTCAAGAGTGGAACGCGACAGCGTTCCCGTCGACCCGCCAAGGGGTGTAAGACAATGGGCTACAGGGCAGCGACTACGCGCCCCGCATTGGACGCGGTGAGCGTCGAGCAAAGCAGCGTTCGGCGCGGCAACGAAATGTGCGCCTGAGCAAGAGACGCACGCCTTAGAAACAGCGCGTTTCTAAGGCAACACCGCATTCACTAGAGGCGCTTTTGTACCGCTTTGAAGCATCGTACTCGTGGCTCAGTGGTAGCGTCTCCGTCCCACACTCCGGAGACCCTGGTTCGATTCCCACCCAGCCCGTCTTGCAAGACTTGAGCCAAAGCCACTTCTCCTCTGTCGTGACGTCACGGTGTCACGTGGTTTCAAGGCGACATCGCCGCGCCTGAGGAGCTGGGTTGAGCTCTCGTAATATGCTTCGCATAAAACATCCGCGCTTAAGGCCTTGCTAGCGTTACTCAGGTTCAAGCGGTCTACGGGGCTTCACGACAGACTTTAAGAACGCCTAGTGCGTATGCATACGTGTGCGTGTACGCATAGCGTACGCGGTTTGTTTGAGCTCGTCTCTCTCTCTCTGTACGTCCCCCCTCCATTCTCTTTATCTTTTGATCCCCTCTTAACCCCCCCCCCCCCGCCCCGTGCAGGGTAGCCAACTGGAACTACCCTCTGCTTAACCTCCCTGCCTTTCTATGCATCATTTCTCTGTCGCCTTTGGTTAGGAGTTGCCTTCACAAAGGCATACTCTACATTAATTGGAGTGACTGACAGTGGAGCATGCGAGGTCTGTGGCACGGAAGAAAACATCGACCACCTGCTGTGCCACTGTCCACGATACACTCCTGAGAGACAAGAACTTATATATATGTGAGCTCTCGTCAGAAGGTCCCGATGGGAGAAATTATAAGAGACCTCTGCAGCCGCTGCCCAGCTCCGAGGATTATATGTGGGGACTTCAACGCGCACCATACTCTCTGGGGCGACAAGACGACTGATGCACGTGGAAAGCAAATTGTTAGAGCTTTAAACACCGAGGGACTCTGCGTGGCAAATGACAAACAGCCGACGTTTTTTCGACCACCGGCCTCTTACAGTGTCATTGACTTGACGTTACATTCAACGGACATCCTCGCATCGTCAACGACTAGCAAAGATAGAATGGGCAGTGATCATTTTCCTGTCTTCGTTAACATTGCTGGATATAGAACCAACGGCCGAAGATCCTGTCCTGTGACGCATTGGGATACGTACAGGGACGGCCTAAGCGAATCATCTGGAGACCTGTTCGCGGACATGCTACGTAGCAAGAGATTGGCTACCGCTGAGCTGAAGCTACCCGACCACTTCCCCGCTACGGATCTAAAGCTCAAAAATCTATGCGCTGCCCGTAGAAGAGCGGAACGGAGGCTGATGAGGACGAAGGGTGACCCACCAATGAAGACTATATACAACAGGATTAACGCAGTGATTCGGCGGTATACAAGGAAACTAAGAAGAGATCAATGGGCATCATTTTGTGCAAGCCTATCGGTCTTCACACCAGTTCCAAGGATATGGTGGGTCGTTAATAACCTTGCTGGAAACTTTCGACCACACAAGCCATTTGAAGCCCTAGCATTAAAGTTAGGCAAGACACTCGCTTGTCTTGCGAATGCGTTCGCTAAAATATACTCTTCTGGCAGGTCAGCCAGCACAACCGACCCGCCTCCGCCGCTATCCTCGTCCCTAATGGATGCTCCTTTTACACTCAGAGAGCTGGAACTAGCCATGAGCAGCCTCCGACGTCGCTGTGCGGTGGGACCTGACCTTATCAGTAATCAGATGCTGACTAACCTACCGGTTGAGAGGCGGCGTGATTTGCTGGCATTTTTCAACCAAGTCTGGGCCAGTGGGGCTATCCCACATTTATGGAAGGTAGCATGGGTGGTGCCGGTTCTGAAGCCTGGAAAGAATCCTGCAGCTCTGGACTCATACAGACCGGTATCACTGACCTCGTGTGCAGCGAAGCTAATGGAGAAGATGGCATGCACAAGACTCACTTGGTATGTCGAGCAGGGTCGAAAACTACCATCGTGCATGACTGGGTTTCGGCAGCGTCTAAGCGCTCAAGACAATGTGCTGGACCTGCTAAGCCACATAGAACATTACAGTGCGGACGGCCTGTCGACACTTGCTGTTTTTATGGATGTCTCTAAGGCTTACGACTACGTGTCTCGAAGAGCCATCATCAGCCAGTTACAAGTTATAGGCGTCACGGGTCATCTCTTGCACTTCATACATACGTTCCTTAATGATCGTCGCATCAGAGTTCGTCTTGGCGACACTTTGAGCGATGAAATACGCATATTTCGTGGTGTGCCACAGGGGAGTGTTTTATCTCCCTTATTATTTAACATTGCCATGAGTAGCCTCCCAACAGTACTAAACCATCGAACACCAGTGAAGATGTCTATATATGCCGACGATATCTGCATATGGGTCTCCGGCTACCAGCATCGCCGCCTCGCACGAATAGCCCAGGGAGCAGTAAAAGCAATTCAGGGTCACTTGGCAACGCTTGGATTAACACTATCAGCAGAGAAATCATCATTCGTACTATTTCCTGGAGTGAAAAGAAAATCTACACGCTTGACGCTGACTTTGGACGGATACCAGATTCGACAGGTCACCAACGTCCGATTTCTGGGCGTTACCTTAGACCACAAGCTACTCTGGCGCCGCGGTGTTGACCACGTTGTGGCATCATCGTCACCCAGGCTACATGTGCTCAAGCGAGTCGCTGGCATACGCTGGGGCAACCACCCGACGTCAATGCTACGGCTACATACAGCGTTGGTTACCAGTCGAGTCCTGTATCAGCTACCTCTGATGTCACCCTCAGACAGCCAATACGAGCGCTTAGAAGCCATCCACAGAAAAGGTATCCGACTTTGCCTTGGAGTCCCTCAGCCAGCGTCAAACAAGAAAGTGCTCTACGAAGCTGAGTCACGCCCTCTACGACTTCAGGCTTCCGAGGCTCTGATGATCCAGCTTCTACGATTGAGTGAGTCTACGCCCGGTAGAGCCCTCTTACGACGTATAGGTAACAGACCGCGCTCACATTTTTATGCAGCATTGAACACGCTTCGCTTATTAGGATTGCGCTGCTCGAGACCAAGAGAAAGGATAGAACCACCCTGGACATTCGAGGACATCACATGCAACTTAAGTGTACCACGATTGCAATCAAAGAGCTGCATTCCATCTGCAGAAGCCAAGGCATTAGTCCTGGAACACCTGAACACGACTTACCCGAATCACCTACAAGTATACACAGATGGCTCGGTCAAGGCAGACGAAGACCGCTGTGCAGCTGCATACTACATTCCCTCTCTAAGATATACGTGGTCTGGGCGTCTGGACTGTATAGCCTCGTCGACAGTTGTGGAAGGCGTAGCAATAGCTTCTGCTCTGCGCAAATTAAAGACTTTGCCTCCGCAGAATGTGGTTGTCCTTACGGACTCAAAGGCCGCATTACAACAAGTATACCGTGGTTTGCCATCCCTCAAGTTCCCACGCAAATCCCTAGCCATCGTGAAAGACCTCAACAACAAAGGCTTCACAGTAAAGTTTCAGTGGATTCCCTCCCACATTGGTATCTCAGGAAACGAAAAAGCTGATGCGCTTGCATACGCAGCGCTATATCATCCTCCCAAAATCAAGGCTCCAAAGAGTAATCAAGTGCAAAAATCTGAAATTCGAAATCACTTTGCGTCGCTTTGGGTTCCACCGCATATGCCCTGCGTAACCAAGAGATTGCACCGAGAGGAAGCCTCACTTCTACATCGTATAAGGACAGGATCTGCTAGCACACCGGCCTGGTTATTTAAAACGGGGCGAATAAATTCTCCGAACTGTACGGCATGCAACGAGACAGGAGACATTGAGCACTTTTTGTGGTCCTGCCAGCAATTCCAAGATGCAAGAGACACTCTCCTGAAGAATTTGCAAAACAAGGACCTTCCGCATGCGCGCCTGCAACACCTTATATTTCCCGAGGGATCAGTGATGGCCCGCAAAGAAACTTCACGTCTCCTCATCGATTTCTTAAGAGAGACCGGTTTGATGGACATATGGTGAAACCCATCAGCGGTATTGTGCGAGACGCTCGGGCGGAGCAATTGCCGGCCTTGTTCGCGAGGCTAAACCCGCCTGTTGCTACAATTCACCACCACCACCACCACCACCACCAGACAAGAACTTGCCAAAGCTTTTCAAACACTGGACAATCGGCCGTACTCTGTGCAGGTGCTGCTGGAACACCGCCCCCATCGCCCGTCGGCCCATAAAGCGGTGATGGCACTTTTGTGCTTCTTAAGGACGACGGGCTTGCGCGACCATTTGTGACTATTAATGCAATTTCTGTAAGACCACACACGTCATCGAACTCACTGCAATTTCCTTCCCTCCTCTCTCACCCTGTTATCTTTGTTTTCCCCCTTTCCCATTCCCCCGGTGTAGGGTAGCCAACCGGACGTGATTCTGGTTAACCTCCCTGCCTTCTTCTTATCTCTTTCCCTCTTCCTACATTTCTCTCTCTCTCTTCATCAAATGTGACCTCCGCTTTTCCCTGCTTGATCTTGCTTTCGAAATCAGTGACGAAATTGACGTTACCACTGGCACAAGTCAGCGTCGTCGTTGTTCGAGGAGATCGATATGCAATCGAATTTTCTTGATGCGGAGTGCTCAGCGATTGAAACGCGATACTCGGACAACATGGCGACCGGTACTTTCTTGCGCCACCAGTGGGAGATGATGACACTGAGATGATGCACTTTTGTGTCACATGGAAGCGAGAATAATTTTGGTGCATCGTAACTGCATTCGGCCTGCTCAGCGATCACCGGTGGCGCAAACAGCGCCGGCCGTCATGCTGTCTGAGTATCGCGTTTCAATCGCTGAGCACTGTACATGCACAGACAATACGTATCACGAGCGTATCTTCTGGGTTAATGGGCTTTGGTTTCGAAGCCAAGCACATCCACTCTCTTTTTGTTACCGTGTGCTGGCACGTGTAAGAGTCATTTGCGATGACATGGCAGAGCTATAGCCTCTCGCACGCACTATTATGAGCGCTGTCGATCAAATCGCTAACAGTTCCTTCGCCAACTGTACGGAATCCTCGAGTGATCGACACGTAACAAACTCAACAGGCGCAGCGAGGAGACGGTGATATGCAATATGGATAAAACAGCTCGCTTGAAAGATGAGCTCTGTTGCGGTGCTGTCACGCGCGTTCTTGACGTTCATCGTCTGCCTCGTTGTTGGCATCCAGCGAACAGACGAGAAAAAAAAAAAAAAAACGAACGTTTAAAGCAAAATGATGGCTCGGCGTTTCAGGCATAGCTCACACACGCGCGCTCGCTGGGGTCCGAACTTTCTCATTCAGAGGAACACCCAGTTGCGCTTCCCCTTTCCACATGCCTCCATGCGCTCGCACTTCTGCATTAGGCAGTAAGAGCGGAGGAAATGAACGGGGCAGTATTTGACGAACATAAGTAGAACAAGAGTGAGAGAGAGAGAGAGGGAGATGGGAGTGCCACTAGCGCCAGGACCGCGCTTGAGCACTCCCCTGCCTCCCCCCCCCCCCCGGCCCCGTCTCCCCAGCAGCAGCTGCGACGGGTCCGCCCGTCCGTCAGAGCGGCTCTGAGAAGCTCTGGCCGCTCTGGATCGCGAGTGCGTAGGCCAGGCAGCTCGCGAGCGACGAGACGGCGACGTCCCTGAATCCCCCTTCTAATAACGTGCCGCGCGAACCCCTCCCCCTCACCCCCCCGCCGGGAACAAAAGGATCGCTTCCAACGTAGGCGGGTACGTGCAACGAAAGTGAGAAGCGCAGAGAAAAAAATTCGAGACACGCAAGAGACAGGAGTGAGGCGACGTACACCGGCTCCCAACGCTGGCTCGCTCGCACTTCCGCCGGAGCGAAAAACCGAGAGCCGTGAGCGCCGGCGATCAGGAAACAACGCCGCCGCCTGCCGCTTATGCAGTGTGCGCGGAGAGCGCAACCTATGAAAGCAGGAGCGCAAGCACAAAAAGAAGGAAAAGAAGACACGACAGCCGGCGGAAATGAGCGGAATAATTCGCCCCGTTTCTTGATGCGGCGGCGTCGGCGGCGGAGAAGCGCAGGAGCAAAGCGCAAAAGCAGCGAGAGCGGTGCGACGACGCTCGCTGAGCGAATCAAACACTGCCGCCCCCCCCCCCCCCCCCCTGCCTCCACGTCCGCGCACATCCAGACGAATGAAGTTATGATCGCGTTCCTCTCCTTCGCCCTTGCTTATTACGGAGGCCGCGGCTGCCGCCTCTGGCACGACACCGGTAGGATCTCGTGCTTGGCCCTTTGCGAACTGCCGCTTTATGCTCCTGCAGCTTGGCGTCTAGCGCGTGGCTTCTCGTCTGCCTGTGCGCTGCCTTCTCTGCATACGTGATAGGCGCCGTGCGCCTTTTACTGCATTCGCTTTTCCTTTGGCAGCGCCTTTTTTATCCTTTCGCATTCGCTTCTGTAAACTTTCTTTTTTGTAGCTTCGCTGGGCTGGGCTTCGAGAAACATGCACCGAAGACGCGTCACGGCGGAGTTCGTATATAGCGTAATGGTTCAGTTATGCTGAATTTCGTCACATAAATGACTGCAGTTTTTGTCGCTCATTTTTCTTCGATTCGCGGCGTCAATCGAAGCGAGGAGCACAATGATATGGTTAATGCAATGGGTGGTTCGAGGAATGCCAGTGTCGAAAGCAACGACTGTCGTACTTTCTTTCCTCATTCTTTCTTTGAAAAGCCGTGCGCTTATGACAGTTATGAAATCAGAATCCTAAGCGTGAGAATTTAACGCTACGGGGTTATGAAGAGGCAAGACAATAGGAGAAAGGACATTTAAGGACACGCAGAAAGACATAGAGCAAAATTTTGCGATCCCACGCTGTTCAGCCCGTTGTTTGGTTTCCCGGTCCCCTGTGAGAAATTCTCCGCATGAAGTTATTTATTCCAACATTACAAATAACTATTTGGTCCCCTCCGTGTGGAACTATAAAGCCCGTATGGGCAGAGGGGCTGTACTTGAAGCGAGAGTATGTTTCTCTTCTACAGCGTCCTCCCTATGTGTGTCTGCGAACGTCTTCATCGTCGTACACAGAAGGCCCTGCCGTCTTACTCGTAGAACAATGTAATAACGTTCACGTTCTTTGTACCCTGCCGTAATTAAACCCTGCGCCTTCACTGTTAGCTATGGCCGCCCGTCGCGGTGCGGTTGCTCTCCATAGCCTCTCGGTATTCCCTTCCACAGCATGCATACATCTCTTTTGTGAAAGCAGAACATTATCTTGTGTTTTTCCTTTCAACTCGTCTTTCTGCTGCTTTCTTGGTGACGTTGAGCCCTTTAACGCATGTGAACCGCTCCCATTCCACGAAATACAGTTATCGATACCGCATCAAGCGCGGTATGTTATATATAAACCGAGAGTAATGTAGTTGATCCCTGTTTGAATAATGCTACCACGCATTGTGCAAGATATCGGAGCAGATCACTAGGGACGCGTAGTGCTAGTTCAGTGTTCGGTACTCGGCTTTGCTTCAGACAGACGCAAAGAATAATTCGATTTTCCCTTCAAGTCCGCCGCTTTGCCGGAACGATAACCCGTAGCACAGCTCGTACGCAGCTTGTTAACGATTTGTATACGATATCACTTAGACGGACTTCTTCGGAATAGTCAGACAGCAGGGTGCAGTTTGCTCGTGCATAAAGTAAAAGGATCACATCGGTGACCTGCCAGTATTGTGTCACAATAATGATATATATTTGTAGGCTAAAGGTCAGAGCCAAAATATGCCCGCATTCTGATGGACCAATGATGGTTTTGTGAATAAAACCCTGTTGCCATGGCCAACGAGTGATCGACAATCGTGTGCCTTCAGTACGCCTTCCAACACTTATCGAGCTACTATGACTGCAAGTTTTACAGCGAAAGCTGTATGTGACTAACTTTCCGTAGCTTTTTTGGCGTCCGGCAACAAAAACGGGCTTAGCGATTTCCAAAATACCCATAAGGGTGTAGTGCGGCGGTGCAAATGTCACAATGCGAAACAGATTGGAACGCTCGCCGTCAGCAAGAGCGTGACGTCAAAGTTACCGCAGTATATAAGCAGGAGAGGTATCGGCGCTAAAAACAGCTGCGTTATCGATGGGGCGGACGCGTGGAATTCGCACGCCCGAAGAACAAGATGCGTACCAGGAGCACCGGTGGCAACAGCAACGAGAATGTAAACGGCGCCGGCGCGAAACGACCACCGACGAAGAACGTTCCCGCGATGCTGAACGAAAACGACAATTGCGAGCCCGGGCACCTCCGAACGAGCAACGATGCCCAACTTGCAACGCAAAAAATGACGACCATTCCACTCTGTGAAGATGAAATGGCAGCGAAAGTACTCTGCCTTTCGTTTAAGAGCTTTGACTTTCGTCAGCTTTCGCTGCCGTTCCATGTTCACAGAGTGGAATGGTTATAATTTTTTTAAGTTCGAGCGGTGTAGTTCGCCACAGCCTATTGCTACTTGCGTGTGCAGGTTGTACACGTTGGCATGCTTAAATCTAGGTTTTATTTCAGAGGCTACGTGCGCATTGTACGGGGAGTAGTTGCTAGGTGGACTGCTTTGTGCATGTAACGATGTAGAAAGGATTCCGTTGATCGTGTTCACTCAGCTTTGACAGACACAAACACGACGGTTTCTGCTGATACAGGGTTTCACAGTTAACGTCAGCGAGGACCTTAAAACTATATACCACTGCAATCTTCGCGTATAAAGGTTATGCAGTGGTGTTTGCTCTGGCCCTGCGCAACAATGAATGTGCTTACTTTTTCACGCAGTTAGCTAACTAGTTAAAGCTATTACCCATATTCGCAAACGTTAATTTTTTTTCCACCACGTGAAAATTTTATAGCATCGTCGAAAAAAATCCAGGTAACGTGCGTTCCTTCTCGCGTGGGCGTTTTTCTCGTTTTGAAAAAAAAAGAAAAGAATAAGAAAGCGTGCGCAAGCGACAAATCACCGTTGAAAACCTGTACCACGCACACCTCTACGACAAAATTACCTATTTAACGAAGGACTGGTGACGTCAAAGCCTAATTAATACCTTTGTGATTCCATTCCGCTGTGCGCGCCTCTTCAACGAAGACCACTACAACGAATTCGCCGGTACAACGAAGGATATCAGGCGTCCCCTATGACTAATTTGTTGCCTTACAACGAACGCCGTGGATTCAGTGCCGCCACTGCTCTCCGCGGACGCTACTGAGCTGCTTTCCGCACTAGCGCTAACGGCAGCGCTGGCGACGCAGTTGACGAACGTGCCGACGTCAGCGATTTCTACAGTCGGTCCCGCTGCATTGCCACAGGAATCGCTCAGCTAGTAACGCAGCAGCGGGCGCCATTAAGGCTGAGGAACGCGCCCCTGCTGTTCACGGCGGGATGACGTAAACGGAACTGACGACCGACGGCGTCTTCAAAGCCATATATAGGGCGGAAGGGACGCGAATGTCAGCGAATGCAACAGCGATGAAGAGCCCGTATGAACGAAGTTCAAAAGGGGCGGACCAAGGGAGAGAGAAAAGCAGAAGGCAGGGAGGTTAACCAGAAGTTATCATGGCCAAGGAGGCGACAGCGGTATTGTCGACGATCTGAAGAATTAACTTGCTTCGCTGCCGCGTTTTCCCACGGAGCATGCTGTCTGCCTCGGTGCGAAAAGTCGGCTGCAGTCACACATTACGTGATATGAATTCTGCGAAAAAAATATTATAATACATAGGGGGTTTATTTCTCTACGTCTCTCCTGGATTCTTGCTAAATAAAGGTTTCCCTTTGCTGAACATGCTCAGCAAGCTCTAGTGCCAGCAGTGCGATGCGCGATCTTTACGATGAAGTGACTTGTATTATGAAGGATTTTGGAGGTGCCTGCCACTTGGTTTTGAAGGCGTTTGGCTGTGTCCTGATATGGCCAGTGCGCGCGCACCGCCACGGTAGCGCTTTCAAGTGCGTTGTGAACGAACTAACTTCATCACAGCTCCTTGCGCTGAAATTCGAAAATCCCTGTGCCGTACTTACGCGCCGAAAAGTTAACGGTGTTCGTTATACCTGGTTGTTCTCACTTCTTAACTTAGGCATTCGGTTTGTACATTCTGGCCAGAAATACAATCATTCGCGCTCTCAGATTAGTTTTCACAAGTTTTCCGTTTATAAGACGTGGTTCAAAACGGGCTATAGATT
The DNA here is from genome assembly GCF_038994185.2 of Dermacentor albipictus. Lineage (NCBI taxonomy): Eukaryota > Metazoa > Arthropoda > Arachnida > Ixodida > Ixodidae > Dermacentor > Dermacentor albipictus. Next base: position 383,815,951 of record NC_091821.1, on the reverse strand, counting down.
CGTACAGATGAAGAATTCTAAATTTTTCTGCGATTCCCATAGCGTCTTAATTAAAAAAGGTATGGGCTCTACGCCTGGAATCTGAGGAACACTATCGGTGTCGGCGTAATATTGGTGTCGAAATTACAAAGAAATATTTCCCGTGCGACGCACCCTGTCGTTCTAGAAATTTGTCGTGCAGTACGAGCTGCTACCTAAAAGAAAACCCGCTCACTTGACCAAATTCTGGTTCCGCCGGCAACCACCTAGACGTCTGCTTCCTTATAGCGCTTTTTCTAATCCACTTCAACGCAATATATTAGAGCACGTCTAACCGAGTATCTTGAGATGCATAAAACGTGCTTTTGAACACCTAGGTTATCCGTAGTGCCTCTAGTTCAGGGGCTTGATCATGTTGTGCCGTATTGCAGAAACAGCGCCTAAAGCGGTTGTTATACGCTTAAGTTTAATGGGCTGCTCAACTTACAGAACTTTCACTACGAGCAAGTCCCGCTTCCTCCAGTTAAGAACTTAGAGGATGAAACGAGAAAATGTAATGCTTGTGAAGAGAAACAACTAGAATATATTGTGCAGCCACTTCCAGGAACAGAATATTTTCAGGAAACGTAAATATGTAAATGTCTTTGGCGAGTTTTAGCATTGTCTGCTGAAACGCACCGAGTGAATGTTTTACTGTCAAGAAATCAGCATTGCTGAAATTCTGGAGACACCGAAACTTGAAGATCAGCATTGCTAAAATTGAGACACCGAAACTTGAAGATGGAGATATGGCCAATGGTGACACACTTTGTAGGTGCCTCCCCCCCCCCCTCCCACCCCTTCATGAAATTTCTCTGTTAGCATGTGGCCTGTCCAGCCCCATCTCCCCACTTTCTGCCGGTCCCTGTCCTCGGTCAAATGCGTGTCTCCCCGCTTCCCCTATCCGAAAACAAAGAATAATATTCTGGCTGCGCCACAGTATATATTATTATTATTATTATTATTATTATTATTATTATTATTATTATTATTAGAGAGAGAGAGAAAATAATGCAGAGAAAGGCAGGGAGGTTAACCAGAGGTAGTTCCGGTTGGCTACACTGCGCAGGGGGAAGGGTTAAGAGGGATAAAAAGAGAAACAGAGTAGAAGGGGGAGATAGAAAGAAAGGGAGACAAGCACGAACAAAGCGCGTACACTACAGAGCGGTATAGGGGCGGCATTCTTAGAGTCTGTCGTGAAGCCCCGTGGACCGCAAGAACCTTACTAGCGCGAGTAAGGCCTTCAACGCGAATGTTCTTTCGGAGCATTGGCCTAAAGCTTTTAGTTCTGAAAGTGTACGATTGTCCAACTGGTCCAGTACTCTGCACAACACTTGTCTCTCAGCACTGTATCGCGGGCAGACGCAGATAATGTGTGCGAGCGTCTCGTCGATGTTACATGTGTCGCACGTGGGGCTGTTGGCCATTCCTATGAGGAAAGCATAGGCGTTTGTAAAGGCAACGCCTAGCCACAGACGGTAGAGCATAGATATGGAAACATATACATACAAGCACACAAAGGAAACAGGGAGGGAGCGAGCTGACAACTGTTACCGAGAGGGGCAACACGCCTGCCACAGCATATATAAGGCACAATGGTTACGAGCTACAAACAAAATAACGGTGAAAAGAACCATTTCGAGGTCATAGATCCGAATTTCAATACTCTCATAGTGTTTTAGCAACTTTTTATTCCACGTCGAACAGAATGTTATCACATTTTCTTGTGCGTCGTCGCTGTGCACGTATGTTATAAACTTTTTGGGAGCTGTGGTCGCGAAAGCTGTTTCTTTATTCTTTTTTTTTTCATTGCGCCCAGTGGCCTGGCTTTGCTGAGGCCACGGCGAACCATGGCGCAATCAACGCTATCGGTTTGGCGCCCCGAAAATGCGCTCCAGGCTACTCTACCTCTTTTCTATTTATCTGCAGTCTTGGTTGCCTCAGCCATGCTTCAATGTAACTTGGCACTCTCGTGAGTACCCGTTAGGCATGACTCGTGGTCGAGCTTATTAGACAGCGGTAAATTGCACTCACTACTGATCCGTTCATTTTCAATATCAGGCATTCCACCAACGCAGTACTTAATTTTCTCGCACTAAGATGCGAACAGGAAGGCGTGTATTCATAAAAGTTATCTTGCATTAAGTGCGTCGTGTGGGTGATGGGCTATCGTTGGGCCCTGTTGAATACCTCACCAATTGCTAAATGATGAGTGCAGACCAGATGCTTAGGAACTAAAAAAAATACTTTTTTACGTGCCTATAAGTGGGACTAAAACTGTAACTTAAGGCGACAAATAGTGCCTTTTAGGCCGCCCATGTGAGGCTCAATTAATAAGAACTTACACTGTGCATTCGATGGTAAATTATGGTTTTCTAAGGAACACAGCCTAATAAACCTCTGGTTTGTGAAATTCAGCATATTCATAGCTTTCTATTTAAAGGAGCGAGAATTAGAAGGTGTATGCTCGCACTTACGGAGTAACTTAAAAAGAAAAAATATTTTCTTAAGTACTTCAGTAGTTAGTTTACATCCCTCCTTTCCTTCCTGGTAGTGCTGCTGGACTTCCGTGTATTTAATGCTCCCTTCGCTTGCACCACTTTCACCGGAAGAGGCGGCATGTAGGGAAATTCTGTCAGTAGAGTTTCATACATTCTGGCCGTAGGCGTCTGGCTGTCACTATGACAAGCCCGACTGAAACTTGAAAGGTGAACGAGAAGCAACGAGAACGCCCAGCGACGCGCGACCGGTGTTTACACCTGGTCCCACTTGGCGACGTATTCGCGCCGGGTCGGAAACGACGGCGACAGATCGATCAAAATACCGCAACCCTTCGGAAGAGAGAGGCGGCCCCGCAAAAGGAAGGAAACAACCGAAACAGCAGGAAGAGCGTCGCGCACGCTCCGACTGCTATACATTTGAAATATGCTAATGCGAACTCCGGTGACCCTGCCAAGCCGAATTCCAGGTCACCGCTGCGCTGGCTGTTGCTGCTGGCTGCAGCCCCATAGGGTGGCACGCGCGCACACACGTACACAAAGGCTCCTGTTGCGCGCTCGGCGCGAACGGAATCTCGAACTGTGGGCCCGAAATTGAATTTCGACGAGATGCGCGGCTCGTGAACCGTGTGGCAACACGCGCTCTGCTTTCCTCGGCGATCGCACGTGCCCCGCAACGTCACATATGTGCGGGCGGAGGCGCGGTGTGAGCGCGGGACGCAGGGGGACAAACGAAACGAGAACGAAATTTGCGACACGAATCGGCCAACAGGTGAGAGACAGCAGAAGCGAAAAGAGAGAAATCTCGCTGGGCGAACGCGAGTCTCTGAGAAACAGCCCAGATGGGTGCACCGAGTCGCTTTGTCCCACGCGGAGAGGTCGCAACGACAAAACAGAGCTCAACTAAGGGATGCGGTGCTGGAGCGAAAAAGAAGATTATAGGGAAATGTTCATAGCTTTGTTTATATTGCCCGCGCGTTGAAAAACGGGCGTGACGAAGGCATCACTGCTGCGGGAAGTTGAGTGCCGCTACCCGTAACGTGCTATAAGTGGCAGAAATAATTTAGGCAAATAAGAGAGACATAATTAAAGAGGGAAAAAAATAGGGAGAAGGAAACGCGATCGGCGGAGCAAAAGCACTGACGTTTGTAGAGACAGGTATACCATAGGGTTACGATTCTCAAACACACTGAAAGCACACTGCAGGTCGTTGACAGCGACTTAAGGGTAAAAAAAGACACGTGTAAAGGAGAGAGAGGGAGGGAGATAGGAGCATTAGATTGAAAGAGAAAGAGGTTAACCAGAATCCGTCTGGCTACCGATTAACCTTTACTGAACGGTCCTAAAACACATGGTTACGCAACAAAAGAGATTGACAAGACGTGCTTGGGAACGTGGCAAGTATAGTTAAATGCAGATGAAACCTGCTTCGCGGCTGAGACGCTAACAAAGATACATCTCTCCAGCTTAAAAAGCGTCTTTATGATAGCCGAGTAGTTGATTTATTCCCTATTGGATTCACATCAGAGTATAAACAGTATATTTTTGAGAATGGCTTCTGTAGGTGGTTGTCAAGGTCGTAAAAGCGCTTTAGTGGAAACCTTAAGGCCGCTAGCTGAAAGGGGGGGGGGGGGGCGTTTCCAGGATATTTAAAGAACTCCTACGAGAAAAATGAAATAAAATTTTTAAATTCACATATTTAGAATCATGCCGCACACAATTAAGTGGCTCCATGGCAAAAGGGGACACTACTGGTGACTTGGGCCGCTATCTTGTACGCGTTCGAAAAGCCGACCTTCGGTTCCGCCTCGTGCGATCGTCCAAGCCGTGCCGATATCGCGGCCTAGGCCAATATAGCCCATCGCGTGAGGCGAAACCGAACGTCTACTTTCCGAACGCTTACAAGATAGTGGCCCTGACCAGTCGCCACACGGCTCATGCTGCTCAAAAAATTGCATAAGTGGCCTGTGGGCCTCATCGTTCATAATTAACGGTTCGTAGTCTGTAGACTGCGATCTACATATCCCGGTACCCAGGCACGTACCCAGGATTTTTATTTTTTTCGGGAAGAGGGGGCGAGGGGCAGCCCCCAAGGTAATTTTCCTATGCAAATGAGGGACGGGTCTACTTTTCCTAGTACAAACGTTAATAATTCCCACCGCTAGTTATAAAGGCGCGTAAACCCGCAAAACTGAAATGAAATAAGGTGTATCTGACAAGTGCGCCTGTGATATACACCTCTGTTTTACTTGGCAAACCAGGAACCACATCAAATTGACTCGTGCAGGAAAGAGGCGCAGGAAGGACACGGCCAAGAACAAGTAAACAAGCGAAAGCTTAAAATGAAGGTTTCTACTAGTGTTTTCTTCTGATGGAGCTCCGGATGAACTATAGTGAAAGATATATTTGCGGAACAATCACAGTTCTTTTGGGTCCCTCCTTTACTGCTCTACAAAGTGAAGTACCAAAGCCCATAGAGTTTCATACAATAATTACTAGAGAGAACTCTGGCGGCAGTGTCTAAGGGAGCTGCAATGAGAGCGGTTGAGACAGCATGGGAATTATGCGAAGTACATGGATTTGCCTAAACTTCGTTCTTCCGGCTTTATATAGCTTTGCAAACTCGTCATTTTGAACAATGCACTGCGCAGTAACTAATTAAATAAACATTATTAAAATTGTCTGACTGCAGGATTCGAATACAGGACCTCTATGAATTTATCGCGGGAGTGCCAGTGCCTTGAGGCGCTAGGCGCGTTTAGATTTGGCCACCTCGACAAGCTGAACCACGGCAATTAGAAGCGATTGCTTGTGTTTGCAGCGCCTTCTGCACTTAGAAAAGTATATATTGCTCTGAAATTTACTACAATGAACGCATACAAAGAGTAATAAACGAATCCACACACACGAAGATCAGACAAATCGATGTTCTCCCCACCATTCCCATGGTGGCTCAACGATTGAAGCGCCAGAGTTCCCTTTAGTACACTGTAGGAAACTCTATGCCAAAACCGACTCGTATTGTTATTTGGGAAGTTGCGTAATGATGCGTGGCCGCTAGTCCCGTACAAATGCGTAGAGCTCAGGACGCTGTGGTTCTATAGACGTATTGCGCCCACCGTGGAAGGCTAGAAAAACACTCACATAAGCACAGCAAATAAGTGCCTACGTCGGGCGGCTCGACTGATAACTGTAAATGCGCCATTCAAAACCCACGGAATCATTCTCCACTTCCGGCGGCGTTGTCTCTACTTCCTTTTTAAATAAAAAGATTCTCATTCATAAATATTTTTTTAAACAACGGCTGAATTTGTTCATTTTTGCTTTTCCTTCCTGTTTGGCTGTTGCCTCGGCTCTCTCCCTTAGTAGGTCGCATAATTTTTTTTTTTCAATTTCTTGCGACTGCTGTTTCCTGTTGCCGCTTTTCCACGAAAAGTACTCTATAACTAGGGGAAAAACCACACGAGATAACCGGTGACATTAATATTGCTTATAGGTTCAACGGGCAATGCAGGGTTTGATTGAAATTTTTATGGACGATTATGAAACTCAGGTCGTTGAAAAAATATCAGTGGGGCCTTTCTAGTGGCAGCACCTTCAGATTTCGAAAGGAACATCGAAATAATGAGAAAAGCGAAAACATTCCGCCATCTTTTAGCTGTGGTAATATTAATCTGTTTCACGCCCTGAATTCAGTGTTCTTTTCCTTGACCCGATCAGCGATCGCGTCTATGCCTCAGCCATAGTAATACTGTAACAGCAGCCCACTATTGGCCGCCGAATAGCTGTCAAATCTCAAGGTTGATTTGGCGGCTCTTTAGGAGTGGTGGCGTGGCCGGGGGGAGGATGGGGGTATGCCGCTTAATTTAGGGGGAGGAGGGCGTTTCCCCCCCCTCCCGAATTGAGTAGATTCCACGTTATGAGCAGATTTTCATACGCCGCGAAAAGAAACGGGTCTGGTCAAAACGATGCTTAGGATTTTGCCAAAAGAAAGCAAGAAAACGATATAAAGAAGACTATTTTTTCGTTGTGCACTGGTGTGTGTCGAAAGTTATCTCCAGCCCTGACCTTTCCCGGCATTTCTCATTTGCTGGCAAGTTATTTGCAGTGGGCCAGTGCAGAATGATCCACCGACACATAGCCCTCTAATGGCTTTGATATAACCATAAAGTGACTGCTTGAGTTACGCAGTATTTCAAGTCTCTAATCTGTTCCTCCTCCATATTTTCGCTACCGTTACTGATTGCCTTAGAAAAAGAATAAAAGAGAAGTAGACAACAGAGCTCTCTTTCCTCTGCACTCGCTGTTGCCCACTTCCTGATTTTTTTTTCCCCGCGTCCCTCTTTGAGGACATGCCTTTATCGCATTTCTAGATTCATTCCTCATGTTGTACGAGATGGCGCTATTAAGCAAATAGCTATAGGCATCGCGTATCGCGCTATAAACTCAACGACTAGTGCCATGTTATCCCAACACTACGTCGCGTCATCATCGTTTCTTTCTTATGTCTATTTTCAGACCACGTAAAAAGCCTATAGCTTCAGATAGTGCTGGTGTAAAGGGATCTCTCTGCAAATTGCGTTTCAAATACGAGTGGGTGCGTCGTGAAAAGCTAACAAAGAATAGGGGTTTCTGGTAATGAAACTGGAAAAAAAGAAAAGCGATGAGAAATAAAACGTTGAGATCCAGCACGGTTCCTTCACACAACCTTCGAGAATATACAATGCGCCCGCGGAACGTTGAAAATCTCGGAGGCGATTTGCGGGGCTGTGCGTCATATTGACCAACCACCATTAGCTGAGATCGGAGATTAAATGAGGTGGACGCACCAACTGCATAAGCGCTGTTTAGAGGCTGGCAATAAATGTATTAGACAACTACCAGTCCTGCAGCTTTTCCACCACTTCCTTGGTATGTATGCGCGTATGACGCTCCCTTAAAGGGCCCTTCACCAGGCCCCATAGCAACCTTTGCCTATGCACTGGAAGTTATGTGTCCTACAGGGAGTGTTCTGCCGCAAAAAATATTTCAGATCCGCTCATTAATAGCCGAGTTATAAATATATCAGGGCCGCGAACCCATGATTTCATCTGTCCACTGTCCATCTCCACTGCCAAGCAAGACCCTCTCTCTACTGGCCACGTCTAGCCTACGCAAGCGAAATGCCTTCCCTGCGTTCTCCCGTGCCGGACCTCGAGGATCGCGCGACGCATACGTCACAGGCACCGCCTTCATTTTCTTTCTTTTTTGCTCCTCGCTTTTTTTTCGGCGCTACAGCCGTTGTCTCGTTCGCGCAGCGCACGATCTTGCGTGCTGTGCACAAGGAAACATCACTAGTGGTATAATGCAGTGCTAAAGGAATACTGAGGCGGAACAAGCGGATAGCAGAGCGTGATCAGGCGCTGGAACACGGTAGAAAATGGCATAGTTTCGGTACCTGCGCACGTTACCGCACGAGCATGGGAACAAGCAGACGAAGCGGAAATAAATCGCTCTTGCTTCGGTGCGAAGTAAAAACAAGGAAACACGCAGACATTCCGTTTGTGTGTTTTAGGATTTCTTTAAACTTCAATTCGTCAATTCAAGCAACAGATCGCACCGATAACAGATGTTGTCTTGAATAATTCTCGAAGACACGTGTCACCACGAGCGACGTCACACTGCGGACATGATTACGTAGGCGCAGGGGCACGATTACGTCACCGTCCGGCTTGGAGCGCGGCGGCAGTGGTTGAAGAGGGAAACGGCGTTCGGATTGAAATTTCAGATCTTTCCGGGACGCGTAGCGATGTAATACTTTGTAGACACGATTGTTATCGCTCAATGTATATGCTCTGCGCTTGTCAACTCAAAATGGCCAGACCTGGTGAGGGGCCCTTTAAGACCACTATAGCCTAGGGGAAATTTCGTTACAATTGACCGCTAAGTATCTGCTGTGAGTCTGGAGGGAATATTTGTTTTTGGCACGTGAGTTTCAAGTTAACGTACAGCTTTCCGCGAAAAAGTGTGTTCAAATCTGCGTTTATGAAACTTTGTGCATACAGACGCCGACCACACCTCACACATTTTTCGGTGAGTCTATAGACCGTAGCATATTAAGCTGTTAAATAAAAAAAAGGGGGGGGGGAGGGGAGTCTACTTGCCCTTGCGTAGTTGTGAAAAATGAAATTCTTTCCATGTCAAATGCGCTTAGACACAGCGCTAATAGCCGTTTCCATTAAAGCCGCACCACAGCTATGCTATGTATAAACCATAAGTGACCTTAATATGTTGTGCACTTGCCTCTAAATCGGCTGAATTTTGCTCAGATTTGACGAGGGCTCCTTTGCATGTCAGGTATTCGCCTAACTTGCTTCTTCGATAAGATTAATGATTGTCGAAGGTTGCCACCAGAACAATGAGTGACAATGAGAGACATAGGGAAACCAATCCTCAGAAATCAGTCTCTGTTTGCGTGATGAAGGCAACAGTGACGAATTGCATCGGCACCATCTTAGGGCAATTCGTCAGCAATTGCGCACTGTTTGTTGAGTACCGCGGTACATTTGTAATCTCTTCGCGCGACACGGGCTCCTCGCAGCTTCTTAACATATTCGATGTTGACGGAAAGCTGACGTCGGTGCTCTTACAAGGACAGCCTGAAGGACCGTCGAGTCAAGAATTTACGCAGGGAGAAATGCATCGCAGGACGTACCTGATCCAGTGCAACTGAAACACTGTCCTTGTAGCTCTTGTATGACATTTCTACGTAAGTAGTACGTTATTCTACGTTATTCTAGGTGCATTCTACAAATATACAAAGCGTTTAAGGAATTCATGAATCCGTGGGTGAACATACGAGGGCGAATCAGAAAGTCCTTGCCCCCTTTTTTTCTTTTTAGCCAAATTACGGCGATACATGTGAAGTCGCCATATCCATTCCCAGCGGTGGACCTTTCTTGAACCGGCTCGGCCTTATCTGCCGATAGCTCCACGGCACGGTGCTGCTGTCAGTTGTAGAATATGGCGGTTATGGTTTACACGTCCAAGGCGAACAAGCAACGAAGTGTGATTCGTTTTCTATGAAGAAAGGGACGAACGCCAATCGAAACACACAGGAAAATGCAGCCGACGTATGGCGAAAGCTTTTTGGTCCACTGAAGAAGTTCCTGTAAGGACAGGGATTCAGGTGCAGCGATGAAGCCAAGGCAGCAGTCCGACGGTGGTTCGACAGTGAGCCGGCCGAATTCTGCCACAGGTGCATCTCAAATTTAGTGCTCCGGTGAGACAGATGTCTAAACCGGTGTGGGGACTATACGGGAATATAGTGTAAGGTACATAGAACGATACGTATATTTCTAATTACTTGTACGTACCTAATATTGGCTAATAAAAAATAGGAGCAAACACTTTCTGATTCGCCCTCGCACTTGTTGTCCTCCACCGCTTTGAGCGAGCGACCGCTGTTCGGTGCAAATTTCTCGAAGACCTCTACGCGTATTTATGCTAGAACGTCGACAGTACGTGTGATTATTGCCACCTTCGCTTATAAATTCCTCATAGTCGTAGATGAGAAAGCATGTGTCACGTAGTGGCACAAGCTAACGGCCTTTCAACGATTAAAAACGAGTTCGCGAAGCTAAATCGAGAGCCTAGCTCCGCGAGCTGCTCTAGGCTTGTGCTTTGAGTGGCAGTTGTGCAAGAGACTTGGAGACAAGGACAAGGAAAACCTGGCACAAAAAAAAATAATAAAAAAAGGAAGACCTCTTCAAGTGAATCATGAAGTCACCGTAATAAGTGCGAGGAGACTTAGGGAACAAAGGCCGAAATGATAAAATCGCAAAATCGAGCTGACTCTTTTGAAGCAGGGCAGACAATGCGGGCTGAAAGAGTTTAGGAAATGAAGCAAGCAAGGAAGAAAAAGGCGCCACTTAGCGACAAAACCGTGAACACAAGAACGCAATCGAGTATGACAGCACACAGGCGAAAAAAGAAAAGAAAGAAAAAAATGAAAGGAAGGAAGAAAGAAAGAAAGAAAGAAAGACAGAAAGAAAGAAAGAGGGAAAGAAAGAAAGAAAGGCTCGGAGCGTGATGAAAGAGGGTGCTTGAGAAACGAACTTTATAACGAATGGTCACGCGGCGGAGAAGACTTTGTCGCGTGCCTCAAAACGAAGAAGAGACGAATAGCGAACCCTCTTTTGTGCGAAGTTTTACAGAGCGCGCCACTGCGGTAGATGCTGGAAATAAGGGAGCCGCGCGCACGAACAAAAGCAGCCAGATATTGTTTCTCTCGCAGGAGATGGAGCGAACGCGAGGAGGAGCTGCACTACGGCTGAGTCAGCGTATTCAGCCGGCTTGGAAGAAGTGAGGGATAAGAAGAAGGACAACGCAAAAGCTCGGAGCAGCGCCGACTATAACGAGGCAGACACGGCGTATTAGCAGCAAGTAAATTTCGACAAAGAAGAAAAAAAAAACGGGGGGAGAAAAAGAAATGAAGCGCTCGCAGTTGTTGATGAAGGCACGCGAGTCGGGAAAGGAAAGAAAGTGGAAGAAAGGACGAAATCACGAAGACTTAGAATGGAGTTACTGCTTGGCTGTTTGCCCGCCTCGTCGAACAATGCGGACAAAGCGAGTCAGCGGGAAGAGACGATTGAGGAGTAATAACTCACGAAAAATGGATTCGCGAGAAGACGGCGACAATAAGAGGAGAGAGAACGGCGGGATGGAAACGGGAACGGAGGCTCCTAAAACTGGGTGCAAAGGCGAACAAAAAAAAAGCGTGGCAAGGAACAGAAATACAAATTGCGTTTTAGGCATGGGGGTTGTAGGAGAGGGTGCCGGCGCGTATAGGCAGTATAGCAGAAAGCGGGCGAGGTGAACGAGGCGTTTGATGCTGGAAGGAAATGAACGTCAGAGGAGGAGGAGGAGGAGGGGAGGAAGAAGAAGAAGAAGTAGCGGGGCCGGAAGCAAGTCGGAAACAAAGGAGGAAGTGAGAAAGGACGGTTCCGGAGGAGAAAGACTCCGGAATTCCTGCGTAGCGGGCTCACACGCTTCCGTTTTCCTTCGGCGGCGCGCTCTTTCTACAGCCCCGCATGGCTCGTGCGCCGCCAGTGAGGCCCTGTACCCCCCGCAGCAGTGGCATCACACAGCGCGTACAGGCCGCAGACACAGGGACGGTTCATCCGAACCTTCCCCGGCAACGTATGCTCTCTCAAGCGCTCTGATGAGTGGTAGAGGGGTGGCGAGGGTGGTGAGGGGGCAGACGGAGCTACGATGATGCTCGTTGACTTTATAACCCCACACGGGGCCAGGAAGCGAGTTTTGTAGACAAGAACGGGCCCCGCGGAGTCAATATTGTGCGCTGGAGGTGGTGGAGGCCGAATTCTTTGATCTCTTGCGCGTTTATTTCATTTTTATTTCATTTCTTTTATATCTGTATACTTTCTTCTGGAAGGCTGTGATCCAGAACCCTGCTCTTTCTTCCCGTGTTTCAACTTTCGATGAGTTTCTGCGGGTCGCCTGCTGGAGCTGTTCGCGAAGCAGTGGATGCGCTGGCGTAAAATGTTTATTCATTTGTCAGACGCCTGCAGAGAAAACTGATAAAAATAGCGAAAAGGGGGAGGAGGTGCGTAAGGCAGCGAGTATAAATATAAACAGACGAAGGAAAAGCTGGTCGATTAACTTGACTTCATCCAGTTTGCTAACCTACACGTGCGGAGGGGGATGAGGGAGTAAAAGAGAGAGAGTGACGACTAGAGTTTAGATCAATCACACGCACCGGACAAGATGCAGCATGCACGCTAAAGTCTATCTCCTTCAGATGCTGCAGAAGAGTTCAAGTCCTGCGACTATGAACTGTGAGGCCAGGCTCCCAGTATCTCTGTGTGGCAAGCCAGCGAGTGTTAATAAAATCTACAAGTAAGCTGAGTCTGTCCTTAAACAAGCAACGAGGAAAAACAAGACATCTGATGCGCAGATAAGCGACATTTTAGCGGTGCTTTATAAACATGAGAAAAAAAAGGGGGGGGGGGAGGGGAAGGAGGGAGCATATACATTGCAGTTTCTCTCGCCTTGGTAGTACGATACCGAACGCCGATACGCGAAACGTTGACATATAAAATATTGACTTCTGTGAGTGGCTGATTTTGAACGGGATGCATTGCCAGAGAAAGGCAGTTTCAGTATTATAGTCTTTGATCTGCCGGTCTAAGGCCAACTTCGCACCTGACATCTCAAGTATACGTGCTTCGCATTAACCGCCGCTACAGCCTAGAGGCTGTTGCATTGCTCTGCTTAGCTCGAGGTCAACGAGTCCGACCTCGGTCGTGGTGGCCACATTTTGATGGGGGTGAATGCAAGAACGCTCGTGTACTTAGATATACGAGCAGGTTAATGAATCCCAGAAAGGTGAAAATTAATCCGGACTCCCCACTACATTGCGTGCCTCACAATCAGATGGTATTTTTGACAAACAAAACCCCAGAATTTTTTTTTTCATTTCTTTTACCTTCTCGCCGTTTTGTATCTTCTGAAAAACCGTACGACTGCATTGTGTTCTCTAGTACGGTGCATTTCTTGAGCTTTTTTGACAGTATACAAGGATACAAGGTGCACACACTGTGGACAAGCTCGAAGTCGGGGTCGGTTTTATATAGTGTAAGGGTTCTTTTCGCTCGATTCTATTGCTTTCTTATCAATCATCGTTCATAGCCACCCAACCTCGATTATAATGTGCGCTATAAGAATAGCTTGTTCGGGACACTGACGAAGCGAGAAAAGAAACGGCATTGAAATAGAATCTCTGCATTAATTATCCCGACCCAATATATATGCATGATAGCTATGTCGCGTCGGTATCAATTATGGATTCTTATCAAATATGATAATCTTTGTTCAAGGTACAGGCGGGGATAAGATGACACGGGATCGGCTAACATGAGCCAAACCTCATTTCAGTGCCCTTTAAGGAAGCAGACGCCTTCTGTCGAGGCATGTCATTGCGCATGCGCCTTCTTTCGTGCTCGTGTGCCTGCCCATACGCCCACATTTTGCCAGCCTGCTCTCGTATTCGCCACGATTGCAGAATGTTACGCTAGGAGAATGCATGGTGTCGGCTTCTGTTGATGTCACAATTCACTGCGGACTCCGCCGGCCGAACAGGATAGCGCTCTCCTGGCCCAATATGTTGCAACCGTCGTGACTTCGGCAGCGGGCCGGCAAAAAGCGGGTGTGTGGGCAGGCACACGGGCGCACACGGGCGCAATGCTCGGTCTCGATAGAAGAGGCGTGCACCAGAATGCAGTTTATGGCACGCGCGCACTGATCCCTTATTGCATTATCCACCACCTGTACACATTTTCACATCATTTATGCTACAGATTCGAACCTATATGCTTGCTCCTGTGGATATAGTCTTTAGACTCGACCCCAAAGAGCAGCAACATTGAAAGCACTGCGCTGTTTGGAAACTATCGCGAAATAATATGAATGTACAGACGCTTATGCACGTTACTGCGATAACAATGTACGATGTTGTGGCCTTCATCTGTGCTCTCACCCTCTATTGCTCTTTTTACAGCGAAATTGTATATGGCTAGTTTTCAGCGGATCCATGTCCGTAGTCCAAAAACAGTGGGCCGATCCCGAGTGCAATACCGGGCCGACCCACGGCGCAGCTGCAGCGGGCTTCAAGCACTCTGCCAACTTGCAAAAACAAGCTTAATATCTTGGCTTCAAATACAACCCGTATCAGGTGTTAAGCTGATAAGAACAGATACTACACTTTAACCCGCGTCGGCCATGTCTGAGTTCTCACCGCTCTCTCTTTGTCGGCGTTCCAAGCGCTTTTTATTTCTTTCCGCTCTCCCGTGGTGGCGGTCCCGTCGTCCACGCGAATGTATATAAATATCGCTGTAAATGAGTCCGTGCCTATGTTCAAAATTCTGTATCACCTCGGTGTCGTATGCTAAACAGCTGCTCTAGTCATCCACCTTCACAGAGTTCAATGGCTCGTGATTTTTTTCAAATATATTTGGAGCCGACACACACAGAAGAAAAAAAAGCGAAAAGGGCGTTACGAAATCCAGGCCACGGTGATCGCAATTTGATGAGGGTGAAAGGCAAAGACGCCCGTTTACCGAGCATTGGGTGTACGTTAAAGAAATCCAGGCGGTCAAAAGTAATCCGGATTCCTTCGCTACGGCGTGCCTCATAAAAAAAAATCTTGGTTTTGGCTCGTAAGACGTCAGAACCTTAAAAGGTAGATCTGGAATTAAGGGATACAGTGCGACAGTCACAAGTGGAAGTAGTCGTTGAAATTTTAACTTTTGGGAGGCATAGTTTATCAAATATGATATTTGTTTTCTTTTTTCGCGAATCCCTTGCATTTAAAGCTCTCGCGATTGAAGGTACATTATTTACAAATCTGTGGTCGTTCGACGCATTATACACATGTAACCCTCTCCAGCTTTCCTATGTAGCATGAACAAAATGTTCATGTAGGGTTGCATGACCAAAGAGTAAATTAAGTATATAAAGAAAATAACAGTAGCCTTCTAACGCGACATGGCAAAACATTCAAGAACACGCGAGTTAAAACCCGAACCAACGGTCTCTGCAATCGATGGCGCACGTCTGCGTTTTATGTCCACGCTTTAAATCCTCTCGGCTAACGAGGCCAAAGACCTTCAGGCGAGCAGTCATGGCGCTGACAGCGCATAAGCAACGCAAAGAACCAAAGACCGCAATGCCCGTAGTGAGCATGCATGCGTGCATGCATCACAAGTACAGCTAGCCAGAAAAGTTCGCCCCTAAACATCAAATTCGCCTCCCCTTCGTTACCAGTTTTTCTCGCTTGGCTATTGCCCCTCGTCTTCCTTCTCCGTTCATTTTATCATGTGTTTCTTTTCGTTTTGCACCCTTTTCGACGTCAAAACGCAGGACGGCGACCAATTTGCATGCAGGCAGCGAGCCCGGCATCCCTTAGACCCGCGATCTGCCAATCTCGTCGGGCACAGGCAGAGCGAGCTCGTGCGGCCCGCCTTATTTGCATCACCACACCCGCCGACTGGACTGGATTCGAAGGCCGTTAACGGCAGAGGCGCCCAGCTCGCTCATAAGCACCCCCACAGTGTCCGTTTGTTGTTGCACTCGCAAGCCCCCACTAGGGGACCCCGACTGGGTTTCTGCGGCGCAGTATAGAGTTTTCGGTGGCCGTCACATAGGCGATGCCTCCGTAAGGACCCTGCCGCCCCCTCCCATGCCTACCCCTGTCCTTTGTGTACTCGTTTTTCGCGTGATCCGGATTTATTCGCGTGACTTGTGGCGAAGCATGATGGACGCGGTAGACGGATTACGTACAAACAGTGGCACAGAAACGGGTTACGGCTGGTGGGGCGCGCTGTCTCGAACTCTGCAATTCTTTGTTACCTTCTCCTCCACTGTATATGTTTGAACCAATCAATGCGTGCAACACTGGCAGCGCGTCCGTGACCAACAGGCGTTTTGTATGGACGCTTAATAGTATGAGGCACCCGTGCTCATAGTAATAACCGACCTTATTATTATTCCAGAGAAAGCTGTCGGTCAATGACTCAAGGTTCCATAGAAACGAAAACGCCTTGTGAATTCGACCTAAGGCTTTGTGTTCAGAAACCAGTTGGTAAGCTAGAATGATTTGAGATAACAGACACAGCGCGATCGGGACAGCTAACAAGTTATTAGCGACGCCAATTAGCTAGCGCCAGACTATTCGTGCGAACGGATACCTTTGTGAATTTCATCCCCTATTTTGCACGGTATGTCCGTTCGGTTCCAACAGTCTCACTAAATTTCGTGGCACGTGTTACAAAAAGATCTATCTAGTCTTGCATGTGAGTACTTACTCATTGGCCGGCGTTCAGGCGCCTGTCACTCACGATAGTGTTCGATAGTGTTCGATAGCGCCGCATTTGTTTCATCGACTGTGAATTGTTCGATTCGTCATCGTTATGAGCTTATTTTATGTCCACTGCAGGATTTCCTACCACTTCAGTCTTGCCTCTGCCGATTTTCGCTTGCAAATTTTTGCTCTCGTCACACCACATAACGCTCTACCATGCTCCACTGAGTTTCCCTGCCTTTGGCGCCTAACCTGCTACTATTAAAATACCATTAGTTAACTCTTCTACGTATGACATGATGTACCTAACACTACTTCTTCCTATTAATCTCAGCTTGAATATCAGCTACACCTGTTTGCTCTCTAATTCACGCTGCTGTCTTCCTGTCCCTTGACGTTATACCTATCATTTTTCGTTCTATAGCTAATTAATTTCATGACTCCTAATTATCTTCTTCTCAAGCCTTTTTATTATCCTCCAAGTTTCAATTCCGTGGTTTAGTACTCTCGCTGATTGCATACTTTTCTTTTCGAGGATATCACTAATTTACCCGTTACGACTTGGGACCGACCCATTGTTAATCACCTGGAAATTTCTGCATCATGATCCGTGGTACGTTTTTCCCGTTATGACTACATGGCCTAGGTAAACCTGCTTTTTCACAGCTTCAAAAGACTCACTAACAAACTCGAACATTTGCTTAATTCCGGCGAGGCAATTCGACATTTCATGAGCATGCTCTCTGGGTTCATCGCAATTAACTGTAGCCCTGACTCTAAATGAAATTACCTTCTTGAATAATTTGTACAATAACGAAAGCATGGAAATGATCCCATAATTCGGCAGAAAGAAGTAATGTTACAGTGGCATTCGTCCAAGTCTCTAGCTAACTTGAAGACTTCATACATGACGTATAAATGGTCAGACATAGGACATAACGTATAACGTCCATCACAACAACAAGTATGTTTTCTTGCAAAAGTGTGGCTGGTTGGTGAAAAATTCTTTGGACAAGAAAATTTTTTTTATCGCAGAAATCGAAGGAAGGAAGAAGACGACAGAACAGTGGGCGCTCTGTCCTGTCGCCTTCTTTCTTCCTTCCTACGAATTGCGCACTAAAAAAAAAAATATTCCTAGTCTAAAGAATGTTTTTTTTTTTCGAAACATCGTATATAATAAAATCTGAAGGAGGGAGTTTCGGCGGGTGTTGACCGGAGCCATTGCAAACGGGCCCAAAGTGCACACGCTTCGATACTTGGAGTGCTGTCTCGTTCAGTTCGAATGGTTTTAGTCTACGTACGCGCTGAAGCGGGACGCGCAACGACTGTCTGTAGTTGCAGCTACCGGTGAACGCGATAGACGTTTCAGAAATTGTTGGCGTGCCTAAAGCTCAAAACGCAATTTGTTGTGCAAAAACGTCACCAAAAGAATGTTACATTACATAGCGAATATTACTTTCCAGGCTCTTGTAGCTTGACTTTAGCTCAACCTGAGGCTGCAGACTACAACGCCAGCGCGCTGTTGGCTTGGCTCACTGCTGGACGGGGGCGTGCGGCATATAAACGCAGAAACGCGTCCACCACATGCCACGCTGCTGCGACGGCGAACAACAGCAGTGGCATGCGTCGAGCGTTGAATTATGATCTGCAGGTCTCACGCGCCGGCTTTCATTACACGACCTGTTGAAGGTTCCAGCGTAATCGCTGGTGCCCACGTGCCTTTCAGAATATACAACTTTCTTGGCGTCGCGCATACAATTTAATTACACGGGATTCGGCGATAGCATAGGCAACAGAAAGAATCAGCGATAGCTTTGGAGAGAGAGAGAGAGAGAGTTCCGATGCATGCAGGCGCCTCTTGCACTGAGCGATAACCCTAAGTTGTTAGGAAGTTAAAGGCGTCCCTCCCCCCCCCCCCCCCCCCCCCCGAAAGAAGGATAAACAAGTGATACGCAATGTACGCGTGTCAATATATAGACGCAGCTCGCTGTCGTCACCGCGATTTCAGTAGTGAAATTTAGTGACAACGCGACAACGCGATCAAGTACGAGCCAAGTCACCATGAAAGAAATGGCGAGAAGAAGCTATTCGTTGTCTAGTCTACTAAATCGTTCCGCAAATTCGTGGTTATATTCTGTCGTATTTTAAGCCTCACACGTCTCTTCGCGTGGGAAGGCCTTGTGGTAGCGCCAGAAACTGCTGGAGTAAGATCTAATGCTATATCTTCACACCAAGCAAGAATTACGAGTTCAATCTGACTTCGACAAGATATATATTTGATGCAACACATGGTATGTGCCTTGAAACATAGCTAAATGCAAATACAGCTGTTTCTCTACAAAACGGATATCACTTCCAGTCCAATACCATTTCAATATTTAGCCTAACCCACCAACAACTGAAGCAAAATATTTAGATGTAACCTTTTCCTCAGATGTAACTTGGAATCGCTACATAGAAGCAACAACTTCCAAAGCAGCGCGCGCTGTTAACTTCATCCCAGAAATGTTAGATGCGCGCCTCAAGACGCAAAGGAAGGCTTACTTTTATCGCATAGTCGGCCTATCTGAAGTGTGCTAGCCGTGTTTGGGACCTACCCACTCAAAATATTGTTGCCTGCCTAGAAGCAATTCAGAATCCTGCCACTCGCTTTGTCACACATAGTTACATGTTTCCCAACAGCATCACAGAAATAAAACGCTTCATTGGATGACCTAATCTTTCGTTGCGATGGACGGTTGCCCAAATTACCGTCATACGGGACGTCTATCTTAATTGCGCAGCCGTAGTAAGCATACCTTGGTAAGGATGTCTTGATGATGAGCTTCTGAACCGTAGAGGCATTGACGTCTTTACTCTCTACGATCACAGCCAGGACCCTGATTTGGTCGACGCATGGTATGGCGTGTCCCGAATTGGTTCCTACGGTAATTTCCTGATTATAACCGAAGTCTGACGAGTATGGCCAGCGGACCTTCTGCGCGGGTCTGCATACGAGCAGCTCCGACTTGCTAGGCGAGCACCTGAGTCCTGTGGCAATGAGAAATTCCTCTACGGTGTAGATTGCTTCTTGCAAGATGTCCTGCATCATGCCCAGGGTTCCTTTGGAGACCCACATGGTGATGTCATCTGCGTATATGGTGCGCTAGAGCCCGTGGATCTGTCCGAGTTTCTCAGCAAGTCCCGCCATGGCAAGGTTGAAAGGCATAGGGGAGATGACCGAGCCTTGGGGGGTGCCCCTGCTCCCGAGCGAGAGCGTAACCATCCTGTTATCCAAGAATGACCTGACGTACGCGTGGAATCTAGCTCCGAGGTTGAGTTCGGAAATGGTGTCCCCAATGTATTGGTGAGAGAGGTTATCGAACGCTTTCTCGAGATCCAAATCGAGAATCTATCTATCTATCTATCTATCCAATCCAATGCCTCCACGCTTCATGATATCTTAGTCTACTGGCCTTCGTCGCCACGTCTTCTATCCCAACCCAGTGGCCCAAGTTGTCTAAGAGCTTGGGCCACTAGGTATGTCCTCGTGGTCATGATGCCGTCGTGGTCGTTGCATCGCCGTCATCTATCTATCTATCTATCTATCTATCTATCTATCTATCTATCTATCTATCTATCTATCTATCTATCTATCTATCTATCTATCTATCTATCTATCTATCTATCTATCTATCTATCTATCTATCTATCTATCTATCTATCTATCTATCTATCTATCTATCTATCTATCTATCTATCTATCTATCTATCTATCTATCTATCTATCTATCTATCTATCTATCTATCTATCTATCTATCTATCTATCTATCTATCTATCTATCTATCTATCTATCTATCTATCTATCTATCTATCTATCTATCTATCTATCTATCTATCTATCTATTCATTCATTCATTCATTCATTCATTCATTCATTCATTCATTCATTCATTCATTCATTCATTCATTCATTCATTCATTCATTCATTCATTCATTTTTACTACGACCAAGTGGACCAAGTTATCTACCTGCTTGAGGGTACTAGGTGTGTGCTCCTGGTCGTGATGCGCCGTGGTCGTTCCATAATCGTCATTCTAGCTTCATGATATCTTAGTCTACTGGCCTTCGTCGCCACGTCTTCTATCCCAACCCAGTGGCCCAAGTTGTCTAAGAGCTTGGGCCACTAGGTATGTCCTCGTGGTCATGATGCCGTCGTGGTCGTTGCATCGCCGTCATGCCAGCTTTGTCATCGAACTCTCGTAATGCCGTCGTCGTCGCGCCATTGTTGTCACACACTCAACATGCATTCGTTGTCACAGCGCCGTCGCGATGCCATCGTGGTCGTTCCATTGTCGTAATTCCAGTTTCTTGATCTGACTCTCGTCATACTACCGTCGTCATTGCTTCTATTCCGACCCAGTGGTTCAAGTTGTCTAATAGCTTGGCCCACTGGGTATGTGTTCGGGGCCGTGAGGCTGTTGTGGTAACTGCGTCGTAGTCATTCCAACTTTGTCATCTGACTCTCGTCTTGCCGTCGTCATCACGCCATCGTCGTCATGCCTTCGTTGTGACGCTGTCGTTTTATCATTCTTATCAATTCAGTAACCTCCTCCAATAGTCGTCACGCAGTCGACGTCATCCCGTAGTCGTCATGCAGTCGTCATACAGCCTTTCTAGTTCAGTCGGCGTCAATCTTTCTTCGTCATTGTATTGTAATCATACTGTCGCCAATCTTTCGCAATTGTGCCGCTTTTGCCAAGCCATCATCGTCAGACGGTCGCTTGAATACCTCCATTGTCAGACCGTCGTAATGCTCTCGGGGTCGTGTCATCATCGTCACTCCGGCTTCCTCATCCGACTATCGCAATACCATCGTCGTCACGCCATCATGATCATACAGGTTTCGTGATACGGTCATCGTCATGCCATTTGTCGTCACACACTAATCGTTATTCTATTGTCCTCATACCATTGTCATGCCATAATTGTCACAGCACCGTCTTCATGCAGTCGTCGTCATGCGTTCGTTGTCATAGTGTCGTCGCGGACGCTTCATCGCCATATTATAGCTTCGACGTCCCACCCCATCATGGCGTCGTCGTGCGGTCGTCGTCATACCACCTTCGTCGATCCGTCGACGTCATTCCTTGTTCGTCATTCTATAGTAATCGTGCTGTCCTCATTCAATCGTGATTACGCCACCGCGCTGTCATACCATCGTCATCATTGCGTCGTCGTCACACAGACGCTATCATGGATTCGTCATCATACCATCATCGTCATGCCGCCTTGGTGGCGCTTCTTCTTTCTGTTGTCGTCATAACGTCGTCGTCACGCCATCGTCTCCATACAGTCTTCATCATCTCTTGTCCTCACGTCGTCGTTATACCGTCGTCATAATTTAAATAACGACATCTCAATGTTGTCATCGTTATGCGCCTTTATCGTTCGATTAATGTTCCATCTTCGTCGATCCATCGTTACTGCGTCGGCGTCATTATGTCGTCGTCGTGCCTTCATGCTCATGGGCCGCCTTGACAAGCGAGTACCATAGCAACGGGGGACGATATCAGATTATGAGGTATATGGCCGTTTCAATGAAGAGAGAGAGATAGAGAGAGCAAATGATAAATGAAAGGTAGGAGGGTTAACCAGGGCTGAGCCCGGTTGGCTACCCTACACTGGGGAAAGGGAAAAGGGGATGGAAAGAATAAAAGAAGAGAAAGTCCACTGGGGATATCGTTCAGTCACTCAGTCCGGATCACATGCGCTGACTCAGTCCTGTAGCCTTCAAATGTGGCAGCAGCGCTTTTGTGGCCTTTTGTAGCTGCGATATGCGAGCTCGTGGTCCCAAGATCTTGTTCAAGGTGAACGGTTTTCTATCTAACTGTCTGAGAGCTGTGCAGAGATCCTGTCTTTCATTTTCAAGAGATCTCGTAATGACCATTACATGTGTTAAATAAACGTGAATTCAGGAATCTGATCTGTCGCTGCATTGCTCGGTTGTCATTCGCGTTACCATTTACAGTCATCGTGAGATGCGCTCTGTCTTAATTTTTTCTTTTGTGTTATTATATGCTATCTTTGACGCACCTCTTGTGCGCCCCTATGCAAGATGTTCAAGTGACGTTCAAGATGTTCAATGAGCTTATTACTGTTTCTTTTAACATACCCTCCCCTTTGGGCCGCAGAACTAGGCGAAATACATAAATAAATAAATAAATAAATAAATAAATAAATAAATAAATAAATAAATAAGTAAATAATAGGAAAGACAAAACCAGCGAAATCAAACACGGAGAAAGTCTGGTCTGTGTCTGTTCTGTGCCCACAGGAAAGTGCGCACTGCTGGGAGGCATAAAGGTAAGAAGAAAAATAGAACACCGCACACATACACGTGCGCATGTGAGCTGTCCGCACATGCTGTAAGGTGGCACTAAAGCTGTCTGAAAAAGTATGTTACACTTAAGAAGTGCAGCGTTGCCTTCGTCACCCTGTGCGGCGAGCAGTGGTGAGGTCTCCATTCCAATATAGCCAGTTCCGAGAGCAGTTCGTCATCTACGCGAGCTAGCGCAGCCGCAAACGGTCACCTCTGTATGCCGAATAATGAGTGTATGTACGGCGTTCACAAAAAAGTTAACTTATAGTAAGTACGGCAATTTTTTCTATCATAAGTTTGACATCTTACTGTTTCCACAGGGCTAGGCAAATTTGTGATAAGAGAGAAAGCTTTGTTGTTGCGACAAGATATCAGGCTTGCGACAGAAATTTCCGCCATGCTTTGGGACATTCACTTTCGCACTTTTCCACTGGGTATGTTACATGTGATGCCAAGCCCGGCAACGGGCCAGTGTGCCTAAATATTCGTTATTTACACTCACACTTCGTCTTATTTGGGGCAGTGGCATTTTATGTACGTAGGAATGTTAACTAACTTAAACTGCTTTCATTACACTGTCGTTAGGAACTATGGTACTAGACTAGGTTTTTCAGTTGTCGACATCGCTTCCACAGGGTCAGCAGTAGCGGGGGAGGTTTTATTACAGGGATATTTCCATGGTACTCAAGCAGCAATAAATTCCAGTAACAGTAAACGTGCCACTTCTTGGATCATTCACGTTATTACGCATCTTAAGTGCAACATACTAGTACAGACATCTTAATCACCGGCTAAAAGCTTAAGACGACAGCTGTGCGAGCTTTTATGTGCCCTGCATTCTCCCGTTTCACGAAACGAGCTGTTTAATGCCCGGCGTTTATGATGCTTTTGTAGGGAGGAACTTGATCAGTGAAAACGTTTCGTAAGCAAAGCTCTCAACAGGCAGGCATGTACGTTGTGTGTGATAAAATAACAATTCTCATTATTTCGACCTTGGTTAATCGGACTTTTCGCTTAATTTGAACACATGGGAAAGTCCAGACGAGAAACCATGCATTTCTATGGAAGAAAAGTTCGTTTAGTTTGAAAGCGAAAGCAAACGGTTTTGGTTAACTCGGCCCCCATGGGCGTCCCCTAATAAGCGCAGTGGTTACTAAAGCTTGAACATGCAAGAAATTCAGGAGACGACATTGAGACATTATAGACCACTTCGAGCAAGAAAATATTTCTATGTGTATTTCTGTCGCCGTTTGTCAATTCAACCTATCAGATAATTCCCCCCATGTATTGCGGTTCCGGAAGGGTCGAATTAACAGTGATCGACTGTATTATCCGGATCCTGAACTACAGCTGCTGCAAGATGCTTCTTAAAGCGAAGCTTTTTTTTTTGCCTCTCCCTCTTACTTCGAATTTGCAGGGACTGGCGTCTGATTGGTCGGGGCCGGACATAGAGCAAACCGACACCGGATATAGCGCGCACCGAGGCGCCCTAGGGTGGCAGGTAATGTAGCACGATCAGCATCAACTGAAAGGCGACAGAAAATAAGTTATCACGACGCCTGGTGCGCCCAGTTACATGGAAGCGCAATGTGAACTCTCTCTTCAGCCCATTTCTAAGCACGCAGTAGTCCCAAGCGTGTGTTCTGGAATCTGAGTTAAGCCACTGGTACAAATGATTGGTGAACATGGGAACAGAACAACGCATTGAAGTAGTTTCGGAATTGTTCCCATTAACATTTATTCTCATAGTACGTCAGCGCCGGCGTGAGCTCTTACAGAAACGCACCGTCGTCGTCATTCTGTCGTCATTTCTTCCGTTCTCGTCATTTCATCGCGATAAATTCGTGGTGACCATTCCTTCGTTGCCGCGCCATCGTCATCGTCCCAGTGCCTTTATATACTTTGTCGTCGTCATCATGCATCATACTTTCGTTGTCATACCGTCGCAGTTGAGCGTAGTCGCTCTATGGTCGTCGTTTAGGTTTTGTCATTCTGTTGTAGTCATGAGGTCGTTGTGGCCTCCGCCTTCCTGATTTCCTCGTCGTCATGGCCTTCGTCATCATTCGAACATCGTCATGCCAGTCGTGAGCATGCCATCGTGGCCGTTCTATCGCATTCAATGCGGCGGCCTCATCCCATTGTCTTCATGCCGCTATCATCAAACCATCGTCGCCATTACTTCGTCGTAATTTTATCGTCGTCATGCGTGGTACTCCCATGTTCGAGCGCCCTTTGTTTATGGTCAGTGAGGTGTTTTCTTTTGACAATGTTTCTAGCTTGGTCGCTAAATGGTAGCTAAATAACAGCTTTTCTTCGTAAACACCAATTAAAGCTTCATTAAACCGATTCCCATATCTCGTGGTATCCGTGTATCTTTCTTTGTTTGTTTCTCGCTTCCTTTCTTTTTTTTCGTGGCATAGCTGTACTGATTCTCCAGTTCAGTTACATTATGGATAATATCACACGTTCATTTTAGCAATAGTTATCTAATCGTCGTCAATAACGGTGTTTTCTGTCCTTCGTTGGCAGACTAAGCAAAATAATTAAGAGCTTCACAAATTTGCTCGCTTATATTTGCGTTGTGCATACATGAAATACTTCATTTTCTCTCTCTCTCCCTACTCGCTTAGGTGAAATCATCTTGCATGCTAGAACTGGACGTCGAGAATTTTTTACTCGTCTTATTACTCGTCTTTCTATGTCTTCTTTCTACGTCTTCTTACTCGTCTTTCTATGTCTATACAAAAAGAAATAGAGATATGTCTATGACTATGAGGTTGACTTAGATCCCAAAGATTAAGCCGGGTTCCTTACTCGAAGGCTTGAAGAGAACACATGCGAATCCATACCTCCCACTTAATGGACTAAACGGACAGACTGCACGCCGTGTGCAGTGCGGGTCAGGTCACCAAAGCTGAGGAGCAGTTGAGAAACAGCGGTATATAGGAGTGTGGCGTGTGTTTATTTTGAAATTTTTGTACACAGTTCAGTCCGCTCCGCCCGGTCTTGCTGCCCAAGGCTCGGTGGCACTGATGTTGCTTCGGGTGCATAAATAACTTGTTGCTAAGAGACGATCAATACCCTTGTAATAATGTACTTAATGCTGCAAAAGAGAGAAACGAGGAAAGAAACAAAACATTCAGTGGTCAGCTCTATTTCAATTGTTTCTAACTGCAGTGACAGTCACTGGGGTTTAATATTTGATACCGTAATATGAGAGCGCAAAAATATTTTTTTTTTCTGTTGGCGTCACATGGGCTGAAAATTAAGGGCAAGGGCACAAATGCTTTAGATGTTTAGGCGTTGGGACAGTTTCCTGACAATCAATTCTGTCTAAGTCAACCCTTATGCAGAGAACGCATGGGGGTGCTGCAATTTGTTTTGAACAAATACGCAAGAAATGTGAACAAGAAATCGTAGACTGTGTTGACGCTTTCAGAGTTGCGTGTTACCCAAGTCATTGCCATTTACTGCGCATCTCTTACCGCCTGTGCGCGATAGTCCTGATACAGGGAGGAAATTAAGATGAAAGCACTGATCTGTTGTTGATTATTAAGTCGGTAATATACAGTAGACACTCACATAGCCATGGCCGTAGCCGTAGCCATGACCGTAGCCGAGGCCGTGTCCGACGGCGACAACGGGCGCAGCAACCTTGGCAACAGCTGGGACAGCGACGGCGTGTCCGTAGCCGAGACCATATCCGTGACCATAGCCGCCATAGCCGCCATAGCCGCCATATCCGAAGCCGCCAAGACCGTAGCCAAGACCGTGGCCGTAGCCGTAGCCATGGCCATAGCCGTGGCCGACAGCGACGACGGGGGCAGCGGCGACCTTAGCAACAGCGGGCACAGCAGCGACGACGTGTCCGTAGCCGTGACCACCATAGCCGTATCCGCCGTAGCCGAGACCTCCGTAGCCGAGACCACCATAGCCATATCCACCATAGCCGCCGTGTCCACCGTAGCCGTAGCCGCCGTAGCCGCCGTATCCACCATAGCCGCGACCATAGCCGTAGCCGTGGCCGTGGTTGACGTGGGTGGCGTAGCTGGAGTGGACAGCGGTCACAGCGCCAGCATGGGCGTAGTAGGCAAGAGCCAGGAGGAGGAGGGCACGGACCTGCGATGGATGTGTGTTAGAGCACGTTTGGGGCGGTTGATTATCCGCGTCGTCCTAAAGCTGGAAGAACTGGCGGGAAAAGGTAGAATAGTCGTTTCGATTTACTGGTGCCATGGCTAGGTTTGCCACTTGAGATTAGCTACGGGTGAAGAAATAGAATCTGAGGGAATGTAAATGATGCAAATGAGACGTCAGGCTAAGAATTGGCACATTGAAATAAAGTTAATTAGGGAAACAAGTCATGGCTTAAAAACGGTTTGCCATTTTCCCCTCTAATAGTAGCATAGTTAGCTTTTCATTTCATTACACTATAGGCGAGTCTATTCTCTTTCGGGTGACCGCACCCCCTTCTTTTCACGCCATGGTCTTCGCGTGTACAGCGCGGCAAACAGGGATCACTATGGGGCGCTTGAGCCACGTCGCGGGAATAACGGATGCACTGTGCTGTGCCTGACACTCACGGCGAACATGTTTGTGGCTAGCTTCGTTCCGGTAGAGACCGAGAGAATGACTTCGAACGGCCCGGCCGAGCGCTTTTATACCATGGTCCGCTCGAATTGGGCCCGGAGCAACGGCGGCGACGGCGGCGACGGTCGTCGCACGCGCACAAGAAAGAAGCGAGGAGGAGATGGCAGGACGAGGAAAAAAAAGAAAGCAATACCGTGAGTGCGCGGTGAAGTCTAGGGCACGTGCCTGTCCAAAAGACTTGCTCGTGCCTTGCGGTTGTGGGTCGGCCTGTTGGTTCTCTCCTGTTGTTCTTTCTAGCTTTGTCTTTCACTTTTCCTTTCCTCCGCGTCAGGTTATTTTTTTCCCCTCTCGTGTATCGCGAGGCCCACACAGTCTTTGTTGCGGCGCGCGAAAGCGCGCTCAGACACACGGGACAGCTGCGGGACAGGTCGCACAAAAGGCGGGTTGCCTATCGCCACCTCGATCCGCTCACTCCGGAGCCAGCCGGCTGGCCGCGCGAGCGACCAAGAGCGGCGCCCGTTTCGTATTTTGGGTGGTACCCGCGGTGCCACCCAAGCAGCGGTGCTGCAGGTTTCGGCTGCGTGCGACTGAGCCCCGAGGCCCCGCCGACAGCGATGTTCGACTCATAATGGCCCGCCCGATTGCCCGCCTGTCTCTCTCTATGCCGGTTATTTTGCCTACGCGGTGGTGGCCTTGCGATATTTTCGTCGAGAACGAAAGTGGTCTGCTCGAGCGCTCTGGTCTCTGTGGCGGCGCGCTGTCCGAGCCAAATAGGAAGATAACCGGGCCCCTTATCGTGTAACAATTTGTGTCCTCAACCATCTTTTCCAAGCCCTCTTGTTGACTAGAGAGATGAAAGGAGAAATCATTTTGTGATGTGTGTCCCGCGCGTACCGACCACCACCTCGTGACTGGCCGCGTCGCGCTGCTCGCTGCTCTACTTTTTTTTTGTCGTGTAAGTTCGCAGCTTTGTTGGGGTTTGTTACCAATGTGGATGGGTCCACAGTGTCCACAAGTATTTCCTTGATTTAGTTGAAAATTGGCGCCCTAATTATGGATATGTAAAGTGAGAAAATGTTCGACATCGATGCAGTATAAAGTAGATTGTTGTCTTCATTACATAGTTTATTTTACAAAGGGCGGAAAAGGCTATCGCGAACAGAAAGCTTTTGTTGTTTCGGCAGATGGCACAAACATTCGCGACAAAAAACCCTCGGCACGAAATTCGTTAGCTTGTAGGAAGCTAGAGGGCGTCTTCTGGCTAGCTGGCATAACTATTATGACTAATGAAGTTGTAAGCGATAATTAATGAGCGTTGGTCCAAAACATTGGCGCCGTCCCACTGTATTAGTCCCGACAACCGTCACCAATGTAAAAAGAAAGCCTCTTTCTAATAAATGACGTCCTTTCAACCGTGAATCGCGAAATAGAACAAGCAGACGCATTTGGAATTCTGCGTAAAGTTTACGAACTTGAGCAACTTCTACGATTTTATGAACGTTACGTCCTGTTTTATACAATAAAAATTCAGTTCGTGAAAAAAGTTTAAAACGTGTCGAAAGATGAGTCGGTGCGAGATTGAAAAGAAAATGCATGAAAAAAAATTCTGGTGGTACTTTCGTTTCCTTGTTTTTTTTTTGGCAACGCAAGATGCTATTTACTAGATAGCTAATTAATTAGTTCGAGCAAGTTTAGTCACACAAGTTTCTGAAACAGGTGAAATAGGTGTCAGCAAAGTCGCTGCAAGGGGCACTTCCGTGCCAATTTTGCTACGATGCGTGTAGAATAAGTTGCGTATATGTATGCCACATGCCACAGAAGGTGTGTCCTCAGAACATGGTCCTCCACCTTATTGTCTGCGAGACTTTTACGAATTTTAAAGGTCACAGGTTGGCAGGGCCTGTGTCACCCACCTTTACGCCGTTGACACCAGCAGACATCTGGCGACGATATTATTTTCTCCATGTGTGCAGGAAGCTCTAACTTTCATTGCGCACATTTTGCTTTTTACTCACCTGATGGGTCGTTTTGAGTGCTCCTGCGTATTTGAAAACTGGGTCATCATGGTGCCTGCACCTACAGTCAGTCAGAACGTCGTTCGAAACAGTGCTGTCCGTTGGGCTGACTAGCACACTTGATTTGCTTCTTTGATTTTAGATCGTTAGGTTCCCATTGATGTATATTTTCTAAGCAATGACGTGACATACGCAGAAACTTCGCCATCACCAAGAACAAAAAAAAAAGTAAGGCGGGAGGTTGCAAACCAGTAGAAATCGACAGCGTGAGTAGTGGTTTTTGGTAATGCGGTGCATACTCCTGCCTCTTGTTTCCGTGGAAATGGATTGGTGCTTGCGTGCTGAGGTTCAGCGCAGTAATACAAACAAACGAGCGAAAAGTGTGACGTACCGGCTGCTTTATTCTCGTAGCGGAAAAAAAATGAGAGAGAGGGGGGGGGGAAGGGAGGGAGGGAGGGAGGGAGAGAACAACACAGAGTGCCTAACGAAGGCTGTTTCATCGACGCGTTAAGCAACGTTGAGTCAGCGCAAAATCGCTCCACTTGCGCGCTTACGCCAACATTGAACCGCCAAGAAGCGCTCGGAGAAGAATTGCCCTTCCCGCTTTGCACGCGCAGCCTATCCCATTGTTGGCTGTCAATCACGTGGTGCAAGCGAGCGACTCAAGCGTGTATAGTCACGCCAGACTGGCTGCTTTGAGGCGCCTGCGCCGAGCCGTCACTGTGCAAATACGTGTCGAAATTACACGAATGGGATGACGGAGTGATTGGTAGCTGTTGAGTGCTTGAATGGGGGTCCAGGATGACCGGTCGAAAGGACTCTGCGCAAACGCAGCCATGCAGGCCACTAAGTGGTTTTAGCTATATGATGAGCGCTGACGGGGTTGCGAGAAGTGGGCGAGCTGGAAATTTAATGTAGTAAATGCCGCGAATGGCGTCTATAGCAGAGGTTACTGCACATGTCATGCGCGCGCACAAACACTTCCGCGCATGCAAATGCTGAGAGGCGGTGGCATACTTGTGTGTTGAGAGGCAGTTTCGTGCGCCTGTTGGTTACTTGTACGTATCCGGACTTGTCATCTGTCTTTGCAATATAAAGGGAGAAACGTTCTTGCGGCGTTATATACTGCCCCCACATGTATACGCACGGACACACACGCATACACACAAGCAAACAAAAGAAGGGGAGAAAGAGTGATTGGGCGGCATGATTTGTTTGGAGTCTGATACCGAGCGTTTGCAGGATAAGTGTGAGTAATGCCAAGTTGGGTCGGAGATTAGTACGAAAAATAGGGCGCCTCGCTCAGAAGTTCGTTTAATAATGCTGTTCAAACACCTGTTTCAAGTGTTGTGGTATCGTCGTCTCCTACGCTAGGCAGCGCATGGACACCAGCGAGAAAAAGGTTCGCAGGAACGCGCGTGCAACGCGGAATGCGTTGCATGCGCCCGAGAGAGAGAGAGAGAAAAAAAACAGGAATTCTGACAATTGTTTCCTACTGCGTAAGCATAGTTTGGCTCGGCTGTGACTTCGTTTTCGCTTAATGTTGCTTACTTGCATTTCTTTGCATATGCGTCTACCCACGGTCTTTCTGGTGGCAAATAATGCTTGGGCTTTAGTAGGCAAGTGTCAGAATTTCTCCGTCCATCCGACCCCTTCAATGCAACTGTACCAATAGAGCCGGAACGCCGGGCATGAGCGCGCTTCGACGGAGCAGAGCGTTCGAAAGAGAGAGAGAGAGAGAGAGCGTTCTAAAGAAAGACGCTTGATTCTGCGACCCGTGAGGGAGCACGGCGAAGCGTCGTGGTCGAAAGCGGAGAGAGAAGCTGCCGCAGTAGCGCGTGAGGCGTTGCGAGAAGCGAGAGCGCATCGCCGCAATACCATCTCACCTTCGCTGTGAAGGATTGCGCTCCAAGGGCTCTCCTTGGCTTTGTAAGGGCGCCCCCTCACAGTTAGGGAGCACCCAAGTGCCTTGTAGAGGGCTTCGCCCCCGCCATTCATGTCATTGGCAATACATGTTTCTACCACCACCACCCTCGCTGTCGCTCTCGCAAGCCTGTGTTGTGCGCGCGTTCCTTGTTCACGCAAGCTCTCGCCTGCGTTCTGACTGCGCCTTGGTAAGGCCCAATGAAAACGCACCAAGCGTCTCGGCGCGCTCGCTTGCCCGCGAGGTGTTCGTAACTCGAGAGACGCTCAGCAGCGTTTGTTTGGACATTGGGTCATCCCAAAATCTCAGGTAGGGTCACAGCCAAACTTCAAGCTGGCCCACCCCCAAATTTAACTTGGCCTATCCATAAATTTCAAGTTGGGCCACCCCCAAATTTTCGTGCCACTGCTCGCGCGTTCGTCGTCATCTTCTTCCACAGCTGGCTGGCTCTATCTAGAAAGCGATCATCTTACCTGAAAGAGGGACAGACGGAGTTTTCTTGTCGGGTAAAAATGCTTACGCAGTACAAAAACGAAAGTCGCAGTTTCGCCCGAAAGGCGAAGCGCCGATTGCGATAGCAAATTAGTAGACAGCTGTACGAAGTAAGGATAGTAGCTCTAACGGCCGTTCAAACTTGTAAACATTCGCTTACTAATTAAATTAAGAATGAGAGAATATGTAAGCGTGACTGAACGAGGACGTAGGAAGAAACATACATATAGAAACATCGCTGTCTGTGCGTGTCTGCTTCTTTTTACGTCCTTGTTCAGTCGCGCTTACACATTCTATCATAGATTCAAACCAACTAGCCTGCCGACGTGTTTTAACTGAATTGACGAGCACCGTGTCACAAGAGAACATGAACACATCTCGCTCGATGCGCGCGGAAACTGGCTGTCAAAATGCTGGAGTGAGCAATCGTGGCAGCAGCAAGCGGATTGACCTTCGTGCATACCTCGCTTCAAAGCGAATGAAACGTCGAAAGCACAGCGCATACGAAGCTACCGGCACTACGCGCACTCTGCAAACATCGCAGATCGCTTTGAAGAGGAGGCCCACGTGGGCACGCACGTTGGCCACGTCGAAGATCGCTTTC
This sequence comes from Dermacentor albipictus, assembly GCF_038994185.2. Lineage (NCBI taxonomy): Eukaryota > Metazoa > Arthropoda > Arachnida > Ixodida > Ixodidae > Dermacentor > Dermacentor albipictus. Next base: position 383,783,591 of record NC_091821.1, on the reverse strand, counting down.
AAGGCACAAAAGCGCCGGCATAGCGTCCCTACGGTGTCCGCCAATCGCGTGCCCAACGCCGTAGTAGACGCCGTGGTTGTCTCCACTCTGTACGGAGCACGGAGCGGTGGGCGAGGAGGGCATCGATGCACCCTAGCAGCCACCAGAGAAGAACGTCTCTCCTCCTTCGCCTGACGCCCCTGCGTCGTGCGCGAAGGGCAAGCTTCCGGCTCGCGTTCCTCGCTCGCGCACGCGATATTCAATCGCGTTTGCCGGCTCATCGGCCTTGGACTTTATACATAACCTCACGGTGACGACGACGGCAGAAACGCGCCATATAATTGCTATCGAAATAAAGTGCCAGTTTTACCCGAAGGCGAAGCATTGAAAGCGATAGCATGGTTTAGCGCTGCACTGAAGGCGTCTCAGGAGGCTGGCGTGATGAGCGTGCCAATAGTTCTGCAGGTTTCGCACCTCGATGGCGCACGATATAGGATTAACGTAGGGATTCTACATGCAAGCGCTGTTCTTGTATGTAGGCGCCATAGATTTGCGGAAAACACACAGATGCTGCTCGGCGCCGTCAGCGCTCTGCGCGTTCCAGTTTGACCTTGACTGAGCTTGAAGGTCAGATTTACGGAACCATGTGTTTTCTGGATTTGAACCTGGAGCAGCTATCGCTTTAAAAGAAAATTTGAAGACGAGCTGACGCAGTGCGCCTCTGTCTCAAGGTTTGTCCGCCCCCGACGACAGAGTCTGCTCTTTCTTCCGAAAAAGGCTTTCGCCTTTCAAATTCTGGGCGTACGTGCGTGTGCGTGCGTACGTACGTGCGTGTGTGTGTGTGTGTGTGTGTGTGTGTGCGTGTGTGTGCGTGCGTGTGTGTGTGTGTGTGTGTGTGTGTGCGTGCGTGCGTGCGTGTGCGTGCGTGCGTGCCTGTGTGTGTTTCTCTGTGTGGGTTCAGAACGCTTCCACGACATTCACGGTGTCCCTTCTGCACATATGAAAAGCATTATAATATGTCCCATGAGACAGAAAATCCGCCGTTGGCCGCAGTGAGTGGTAAGACGTCACCATGGTACAAGACGTCATCGGCTTCTTGTATGACGTTAGTGTAAGGCAGAATTAAAGTTAGAATAAGTTAGCTCTAGGTGACTTAAGGAGGAGTAAAGTGAATTAAGGTGAAGTAAAGTGAATGAAAAAAAAAATGTTAGGCATAACGTTAAGAGGCAGGAAGAGAGCGATGTGGATCAGAGAGCAAACGAGGATAGCGGATATTGTAATTGACATTCAGAGAAAAATATTGAGCTGGGCAGGCCATGTATGCTAAAGATGGATAACGGGTGAGCCATTAGAGTTAGAGAATTGGTGCCAAGAGAAGCGCAGTCGAGGATGGCAGGAAACTAGTTGAGGTGATGAAATCAGAAAATTTGCAGCCGGAAGTTGGAATCGGCGCAGGACAAGGGTAAGGGAGATCGCAGAGAGGGGCCTTCGTCCTGCAGTGGACATAAAAATAGGCTTCTGCTACTGCTGCTGCTGCTGATGATGATGAAAGTGAAGGATGGTGAGTTAAGGTGCATTAACATGGAATAAAATAGATTATGGTGGATTAAGGTGGATTAAGGTTGGTTGCAATTAGAGCAAAGTGGATTAAGGTGTGTTAAAGTGGATTGAGGTGGATTAAGGCAGAGCTGTTAAGGGCACGTTATGTTGTCACGTATCATGGACGTAACCAATTCATTAGAGAACTCATTTTGCCTTCGCATAAAAATCACGTAAGGATACCTAAGTGACTGTCAATTTGTATAGCCGTGCGTGTGTTACTCTTTCCGAAGAGAACTATAGCGCCACCATTTATCCGGAGGTGTATAACCTTACAAAATAAACAGTCTGTTAATAGTTGGAATAAATGCTCATTACATTACAGCGCGGGAGGCCTGATAAGCGAGAGGCATTCGGCTATTAATTACATTTTCCCACACCAGTTTTACACTCGTCCTATAGGTTGTTATAGAACATCAAGAACGGGCACGGAATTCGATACATGCGCCTGTCAGCGTTGTGCTTCGGTAATTTATATTCGGTGAATGAAGCGTACCAAGCACACAGTTAGCGCTGGCTTAACTTGAGTGGTGAATGAGGAATGAGAGTTAGGTGTAACACGCTCAGTTCCGCGCGACGGTATACAAAAGTACGGCACAGGAGGTAAGCCTATAACCTGCACAACAAAATCGAAGCGTAAAATACCATAATAGTTCATTTAATAGCGTGTCATCTGGAGTCCTGCCTATCCCGTTGGTCGACGAAGAGGGGGGGGGGGGAGGAGGTGTCTGTGACTGACAACAGCGCTGAAGCCGCTGCCTAAGCGAAGACTCATTATGGCGCCGATCGTTCGATGCGCCCCCATACCGGAGTTGGTCAAGCAGAGCGGCGCGTGTCTGATGAAAATACGCGCAGAAATAGCACCTTACACCGCGCAGCTCGTATGGAATTATTCGGACGTAGGTTCGTCATTATTTTCCCAACTCGTCAAAAAAAAGAAAGAAAGAAATAGTGACAGAGAGAGAACTTGAACGAGAATAATTACACCGTTGGCACCCGTTCGGGGGGCTTAGCAAGGGAAAGAACCGCTACTAATATGTCTGTTGGCAAACTTTAGGTTTGAAGCTTGGAGCAGCGCTCACCTTTAAATAATGGTGACGATTTTTTTTTTGTCATCGGCATTAAAACGGGAGTGAAGCGATGAGAAAGTGTACGCGCAGGCATCCCGAAGGCGTATATGAAACTAGGTCGGCGGAAGCGCACAGGGAGATTACGAAAAAATGAATGAAAAAAAAATAGAAAAGAATGAACGCGTGCTTGGATACGCATCACTGTCGAGATTTAGTTCTTCAGAGCGCGCAAGTAGAATGCAAGCCCAATACCTGCTGGTCGTTACTTGGTGCAAAGGTTGTGAGCGAGTCAGCAGCCTGAATGTATAAATCGAAAGAAGCAGGCAGCGAGTGCAGCGAGGTAAATTGAGACTACGAAGAGCTTGTATTTCGACACACGTCCGTATTTGAACTTGATTATCATGAGCACCTAGAATACAAGTGGAATACTCACTCATTCGCTTCTTAGAAAGAAAATGCGCGAATGAGAGAGAGAGAGAGAGAGAGAGAGAGCTAGTGGGAGAGTGATAAGTGTGCGAGAAAGCGAGCGAGCGAGCGAGGGAGCCTAGAGATAGCGATAGAGAAGTGGAGAAAGAAGAGAACAAAAGAAAACGAATAAACGAACGAGTCAGGGAGGAGAAAGAGAAAGGTAGGAATAAGCAAGCGAATAATGGTTAAACTTAGCGTAGAGTGCATCCAAATTCAAAATTGGAACTTTTAATTTCGCCACCTTTCAGCCAACACCCTTCAAGTTGTAGTCGTTTTGTACAATGTATATACGTCGAGGGATAACTTGACGTTTTTTTTTTTTCACCTCTACGTACCGCTTTTATCGTCATATCACCCATCTCGAATCAAGAAGGGACTGTGCGAGAAAACTCACGTTATGAACAGAGCGAGCTCAACTTTTAAAGTTTTAATCATTAGTTATATTCATCTAAAGAAAGAAAAAAAAGAAAGGAGGAAGGAAAACAGGTTAGCTCGCAGAGGTGTGACGATAAGTAATAAAAATTCACTTAGGTTTTTGTTTGCTTCTTAGATCTGTTTGTCACTGGCCGGGCACCTTCACTAACAGTGTATTCAACCACACCACTGAATAGCGCCTGTTCTCACTAACAGTTCCAGTGTAAGATTCTTTTTTATGCAGACTTTTTGTGTTGTGGGCTCTTGAAGGTTTTCATATTGCGAACAAAAACGCGTCTGAAAGAATACTCTGCCTGCAACATAAGGAAGAGGAAGCTCGTGATCGCGCGTGCAGGAAAAGCTCCTCTTTCACGAGAAACGATCAGCCTTGGGCCAATCGCAGGACAGAAACGAACGCGCGATCCTATAAGGAGAACTTCTTCCGCCACGATGTATCGAATGACATCGTTAATCTATAGGCGTCCCTTAAGGTAAGAAATGAGAAAGTTTAATTCACTCCAGCTACTTCTCTCCTACGTTCGCGCCCTGTTTTTCTCTCTACCTTATTTTTTTATCTTACACACGCTGAACACGGAGCTGTCAAATTATTCCGTGACCTCCGGTAAACGGGAAGAGGAGACGAGCGCGCAATTCACTGGATCCGGTTTAGTCATCGTTCTCAGAGGCACATCGACAAAGGAATTTGGTGCGCGCAGCGTGTGATACACAGCGAAAGCGAAACAAAATCTGTCTCTCGTTCGGTCAAATTGTAAAGAACGGAGCCACCGCGATGGACGGGGTGGCGACCCAGATCACGGTTACAAATAGATGACCTGTTATTATCGCGCTCTTCCCGGTTAGCCCGGCTTGACATTTGGATAGACGTCGCTTCATCCATTTCGTTTGAATGTCGAATCGAAGCTTCCAGTCTAGCTGTTCGTGGAAACAGTTGATATGGGACGCTGTTCGCCTCATTCAGTTCCACGTCGGTTATTGCCAAGAGTTCGGGACGTGACTCCCATTCTGCAGTGCAGCATATCTCGACCATCAAAGTCAGTGATAACCTTGTTCAACTCCTTCTTGTTGTGGAGTTCCACCGCCTTGGAAACTTTTGATCAATGGAACATGACTGAGACCTGGAAGCAACTTTACCATGTGGCTGACAAAAAGAAGAGAGCAGAAAGAAAGTTAAATTAGAGCAATTACTGCAATCAAACGTCGACTGATTTCGTTTTATTTTGTTCAAAGAGTACTAACATACCTGGCCGAGTTGAAGGCACAAGTAGAGCTATTAAGCTATGGAGGTGCATACGAAATGCGTATTGTATACTATACTGTATACTGTTTTACTGCATTGAATTAGCAAAAATACGGGAAGGAGAATGACCTGGTCTTCTTTTCTTTCTTTCTTTTTCTTTTCAGGAAGTGTTGAAAGCATGGGGAAAAATCTGGCATGAGGTGAATGGCATTGCTAAGAGCTGTAAGAAAGGAAATGAGAATGAGATTTCCGTAGACGCAAAGCACAGCTATGCCAACCGCTATTGTTTACGGCTATGAACAGCGCGAGATGTTCTCTGCCAAGCATTTGGGCAAACGGATCACGAGCACTTAGTGAACACCTGAGCACAATGTATATCGAAAGCGACGGCAGCTGCGCTTCAGCTCTTCCAACGTGCATTTCGTGCTGCGCGAATTTGCAGCGACTATAGTTCGGCGCTCGAATGACGGAAAAGTTCTCTCTCTCTCTCTCTCTCTCTCTCTCTCTCTCTCTCTCTCTATATATATATATATATATATATATATATATATATATATATATATATATATATATATATATATATATATATATATATATATATATGTAGAGATAGAGAGAGAGAAACGCGACGAAAGGGGTTCAACCGAGGGGCCCAATTTTTATTAGTCATATCATAAGGAGTCAACAAACACTGACAGCAAGGACAACACAGAGGAAATTACTTGTGCTTAATAAATTAAATAAATAAACGATAAATTATTGGATATGAAAGGGATAAATAAACAACTTGCCGCAGGTGGGGAACGATCCCACAGCCTTCGCATTTCACGTGCGATGCTATACCAATTGAGCTACCGCAGCGCCGTTTCCCCATCCACTTTCTTGGGTATTTATGTGGGATAAAAGAAATACGAAAAGAGGTAACGGCTGAGAGAGAGTCAAAAGGGGCCCCTCGGCTAACCCCCTTTCTTCTCGTTTATTACATAACGAGGGTCTCGAATCCGGCAACATTGATGCCTTCAGGTGGCGGGTTTATTGACCGGTTGCCTTCACCCAAAAAGATCTTGTCGTCGCGACGCCTGCGGCAGAAAGGATGTTGACCATCCGCCGCCAAGGTGTGTGTGTGGTGGCGCTGGCTAACACTCCCAAGGTTCTATTAGGAAACATAAATACCCAAGAAAGTGGATGGGGCAATGACCCCATGGTAGCTCAATTGGTCGAACATCGCAAGCGAAATGCGAAAGTTGCGGGATCATTTCACACCTGCGGCTAGTTCTTTCTTCATCGGCTTTCATTTCCATTAATTTATCGTTTCTTTATTTCATCTGTTAAGCACAAGTAATTTCCCCTATATGATGTCCTTGGTGTCAGTGTTCGTTAGCTTCTTATGACTATATATATATATATATATATATATATATATATATATATATATATATTGCATTCCCAAGGCATGCAATTGCTACTGCAGATTTCAAAATAAAAAGGAGAAAAGAGGTGATATAGCATCTAGCGCACATGTCAGCACCTGTATATGTGATGTACGCCGAAATCTGCCATGGTCCTAAATGACAAGAAATGAACACGCAGGCTCTGTTCTTTGGAAACCCGACTGAGAGCGTTGAAAACTAGACACACAAGCGCGCATTGACGTAACCTTTTTTTTAAATATTTCGCGATGTTTCTCTAGAGCTCGGGAAGAAAACGCTATGTAGCAAAACCGACGTAAACAAGTTCATTGGATGTTTTACAGCACGCTCTACAAGTTTTCAAATAAATCCTGTTCTTAAACCGAATATCTCATATTTTTCATAAATAAATGTAACTGTTTTCTCGACTGCTGACACTTCTGAGTAACTCATGACGACTGCTAACAATATGCCGTTGGTCTCATAAACCTAAAGTGTACCACTCTATTTTGAATGTTTGGTAACGTGTAACACGCGGTATATACTGCATCTCTCCTGTCATCTGGATACGCTGTAATTGGCCGAGGTTAATGTGGTTTCTCGTTTATTACATTAGGTCGTTATTGGCGCCGTGCTGTCAACAACTCCTTTAGAAATGGAGGGTCTGAGCGATATCATTGTCACTTCATCTGTGCTGGCTGATGCCTGTTGCTAACCGTTCATTGTAGGAATGGTAATCGCGAAGCATCTCCGTTGTTCCGTTTTCAGCTTATAAATAATTTGCAGTAGATTTGCATGCGTGTCGTCATTGTTTCAAGCACACAGTCCTTGGCTTATTCAAACGTCGTACACACTGTGCAATTTTGCGTACCTGCTGAATCTTTCATAGCACCATCTAAGTCATTTTTGAAGCGTCTAACTTTCTGTTGTCCAAGTTGGAGTATGTCCTGTTTTACAGGAAGCAGATGTCTGTTATTGTTTCTTTGGCACTCAAACGAAATTCTGTATTGTATACAGTCATACCATTCGAGATGTTTTAGGCTAGGTCAATTCCATGGCTTTGTTGCTCTGATTATGTACATTCACTGGAATTAAGCATTGCCAGATCTGTCTGCAAGGCACTTCATTATCGCCCGTCTGTCCGGGCTTGCTAGTTCACTATAGAGGAAGCGTTTCTCCAGATTCTGCTAAAAAAATTCGTCTGGCAAGGTTAATTGTACTTCGCCTGAAATTGCAACTGGCTAACACACATTTTTTTTTGCTTTTGCCATTCAAACAGCGAGTACAGCCAATAATTCTACAAAGCCAGGCGTATGTAGTCACTCGCTTACTTACGCGATAATTAAGTGCAGTCCGTGCTCACATTCTTCTTACTTCGAGAATGGCTGTCTTCTCATCAGGACATAATAGCGGTCGTTACTTAGTCCAACGGCCTTTAAGGTAATTACTCTCGCGACTTTCAACGATCCTCACCCCCACCCCCAGACACACCGTTCTCTTTTTCGACGCTAAAGTAACCAGCCGTGAAAGCACTCGCACGCAAGGCCTTAACACGCATTAAGCTTTAACGAGAGTTGAGTTGACCTGACGCTGAAGAATTTGCGTAAGCCACCCTTGTGTTATCGCTCATCCCCAAAGTGTACACCTCCTTTTCTCTCTCACTCTCTGTTCATCCTATTTCCATGTGCGAGGTATTTCGAAGCGATTGATGAGCTTTTAAGCGTCGGCGCAAGAGGGTTCTAGGAGAGCTTCGCAATCGTTAATCGCTGCGAGAAAAAAAAAAAAAGCTCTTGCGAAAGAGATCAATGCGCTCTGGCGGCGCTAATTATTTCGGCGAACAATGCATCAAGCAAAAAGAAACCTCTAGCCTCGCATACGCCAATTACACTTGACGTCATTTCCTACGGCCGTGAACCTTTTAAGCTCTGCGCTATGGTTTCTGTCGACGCCCGGGTGGACTCAATGGGCTTCAGCTTTTACGCAATCCCACATCCTATCACTTGTCAAATCTTCGGGATCAGGCGAGAAGTTTAAACGCCAAGCTGAACAATTTTCAACCCGCGATTAGCAAAGAGTTAACCCTTTTTTTCACGCATTCTCTATCTCTCTCTCTCTGTCCTCGGCTAGACTTCGTCGCAGTTATGAAATATCACACATTCCTTATTGCATTTGACAAATGCTGTTTTTATGCGCTTCTGTGTAAGGCTTGGCTCTTCCATGTTATTTTCAGCATAGCATAATAAAAAAAATTTTGAACGACGCTAAAGCTTCGCCTTTAAGAGTAAAATTCGATGACATTCAAAGCTCGCCGACTGCTCACGCTTTCCGGCAACTGCAGCTTGTGTAACCGTAATGTTTACCGGGATACGCTGACGGCGAACGTCATGGTTGGTGTATGCGCGAAACTTCAGAGAGAGGTCACTCTGCGTTCCTGCAAGAATGACAGCTGCTGCAAGCGGCCATACCGCCGACGTCACTCTGCCAGATTTTTTTTCTTTTTAGTTTTCGCCTAATAGAATTATGTTTTCTCGTATATTCAAATTACAATTCGACGCTATCATGTCTGTATGTTGTGCGTAAGCCGTACTTTGCGATTTTCTTACGTACTTTACCTTGAGAAAATCAATTAGTTCACTAACTTCCTTGTGCCATATGGAGGGCCTGCGTGGTTGGCTATGCGTGGTTGGCTATGCGTGTTTGCCGAAACGACGTTCGACGCTGGACGTAGAACGCTGACGCCAGATTGTCTGTGACACGGGGCCCTTAAGGCTATTGCTTTAATACTGCTTCAATGGTGGCGTCTGTAGTTAAGAATCACGTTCCCTGTGAAGTACGTAAGGTTTTACCACAATCTCTGAGCCGGCGCAGTTGCTCAGTGGCCATGACGTTGTGGTGCTGAGCGCGAGGTCGAGGGTTCGAGTCCGACCGGGCGGCCGCATTCCCATTGGGACGGTATGCAGATACACTCGCGTGCCATGCATGGGGTGCCCGTTAGAGAACCCCGGGTGGTCAAAATTAATTTGTAGTCCCCCACTACGGCGAGCCTCTTAATCATGTCGTGGTTTTGGCACTTGAAAATCACAGAATTGATAACGTCACCTCTTCAAACCCTTGAGACTTGAAATAGAGCCGTAAACAAATTTAGTGCACAACCCAGTGCACTACATTACAACATTGTGCATTACGAGCAATGAGAAGTACTTCTTATGTGGCACTTGTCTACCCGACAGTAAATCAATTTAGTTGCCTGTTGTGCACGACGAGCCTGACTAACGCCTTCAAGAATGACTATTTGAAAATTGCACTAGGGAGCAAGGAATTACCGAGTTCAATTACCTTAATGTTACCACCATAAATGTGCGCTTCTATATTTACGGTCTCCAGGTATATATTGGCTACCGGCAAAACTTCTGCGCGAGCTCGTGCTTTTTATAGGATGTCTTTTTCATCGAATTTACTACAACAACCAGGCTCCTAACGCATAACATTTTCATAAGATTTCAATTCAATTCAATTCAGTTTATTTCATTCTTATACACGAAGGAATAGCAAGAGCAAAATGCCATGTGACCTGATAGAGTGTCTTGTTCCTTGTTGACGTTCGGCATAAAAGTATATTTCAGATTCCATACAGGTATGTTTACACGCATTGTACATACATTTTGTCACATACTTTTTTTCATGTGCAAACATCTGTAACTATTGATGCAATTTCTATAAGGCCACACGCGTCAGCGAACTCACCGCTAATTTCCTTATTTCCTTCCCTCCTCTCTCTCTCTGTTCCATTTGTTTTACGTTAACCATTCCCCTGGGGTAGGGTAGCCAACCAGACTTTATTCTCGTTAGCCTCCCTGCCTCCTGCTTTTCTCTTTCCCTCCTCCCTTCATGCACCTTGCATGAAAAATGTAATAATTCACATTAATTTTACATCAGGTAAATTTGAAATGCAACACAAACCAATACATATATCAATATCGCTTTTTTTCCCACCAGGATTCCAGTACAGGGAGCATATTTATTTACAGAAAATGCAAAGATTCAACGAAAATGTTTTCATATAGAGTTTAAACTGGTGCGCATAAAAAATCACTTTCCGGCTCAATAACGTTGAATAGGCGCGTTATTTGACAGTCTAGGTCATGACGTCCATAATTTGTGCGCTAGTGAATGGCGGTTTTCTCGCTTGTTCGCGCAGTGGGCAACGTAATGTAGACGTATATGTGTGCTAGCGATGTGAAGACTATTGCTTTCTATATGTAAAAGTAATCTATATTGGTATTCCCGTCTGGCTCGGAGCACTGAGTGCTTGCCACACAAGTTGCACGATCGTTTTCAAACATTCGTATTACACTTTCTTGTGAAAGTGTCACTTTTTCATAATTTTTTGCAGTCGTTGTTCCCCAGATTAATGCGCGCCTAATCCGGCTGTTAACGAACACCTTGCACTTCGTTCATCTTATATTTCATCACGGGTTGACTATCGATTTAAGGTTGGATAGCCGACTTGTCGTTCACATGCAGGTTACCTTGACCCCCTGAATCACACGCACCAGTACAGAATGGAACCACCTCGATGCCTCAATCGCTACCATCGCCACCAGCATCAATTTTAACAAAGTGTGGCACAGTGATATCACGTCATCCCACTACTCTCTGCGATGTCTTATGCCCATAGAGAGTATTGAAAATAAATAAACCAACAGAGTAAAAAACCGAAGCTTCAGCGGCGCGTGCATGGTCTCCTGAAGGATATACATCACGTGCTGAGCTCTGAACGACTTGCTATCTCTTCTTTTCTCCTCTTTCTTTCGCTTGGGTTGCCATGCGGCATAACGTCATAAGGGAGCTAAATGTGAGCATGCAGGCGCGTTTCCTAGAGATGCTGTGACAGCGACTCATGAAATGCGTTGTCCATAATCCATCTTTAACAGTCTTCAACTTAATCGCTGTTCAATTTCACACCTTTACGAATACTTTCGCTGTGCTCCTATGATTTTCTCAATACAAGGAGCATCTGGCCAGCATTATCGTCGTCATAACCGCTGTCTATGTTGAAAAAGTACATTTGTTGAGAGAGTACATTTGTTGGACTAATCGGTGTTTTGTGCGGAAGGGAAATCCAGTTTATCTGAGTCTTAAGAAACACCATTTCTTGAGTGGACTTCTCGCGACATTAGCTTTTTATAGTGAACCTGTATATGCCTAGGTGAAACACTCGTGGTCCGACCGCAGAGACCCTACTGCGGGGGTATGAGCCATTTTTAGGAGAGTTTGAGCCATTGTATTCGTCTATTTTGATGACATAATTAAACAAATACTTTTACAACGAAGCTGTATATGCCAAGGCAAAGCGCTCGTGGTCCGACTACAGAAACCCGCCGGCGGAAGGTGCGGCGTGCCATTGGCCACGTCGACAGTGACGTCGTTTCCCTCTCGCAGCAGAAAACGGGCTCAGCAGTCTCTCTCTGATTTCGCAATAGGTTCAAAAATGTGTCCCTGCCTTTAATTAAATGAAATGTGTGGCCCCGGTGTTTCACTTGGTAACTACAGTGCACAACTGAGTCATAAACACGACGAATAACGCATTACGAAACACAAATGCGTAACACGCAATTCAGAAAGACTTTGATGAACCCGCGGCATTAACACAATGAACCGCTCGTCGACCCTTCCATGATGGTGATAACGCGAAGCCCAATGTGCGGCATATCAAATAAACACTGTGATAAACCCAAGCCAAACGTGTACGTAAATACATTAAGAAACACAAATACTTGACCAATAATTGAGAAGGAGTTTAATAAAACGTCGGCATTGGCCTAGCTTCGCTGGTTTACCATCTGTACGAAGTGCACGGGTGGTTTCTTTTTTTCACCTCTTTTCTTCCCTGATGCGATTCTTCAAGTCAGACCGCGCCTACGGCGACTTCCTTGCTTCCCCTCAAAAGCGATTCGACAACCTTATGATGTTTCATTGTAGTCTATACTTCCCAATCTCTCCTTAAATCGGCATTTCATTGTGCTCTAGCAGTTAACTACCGTGCGATCCCCTGGCGGCCGACCTCACCTACTTTCCGGCAATGAGCAGTTTTTGTATCTCCATAGCATCTCTGTAGATCGAGTTCAAGGAAACTGTCGTCAGACTTGTTCCGCTCCGATACGTGCTTCGCGTCTCAGTGTAGTGCTGGGAGGGCTACATGTGAGAGCGCACTTGAAGCAAAGTGTCAGAGGCAGTGCCACCCGCTTTCACTGAGGGAAAGGATACTGAAAAAAAAAACTGAGAAGTAACAACAAAAAATACAGATACAAAGATAACATAAACGTAGAGATAATATGCATACCGACACAAAGAAATACAAGGGCTATAGAAGAACGTAACTAGAACAAATGAATGGAGAGTGGAAGGAAGAAAACTTGGAGAGATAGAAAGCAACAGTGAAAATAAAAGCATAAGCAAGGCAAAAAAAAAGGCAGCTCGACGTAGAGCTATGCCTTTTTGCTTGTCATTCAAGTGCCTGAGTTGCTGTAGCAAACACTTGCCATAGCTGTGCACTGCGACGGTCTCTCGTGTGGTACGCACGCCTTGCTGGCTCACAGTTGACAGTGATTGAATGGTTTCTGCATTGCTCCCGTAATTATAAGTATCCGGTGGGTTGCGTTGGAAAGAAAAAGAAAAGGACTGTGGATGCATGCCTAAGGAAAGCGGTAAATGACGTGGCAAACTGAATTAAACGTATCGGCACCGTCTACAAAAAGAAAAGATCAAGGAAAAGGAAAGCAAAATAAAAGAAAACGCCATTATCAGGAAACAAGTGGAGAAGGAAAGTATAATATGGCGTCGCTACTTTGTCTCTTACAGATGATATTGGTGTCACAGTATATATCTCGTTTATTATGTTGTTATTTCATTTCGATGACCTTGGCTCAAGCCACGATATGTGCATAGAATTTTGAGCATGGAGCAACTGCACTACGGAATGGCATAGCAGGCTTCAGTACTCTAACAATGGTGTATTGTTCAAGTGTACGGTGTTTGAAGAGAAGTAGATCATTAATGGCGAATCGTTTACCAAAATTCGATCCGCGGACCGTCATGTGTATCACGGGTTCTCGACAGGGTCCAAGGGAGCCTTTTGGCGCCTGCAGAAGAAAGTAGGTCTCATGTAGGTCTCCAGTTTAACCAAAGTCAAACCAAAAGTGAGAAGTGGTGATGTTGGCACCTTTATTTTCCTCCAAACATCATTATACTTACATTTATCAGTCGCTGTAATTCTTGTGTCATCTGATGGAGTCAAAGTCAACATGTTTTCTTTCTTTGCATAGTTGTCACCCTAAGCTAATTTCTATCGCCAAACCAGTTTATGGAGAAAAAAAAAAGAACAAATTGGTGGGTGATTTCAGAGGCTGACAAAATTATACGTCTCCCGCGCATTGTGGAAATAAACGTTACCTAAAGCATTTTCAGTGTATGGATACTTACGACCAAGCACATTATCAGCCACTAGGCAACTTCTTTTCATTAAAGAGGCCCCAAAGACCAAGTGTGACGGGAACCTGCTTGACTTTATAATGTGCCTGGTAACAGTCAAAGAATGCGTCGCATTAAAGCTTTGAGAACGACCGAGATTGAATCAAGCAAGTTCTGATTGGTACTGAGCCACAGTATGACATGTAGATGCGTTTTACAGCATGACATTCATAACCCTGAACAGAAAGTATATTCGATCGCATTCAACGTTATCACAATTTTAAAAAAGTTGAATTTTTTGTTCAGACCCGTCTCAATACAGTTTTGTGCGAACATGCAGTATCCTTCCTCATCCAACGACGTATTCTTTCAGCAAGTCCATGGGAACATCATGCATTACTTAATGCACGAGTTATGTAAAGACGGATTCTATATATATACGAGCGAAGAGTTAATGGCAAAATGTAATTCCCAATAAGAATTCAGAACACTCTCTGTATACGCTTATACCGGAACTGTCTTTTTTTATCATTGCAGCAAGCGTTTTCCCTGACCTCCAATACTGACCCAACTACACGCAGGCATGGACACAGGCGAAGCTTGCATACTCTCATGCATACATAAATGCTCTCATATGAACAAATGAAAGAAAAAAGTTATACACAAGAAGGAACGTGGACGCACTCAAAATGTTCTCTACCACACTTACCTTATCATACGTGTGAACCTATAATTTGATGCATTAATCCTAGGTTTGAGCACGGATTAAAGCTGCCTGCTATTTTTCGTTCTCTTTGGCGTTTACGTGACCCGATTCGGGAAAAAGAGGAGAATGCAAGTTTGGCTTGTTGCCAGCACAGCCGCCTCTTGAAACCCTATTAAGTTCACTCCACTATTCAGGCGATAAGCCGGCGGCATTAAGTTCTCTGTACGCGTACATACATTCATATCTTCGACGATAATTAAATCGCCCCAAACCCTGAGCGAACACGCCGGACAAAGTTTGAGCTTGCCAGGCCGGCAAGAGAAACGCGAATCTCAAAGCAAGCATGCACAAACGCCCACGCATTCGCTAATGCACTCCAGAGCGTAGCAACACGCGCTCGTCCATATATGTATTTAAATAATAGTGGCTTATGGCTCGTGCGAAGCTCTGTTTTTACTGTTCTTTGTGCAGAACGAAACAAGAAAGAAATTAAGAAAAATAAGACTGCTATCTGAATCGGCTTTGAGCAATCAAAACCATTGTTTGAGCCCGCTCCATCTCTGCCACTTGGCAGTGCCCTCTCTCTGTCGCTCTCTCTTTACTGCCCACGCATTTTATGGCACAGCAGACACAGCCACATACGTCGTCATT
Source organism: Dermacentor albipictus (assembly GCF_038994185.2). Classification (NCBI taxonomy): domain Eukaryota; kingdom Metazoa; phylum Arthropoda; class Arachnida; order Ixodida; family Ixodidae; genus Dermacentor; species Dermacentor albipictus. The sequence goes on along the minus strand of NC_091821.1, from coordinate 383,768,567 downwards.
GAGAGCGTTTCACTCGCAACTTGGGAGCCTTTCTAAGCTGCCGAATCCGCTTCGCTCGATTACCATTGCTTACCGAGCCGTGCGAACGGCTCGAAGCCATTTGGTAGTGACAGCGCGACGCACGAAATAGCGTATCAAATCGTTCCCCGTGTTATTCATCGTAGAAATCGATTTCGCGAAGCGGCGCGCGCACGCTTCCAAGGTCGTCGCGCTGAGTGCGCGTTATTGAAGCCGTCCGCGCTCGGTGTCTGCGAAGCTACAGCGCCACCAGTATACGCGTACATGCTAGGAGGTGAAAACGACTTGATTATACGCCGTTAATTCAGTCCCAAAGAGCTTTGACAAATTACTATGCATAGTCAAGTTTGTATAGGCGCTATGCACTCCATCCTAGGGGCCTTGAAAAGAAAGAAGGTAACGTTAAAGAAGTAGATGTGGCAGGGCTGAAGAAAGACCGAACTCTGGCGAAAAGTTCTCAGTTATTCTTTCGTGTGTGCTTGGCCAGGGCACAAGAAGTTGAAAAGAAACGAACAGCCAGAACTGTTTCAATATTATTAGACGCTGTGACGCAAAAAAATGCGAAAGATATGCTTTGGTGTCACTGGCCCGAGTAATACATTTATGCCAATGATCATTTCATGTAGTATGCTTTTGATATCACGTGATGTGCCCTAGCTTCAAAGTTCGTTGCTGCGAGCAGTTAGCGCGAAATTTGCCACTTGTCGGGGAAGTTCGCGTTCATTCTTCTGTAAATAAAAGTGCGTATATCCAATGTGCGTCATCCAACCCATGTGAAGCAAAGGCTTTGTGAAGCGGTTAATCAAATGCTGTAAGTTCGCCCATTTCATTCCTGCGCATCTCTGGCGTAAAGAAAACTGGCACGAGCGCACGTGGTCTCGCGCAGCCGTGCTGCGCGATGTGACGCAAGCAGTGATCATAGAGCTGATTGGCGTTGGCACGACAGAAGTATGCGTGCGATTGTGGCCTAATGCTTCGAGAATCGGGCTTCTGTGCTGGGGTCCGCGGTTTGGTTCGACCTTCGAGAACGTAAACAATCTTTTTTTTTTATTTGAGCTATTCAGACAGTCAGCAGCAGCAACCAGCAGCAACGGTCTGGAAAGTACGGGAGAGTTTGCAAAGAAAGCTTCACTCTAATAAGAAATCCTGGGGGACATCTTCGCGCAAGGAGAAAACCCTGAGAGAGACCCGATATCCTCTAGACGAGCGATGTGCATGCAAATTAATGTTGGAAAGTTTGTTCAGGAGATGTTCTGTCATTATACGTTACAAGCTAACGTTGGGAAATGTTGGGAAAAAAAAGTTTTTCGAAGAGACAAGCATTTTGGGGCAACAGTACATTTCAGTGTATCCTAATAAATTTTGTTCTGTGTTCAAAATTCGTTTATGTGGTGATCGTGTTTTTTACGCTATGTGAAATTACTTGTGTTCGGTGCTTTGGTCATTCAAAATATTCACTCTACATATGCGCATGTGTACTGAACTCATGCAGAAAACTTCATGATTCATGTACTGTTGGACTTCGTTGTGTCCATACATCTGGTGTTCTACTGAGTGCCATATTTTGTGCCACTATTCGCTCTTTTTGCGCATATAGGTTTCCTTTGTTAAGTGACAAGGAGTAGCCGATGCCGTCATAAAGACGCCAACCTCTCCTATTTATCATTTAAGTAAAAGTTTTTTTTAAATGTTGCATCATTGCACAGCTTGTGTCGAGCGCGCAGTTGTTTCGGTAAACTCATGACGTGGTTTATTCTTAATAACTAGGGAGCCATAATAGAAAAAGTGAAAACGTTCGTAACGTGCTTCACTGTTCGGTGAACTCCATAGCCGTTCAACAAACACGTGCAAAAGAGAAGAAACTCGTTTTCGCCCAGACAGCATAAAATATTTCAATTAAACTAAGTTGTGGTGAGAGAGATAGTAAGGACAGGAAAGGCAGGGAGGTCAACCAGACGAGCATCCGGTTTGCTACCCAAGACTACCCAAAGGACAAGAAAAATAAAGAAAAGGATGGCTGGGTTAGCCTCGCAACTTGAAATAACTCGTTGGGGAAAATTTCAAGAAATCAGGAATGAACTGTTGGCTCCAGTTCTGTTGGCTGTTATGTTTAAACGACCGAGAGCGCGCTTGCGATGCAACTTATGATGTGCCCCTTTCGGGAGAACAGGAAAACCGGCAAATGGCGTCTCTGTCTGAGAGTGGAACTGGCAGCCGGCCTAATGAGGTGAAAACAGGCCAAGCGGCAACCATATAAGTACAAATGCCATCGTCGTTTTAACACGGACCCCATGTCCGCGAGAACCCTTCTGTACTTAGACTTTGGTGCACGTTAAAGAACTCCAGGTGGTCATAATTAATCTGGAACCCTCCCCCATTACAGCGTGCCTCATAAGGAAATCATACTTTGAGCACGTAGAAACCCCAGAATTTTTCAGACTTTGTGAACAAGCTACCAAATTCGACTGCTTCGTTTTCAAGCGTAGAAGATTTTCGCGAAGCATTAAGAACTACTGATTTTACCGGAATATGATATGATGAAATCAATGAGAATTTCTATTTGCATCCGCGTTGCCGTGTTTTTATAATTATTATTATTAGTAGTAGCATTTGCCCGTGGTCTTCTGTTTTTAGTTCATATTACGCTTTTTGTATTCGATGTTGTGTGTTATTCGACCCACCTTCTGTAAATCATATGTAAGGACGATTTAAGGGCAATAAAAATTAAATGAAGACGGCTTCACTAGTAGCCTTTCCCTGCAACTGAGAAAGCCGTACCGCCTACATAGATCACTCAGGTGAAGGCCTCGGTAGCCTTGATTTTGCATTTGGTCTTATTCTATCCAGGAAATGCTCCATAAGAACTTTCTTGGTCTTAGCTGACAATTTCTCTAGATGTATTCGTGCTGTCCTACTCTGGTGGTTGCATCTCTGGCTGCACAACTTGGATTGATGGACTTCTAGAGAGAGATTTTAAAAATGGTGCTTCAAACAAGTGTTTTTCTTTGCTAAGCTCGTCGTTAGGCACATGCTTATATTTTACAACTTTAAATCACCAGCGAGGGATGAAATCAAATCGTTTTTGCTGTCGAGCCTTCGTAACCATTAGAAACGTATGCATTCGCTCAATTTTAACCCCGGTTTCGGCATGGCAAAGCGGCAAAATAAGGAATGAAATATGCAGATTCAAATGCACATGTTAGAATGTATGCGACGCGGTCAATCAAATTGGTTTACATTTCTGGCGTGCGTCTGGCGTGCGCGCATGTGTTCTCTCCCACCCATGATATACGCAGTGTGACACATGTGGTGATCATCTAAAAAAATTGTTGGGGTTTGCACTATAGAAGTGTATGTGCAATTGTGGTGCAGTGGTTAGAGCATAAGACTGCTGGGCTGGGGAAGCGAGGTTTCGATCACACCGGCGGGAACGTAATTAAATTTATTTTTAAAAAGTACGATCTGTTCCAGGAGCACGCAACAGCCATAGTCAGTAAAGTCCGCGAAGACTCGCGAAGTAAGCTTCGCTTTAAAATTCACTTCATGAGAACACACATACTTTTCGCACGAGCCGCTCCAGCCTACGCTCCCCTCCAACTTCACCTCCAACCCTGCGCCCCTGTAGAGGCAGATCGGAAGGTGATGACAGGGTATGTTGCTCAGCTTCTGTGAACAGATGAAAACGCCGAGACCAATGTCATGCAGCGTGTTTTACAAAAACTGCGTGTTGGCCTAGTTTCACTTTAATGTAGCACGTGCTGTAACCAGTGGAAATATGCTGTCTCGTTTGACCTAGTTTGAAGTTCCATTTAGTTCGCAATGCTTTAGAATTTAAGACATTGCAAAAAAAGAAAGAAGTGCATGCTACGTTTGCGTCTATATCAAGCCGTCCTTCAGAAAACGGGGCGACCTATGCGATGGTGCATAAACAGGGACATGGCTGAATACTAAATTTAAGTGAAGCATCATTGGCACTGTGATTAGCGGGGATTCATCTGTGTTAATGCTCGCTTAGATTTGCCAAGCACGCGTCAGTGCTCGGCTGTTCAGTGTAGCGTTGCTTCGCTGTCACCTCCCAAACACATGGGGATGACTGGACGAATGACCATCGTTCGTTCAAGCGTTGTATTAAAGCCGACCTCGCCTATCGTTGACCCACAAGGCAATGAAGGAATTCTGCGCTTTTCAAGTATGACCGGCATTCGCAAAGGCCTTTGACTGCGTAGCGCTTCCCTCTCATTTCCTCTTACGTTCCTGTTCTCATGCATGCTCCCCTTTCTCAGTCATGATCGCCAACCATACATCCCTTTCCGGTTAGCATTGCTACCTTCTCTCTTCGATTCTCTCTGTCAGTGCAGCCACGGCACGTATCTGGTTCGTAAGCCTACTGATCACCACCACTGCACTTGGAAGCCAGACTTCATTCATATGCAACTGCGTCGCTCATCGACGGCATGATATTGACAGCCAGATTAGCGGCCTTACCTATTCGCCGATCGGTACTATATTCGATAGTTATGATTGTTATACTCCGTATATTCACTATACTGGTTAGTTTTCAACTATATGCAGTACGTATAGGCTTACAATTACTGCGGTATACTTATGACGTAAAGATTCAGTGGGGGCAGATACACACCACGTGCACTTAGCCTCATCGCAGTAATGGCTGCGGTATTTTTCACACTGAAGAGAACAACTTTGGAACATGTATTTGTGCAAAAACGCAGCAGCGGGAGACGCGGGTGGCCTAATTGGACGTGACGGGTTCCGTTAAAGGCCGATGGTGTCCGATTCCACTTGCAACTGGGCCATCGTGCGCATTTGAAGCGGGCGCGTGCTTTACGGGGTGGCAACGGAACAAGCCGGAAGAGGTGTGGTGCCGGAGTGTGACAGTGATCGACAGAGGGGCCGTCGCTGGTGGTTTTCACTTGACGCTGCAGAACCGCCGAGAAAGCAAGAGGAGGAAAAGAAAAAAAAAAGTTTTCCAACTGGGACAATGGACATTCCGCTTCATGCATAGAGCGCAGGCAGGACGTCTTTCGGAGACTGCACGGGATTGCGATGGTAATCTATTGAGCGCGAGAGCGAACTGACGTGCCTAAGAAGTTTTCGTACCATGCATTTTATTTGTCTTACTGTCCGTTTATTTTTCGAGAATAAATACGGCGGCGGTATACGCTCCGGTTTCTCTTCGGCTTCTGCATTTTCACATAGCTCTCAAACTAAGTGATGCAGGACTTCTGGTTTAGTTGGCTCAATAATCCCCCCCCCCTCTCTCTCTCTCTCTTACTCACTCAGCCTGTGTCCATGATAAGTCCTTTTTGATTCCAATCTAGAAGTAATTTATTGAAGCTAGGGCTTTCCACATCTTGAAGAGAAGAGCTTACATTTTCTATAAAGATCGTCAACTTCTCGGAAATTGCAGGAACTTTTCATTCCCGCCAGAAGCCGTGTGGGGAAAAAGAAGGGTAAGTTTGTTGCTAAGAAAGGGACTTAAGAAATCGAATCCTTTGCCTTGAGCACTTGGCGTCAGCAAAACCTAGCTATTCAATGCAAACAGCCGTCAAAGCCCGTTCTGAGTGTGTCTGGTATGCTGGTCGTACGGACGTGGGTGGCTTTCTGAGTGCCGCTAAGGCGCCTCACTCATTCACAGAAACCATTAATCTGAGTCAAATTCGTGTAATCGGATTGCCGGTATGGGAGCACGAAAGAGTACTTATATTTCTTGTGACCGTCTGGCTGTCGTACGTTCTCCTAAAGTGCTAAGTTTTAACCTAAGGGCTTTCATTGCAGTATCATATTTTTTTCTTCACTGCCTCAAGAGGCTTGCTCTTTGTTTTTATTTTCTTTAGCTTGAGTCTTAGCGGCACGACCAGCTGTACGTGACATGATTGTTTCATCGAAGCTTTTGATTGAATACTGCTGCTATCGCATACTGGCGACACCTGGCTTATTAGCATCATTATAGCTGAGGTGGAAAGCTGTTTCACTAGGTCAACGTCTGCCCAAGTCGCTTATGACAATAGAAACCGAAACACCTCGCAGTATTTGTTTCATGGGTTTCGGAAGAGCGTGACGCATACTTTAATTGGCGACTCCATTCAACCATTCACACATTTACACTCTTCAATGTCCAATGTCCAGTCCAATGTCTGAATAAAAATGTTTTGCTTCTATTTTGTACCATGTTTTAACTGCTGCGGAGTACCGAGAGCTGAGCTGATTCTTGGCCTACACACTCCCAGCTGCAAGGTGCTATCCATCCTTTGCCTTTCAACGCACAGCGACAGCACGGAGCCCCCCATCAGCTCCCAAAGAATTGGCAGGGCAAGTCGTCGTCACGCTGCAGTCACTGGTTGATGCTTTTCGCATGCTTTGCACTGAGCTGCAGACACTGTCAGCTCAAAGCACCTTGCAAATAGTGGACGCCCAGCATCCAGTGAATGCGTGCCTTCAGTAGGCGCCATGGCGTTTCGTAAACAAACATTCATTAACCATGGCCGTGCGCGCGTCTCTGGCGCAGGAAGCAATCAAGTACATTACTGCAGAACTTCAAGTCGGCAAGACCCATAGATAGACGCTGCACATCTTACGTGCGAGTGCAATAGAATATTGGGAATCGCCCAGTGATTTCTCTTTGTGCGAAAATGTCTCCTAACATTTCTTCTTCTTCTTACTTTTTTTGATGGCGGCTTTCCATCAGGCATAATGTTTGCTAGTGTCTTAAGTGTGCCTTAAGGCCGGGCGGTAGGTGTGTATTCAAGGTCGTATCTGTTGTGTATACAGAACTGTGGCACTGTAGCCGAAGACGGGCTTACAGAAGGAGTCCCCCAGTGCCTCGAGCGGCCCTGGCTCTTCATCCTGCCACACTCTTATTGAAGTGTTAAAGCGTCGAACGGATATCGAGATCGGCGTGCCGAACGGACATCGCAGCAGGCGGAGCCGAATACTCTTAAGAATTCCCCGCGTGCAGGAGACGTTTCGTAGCCGCTAGAGTGCTTTTCCTTCAACCCACCAGGAGTTGCCTTGCCTGCTGCATCCCGCCAGTACATCGCACCATCGTGTATAGCTTGAACACCGTTCGACGAGTGGTTGTTGTTGGTGGTGGTCATTCAACCCTTGGCCCATATACCCACTAGGCGGGATTGGCCAAGAAATGGGTGTCTCATTCCAAGTCATGACCACAACGAAACTGGTCATAAAGGTGCTGTGGAAAGGTGAAACTGCATGTTAGAATGAAAGCCAATATGGTAGGAAGAATCAATAATCATTAATTAAAACGCGTACGCACACGAAAAGACAAATATGCAAATTTTAATGGGGCATCCAGTTGGACTTCATAACAAGAAATTCCTGGACTGCAGATCAGGCATCCCTGTCACTGAATTGCAGAGTAGTGGCCCCGCACGAAACAGTCCAAGTGCAACGCTATACCTTGATATCGCTGTCAATTCTTGTCCCTTGGGGCGAAACTGCCATTTCTGTTTTTTTTTTTTGAACTGCATGGTTGAAGGGAAACACAAATCTAGTAGGGGTGAATGGCCCGCTGTGCGCTTACTTGGTTGTTACGGATCTCGCCATTAAACTACGCTGAAGCACCACACCCACCGTCTCACTTCTTCATCTCTCTTGTCACACTCTGGATTCTTTTCTTCAGGTCCTCAAAAGCCATCGAAGGCGTAGGCGTCGGCATTCACAATTCGCAATAAACGCGCGCAAAGCAAACTCGCTTTACATTTGGGCCCGCTCGGAGCAGCGCTTTCCGGTGACAGCAACGGTTGGCACTTACGAAACGCACGCCTCGGCGCGACCGGAGCACGCGTGGGCACCCTGCGCGTATGCAGCTGGGCTACCGGGATGGTCTGTTTGAAAACGAGGCTCATATGCCAGCAAAGTATATTGCCCCTTGTTTACACTGACGCGGGCGCACCTTCGGAGAAGCATGGTGAGCCATTCACGAGCGAATGATGACGAGGAGAAATTGGAGAAAGAGGAGGAAAGCCGGGCCGCTATCAAGGCCTACTTTCATTACTTCCCCTGAAAACGCCGCGGGTGGGCGCCATTATGACCCTCTGCTTACCAACGCCCCTGCCAGTGGCGTAATTACAGTCACGGGCGTCGCAATAGAAGGTGAAACCTTCGACTTTGAAAGGGTGAAAATGTGCGTTTCACTTTTATCTGGATGTGCCCTATGTGTGAGTGGGTGTGTGTGTAGGGGGGGTCCGTGTTTGCGCGCACGCGCGCACGTGAGTGTGGATCTTGTGCAACACAAGATCACAAAAATTGGAAGTTTGCCGCCTTACGTCACAAAGAGGACGGGACAGTGAAGCCAGCTCTTCAGACGGAGCGGGCCGTTATAGACATCCGGCGTTCACGGCATGGTGCGCTGCACTATCCTGCTCAATGCGGCAGAATTCTGTACAATCAAGAGATAAATCAAACACGGAGGTTAACCAACCAGGGTGAGTATGGTTGGCTACGTTCTGAGTCCCGATTGGATTATCAACCACTGGCTTTACATGTGAAATATAATCTTTAAAAAGTATTGTTTTTACTCGTTTCTTAAGAAAGAAAATCGACAGCGGGACAACGGAACAAAGCTGATCGATATCCTTCACATGCATTGTACAGTACATTTTGCACGTGAACACTCATTTACATTATGAGCTTTTAAACGTCCAGAATAAATCGGAATAACGTACATCCCATTTCCAACAATGATCGCATTAATGAAGGATGGGGTCAGTCTGAAGCTTAAGTATTGTACCAAATTCTGATGGCTATTACCAGTGCCTGTCGAACAAAGAGTGGTATGGCCGACCAGCCATGGGTTACAGGGTCAGAAGGCGGGGAAACTTGCCGTCCATTCGCATGCCGCGGAAGAAGTGGCTAGACTGTTTCCCAGATTTTTCCACCTCGCATTACAACGAAACTAATAGTGAGAGAGAAAGAAGAAAGAAATTATGCAGAAACCATCGATGATGATTGTAAATGTAAGCGAATAGTCTGAGCGAGCGAGCGAACGAACGAACGAAAGAGTGAGCGAGGTGACATTCCCTCCCCCCCGCCCCCCTCCTTGCCGCCCATCCCGCTACTCGGTTGCCCGAGAGCATGCGTCCTGTCCCTTGGTGCCTTCACTCTTCTTCCGACAGTTTTCGACGCTTCGCCGTGCTGCATAAGGGGTTGCAGAATGTAGCGTCATTTCCTTCTTTACATCACTTTCTCTCCAAGAGTTCATGGCAGCCGTGGAGAGCGGATGCGTCCATTTCTTGCTCTCGCTGGTACGTCGGCGTTAACGCCGTCAGTGTCCAACGGAAGTTTCGCCTACGTCCGAGAATCCGCTAGGAATTCTCGTCTGCCGCATCGTTCACGTTGAACTGGCCAGCGCCGGTGAGCCAGCGAGACCTGCGAAGAACGAGCGCACGCCTGCCTGGCCTTCTTCAACCTTTGGCTCCTTCCCGCAACGCACTTACCCGAGATCTAGCGTCCTCCCTTTCAGGTTCCCGCGCCGAACGTGCGAGCGAGCTAACGAAGGGACAGGTCGCCGAGGCGCACCGTGTGGAAAAATTTTGCGAGGGCGCTGCGAGCGAACTGAATTGGGGCGGAGAGGCGCTTCGCGGCATGTTCAACGTAATTTCACTGTGGGCCCTGCGACTGATTGCGCGTGTACGCTCTTATAATAGTGCTTTATTTCCACTGCAAATTTATATTGACACCTTTTTGCTACGTATACATATTTGAGGCATGGGTTATACAACATGACGTCGTCAATACTGCTGTCGCTGTCAAGTGCTAGCGAGGGTGCGTTCGTTGCACGGACGCTGGCAGACGGCCAGTTTTCCTCGCAAGAAGTCCGTGCAGTAAAATTTTTTATGGTTTTACTTGCTTTGGTGCGTCCTCGACTCTTGCCGGCCGGTATAAATGGTAGTTTTAGCCAGGTAAACTGCTATCTTCAACCCTGTTTTCTAAAGGTAACACGTTATTTTCGCCACAGAAGCCGCCTATCTACAACGTGAAGCTACGTAAAAAATGTTATTGATATCGTCTCATTTTACGCGCGCTTCTTGTTGATGGAATATGGACCAGGGACAATGGTCAAGGAAAACAATATTATAGTGAAACAAACGAAGGTTATTAACTCCGTGGCGCGAAGAGATGCAGATGACCAATGAACTTCTATAGGTGAATCTAAGGGTACATAGACATATATCTCCACGACATGCATGTAAGGGAACAATTATCAAATATTATAACTACAAAAGTGAGAAGTGAGAAAGTGATTGAAAAAGTGAGAACTCCTGACCGGAACAAGCGCGTCTCTTTTCAAAACTTCACCATCTCTGCGTGAACCAATCAACTATCGGAGAAAAGGAATCAAGGCAATTATTGGATGTTAATAGGAGCAACAGTGTTAGCTACAAGATATTTCCTGTGTACTCAGACTGAATCGGGGAGACCGGAACTCTTTACCAAAGTAATCTACGGGGTTTGTCTGGTGATCTCCTTCAACGTGCCAGCAGGCGGAATGAAGTAGGAACATATAGTCTAATCGAATGGCATTTGCCATTCAGATTGTATTAGAGTTCAGATTTCACCTTAAAAAATATTGAATAGCCATATGCATTTGAATGCAACAAATAACATCATTTTTGAAATCTCGAAGGTGAGGGGCCGATCCTAGTGAAGACTCTTATTCCGAATGATTGTGCTACTGGAAAATCATGGCTGTTGCGCAAAGGCGCACCAGTTCCTGAAAGTACCCCCCCCCCCCTGCCCAATTGCTACGCCACTGAATAGCTCTACGTGTATTTGAGGCATGCCATTACTCTAAATGCTTTGTTATTGTCCTTATGATAATGCACCAGATAACGGAAAGCAGCCGTTTATAATAGAGAAGGGGCTTACTGGAGTGAACGGACAATCGGGACCGACATTACATTAAGGTACGAAATATGAGATAAGCGTAACATCTTTTTGTCAGAAGTCAGACTAGGGAATAATTTCTTTCGCTTACACTCCTAGAAAAATGCCAAAGGACGCAGCCACCTTCTTTTCTTCTTGTTCTTTTTTTTAAATTATACATATTCTACTGTTTTAGGTCTAGCAATATTCTTATGAGGCACCCTGTTCAGTTCTCACCTCCTGGGGTTCTTTAACAGGTACCTAAACAGAAATACACGAGTGTTTTTCCATTTATTTCCCATCGAATTGCGCGCCCTGGTTTCAACCCGGGAGCTCGAGTTTAGCAGCGCAGTGCCATATCCACTATGCAGCAACTGATTAAGGTACCGCGCCGCTTTTCTTACTTTTTTTTTTACAGCGAAGCTTTAAAGGGCAGCTTTCCCCACTATTGTGTCCGCGTGTGGAAAAAAATCCAGAAGATAGTGCAATGCCGCGCCGACCCACGGCGGAGGTGCACTTCGTCATTTAGGGGCCCACATACACAACTTCGCTGGTCATCCTTCTTCACAGTGGGGAAGGGCACTGAGGTTTCTTTCGTTGTTGTTGTTGTTCTTAAGCATGGACTGTACGAAAAATTTCACACGGCTTCCAAGCCAAAAATTAGCTTGTATAATAGCTACCTAAAGCTGTTTTCGGTGCCTGAGTGCTGACCGCAATAAAAGAACCCGTGCCATTTATTCCGCCTTCTGTTACGCGAGGAAGACGGAAACATGAATTGAATGTTGCACTGCAGTTTGTTTTTTCATTCAGAACAAGAAATATATATGTTCTCTAAAGGGAACCGTACAATAACATAGTAGAGTGGAAGCCGACACTGTGACTGCAATGCACACGCATTCACCGGGCGGCATTAAAGATAAATAAAATGAACTAAAGAAGAGAAAGAAAGGAATCTATTCCTAAAGCATAAATATATGTCATATCTAATTAAAACACTATTTGAGCGGTCTGAACGTAAACAGCAGCGCGCGCAGCAGTGTGAAGGACCCCGCCTAGCGGAATCGCCAGCAGTTTCCAACAGCGCGACCTTGATGTGGCCCAATCCCCTTCGATCGCAGCGCCGCCACAGTATTTTTCGCCGTCGAGCGCCTCACTGCAAAGCATGCGCCGCCAGCCGCTCGTCCCATTTAGAGTTACTGCATATGCTATCAAAGGTAGCACACTTTGGTAGCATATACAGCAACTCTAGTCCCACTTAACAGTATTGTAGTAAACTTTAGTTGAAACCTTCGAGTCACTTGCGCCCCCCCCCCCCTCTTTCCTCTCCTCCTTGCCAGTCGGTAGCGCGGAAGCTCAGGCGCGATGATGACATCTCCCCCTCGCCCCGTCCCTCCTCGCAACTCGGTTGCCCGAGATCACGCACATCTTGTGGGACTGCGTCAAATATCCAGAAGATTCAAAATCAAGAACACTCCCACCGCGGCTCGAGGCAGCCGCGAAGAGCTACGACCGAGACGATCAGCTCTGGGCCGTCAAGCAGGTCCTCGATGCTCTCCAACGCACGGACCCAGCGAGCCGGAAACGGCGAGCGGAGACCCGCGCCGAGTAACGGCGACTTCGAGGATGACGTAGGCCCTCGTCGGGGCGCGCGCGCGCCCAACTGCAGGCATAAATAAAGTTCTCTCCAATCCAATCCAATCCCCCGTCTAGTGGGCGCGTTTCCTTGCCTTCTCTGGCCCACGTGCGACCACTGTCTTACCACCGACCTACCGAGAAAACGGCCACAAGAGCCGAAGAAAGTTGTTTCGGCTTTAAAATAAACACGCATGTTTCGCCTTAATTCTTTTCATGCGTGATCACGACGTGGTGATGACGGTGGCACGAGCCGGAACACTTTACCATAGAGAAAGAAATTCAACAAGAGCGGACATACCTATAGAGCCCAGCGGCCGAATTGACGGTAGCGCTCCAGAAAGCCGACGACATTCATACTTCCGGTTTTGTTTTTGACGCCCGCGTTTTTAACGCTAGCTGGAACGCGTTACGCAGGCTGCCCTGATCGGCGCGGCATTTGCTCGTTTGATTGTTTTTCTTTTTTTTTGCCTCTAATGCTCAATCGCGCGCGGTGTTGGTGCGGAATCGTTTTATTAAGTAAAGATGATTGTGAACGATCTCTACAAGCCTCAGTCGAATACGTGCCACGTGCAATTTCATGAAGAAGATGCAAGAGGCCTTGTGAAATGAGGAAATATTTATTTTGCTCTATATAAATTCTCGTTCCGGGCTTTTTGTGCATTCATCCAACGTTGTCGCATCACGTAAGCAGCAGTAGTTCCCGCACGGAGCTCCACCGGACGACGTCAGCTGAAAAGAAAGTAAATCACAAGCGTGTGGCATTTTGGTATTAACACCTTTCTCTATGTTAACACCTTATAGGAATAATGCGTGTAAAGGCGAAGCGTGTGAAAATGGTGAAAGGGCGGCATCAATTCGCTTCTACGTACATACAAAACGCAATTTTCTTTTACACACACGGCGTATATAGGAAGTACACGACTAATCCGAAACAACACAGTACATAACATATTACGAAAATATCGGACTTCGAAGTATTCCCCCATTTCCGGGCGTTACTTTCCGCACATTAAGAGCACAAATACACGGGCGACTGCGCGATTCCAAAAGAACTTGGCTTCAGCCGGCGCGATATTATGCCGCGTATACACAGAGGTGGTGGCCACAGCACAGGCGCTCAAACAGACCATGCTAGACGCTCCCAGAATTTCTTCTACTCGCTCTCAAGACAAATGCGTGGGTGCAAAGCCAGTTTTCAGTCGTTCAGAAGACAGAATTGCAGAGTTACAAGTTTCATGTGTTTGAGCTCCTTGGCGTTATATTTCGCGCGTTCTGCCGGCGCAAGCAACACGCTCTCGTGTTATCACTCTAGGCAATCGCTCGTCGCGTTTTCGACAAGCGTGAGTACCGAAAGAAGGTATATGTTGTTGCGGGGCCATAAAAAGCCTCACCAACGTGTCCCACTAAGATTCAGTACAGGCCAAATCAACTTTGTCACCACGTCCGAGCTGCTTTTCGCTGCGCTACGACAGGCGCGGCGAGTGTGCCTCAACATTACGCCAAAATGTAACAAAATTAATTGCAACAGTGCACGGGGGTCAGAGAAACGTTCACGAACTTGTCCCAATAAGATCCAGTACACGCGAAAAAACTGTATCACACGGCCGAGCTGCTTTTCGCTAACTGCGTCACAACGCTAGCTCAAAAGTATCCCAAAAAGTAACGAAATTAATTACTGTATTGCTCGGGCTCAGAGAAAGCGTCACGAACTTGTCCCAGTAGGATTCTGCATACGCAAAACTATCTGCGTCACACGGCCGAGCTGCTTTTCGCTAAATGCGTCACAACGCGAGCGTGCCTGAAAGCTATCCCAAAAAGTAACGAAATTATTTACAGTAGTGCTCGAGGTCAGAGAAAGCGTCACAAACTTCCCTTACAAAAATGAGCTTAGACTGTCTATAGAAAGTCTATAGATCTTTTATAGACGACCTTGCATTTCTATAGATCTGGTCTTTTGGTGATACAAAGTCTATAGACTATATATAAAAAAGTCCATACGATGTTTGTTTCTTTTTGTATATGTTCCCTCTTAGACGGCCCATAGACGGAAGCCAGTACAGTCTCGATTTAGTTTTGTTCATTCTTGTCTATAGACTGTCTATAGGCGAGAGTCGATAAAGTATATATTTCTTTTTGTCTACTCGAATTATAAGACGGTCTGCATAAAAAAGTCGATAAGGTGTTTTTTTTTTCTTTTTGTCAACTTCTTCCTATAGACTACTTATAGACAAAAGTCGATACAGTGCCTTTTTACTTTTGTCCATTCTTTGTCTATAGACTGTCTATAGACGAGAGTCGGCAAATTTTCTATTTCGTTTTGTCCATTCTTTCTCTATGGACGAGAGTCAATAAATTTTCTATTTCCTTTTGTGTACTCGCATTCTATGGATGTATATAAAAACAGTAGATAATTTGTTTGTTTCGTTTTGTCTACTTTCCTTCTATAGACTACCTATAGACGAAAGTTGATACAACCTCTATTTACTTTTTTGCATTCTTTGTCTACAGACTGTCGATTTACGAGAGTCGACAAAGTTTCTATTTCTTTTGTCTATTCGCATTCTATAGACGGTATATAGAAAAAAGTCGGTAAGGTGTTTGTTTCTTTTTTTCTACTTCCCCTCTATAGACTACGTATAGACGAAAGTCGATACAATGTCTATTTATTTTTGTCCATTATTTGTCTATAGACTGTCAAAAGACGAGAGTCGATAAGGTTTCTATTTCTTTTTGTCTACTCCCGGTTTATAGATTGTCTACAGATAAGTTTATAAGGCGTTTGTTTCTTTTCGTCTGCAACCACTCTATAGACTACCTATAGACAAAAGTCGATTCAGTCTCTATTTACTGTTGTTCATTCTTGGACTTTAGGTTGTCTACAGACGAGATTAGATAGGATGTTGATTATTCTTGTCTGCTTCCAGTTTATAGATTGTCTATAGAGAAGAGTTGATAAGGTTTCTATTTCTATTAGTCTACCCCCATTTTGTAGTTGGTCTATAGAAAAAAGTCGATATGATGCTTCTTTTTTTGTCTACTTCCGCCTGATAGATTACCTGTAGACAAAATTCCATACAGCCTTCATTTATCCTTATTGATTCTTTGTCTATAGACGAGAGTCGATAAGGTGTTGGTTATGTTTGTCTATTCCCAGTCTAGGTAGTCGACACACACACACACACACACACACACACACACACACACACACACACACACACACACACAATAATATTTGGGGTTTTACGTGCCAAAACCACTTTCTCATTATGAGGCACGCCGTAGTGGAGGACTCCGGAAATTTTGACCACCTGGGGTTCTTTAACGTGCACCTAAATCTAAGCACACGGGTGTTTTCGCATTTCGCCCCCATCGAAATGCGGCCGCCGTGGCCAGGATTCGATCCCGCGACCTCGTGCTCAGCAGCCCAACACCATAGCCACTGAGCAACCACGGCGGGTACACACAGTGTGTGTGTGTGTGTGTTGCTTCGAGACTGGCCGCTCGAGGCACATTGTGTGTAATCGTGGGCTTCTGCACGCTTGGAAAAAACTTTTATGGAACACCTGTTGAGCAACAGAAAGCTGTTTCGGAAGTTTATCATGTTGCTCTACAATTTCGTCATTCAGACTTTTAATCTAATTATAATAATTGAGAATTTGATTATTTCAGACTGATTATCTAATGAGGGGGAATGAAAAAAAATAATCAGAGTACCTCCAAGCGACGGCAAACAACATTACCTTGGTTCTCTCCAGCTACGCGGCATTTGTATATTTTAAAGCCTGGCTCAAATTAAGTGACACACCACTTCTTTGCCATTCGAATTATTCTCCATGGTTTCCTCTATCACCACCGATGAAGGCCATATGGTGGGACGTCACCAAAGGTCATCTTAAGTTGAGCGAACACCCGTATACCGATGTGGTAAGCCGTACTAGAAAACAGCCGATACTGTAAACGTCTTAACGCTTCAGGCTTACATGCCGTCTATAGATTGACTATAAACAAAAGTCGTTCATCTCGGCCCAACCCACTGTACGCTGTAACCAAGCGCAGGTACCGGTGGATAATACGGAGCTGCGCTTGATATAAGCCACCGAATTTGTATACTGCTGAGATTGCTGTAAAGCCTGTTTGTAGACTTTAGTATACACATAGTGTGTACCACTGCATTTGTTCACTACGTGATATGATCTACGTAGTCGCTCTCAACAATGCCAAGACAGCCTTCACAGTTGTCATAGCATGACTCTTCCGGCAGTAGAACAAAGAAAACAAGACGCAGATCTAATCGTGATAATAGACGTTACGAACGCCAACTTTAGCTTCAAGCGCATTCCAAACAGGCATCAAGCTAACAGGACAGATGCTCGTAATGTTTGTAGCTGACAACGCGGACTTTGTGAGTGTGCGATGAACCGATGTCGCGCATGTGGTGTGCGCGTTGTGTGTCGTCCGATTCTGAGATACTTTTCACATTGTCTTCATATCTCGGCTGCATCACTAACATCGCGCGGTTTTTCGTTGACTGATATCCTGCACTATAAACTCATGAAAGTTTCTCATTCGAAATCCTCTGAGCCCACCGAGTATTTCTCAGGCAGTATGCCTGCGCGGCCACGCATATACGTGCGCCATTACTGTACTGATTGCTTTGACCTATCATCGGAACGGAAAATTTGCACTAACATATGTGCAGGTAACATTTGGCCGTATGCTGGAAGATATGCTAGAAATGCAGTGTGTTGCTCATCGTCGCTGGCGATAATGCAAGCGCCTGAAGGGCCCTGTAACGGCTTTTACAGACAGCGTATTCATCCAAGTGTGCATTCCAGCTCCATACGATAGTCCACAGCCTTTGTAATGCAACGTGCCAGCGCATTTCATTCATCCACGAAAAAAAAATTAAAAATGGAAAAGAAAAGCAAGCCGTCCGCGCGCATGGCGCGCATAGAGAGAGAGAAAGAGACAAAAAAAAATGAAAAAGGAAAAGGCGCGCGGACTTCTCGGAGCGCACATGCCCTCGACGCCGTAGCTCCTGAGCATGCGCAACGGCAGCAACGGCGGTGCGCCATCTGTCTGCGTCAATTTGAATTCTCAACGAGTGCGCTAGGCACGTAAACGCTTGTTGCAGCGGTGTGCAGTAGCTGCCTAAACCTTCGTGTCTATGTATGCGTGTCTTCATTGTGGCATCACACGTAAACTATACACTGAACAATAAGTTTTAGCAAAGATGTTTTCTGTCAGTAGGTCATGGTTAGTTCAGCGCATTTCATAGCGCGAACCGGCTGCATGTAGCGTAGGCGACTCGGGCACAGTGTCGGTTTGTCGTTTACGTTATTTGATAACGCACTCTAGTTCTCGCTTCTGCTATATGGAATGTTCTACAGCTAGCGATCTCTCACGTTTGTTGGATTTTAGCGTCATAGTTGATGTGCGTAAAAAAGAAAATACACTATGTTTTACCTTGACACTAAGCAGCAACTAAACGGATTGTGTAGTGAAATTCTCGTGACATGTCTTACGTATATATCTTGGAATTGTGTTAGTGTGGGGAATTTGCGAACAGAGACGTATAGCTCAATAAATGCTAGCGTACTCGGATGAAAGGCCGTGTTTGCGGGGCATGAATAAGCAGCGTGTGCGCTGCCGCTTTCGTATAGGGTAAAAGCAGCAATATTTTTAAGGCTCCTGTCAACGAATCTAAATAAACATTTTGGGAAGTTACCGCAAGTAAAACACGAGACTTGAAGAAAGGGACAACACGAAACGGTTAGATTCGTGGATTCATGGTTAGATTCAAACTTGACGCGGTTTGTTGCACTAAAAAGAAAAACTTAAACGCTAGTTACCGCTAATTTCTAATTTTCGATTTATAGGCCGTCCATGTTTTACTAAAAATTGGCGAGAAATTGCAAGCTTTTAGAAATCGAAACTATCGAGTTTACAACTTCATAAGTCAGCAATGAAAAATAACATCACACTTCTGTTAATTGCATCTCATAGTACATATAAAGCGGACAAAATTTATATGTTACCCATCGATCTAAAAAAAATGAGTAATGTGTGAATACAGCTTTTGCGGAACCCTTGTACACAACGTAGCTATTTCCCGTCATATAGAAATTGACATACCACATTTGTCCGCTTTGAATCACCTAATGGATGTCTTTTACAGAACCGCGATACCTGTTGACGAGTTGCTATTAATTTGTAAACTTCGTGCTTATATATTTTTGGAACTTTCAAAATTTTGAAAATTTTTTCAAGAAGATTCCGACCCTAAATTTATATTCCGCTTCAACAGTCACTAGAATTGCACTGTCTCTCTCAACTGTATGAAATTTCATTAAAATCGCTCCAGGGGTTATCTCAGAAAAACGTTTTGTTTTGCGTTTTACATGTATTTGAATAGGCCGCGCCGGAGTTTGGCCCGAGATAGAGCTTCCTCACAACTTTCACATTTGCATTCACATTTCACATTCTTTTTTTTCGATGCTGGCGGAAGCAAACGGTCAACATTAAAACTAGGGTGACGTATTTCCTGCTGCTAGTTTTCGCCAATTGTTCTCTCTTGCTGAATTGCATTCTCTATGACTTCATTCACCCTGGATTTTGGCAGAGCATTGGTTTGCTTACGCTGCGTGATAGGACCCGCGGAAAAAGGTGCTCTACCTTTCTGCTTGTGACTTCGCTCGGACGGTTTCTTTTAGTGAGTTCCTGTCCATTAGTCAGAAGGGAACAGGGGTGGTACCTCCAACTTCTGTCATCTGTAATTTGTGTTGTCGATATGATGTATGGGGTTTTATGGTGCAAGTGCCCGATATAGCCAAAGAGCGTCATACACAAGGTGATGAGTTTTCCAGTACGTGCTTCTGGCGTTGCTATAATTACAAAGTTTTCCCAACCGCAGACGGTGATGGAAAGGTCAGTAAAAAAATATAATTAAATGAGAATTTATATTTCCGAGGACCCCATTTCTAACAGTGCGAACTGACAGCGCATGCGCGGAATCTTTTGCGACGAGATTAGTGATGCTTGAAGTATATAGTAATATGTGCGCCGTGTTGTGTAGGCACATTATTGATTACATTGGATAGACATCTCACTAAATGTTAGTCATTGCAAGGAACAAGAAAACGGGATCTGCATTAAAGACGCAACAAATTTAGAGGAAACCTGCAAGCTTGGGGTTAGCTGCACCTACAATGGAATACAAAATAAAGAAAAGTGTGGCTGCATACTACTGGGCCAGTACTACGCCCCCGCCCTCCCCCAAAAAGAAAAGTTAATGCAAGAATTGTGAGCAAGGTCAAATGCCAGTCAATTGTTTTGACGGATATAAGTGAAGGCAGTCGGCCAATGGAAAACCAATTTACGATAAAACAACTTTGTGCGTAATTAGCCCCGGAACATTCACCACCGGCTAGCGAAACACCGCAGTTTGTTGCCCAATGAGTTCAATATAGACAGGCTGGAAGTCAAGCTAATTGAACGTGATCTATCTTCTAAATCTTTTCCAGCGCAATGTAGACAGGGACGACAGAGAAGTACGCAACGACAGCTAGAGCGGCCCATGTGCACTTCTCTGTAGTCGCTATGGGGACTAAGTTGCTATGGTGACTAAACTTAACAAGATAAACGAGCTTGTTGAACGTGATCTATCTTCTAAAGTTTTTCCAGCGCGATGTAGACAGGGACGACAGAGAAGTACGCAACGACAGCTAGAGCGGCCCATGTGCACTTCTCTGTAGTCGCTATGGGGACTAAGTTGCTATGGTGACTAAACTTAACAAGATAAACGAGCTTGTTGAACGTGATCTATCTTCTAAAGTTTTTCCAGCGCGATGTAGACAGGGACGACAGAGAAGTACGCAACGACAGCTAGAGCGGCCCATGTGCACTTCTCTGTAGTCGCTATGGGGACAAAGTTGCTATGGTGATTAAACTTAACAAGATAAACGAGCTTGTTAGGTACAACTTATTGAGCTGCGCTCTCTCACAGACAGTGCAGCGTGATTACATCGATGAGCCTATTTCAAACCTTAGCTAGGGGCGACCACTGGCAGTGGTCGCCGCCTGGCTAGATTACCTTTACGCGAACTCAATTCTGGTCTCCAAGAAGCCATGGCAGCCTGCCTCGAGGCGAGAAAACGGAGTGCGCAAGCACGGCGTGGCGTATTGCTTTTCGTCGCTGACTACTGAACGCCCTACCAACCCATTAATTTGTCTTATTGAAGCGAAGCTTGCTACGCGAACTCTACCCGATTTTCACGACCATCGCTGAGTGCTGCTGGGCGGGACAGCACGACCATCTTTACTACCCTTAAAGGAGTCCTGGCCACTGTCCCCGTTTTCTACGCAATTACTCAGTGATAAAGCAAATGATGCCCAAATATCCTCTTGGAGCGAATGTACGTCATCAAGAGCACAACTCCCTTAACAAAGCAAGCTTTCGTATGCATACTTTCCTATGGGATTTAGGGTTTCGCGTGTCTGCTAGGTCTGTATTTCGCCGAGTAAAGTGCAGTTAACTGTCACAATATCTCCATGACTATCTCGCTCTAGTGTATGCGCCAACCTACAGTGGTATAGCTAAGCGGGCTAATCCTGGAGACAGTGCAATGCATGGTCGCGTACGTGCGAATGGGTTTCCCCGTTTCGTGATCTTCGCCGGTTGGCGCAAAACGCTGTCACAAAAGCTATGGTGCAAAATGCTGTGCAGAATGTAATCCGTTGCATGGTATTCATTCAACAGCCTCAAAGAAGCTTCGCTTCTCACATACCAACATGTGGGTTGGATCTACATACTCCTTGTATTTGTTTATGATACTTGATTCATCGTGTATTTAATTGACTTGTTTGATTTACTTTTGTTTGATTGGAGTTACGGCAGAGCGTGCTGCTTTGTTGCCCTTACTGCACAGACTAAACTTTTCACTGCAACTGAGACCTCCGGCCGAGCAGCACCGACGCGAAGCGTCTCTTCTGTGTCGGTTGTCGCTGGGAGTTGCCTTCACTAAAGCTTATTCAGCACGAATCAGAATGGCCGCTAGCCCTGCATGTGATGTTTGCGGATGCGAGGAGAGCATTGACCACTTATTCTGCCACTGTCCTCAATTTCAAGCACAAGGACAATCTTTGTCCAACACATTGAGGAAACTAGATGATCGTCGTCTGAGTGAACAGACAGTACTAGAACACCGTCCCCACCGATCATCGGCTAAGAACGCAGTGTAGACACTTTTTTTGCTATCTGAGTACGTCTAGTTTGTACGAGCGGCTTCGACTCAAGTACTGGCCGTGCACGTCTCTATACCCTCTCTATCTCCTCTCTTTTCCCCTTCTCCCTTCCCCCAGCATAGGGTAGCAAACTACTCTTGACTGGCTAACATCCCTGCCCCTCCCCTCTCTCTCTCTCTCTCTCTCTCTCTCTCTCTCTCTCTCGTTTTCTTTGTGTACTGACTGTTTCAGCATGTTTGCCCAATGTGCTTGCTCTATTGCGGAACGTTTTTCATCTCACCTCTTGTTGTAGCCGTTTTACCGTTGAACAATTTATTGTTTGGGGAGAGGGCGGCAACACAGCAGTTGCCGACATTTTGGATTTCATTTCGATTTCGATTTCGGAATAAATCGCTTAACTCACTCAACACCTTCAAGTTTACGTTAGCTTTGCGGGGTGTGTCAGGCCCAGTTGACTTTCCTCGGGCACGATGGGCTGACCTAATTCGACCTGACGCTGACTCAATGGGCACGCCGGCATGACGATTTGGTCGGGTTCCTCTAAATGCCATGAATGGGCCCAATCCAGGGCGGTCTGAAAGCTATTTCTGTGCGCATTCAAAAGAAACAGCGTTGGACCCAGTGCCGTGATGTGCCCAATGGTAACAACGAAAGTATAACTCGTGCTCCCGCTCCCTGTCAAATCCCCAAGCATACGACGCCATGGCGGTCGGGGTACGTTCTCACTGTTCGCATGACAGATGAGGCATGTCGGTTGAACATACGAAAGATGCGCCTGGCGACAAGGGCTTTCAGAAAGTGTCGTTATAGCAAGCGTCGATAAGCGAGCATGTGCTCAAAGAAAAAGCAAACAACAACAACAACGGCAAAAAGAGGATGGTGCACACGTACGTTTAACGCATGAAAGCTCCGAAAAGCGTGTTTTGCGATCGCACGTCGTCCTGGAGAGACGCCTCGCTGACGGTGCTTTCAGCGACCAAAAAGTGGGCCACCACTATACCTTTCTTTGCTTACCGTATATGTATATTTTTGTCTTTATTGCAGAGTTACAGGGATGATGAGTTTGTCCGACCTTTCAATCTTGCTTTTTCTTTATTTTATGTGCCTGCGCTACGAAAGACGGAGCTACAAAGACAACGGTCTTTGTTCGAGAGCAGTAATTTTCGCCGGCACGAGCGTCATCGTCTACATGTTTTGGTATAGTTTCATTGGCGAACTCGAGGAGCTGCGTTCAAGAGGGCGTGCGAGGGAAAGGGAGGAAAGAGAAGTCGTCGGTGCCAGCTTCGCCTCATAGTATGTCCCTCTGAATACGCTTTCACTGGCGCCGTTACGAAAATTACGCCTCACTTGTTTCCTATAGGCGCACACTGGAGATACGCCTTCTGCAGCACGTCGCGCAGCAAAGCCATTGTAGCGAAGGTGGGTTGTGCGGCTTATACCTTACCGAAGACAACCATACTCTCGCTAACGCGAAAACACGGTTAACGCGACGAATCTCTCTTGGCGCACGGGCGCACTCTATAGTTAGGATGCATTAAATGTTTTCTGTTGGTATTGTATACGACCTAAGACGTCAGTTCATATGTGACGAAACTTTTATGCTGTTGTTTGTGGATCGAAGGATTGCATGAAAGAGCGGAGTAGTCTGCTTGGAAGAACACGACCCGCACTGGATGTTATGAACAGTCGTTGTGTCCCGCCATTTGGCGCGTGTTTCATTCTTACACCCCTTTATCCCTCCCTCAAGTACTGCAACACACACACACACACACACACACACACACACACACACACACACACACACACACACACACACATATATATATATATATATATATATATATATATATATATATATATATATATATATATATATATATATATATATGGGTGTGTGTATCTGTGTTGGTACTTAGCAGCCAACGCGCCGGTTGTCACCCCACGCATCAGTAGCAGAGGAAGAGGGAGTTTAGGACGCTGGCGAAAAAAGGAAACGGACGGAAAATTTGCGAGACCAACAGGGCTACTGCAGTCGAGCACGTACATGAAATCCGAAATATATAGCTCTTTTTTTCCCCGTACGCTTTACTTCGCACACATAATCCGCGCTGCGCTATGACGCAACAATGCATCCACCCGAACTCTCGTCGCACGGAATGCAGGAAGCGACCGCGAACAGAAATTCCCAGCGTGCGTCACACGCGTAGCTAAAATTAAACCCGGCTCCTCCAGCACTGCATTCAGCACAGCCAAGGCGAAGACTAAGATAGCGTAGTGCACAGTACATTTGAAGCGTTATAGTTAATCGGCTCGATTCGCAACCTTACGAAGCGCACACCATGACCGATTCCGTTCCTCTCCTCCCTCAGCCTCCAATTCCAAGCCGAGAAAGTACGAAACTAATCGAATAAAAGAAGGGGAACCGCTGTTCCCGCCGGCCGCTCAGGCATAATGCGGCGCGCTCGCTGCCGATCACGTCCTTTGACGCCGGCCAGAGTGAAGGAGGAGCTGAAGCAGCGCGCGCCGCGATTACACTCACACACCACGCACGCACACACGCACACGCACACACACGTGCGCGCAGTGCCCGGACCTACCGTCGGCACTTCGGTGGTCGAGGAGCGCCCCTGCCCATTGCTCGCGCACTCGAGGCGCGTTTGATTAGGAGCATCGACGGCTCCGCGGGGCGCACGTACGAGGCAGGGGCCGCCCGCACATGACGGATGGGCCGCGAAACGCCTTTGTGGACGTGATTTGCCTCATTGGCTCGGGGTCGCTCGCCTTTTGTTGCCCGCGCACGGCGGCCTAATAGGGATTAACGGCGCGGGGCGCGCCACTGCGCTCGCATCGCGTATGTGTAAGTGTTCACACGGAAGTAGAGCGGCCGGGGCGGCCTTCTTCGGTGACGCAGGCACGGCCGCGCTGGGCTCCTTTGCGGAGGGAGCGCTGACGCGGCTGTGCTCGCACGGGAACCGCGGCGAAATGGAAACGTGACTGTTGCCTTCTCAGAGCACCGCGCAGTCACGAATGGCGCTCCACTCCATTACTCAGGCTTTGGTATGCACCTTCGCAAGCAGATGGTATGATCTTCGCACACCGGCCGCTATGTTCATGTCGGGAACGTTACGTGAGTGAGAGTTTCGTTGACGATTGTTACTTAGTGAGAGTTGACAGGTCGATCAGTCAATAATCAGCAGGTTACACCACCGGACAGTCGAGCAGTGTAATCTGTCGTATCTACAGGAAAAAAAAACAACAACAACGACAAAAAAAAAGCAACTGGAGCGCCTGCGAATACACATTTCAAGTTCGTCCCTGCCTTGTCTGCCTCGCCAACAAAACCCTGCCCCCGCTGCCTTTCCCTCCCTACCTCACATGAAATAAATAGCAAGGAAAAAAAAAAGAAAAAGGAGTAACGTATGTTGCTCTTTTCCTACATCATTTATGCTACATCATTTCTCATATTGCGCAAAGCACGAGCGAAACTTGAAATCGTGCGGAGTCCTTCCGACGTCCCATTTGCATATTATTTTCGACGACGATCGGAAGAGGTCGAAGATTGATCTCGGTGGCCTCGACCTCTCGAGGTAGCCATATTGAAGGGGCTCCCTCGCGCTCATTGCGCTTGCTTTTGCGCACCAGCGAGTCCTCTGTTAACATTGCTAAAGCCAAGGGATCGCTTCGGAATCCCGCCTTTGTTGCCGTTTATTTTTACTGAGAAAGCAGCGGGGCATTCAAAAATGTGTTTACTGTGTCCATCCGTCCGTCCATTCCGTAATTACGCCGTCGTCGTAATGACAGTGCGTCGACGTCGTCGGCGGCGCACTTTCTAAGTTTGACATTCACCATGGTCTGTACTTCCACAGGAACTTCGCGTAGAAGGGTATATATTTGTGGATTTCCTGAGGGTCACGGGCCTACATTACAATTTTGACAACGCTGCCTACTACCGTGGCTACGCATGCTCACGTACGCGGTCTATTTTATTTGTACTTTTCTCTCGTTCTCCTTTAATGCGACCAGCATTCTTGGCATACTTCACGCACTTTCCGGCATCTATGGGTCTAAATGTTTTCCTTTCATGCCAACTTGGGTCACACTGGGTATATGTGCCACCGCATATGTGCCGCTCTTCACAGTAACAATCATAACACATAAAACACACAGACACCAATTACTCGCCCATCACAAGAGAGATTGCTAATCGCATTAACGTTGCCAGCGATCTCCAGAGGGTGGATGCGTCGCCAAATTTTTTTTAATCCTCTTTGTGGAGGGCAGCCATCCAGAACTAACTCTGGTTAATGTCCCATCATTTCCATAAGTGCTTCCCCTCTCTCTCATCCTCACCAGAAGGCGACGAAGAAAACAAAATCTCAGACCCCCTTTCCCGATGGCGACTCAACCCATGCTCCCGGGGCGATGTGCAGTTCGGAGCGGGGCGGAACGACCGCTGTGCTATCGCGAAATGCTCGCGGTTAGCAGCTTCTGCGGGTTAGTGCGCCACTCTGACTCTGAGACTCGTGGCGCCTGCGCACATCTATTTCTGAGGCCACATCAGACAATAATGTAGCGGACGGAAGCGACATTAAGCATATGGTAAATACGTTTGCTTTTGAGAAGATGACGGTGTTCGGTGAAATGAAGCCCGCTGGCTGTCGCAATGAATGAGTTGGGAATAAAGGGAATCGCTCAGGTTTTCTGCCTCTTACTTCTTCCATCTATCTTTAGAATCACGCATCCGAGTTGAGATTCTGTTCTCATCGAATTATTTAGAGCGGGGCCAGTTGTGCAATGGTTACATTAGGTGAGCCGCCGACTAGAGCACAAGTTGACCTGGTATTTAATTCGCCTCATTAGTCCTACATCCTATGTCACTTCGACAACACGAGGAGTACTGTGTAGTACTTTATACAGTAATGAGTACTATATGAAGAAAAGTAGCCGAGTTGAGTTGAGTTGAGTTGAGTTGTTGTAGGCCTTCTGGTGGGATTAGCCTTGCAGTTGCTGCCGGCAATTGCTCCACCGTAGCGACACTTAAAATAAATAAATCACATAATCAGACACAGACCTCACAATTACAAATGGTCACTCCTCAGTGGACCATGTGGAGGCCAAATCGGTGTCCTGTAGGTAATTTAAAAGAAGGCGAGAGACCTCCTTCCTACACAACCAGTTCCCGCGCGAGAAAACAATGTCCTGAAGAGAACTGTGAGGAACTCCTGTCTTCTTGAGGGACCCGAATAACACCCTCCTTTCCGCGTTATACACCGTACAGCACATTAGGTAATGTTCTATGTCACCGCACACACCACACGTTGAACATAATGAAGATAACGCCAGGCCAGTCTTATACATCCATGCAGGGGTACGAGCAGAGCCCGTGCGAATGCGGAGCAGTAAGGTGGCTTGGCTTCTTTTGAAACCCTTGATCACACATGGCTTGTGAGGTGAGCTCCACAAAGAATTGAAGTGGCACAACACCGCTTCTCTGAAGAGTCTGTTGTCCTCTTGAGGCACTCTTCTCAATGGATTCCCGGACAGCGCTCTATGGGTGAGGCTGTCCGCCATCTCGTTGCCTATGATACCTATGTGCGAGGGCACTCATTGGAAACGTATGGAGAAGCCTTTGATATGGAGATTGTGCACCTAGCGTAGGGAGCTAAGACATAAGGAATCAGTAGGGAACCCGTGCTCTAACCTTTGAAGGGCAGATTTTGAATCTGTAAGAATGACAACAGGTTGAAGCTCACAAAACCGTAGTTTCTTTAGAGCTTCCTCAATGCTTTCGGCCGTTGTGGAGGACACGACTGCAGTGAAGCGAACAGACCAATCATACTTCAAAGAGGGAATATGAAAAGCAGCTGCACTAGATCCTTTGACCTTGTCCACAGAGCCATCAGTAAAGATTTGAAGATGACGTGCATATTCAGCCTCAAGATGTTCCAGTACCAGCGAACGCGTTGCCGCCAGAGGAGAACTCCGCTTAGCGCGCACGTGAGGAACTGCCAACGAACAATCGAGGCTCGCGAATTACCAAGGTGGTTTCAACCTCTTAGTTCGACCTCTAGCGTCAAGACCCAGGTAACCAAGAGTATTTAATGCCAAGTGCGCTCGGGACTCAGATCTCTTTCGAAGGCGCTGTAGAAGGGCTGGGCCGGCTGCCGTCTGTTTGAGGCGGCCAATTTGCATCGATAGCCTTTGTGAAGCGACTAGGCTAAGAGATCTCGATAGAGATTCATAAAGTACTGCATTGTTAGGAGCAGTCTGCGGAACGCCAAGAGCCGTTCTTAGGCCCTTTCTGTGCAGAACTTCAAGTCGTTCCAGCTGTGATATAGAGGGGGAAATTAAAGGGAGCTGATACATTATTCGACTCGTCACTAGTGCATCGTGCAACCTGATCATTGAAGAAGGGTGATTTCCCCATTGCTCACTTGCAACTCTACGGATCACATTGAGACGCGCAGATATCGATGTCACAACCGACTCCACAGCTCGTCGCCACTGTAGGCGGTAGTCAATAATGACGCCCCAAAAGCGCTTGTCTTTCAAGGCAGGATTGATCAAGGTCAATCTTCAGCCGCTCATATCTTCTTCCTCTACCTGGAAACATGATGAAGCCAGATGTTTCCACCAAGAGTAAACCCAACACCTTGAAGGTAATTTTGAACTGAAAGTAATGCCTGTCGAGCTATCAGAGCTAAACGCTTGTGTTGATATCCGGTTAACCAAAGACAAATGTCGTTCGCGTATATCGACATATGGACATGCCTGCATTGTTTTTGCACTTCAGCGGGAAGACCAGCCATTACAACGTTAAAGAGCGTTGGGGAAAGAACACTTCCCTGAGGTACACCTCGCGAAGCGCCCTTTCGGTGCTTGTGGTACTTCCTAACCGCATTTCAATTTTACGATCACTGATAAATGAGTGAATGAAACGCAGAAGATAGCCCTGTACGCCCATGGACTGCAAACTATTTAGTATTGAGCTCTGAAGGACGCTATCATAAGCCTTTGATACGTCTAGGAAAATAACTAGTGTTGAAAGGCCAAAAGCTCTATGATGTTCAATATGGCTTATCAAGTCCAAGACGCTATCTTGCGCGCTTGAACCTGTTCGGAATCCAGTCATGCATGTTGGCAGAGCCCTTCTATCTTCGAGCCACCAAGATAAACGCTTACTTGCCAGCTTCTCCATAAGCTTAGCCACGAACGACGTCAGTGATACAGGACGATACGAGGCTAAGTCTGTCATTTATTTGCCGGGCTTCAGCACTGGGATAACACTAGCCACCTTCCATGAAGGAGGAACGTCGCCGACATCATGCATAACGCATACACCTACTAATAAAAGACTAATTTGTATGTATTAATGCCGGAATTAAAGTTGGTACGAGTGCTTGAATGCAAATGAAGGGTGTATGAACACGGAAGCATGTTTGATTGACCATTTCCTCATGAATCTGCTCAACCCATAAACTGCTTCATTTGCATAGCCTCAGACAGCAGCTATTGTGCTGATGTATTGCAAGTGCGTTGTATATCAATAGTTAGCCTATAAATTTCGCTCAACTGGGGCTTCAGTTCGAGTATTTCGCTATCAGTTATACCAGGGCTTACTGTAATTCGCCGTAGATGTAACCGTAAAGCTGTACCGAGGACCGCGGGATACTGTAGTTATGATTTATGCTATTTACGCTATTTATGTTACCATTATACGAGACCAATCAAAGTAGGTGAACTTCTGGATTTATTTGTTATGGTCACGTAAGGAGATGCTGAAGGGCAGCTCACATATAGTGCGCATTACTTCACTTGTTGACAGCGAATTGAAGCCTGCATAGGAGTCAATCGTTCGAAATGCATCCCATAACCTTGAAAGAAAAAAAAAGGAAAAGGAAGGTATTGAGGGCGCCAGAGCATAACTAAATCGTGCAATAGGGCATATTGGTTATACCAGTAATACGATACCGTTATGCCTATCATTGCTTTTTTTGTCCTTATTGGTTGGAGATGCTTTTTACTATGCCCTGTTGTCAGAGCACATCTTTTTCTTCATTTGCTTCGCATGGTTCGCGATGCTCAATTTTGTATAAATGGCATTTCTAAACAATGATGTACTGCCTCTGCGTTTGCTAACGCCGCGCAAACGCTAATGTGCATGGGGGCCTGCGGCTTCGTCAAGCTGTCCATGTGGCAGCTTTTTCTGCATGGCCCACGCGTCATGTACTGACGTACTGATGCAAATAAACATAATTGTCACTGACATTTCCATTGTCATTTTTGTAAAGAAAATTTTAGTTAAATATTTAGTATTATGTTTTATTCCACGATAACAACACGTGGAATGCTGGATACATTAACGATGGTATCTCTCGAACTGGGTAATTCACAGCCGCGGGTTTCTTTTAGCTATACTGAAAGTTGAATAGCAATAGTATACTATATAATTCCTATGAATTTATATGCTATGCATACCATGGTCATATCGTAATGACGCTGCGCAGAAGCAAGACCTCAGTTATATAGTAAAAATTAAACACCGAGGAGAAGGAAAACAGTGACGCACATGAAAAGATTTCTAACTTTTTCGCCGTAAGAACGATCAACCCGATTTTTTTTTCTCGATTTTTTGCTGAGATCAAAGTCACTTCCCTTATAAGTGAGCTAGCCTCCGACGTCACAGATTATTCCATTTCTTGATATGGGATCGTTCGCGCCGCAGGAGCGTTTACTCAGGCAATGTACAGGTACTCGGTTAGCTAGTAGTCGTCGTCGTTCTCCGTCTTTTGTGTTGTCAGTAAAGATGTTCCATTTATCTCATTTATGGCATAGTCCAGCGATGCGTTTACATCGAATTTAACGACGTACTCTTTTTTTTCTTTTGGGGGGATTATTTTTCACGTTGCGTATTTTTACTACGGTGCGCGGACCAGCGGCGGCAGCGTAATAGGCGGGAACGGAAGCTAAGCTACCGTGAAATGCGTTGATAAAGTCCATTTAGGTCGTCCACGTGGCTTAGGTGAGCCACTGGCCACGTGTAATTTAATCGCAAATTTAATTACTCACCGCCGCGACCTTGCTCGGCCTACCGAGACGAAACACTGCGAGAGTGGAACAAAGGCAGCACCCATTAATCCCCCCCGTGACAAAGCTTAAAAACGTACATAAAAAAAATCCGCTTAGAGCGCGCACCAAAGACGGCCTTTCCTTTATTTCCTTTATTTTCTTACTTGTCTTCTTCCTTATTGATGAGGATGTAAGGCGAAGTCTTGAAGCCAAGCTTCGTAAGACGCGCTGCGCTTCCGCCTGCTTTGGTCGTAAAGTTAATGCGGTTGATTCGGACGGGCGCGCCTAAATGAGGCGGCGTTGGAACAAAAGACCTAAAGTTGGCCACGCTGTACCGAACGGCGGTGGCTGTAATAGAGGTAAGTTATGAGCCGCGGGTTAGAGCGAAGATTTATCGAGCAGAAAGAGGCGCGCGCAGATTTATCGAGGCCAGCGCGCGCTCGGCATGGAGCCCCCTCCGTGTGGGAGGCTCGCTTCGCGTGGGAAGAGGCCGAAAGAAACGGTCGCGCGTTAAAGAAAATGCGGGTGAAAGATCGCGCGCGAGGGACGCCTGCGGTACGGAGAGGAGCTAAGAAACGCGACCGGCCTCGTGCCGGCAACGAGAGCATGATATGAGTCATGAATTTGTGATTCTTCAGTATTGTTAGTGAATGAGATAGATAGATAGATAGATAG
This sequence comes from Dermacentor albipictus, assembly GCF_038994185.2. Lineage (NCBI taxonomy): Eukaryota > Metazoa > Arthropoda > Arachnida > Ixodida > Ixodidae > Dermacentor > Dermacentor albipictus. The sequence continues at coordinate 383,737,022 of NC_091821.1, read as the reverse complement.
ATAGATAGATAGATAGATAGATAGATAGATAGATAGATAGATAGATAGATAGATAGATAGATAGATAGATAGATAGATAGATAGATAGATAGACAGACAGACAGACAGACAGACAGACAGACAGACAGACAGACAGACAGACAGACAGACAGACAGACAGACAGACAGACAGACAGACAGACAGACAGATAGATAGATAGATAGATAGATAGATAGATAGATAGATAGATAGATAGATAGATAGATAGATAGATAGATAGATAGATAGATAGATAGATAGATAGATAGATAGATAGATAGATAGATAGATAGATAGATAGATAGATAGATAGATAGGAAAGGCAGGGATGGTAACCAGGTGCACGTCCGGTTTGCTACCCTGCGCTGAGGGAAGGTGATACTGGGACGTAAAGAGAGAAGGGAAGGAGCACTTGTTGCGCGCACACGAAGATGCGTAGCAAGAATGTGCGCGGTCGCAGAGACTTGTCGGCTTGAGGCATTGCAGGAAAATTCTCGTCACTTTCTGCGCCAGAGACGCACATGGTTAAAATTAAAGGATGTTCGTTTACGTAAAGCTATGACGCCTATTGAAGACATGCTAGTGCTGGATGCAGTGTGTTTAGTGCTTGTAGTATACGCTTCGAGTAATTTTCGTGCTGAATTTTCAGCTTGAAATTGAGCAATGGTCACTCTGAAAGCCTACTGCGTTTTTTCGTGGTGGCCATCTTTAAAATCTTTGAAAGCTTTCCTTTTGCCATGATTAACTCCTGTGTGATTTACTCTGCACAGTAACTGCAGACGAAATATTTTAATTTAACACCATTACGGGTGTGTGAAGGATGGTGGGTTTGCCCGAGATCGTAAGCGGGGACAAATTATGTTTTAATTTTTGCCGACGTTCAGAGCGGAGAGGAGGGGGCGGAGGCAAGTAAACGTAATGATAGGTGCGACAGACGACACTAGAATTGCATAAAATGGACATTAATGACTATCGGTCTGAGCTATCGCGCTAAATAATTCGGTGTGCACCAGGTTTTCAGAATTGATACGCAGGTTTAAACTACGGCTTCTGTCATCACAGGTGTATAGTTTGAGCTCGCTGTAGTGTAGAAGGTATTTTTTTCATAGCATTATTGGTAAATGTGTTAGCCATGGAACAAACCCGCACCCTTAACGGTTTAAAAAGTTTAGAGTGAATACCCCACCCGCTAGACTTACATCCATTAGACATTAACGTACATTATTACTTGAACATAACGTCTTTTCATCAAGGCGTTGAGGGGTTTAAATACAGTGTTTTTTTTTATGGCACTATTGGTCGTGGCTTACCTTTATTGCCTGTTGAAGTGCTCTTGTATATCGTTAACCATTGATTGATTAACCACTCATATCTTGTCTCAAACTTTTCAATCTCTGTATCTTGTGTTCCCCACTACTGCGATAGCTCATCGGGGCTGCAGTTTGCTGAATGAATGAATGAATGAATGAATGAATGAATGAATGAATGAATGAATGAATGAATGAATGAATGAATGAATGAATGAATGAATGAATGAACCCAGTTAAAAAGACAACAGGAATTCCTGTCGCAACTACAGAAATTTCTATCGCGACAAACAGAAATTTCTGTTGTACGACAGAAGTTCCTGACGTTTCTGTAGTTGCGACAGACATTTCTTACGTTACGACGAACACTTCTGAAGGAGCAACATCAGCTTTTTATCGTGACAGCGACTCTGACGTTACGGCAGCAATTCTGACGTCGCAACAGAAACATTCGGTCGCAACAGCCAAGAGTTCTGAAGTCGCAACAGAAACGCTCTGTCGCGACAACAAGAGTTTATGACGTCGCAACAACTTTCTATCGGAACAGCAATTCTGAAGTCGCAACAGGAACTCTCTGTTGGGACTACACATTTTCTGTCGCGGCGTTAGAAATGTGCCACTTTCTGTAGCAGCGACATAAGTTCTGACGCCGCGACAGAAGCGCTTTCCGTCGCGACGCTTTAAAATTGTGTGGCAGTTTCGCATCGGTGGTGTACACTGTACTTCAACCGCTGTTGGGAAACAGGTTCTATCGCCTCGCAATTGAAGCATGCACAAATAATATTCATACATAAACATGGTAAGCGACTACAGCTCGAGAACTTACGCCCGATCTCTCTGATCTCATGCGTAGGAAAACTCATGGAGCACGTTGTACTTAACCGCCCCCACAATTTTGCAGAGGACAACAACTTATTCCCGAACTCCATAATTGGCTTTCGTCCAAAGCTTTCCACGCAAGACAACATGCTTCAGCTTAAACATCAAGTTCTGGACCACATACCCAAGAATGGTACCCGGGCTGTCCTGGGCCTTGATCTTACAAAGGCCTTTGACAACGTAGCGCATCAGGCTATACTAGAGAATCTGCAGTACCTAGGTGTGAGCCAGAGGACCTACAACTACATCAAAGATTTCCTCAACCACCGCACAGCGGAACTAAGAATAGGAGAACTACAATCGGACAAGATCCCTCTTGGAAGTCGTGGCACACCGCAGGGATCAGTCTTATCCCCCTTCCTCTTAAATTTAACGATGATCCGATTACCGGAACAACTTAATCAGATTCCAGATATACACCACAGTCTGTATGCCGACGACATCACGTTGTGGGTGGTTAAAGGTAGCGATGGAGATATAGAAACCACGCTGCAACAAGCTGTAGACACGGTTGAAAAGTACGTTACCGACAAAGGCCTCGCCTGCTCCCTGCAAAAATCAGAACTCTTCCTACTCAGAGCCCCTACAAACCGCAAATCCGACACTGCGCCACCCCCAGAAATCACTGTGCGAGCCGGAGGAGGCGCTATCCCGGTGGTTACCACCATCCGTGTACTAGGCATCTTCATGCAAGCTCACGGGCGCAACGGCAACACAATTCATAAACTTGAAGCATGCGTTGAGCAGACGATGCGACTCATTTCAAGAATTGCCAACCGACACTCTGGCATTAAAGAAGCCAACCTCATAAGGTTGGTACAAGCCTTCGTTTTCAGCCGCATCACCTACATCACCCAGTACCCCTGCCTCAAAGCGGCTGAGAGAGAGAAAATAGAGGGAATTATACGGAGGACCTATAAACAGGCTCTTGGGCTACCTATAAGAATGGCCAACGTTAAGTTGCTAGCCCTAGGTGTGCACAACACCCTTGATGAACTTATAGAAGCGCACCTTATATCTCAATACGAAAGGCTAGCTCAGAGTGCTGCTGGGCGAAACATCCTCCAGAATCTCGGCATCAACTACGAGTCGATGCAAAGCATTAAAGTAGATATTCCTCAAGACCAGAGGTGCCATCTCAAAATTAATCCACTCCCTAAAAACATGCACCCCGAATTCTACAAGGAAGGGAGGGCCGAGCGGTCCAAAACCCTACATCAGAAATTCCACGCCTTCAAAGACGTAGTCTATGTCGACGCAGCAGAATACATAGAATGCAACTGTATGTCTCTTGCAGTGGTGGACTCCTCAGGTGAAATACGCGCTGGTGGTTCAATTCGCACCAGAACTCCGAAACAGCGGAAGAGGCGGCTATCGCTCTGGCAATAGACTACACACATTGTCATTACATTATTAGCGATTCCAGAGCAGCAGTACGCAATGTTGCGAAACGTTGGGTCTCGGCTCCCGAAAAACACATAGTAGACACCAACCAACACCCACGACCAATCCAGATCATTTTGGCACCAGCACACTCCTCCCTACCCGGCAACGATGCCGCCCACACCGCCGCTCGAGGACTCGCCAACCGAGCACCTGGACGGCTCACGCTAGGATCAGAGAGGTATCGCATGGTCAGTTACCAGGAAATAACCCAGCACTACAGGTTAGCCAGGGCAGTGTACCCGCCAGCACACAAATCGCTTAACAAGCGACAAGAAGTAGCTTGGAGACGACTTCAGACGAACACCTACCCCAACCCCGTAGCCTATCACTACTACTACCCGGACCAATACCCTAATACATGTAAGCGTTGTAAGCAAAAAGCGGATCTATTCCATATTATGTGTTTGTGCCCAGCCGAAAATCACACAAATCACGAAATAAGTAATACTGAGCAGTGGGAGGCCGTGTTGCTCAGCTCCGACCCTAACCTGCAGGCCAAGGTCATCGAGAGAGCTGAAGAAGCGGCCCGGGCCCAGTGGCTCGTGGCTGCCTAACAACAAGGTCCATCCGTCAATACCTTCTTTTTCAATAAAGACTTTACTCACTCACTCACTCTCTTGCGCGGTATTCAATCGTGCTTCTCTGAAGCGGTCAATGCTGATAGCACCGACACCCGTATTAATGTCGACGTGGCCCATTGTTATAATTATGCCGTGACGACGAGGCACCAGCAACGCCCTACCAGCCTCCTCAAAATCGGCCGCTGATCAAAATCGTACAATCTGCGGGAATGGCTGCGCATCCGTTTTGTTTTATTTGGTAAGATGTGGCACACAGGCCTCTGGACTTAAATGTGCCGTTACACTGACACATTAGTTAATTTCCCAGAAATATTGCATAAGCTTTTGAGAAGCGAAAAAGAAGTTTTGGGTTGTTCCACAAAGTTGCGTGAAAAGCTGTCTCGCTCGGGTTTCATTATTCTGGTACAGCGCTGCCGTGAGAAGCCTGTATGCTGTCAGAATGAACACTCATCCAGGAATGTTTACGTAGCTATTTTGCATTGAACACACGAATTGTATGCGTGCTCAAAATTGTAAAGAGCGAAATACAACTATCGAAATAAGCAGTAACAACGCTAACAGTGCCCCCGGTGACCGTTGTCTATTTCTGAATGTCTTATTTAATATGGATATCGTACAGCGAAATCATTGTTCTAGCACTCCACGATGTACCTGTCGATAGTAATAACACTTTTGCTCTTCTAGAGATGTGGCAGTTGACACGGTGGAGTGAAAGCGCATCTTGGTTCTTAAAATGCAAATGTAAACATCAACGCAGACAGAGATTATTACTGTTGACATAGCCAAAATGTACAGTTGGAGACATGGTCGGCGGGGTGCAGTGGTAAGATAGCAGGTACCATGCACTGAAGCGTTCTTCTTTTATGCTGCCAGTTAAAACGTGGCTTCAGGAAAAAGGACTGTATGTACCCTGGAATACAAATTGTAGACTTTGCAATCAACCCGAGACAATAGAACATTGCTTTATACTTTGTCGTGACGCATTTCATTTTCGGGACATTTTACAAAGAACTATCAAAAAAGACTTTCCTCTCACATATTATGGTATCCGGTTCCTTCCTTTCAAAAAGACAGCCAGTAATACACCATACGATTTGTTTATGTTATTAGGACTTTGTTCATTATATATAAGTCGAATGATCGACAGAAATGCCGAGCCACCTCGCTCGACAAGGTTTATCTTCCGAGAAGCGACTGCTCAAGTCAGTAGTGTGGTGGCTACATATGATCCCGTCCCTGAATGGATTTCGCGTCTGGACGCTTGTGTTTGTTTGCCAGAATTTTGAACTGTTATTGGACTGCATACTAACTGTGAATTAGTGTCTCATTTATGTTCATATGTAATGTAACTGCATTGGTTTTACAGTACGGATAATTCCATGCAATAAAAAAAAAATCCCAAGTTCGAATCCCCGGCAGGGAAGTTTTTTACTTTTATATTTTTCTTTCTTGTACTAACAAATTTACATAGCCCTAAATAGGTCTTTGCCAATTTTTTTATTTAATATTGATCAAGAACTACAGAACTTTCGACTACAGGACGTCACACTACATACAACGGAACCTCAGACAACAGAACGACAGAAACAACGTCCCAAAATACGACAGACTGAAATTTCCTGTTGTAGTTTTCAAGTGGGAATGAATGAATGAATGAATGAATGAGAGGATATATAGCCGAAAAAGAACTCGAGGAGCTTGATAAGCTAACTTTATATGCCAAAGAAGTTAGTCATCTTTGAAATGAAGGCTAACGTAGACGGCTTAAACTGTTCTTAACTGAAGGTTCAAATGGATATCTTCTAATTTATGCTCTGGAGAAGGAACAGAGAAAAAACATAGTCATATAACACAGTAGCCATGTGCTAAATATTCAACATTCGTGCTTGTTTCTTATGGTGAGCCCCATATGCAGATGCCGTTGGTTCGGTCTCTTGAGGAGAAAAGTCCTCTCTTTATAATTTTCCGTAGTCTACAATTAACACAGGAAAAAAAAAGAGAGCGAACGAACACACAATTGACATTTACGTTCAGCGGTATAAACAAAATTTTACAGCGCCTTTTATTTTTAGTTCCAGTCATTACTGGCGCCCGCAGCTACCAATCGATGCGGTGGGAGGCCTTTTGACTTGCGGTTAATGTTTCTTCGTTTGCCCGTTGCGCAGATAAAGCTTCTGTGCTGTGCATGAGCCAAAACTATTTCATTGCCGTCACAACTGCGCGCGCTAACCATATATAGTACACCGATATTTATAACCATATAACCATATATAGTACACCGGTACGTGTGCCCTCAAATATAAGTGAGTCTTCATTGTCTCGAATCAGCAGTCAAGCGCTATAGGTCTAATCCACAGCATCAGTGCTTGTTGTATGATGAGGCTGTGCAGAAGGCACGTACCAGCCGTTTACCTTTGAACGCGCAGATGGAGAAACACCCCTACTACTTTAGCGCGATAGCCTGAAGGGCATTCAGATCAGAGAAGAAATCCCGGAAGAACGCTCCCACATATACAGCGGCGAATGGAATCCAATAATAATAATAATATTTGGGGTTTTACGTGCCAAAACCACTTTCTGATTATGAGGCACGCCGTAGTGGAGGACTCCGGAAATTTTGACCACCTGGGGTTCTTTAACGTGCACCTAAATCTAAGCACACGGGTGTTTTCGCATTTCGCCCCCATCGAAATGCGGCCGCCGTGGCCGGGATTCGATCCCGCGACCTCGTGCTCAGCAGCCCAACACCATAGCCACTGAGCAACCACGGCGGGTGCGAATGGAATCCAGAAATCGCCGCTGCTTGCAGGGATCACTGAACCACCAACTTCTAAGCCTACATCAACTAACTTAAGCTGCTCAGTGTATACGCGGAAATTTCAGTTTGCTCAATAACAAAGGGAAAGAAAGAAAAAAAGCGTAGAGAAAGAAAGAGAAAGAAGCGAGCTTCGTGCTTGGAATAGCTTGAGCCTATAGCACGCTAAGAGGGGCAAGATGGGCCATTCGAGGTTCTCGGCGCCGCGACGATAGAACTGCTATAATGCGAAAGGGTTCTCCTTGTTGGAGATTTCGCCCGATCGCGATAACACGATGCACGCGCCGCGTTATTTCTCTTCCCGCTGATGCTCTCGGCGCTCCCGAGTGTTCGGGGCCGTCCGAACGAGCTCGAGATATCCGGGGCTCTTCCCGTCGGGACGGCACGGCATCCTCACATCGTTGCGGCGGCGGCTGATAAAGAAGTAAGCTGAAAAATGAGATCAAGGTTAGAACTGCCATAACGAGAATAGCCCGCAGAACAAACTTCGAGAGTAAGGAGGAAGATGGGGGAGCAAACCCGACAATATAACAACGGCCACAGCGGAATAAATGAACGAACTTCGCGGCTTTGGTTCGATCAGGTAAACAATGGCCGTGCGGCGCGTGATGGCTGGGGATTTGGGAGGCGGGAGGCTTAAATTAAATTGAATGTCTAAGCCAAACATATGGCGTTCCTAGCCGGCGGATGTGCCAAAGGACCACAACAATGAAGGGACGAGGAGCTCAGTCTGCGCGCTGTTCCGTCGGCTTCGAGGCTATCAGCATCAACGAAAGAATAAGCAAGTAATACTAGCGACAAAAAAAGAAAGTACATAGGGAAAGAAGCAGACCAAAGTTCATGCGAAGCGACTAAGGCGGGATCAAAAAGCTTGTGGCTGAATAACGTCGCGATAGTGCTGGTCGCACGCGCCCTCCATTTGCCGCGAGCGACACTCTGGGCGGCTTCTTAAAAGACCAGCAGTTGAAGGGGGGGGGGAGGGGGGGGCTCAGATCAGCGTGGACGAGGGAAAGGTGGGGCGATCAGGCGCGCGCTGGCTCCATTTCGACGCTGGAGAGACGAAGGCCGCGTCTCGAGTCCTTGACGAAAAGGAAACTAATATCAGGGAGAATTAAACGAGCAAGGCTGCGAGGAGAGCAAGCGCGGCGAAAGCGTGGGTCCGCTGGTCGGCGGCTCGCCCGAAATTTCTTTTGTTGCACGCGCGCGAGTTGTCTGTGCGCGCGCGTAACAGGCACGCTCCTTCGGGAATCGGGGTTCCACATTAAACGGCGATCGCGCGCTACCGCTGCTGACGCCGGAGACAACGTATTCGTTGCGGGCGTCCCACTTTCTTACAAGGGTGAGACGCAAACCGACGGTCCGGTAGAAGACCCCCGCGGCCATACGATAAGCTAGCCCCACCACCGCTTACTGTCTACAAGCTCCAGGAGAGATCGCCGCTCAGTGTGATGGGTGTGTGTAGCGCTTTCGGGTAGTGTACGCCATAGGAACGGAAGGGGTTCGAAGCGAGACGTGGCGATGTAATTGCTATACCGACCTCTCTGCCTTCGGGCCAACTTGTGCTTAGCTGCTTTCCCACATCTCCCGTGCCCCTGCCTGTGTGTAGGTGCGGACATACACACACTCTCTCTCTGTCTCTCTCTTCGGACTGTTCTCGCGCGCAGTTTGTTTGGCAGTCGAATTGCGAGAGCGCGCTCCGAGACTTCTAACGCCGTGTGACGTGACTGCGGCCGGCGACGGTATCTCTCTCTCTCGCTCGCGCCAACTCTGCGCACACCTCGTTCGCTACCGGCTCACGAAGTCGCTCGTTCGGCCCCTTTCTTTCTTTCTTTCTTTCTTTCTTTCTTTCTTTCTTTCTTTCTTTCTTTCTTTCTTTCTTTCTTTCTTTCTTTCTTTCTTTCTTTCTTTCTTTCTTTCTTTCTTTCTTTCTTTCTTTCTTTCTTTCTTTCTTTCTTCTAGCAACATCGATTCGAGCTTGCAACCGCTAGTTTTGTTAATGTGCTTTCATTCTAGCTGTTCGAACCTTCTCGAACGGAAAAGAACCTGCGGGCGTCTTATCCCCCCTGCCGAGTGAGTGGCCAGCACATTTGCACCTGCTAGAAAACTAAAGAAAAGAAAGATAGCAAGAGAGAGAGAGTGAGAGAGCAATAAAGAGTAAAAGAAGGGCGTCGCTCGATTTCGCGGCTTTCGATCTGCCTCAGCCCAGCTGTATCGCCGCATGCCATCGGGTGCGGTTTTAATTCTTCCTGCAAGGTTGCTTGTCTAAGTCACCACTTTGTGCTCACGATTCTTTTTTTTTTTTCGTCGTTCGCTTGGACCCGCCGAGCATGCCGGTTGAGCTGCCGGCTTTGCAGATTATTCATTTGTTTATTGCTGTGGAACCAAACGACTTCGTCATTGTAAATTCTTTCTGACGTCTAGTGTTTTGCCCTTTAATCTGCGTCACTCCTCGGTGAAACACGACCGAGCTTGGTTACTTCTCCCAGGATGTAAAATTTACGCAGGAAAGGGAGACCGCGGTGTTTCGCCTTTCCTTGGCCTTTCATCGACGGCTTCTCGTTGATTGCAAAGTGGCGCATCTCCTCCGGGGAACGGCTCTTGAAATCGCGATTTGCATTACAAACGGGCTGCGACGACGCGGAATTAACGAAAGGAGCGCGTATCACGTTGATATCTAACATGGGGTGGTGAAGTCGTCTGCATAGATATCGAGCTTTCTGCTTCTCAAAGCCACGCGTGAACTGATCCACTTCATCTTCATTACTTATGCTTGACAGAAGATCTATCAAGCTGCGTTACCCGTCGTACATATATTTGCATTCGCTTGAACTGTAAGGCTGTGCAGCAATACCCCTATAACAACGAAACAACTGAAGTGGGAGTATTGTAAACAACGCGCTAGAGAGCATGATGGGATGCGAATGAAGTAGGGATTTAGTCTACGAGAATCGCTTTATCGGTTTAGCAAGGCTTTGCCGTGAACCGAGCACCCTATAGAAGGACGAGAAAAGAAAAGGCTCCAGTGTAGTCTGGAAAGCATGAACAATAGCGGAGGCGCGAACTCTGCACGTATTCACAAAGGCACGTGTACTCCATGAAACATGAGTGATTCATTTCAATGAGATATACTAGCCGACGTATAATCAGGCCCGACTCAGTAGCGAAATTCAACAAGCTGGACCACCAGTTTCACTCTTTTATGACTAATCCGCCGTGGTTGCTTAGTGGCTATGAGGTTGGGCTGCTAAGCACGAGGTCGCGGGATCGAATCCTGGCCACGGCGGCAGAATTTCGATGGGGGCGAAATGCGGAAACACCCGTGCGCTTAGATTTAGGTGCACCTTAAAGAAGCCTGGGTGGTCGAAATTTCCAGACTCCTCCCCCCCCCCCCCCTACGGTGTGCCTTATAATCAGATCGTGGTTTTGGCACGTAATTAAAACCCCATAATGTGATCTAGTCTCTGTTATGTCAGTCGACGGTAATGTAATCTAGATCTGTGCCTGGCTGTAAGTGAGGTACACGGCAAAATATCAGCTGATTAGCCACCTTTTCTTCCGTAATGTCTATTGCCATTCTACACGTTCACTTTCATTTATACGTAGGAAGGGATTGCGCGCCCTAAGGTATATCACGAGAACAGAATAAGTAATACATAAACAAGACTTACAGTCCTCCACAGTGCATAACAATAGATGCTTGGGCAAGTTACTGCTGCTACAACCGGTGGAAACATTAAGGTACAGTCGGACGCCCTTATAACAAAGTGTTCGGAGCGTCCGAAATCGTTCGTTATACAGGATAATTCGTTGTAAACGTCGCGCACCGTATTGCTTACCATCGGGACATAATTATTTCTTCTTTATACATGTGTTTTGGTTGCAGAGGCGCTATAGTTATGGAGGCGCTTGACTGTATTATGCTTCAATTCAAGTACCATGTTGTAAATCTAGAAGCGCACCAGGGCTCAAATCGGCGGCGAAAACAACAACGTATGCATCATTGAAAGGTAATTTCAGGAATCCAGATTACAGCAGGCAAATAGATGGGTGAGAAGATTCCGCACCAAAGGGTGCAGTCGATCGAAACCGGCTTGCTCTTCCGCCATATCGCTAGACGCAAAGAAAGAAAGAAAGAAAGAAAGAAAGAAAGAAAGAAAGAAAAAAAGAAAGAAAGAAAGAAAGAAAGAAAGAAAGAAAGAAAGAAAGAAAGAAAGAAAGGAAGAAAGAAAGAAAGAAAGCGAATGTCTGGCGCAGATCGTGGGGTGCGAAAGAAAAAATAGAAAAGCTGGCTGTACGCGGAAGGGGAAGATGCGACAACGAGCGAGGCCGCTGACACTTGCCGGTCACGTGTCATGCATCTTAACGACGGCGCGCGTCGACTACGCAGCGCTCTTTCGCCGGCCGCGGGTTTCCGCAAGCGCGGCACGGCACGACCATGCGTCACTTTCGTAGTCGGAATGTTCGCAGGACGCGTAGAGGTTGCGCGGCAGTTACGTATGTACATCCTATGATGCCTGATTACACTGTACGAGCCGCATTTAATAGTGACGCCTAAACAGCGGATTTGCCGTCCCCACGGCATTGTCCCAGGTGCACACGAGCAAATCGACCTGACTAGTCTTTCACTGTTGTTGCTGCTGAGCACGAGGCCAAGGGCTCGATTCCCTGCCGCGGCTACAGGCGTACTGTAGCCTCGTACGCTGACAGGGATAAAGAAGAACATTTGAAGAAAAAGATAGGATGAGGGATTGACGAGAACAGATTGGAGAAATCCGTAAAACTAGATGCGCAGTCTTACCGCAATGCTAATGGCGCCTGGAAATTTCGATGCTGTGTAGATCTTTCGGAATATCCCTCAATGACAGTGTTGCTCATTTTGGCTGAAACCATTGACGCTAGGGAAGGACAGCAAACAGTGCTTGGATGCCAGCGCGCATCAAAAAGGAGCCTGGTTAGTGGCAATGCAGACTTTGCAGGCTGCGTCTGGAAATCTGAAGAAAATAAATGACTCAGCATGTTCTGTTTTTTTGTCAGTAATTTCAGTACCTTTTCTTCCAAGAGTGCACCACTGCGTTTGTGAACTCATTCACTGTGTTCCTTCTGTACACGGAGGGTGCGGTGCGTGTGCACAGATATGGACCCCGGAGTCGGAGAACAAGCAGCCGATTGGGAGAAAAGAGATTGCGTCACGCACTCGTGTACGGAATCAGGAGGTAGTGAGGGCAGATGTAGCTTCTTGCCAACGAGGCAAAATTCACACGCGGTACTGGAGTACTCTGGAACACTGCGCGTCCAGGTCATGCACCTTTAGAGCACCAGAGGTTATCGAGCCTTTGCACTGCGGTGCACGCTTTCCCCTGCGACAACGCACAACCCGTAACGCCGAACGAGCGGCCCGCAGCGTGTGTATCGCATCCGGCCCGCCCCAGCATTCCCTCAGCCCGTGGTCCATCAGAGGAAGTTACGCGGTATCGCCGCCCCCGGCGACAGCACATAAGCGATCAGGGAAGCAAGAACACACAGCCCATGCCGATCTCGGGTCGCGCGTAACTCGTCGGCATCTGCGATATCGCCGGGTCGCTGCTTTTACGCCCCGACCGGGCGGCCGTAAAAGGATACGGCGGCCAGGAGTCTTCTCCCGTCTCGGCGATGGTCGCTCGGGGAGCGCGGACGTGGATGCTTCTGCAGGTTGCGCGTAAAGTCTCGTCGCCCGCGTCGAAGATAGGCACGGCTATAGCGGCACTGGGAAAGGTTTGGCACGAAGCGTTCGTATAGCGAACGACCTTCAATGGCTTGGCTTCCAAATTTATTGGGGAGGTTTGCTCCTTCCTATATGTGGTGGCCTCGTTCCCTCCTTGCATTTACGTTCTTCAGGCTCCGACGACGTCTTTGTTAGGCCGGTGCGCATTAAGTGGTTCTGCGGATGCTGAAAAAGTGAGTGCCGCATTCGACAACCTCCTCTTGCTAAGGCCCGACAAGCTCGTTGCTGGATAATACTGTCGCCGAATGTTTCATCGTGTCGTCAGTGCGACAATCCATGCAGATAAAGGGTGTCCACTGGATCACCCTAATGTGCATGGGCAGCGCTTGTAGTGGATTGTTCGCCGCCCATCAGTTGCTGTCGCATTGATGCTTATCCTGTGCGAAGGAAGAAAATTCCGAAAAATTGTTTTCTCTGCCTGCAAGTGAAGGAGTTCATAGATAGAAGGCGAACTATGTTCGTTAACCTAAGTTGCGCGCGAACGCAGTTTCACTGTTTTTCACGGCACCACAGCTCATTTGGCCGATAACTGTTTTATACACTATAGTATTTGTGACAACCTAGCTATCTGTGACTATAATGAATGCCTAAGCTTACGGGTGCATCTTTCCATGCAGCAGGGCATATCCCCAGTGAGAGTGAATCTCTATTACTTTGTGGCTGTGACGAGCAAAGCGCCCTGCGGAGCTTGTACGTCATGTGACGCTTCCGCAAGTGATCGAAGAAGCCGGACACAAACCCGCGTTACGAAATCCGCAAGTTATTCATTGCGAAATGACTGTTTGTCTGGCCAGTAACGTTCCACGCAGTCGTTAAGTGAAAACGTATGACCTTGGCCGACTATAGTTACCAATTGAAAGTCAACGAATGGACAGTTTACTCAAAGCCAGTATAGAAGCATCAATGTAAACGCAAGCACACGAAATTAGACTCAAGCATTAGATAGCGAAACCAAATCATCAAAAGGTGACACAGAGAAGTCAACAGCAAGGCAGGTAGGTTAACACGAAATGCATATCGTATGCTCTAGATTAAATATATAAAAACAGATTGAACCCATCGATGGTTCGTAAGAAATAGCAAGAAGTTTTCACATCGATCAGTTACGGCAGAGCTACTGTTCTTCATTAAAGAATCCAGCCGGTCTCATGCGGTCCTTGCATGCGCAGGTAGCCGCTGCAGACACCAAACGAAAATAACGTTGTCCTGCCTTCTGGTTAGCGAAGCGTAAACGCCGCACATTGATTCGCCAATAATCGGACTATCATATTTCCTCACAAACTTAAAGGAGACAGCCACAGATGGCTCCCGAGCTCCCCTTCGTCGCCGTCATGATGACTCGACCGGGAATTAAACTTTCCGCGTGGATCCGCTGGGACCAGCGAGGCACTGGCGGAAGATATCTCAGTTTACATGAAATATATTTAATGTCGTCGGAAACGAGCGCGCCGGGCGTAAGAGCGGCTTCTTAAACGAGCCGCGAGCAAATTAGGAAGTAAGCACGGTGGCTCCACGTGTATCGCCTCCGGCAGAGTGGCCTTCGACGTCGGCGACGATTACGCTGCGAGACCCATGATGGGCGGTGTTCCTGTCTAACGATTCTTCCAGTGCCACATTCTCGTCCCGCATGCCGTACGGGCTGCCTAAGAGAGAGTAAGCTGCACTTTCTCTTTATCACAACGACATCTGAGACCCTCTCTAGGCCTGCTAAACTTCCTTTACATGTATTAATTTCTGTACAACGTTCAGTGAACAAACATCGTCTTCAGGAGGACTCCCACGGCCCTGCTGTTGCGGACCTGCTTATAGCCCCGTTTACATGAATGCGACAGTGGCGCATCGCATTTCCAAGCGCATTTGGGAAAGGCGATGCGACGCCGTTTACATGTAGCGCCTTAACTCTCGCGAGAACGTAGCGCCACATGGTGTCGTATAAGAGAAGTGCAACCGACTTCCGGTGTAATTGGTTTCCGGTAGTAGGTCGAGTGCACGTTGGTGGTTGAGTGCCGAGAAATAGAGAGTTTTAGTTTAGCGTACGCAACTTATAGCGTACGCTATAGTGTAGCGGACGCAAAGCCGCGCACGTGTTTTGCAGCTTTAGTTGGCCAGCGAGATCTTCGGATCTCCGAGGCCATATGCCGTCGTTGCGGCTATTTTCCGACTCTAGCGATAGGTAGCGCTGACATCTCGAATGTTTCTTTCGTTAGGCTTCGACTCGTTCGAAACGAGAAGCAATCTCGAAAACTCCACAAGGGTATCCATAATACTCTGTCGTCGAAGCGGCCTGAGACTAAGCGGAAGCCGTTTACACAATAATTTGCTGCGAACGAAGTGCATTTTACAAAAGCAACGCCAAATTCAATTCGAAGCGGGCAGCCGGGACCGCCGCCATGTTGATGGCTAATTCCTTCCCATCATTCCTAATGCGACGATCCTGCGTTTACATGCTCCGCGAGAGTCGACTCGCGCCCGTAAATCTACCCTCGCCTGGCGCATTAATGCGATGCGCCTTCCTAGCGCATTACTGCTGTTTACATGAATGTGATGCGCTAGAAATGCGATGCGATGCGACACTGTCGCATTCATGTAAACGCGGCTTATGAAACTAAAAAAAAATGCGATAGCGGAACTTTGTACTGGCTAGAATTAATCCCGAACACCCCCTCAGGTGCACCCGGCCAGGCCCCACATTCTGTACATGCATACCCGTCTGTGCTCATTTCTACAGTACTGCGTGACTGGGTCAGCGTCATCGAAAGATGAGGCGCACTTCCAGTGTCGCCCGTGCGATATGAGTACCGACGAAAGGAAATGACGGTGCGTCTGTGTGTGCGCGTCGGTAAGAGGCGGCATAATGCCGTAGTCGGGTCGTCGATCCATTCTCCGACTCACCGACGTTCGTGGCGATGGAAAGGGGGGGGGAGGGGTTGGTGCTGCACCTTCGCCGATCGACGTCTTCCTTCGTTACCACGCGCGGAAGTAGCGACGACGCAGTGCCGTGCTTCTCTTTTGCCGAGATGGCTCTCCCCGAGGCCCGCCATTTTGATGCCTCCACCAATATGGCGTGTGCAAAGCGTCCTGCAGCTTCGAGGTATACGAGCCATCGAGAGCGCGTGCGCGAGTGACTCACTCGCCTCTCCACTGTTAACCTATACGCCGCTATCCAAAACCCATCAAAGCGCTTCGCCCATTTCTTCTTTTTTTCTTTCCGAGTCGCACCGCTAAGGTGTCAGTCGGTCATCACGGCTGCTATTGTACGACCGCGGCGAGTAACCTGCGAAAACTATTACAAGCCGGAAGCGCCGGGCAGCAATTGAGGGCGCCAGAAAGACGCGCGCCCAGACGTGGAATTCATTCCGGAAGGAGCGGGACTTTCTTTCATTTCGTCCAGACTCCCCTGATATCGCTGGTAGGCGCGCGTGGCCCATTCTGCGCTGTTGAAGGAAGATTTGCAGCTAAGACCTCCGTAATGGTCGATGTGCGCTGGGGACTCGTGGTGCGGACGCGGAGTCATACGCGACTTGCGACGCGCCTGATGCAGAGAAGCTCCCGACTAATGAGGCCCACTGGAATCTATTGGGACCCGCGTGAAATTAGTTGCATGCGTCTTTTCTTTTAACTAGGTGTACGGCACATCGGTCGTGAGATCTTGCTGTGTGCCTTTTGCGTTAACCAAATTCCTGTAGGCAGCATGTTATAATAAGTAACCTTCGGCTGCGCGCCATGATTCGCTGCGATCCTTGATAAGCCGTTGTGAATTTATTCGATAGTTTTGTAGGGAAAGTACCATCACGCATTTTTACGTAGGAAACGGTTAAGTATGTAAAAGGAATCACGATGTATCACGCCGGCATATAGATATATATTTTTGAAAATTGAGCATAAAAAAAAAGCTTATACGGGATTGCCGCTGAACCTTACGCTCTCAGTCGAAATTAGAGCGATTAATCATATATGTTGCACTAATTCAACTTCTGTTGTGAAACTTATTTATCGATGAGGTAATGAGCACAGGAGCTATCTTATTATCTTGATTGCACGAACATCAAGGAAAGGGTCGAGGTAACAGTGAATGCGTAGCCAATTTTTCATATTTTCCCCACTTTCAACTGAATTGCAGAAAGAGAGTCTCAAGAGGGAGTGCTTCTAGGTCCGCGGGTCCAATTCTTTGGTTTTTGAACAAAGTGTGTTTTGATAAGGCGGTTAGAAAGCGGCATACGGGGAACTTCTGCCGTTTCCTCGGTAGTGGCGGCATTTTTCGAACAGCTGCAGTATCTTTCTGCACTTGTTAACTGCAGGTGACAGCTGGTGTTAACGCCGGCCAAGCTCTCACTCTTCTGAATATGTCTCATCGTGCGAGTCCTGATGGTATCGGGACTTGACAAGATGGGATACCTCGTTTCTTTGTCTCCCTATACCTTTATTTTGCTTACGATATAGTTCAGTTGCCAGTCTGCTCTTCGCTTACCCTTTCCTGTCTAATGTATTTATGTTTTCAAAACAAATAATAATGAATAGTAATATTTCGAGCAGGTTGCTAAGCAACAGCAGCTGAAAACTTCATTTGCACTCCTTCACTACATCACTCTGGCCTTGGATCACAAGCTGAACATGAATGTGAAATAAACATTCGCCACATTGAAAACACATACCTAACGAAAAACAAGACGTAACTGTTTGAATCAGTTAAGAATTACACGTATGTAGCATATTTTCTTCTTATTGGCTCTGCCTCAGCAGAGAAAATATGACTCGCTTAGTACATAACAGGGCCGCAGGAGGTTCTAAAGTTAGCTGAGCACTGTAAATGAGGTAACCGGAATCTCTGACAAAGAGAGACAGACAGGTAGCACAGACACGCGCTCATCACTGGTCACGATTACCTCACCCTATTATTATTATTATTATTATTATTATTATTATTATTATTATTATTATTATTATTATTATTATTATTATTATTATTATTATTATTATTATTATTATTATTATTATTCGCCCTCCACTGCGATTGCCTGCGGGGTCGGCATTCCAAATAATTTGCTATGACTAGGCCGGGGCGGCGAGCCAATGCTCCTGTCCCTGCATTGCCACCGGGATCGGCTCACATTTTTGCTGACGGACGCGGACACGAAAGATGCCGACCAGCTAGAGGCGAACAGCTGAGCTGTAATAAAGGTTTATTTATCAAAACGACCTAGCGCAGTTGCAGCGATCGTCTCTGTACGCTGTAGCGAAGACAATCACCCAAAAGGTGTCGAATAGTCTTATCGTGACCAGTCATCGCACGTAGCGCTGTCGGCCATTGCGATGCGAAAGTCAGGACTTCGCAAAGGCTACTCCTAGCCATAGACGAGAAAGCACGGTAATCCAAGCCATAGTCAACGAAACAGCGCTCGTGTATATGTCGTCTATACTTGTCCCGTTGAAAAGTGCTGCTATCTGGCCCAAAAGCAGGGTGTCCTCGCGTCGGCAGAGTCAAGTTGGGATGCGGAGGCGAAGCGAAGAGCCAAGGTGGTGCAGCAGATTTTTTCGGAAACATGGGGCGTTCCAACGAATGAGGAACGCGATATCTCGTGCAAAAGTTTTCAAGCGAAATCTGACCATGATAACGGAATCGATTCCTTTTCACTGTCTTCAAGAGCTGAATACTGAGGGACGTTATCGGCGTGCTCGTTACGTATACTATGGCGCCGTGACTCGGAAACCATTGAATTGTAATGTGGAGCCTTTCCTCTACCGGATAAGTTCTCTAATGCCGAAAACGAGTTGCCCGGGAGGTACTCACCAGCCCAGGAAGGGTGTCCTGTACAATTGTAACATTGCATGTAGTTACATCCCCCAAGTTATTTCCGCCCAGAAACTTCAACAGCGGAGAAATTGCTGTCAGGTGCTGTTTAAATTAGGTCACTTGCGGGCTCCATGAGAGATCTTTATCATTGATTATGCCAAGAAATCTCTGAGTCTCGGCATAGGAAACGATATGATCGTTGACAGAGACGGTATTGGTTGTCGATTGGTTGGCAAGTAAATGTCATCAGTGCACCGCCGAATGCGATAAAAATCGGGACAGAAAGGTAATCTGGGAAGAGGTGCCCACGACAAGACAAACTTTGAAATTCGGAACACTGCGACAGCCTCACCGATCCGCGTCCCAAAAGGCAATCGAAGTACTGCTGCAAGTTTTCGATCAACCGACCTTCTTCGGGTCATATGGGATATATGAACGGCAACTATGCTATATTTGAGGCCGTTTGACACTTCGGAGCTCGTCTGTGCCTGCGAAGGTTTTCTTCAATATTCCTGGCAAAAATTAACGTGTAATTAGTTGCAGATTTCACAGCTAGGTACTTGTCGAAAACCATTTTTGTAAAATGTCGATATTTCTGCGCCACGTTGATGCGAATGGGCAGCGTCGTGCCATGTTTAGTAGCAGTGCCTCATGTATGGCCTGAAGGACAATGGCAGTTTGAATTAGGTATCGAGTGCGACTAAACAGTTTAGTTGATTTCAAGAGAAAAAAAAGTAGACTGGTCGCCGGTCGTGTAATGATGTAGAGGAGAGATTACCGGTGGCCTACTAAAGCCACAGAATGAAAATTGAAAGGAATAAAACGCAACCATGGGCGGCGAGAATTTCATCTATAGACGACATTACGGTTTACGCAAGAACAGGACAGTTTCTGTTCACTTGAACCACGACATTTGGAGATTTTCGTGAAAAAGTCTGTTTTGCGGCGAGATTTGCTATCTCGACAACGATTACGACGACAGTAATGATGACACTTCCCCACAAACTTGCTAACATCTTTGGTTTTTCATAACTTCCACCTCAGTACCCATCTAACTAGCTCCCATGCCTGGCATCTGTTCTAGCGCACCTTGACAGTAGACCATTGTCCCTCGACACGATTTTCACATGCCGCCGACAAAAGACATCGCAGGTGAATGCGACAAAGGGACTACTTCGGTTTTTGAAAGAGACGGGATTGGACAAACGGCTGTGAGAGTGATGTCACGTACCATGCCAGATTGATGGACCCCAACGGACGATGTGTGTGTGCTGTGCTATGTGCTCTCTCTCCCTCTCCCCCTTCCCCATCTTTAATCTCCCCCATCCCTCTCCCATGTGTAGGGTAGCAAACCGGTTAAGCTAAACTGGTTAACCTCCCTACCTTTCCTTCTCCACTTTTTCCTTCCTTCCTTCCTTCCTCAACCCGCCGCCGTGGCTTAGCGGCTATGGCGTTGCGCTGCTAAGCATGGGGTCGCGGGATCAAATTCCGGCCGCGGCGGCTGCATTTAGATGGGGGCGAAATGCAAAAATTCCCGTGTCCCCTAACTGGGGGCACATTAAGTATAACGCTAATCATGGTAGTCAAAATTAATCTGGAAGTCCCTCTCTACGGCCTGCCTCATAATGAAATTATGGTTTTGGCACTTAAAATCCCAGAATTCAATTTAGTTAATACTTCTACGATTGTCAGTGAGCGTTCTCATTCGTGCTTTCTCGGGCCTTTCCTTTCTCTGCACATATCTGACGGAACACGGAGTTACCATACACTTACAACTGCCAGTGCTGTTGGAGGATAGTCTTTATTCCTTTTTTTAAATATCTTTTCGCACTTTTGTGTACCTCCCTGTTCTTTTCCCTTTATTTCCTTCTTTCTCTATCTTTCTATCCTTTCTTCATTAAATACGTAATATTTTCTTCAATACTTATTCTCTTTCTTGATCGCCTTCCCTTTTCTTCCTACTGCAGTTCTACACACCTTCCGTCCCCTTTTCCCTTTCCCCAGTGTAGTGTAGCCAACCGGGCTCAGTCTTGGTTAAACTCCCTACCTTTCATTTATCATTTACTCTTTCTCTCTCTTTCTTTTTCTAATACTGCCCTTAAAGGGACCCTGTACCACTTTTTATCGAAGTCGAGAAATTAATTTGAAGTTCAAAGAGACTATTTCAGAAATACTTTGCCGCAGAAAAAAACGTACTTCAATGCGTTCAGCAGAAGCGGAGTAATTTGCTTCTTCTTCAACGCCTTGCGCTGCGAAGGCTACGGTGGAGAGCCAAATCGGTTTACCAGCCTGCGTTCAGTAAGAGTCGTTGTATCCACAATGCTCCGCCTATTGAACGTCACCGCGGAGTGCAGTTCAACTTTGATTATGGATATTCACGTAGAGGCCACTATTTCCGATTTTTGCGCTACGAGTTGCCAAACTCGTTGTCTTCAACGATTCACAGTCCACTCAGCCAGCAGACTCGTCGCGGCCCCTCGTGGGGACCATAGCATCTACGCTACATAGCAGACTGCAGCTACGTGCAACTGTAGTGCGCATGCGCAGCACTTGGTTTGTTCACTACAGGGCTTGCGTGCGCGCTCGCGCTCATATGGTACAGTCTGGCCGTTCTACGTGGTGCAAGCCGGCTGTGCCCTGCGCCAGCTTGACCGACGGATAGAACCCACATCCAGCTTGTGCATTTTGAAGCGCTATCAATAGCTCAATCGGAAGCGAAGTCTGCCATGGCGTGTGTATCCAGGAGCGGCCAGGAGTGAGCACAGGCTGGCAAGCTTGCGTGTGGTCTGACCTTAAGTTCCGCGTGGTTCGAGGCTAGTTGAGTGTTCGAAAACCTGGAGGGCGCTTAAGCTTCATCTTTAAGGTTGGAACGCGATAGCATTCGAAAATCCCTGACTGCTTTTTACGCTTCCCGGCAACTACAGCTTATGTAACGGTCATGTTTTCCTGGAAACGCTGGCGGTGAACGCTACACACGAAGGCGAGCTTTCTGGTTCTCTTATTTCCCACCCCCCTACACACACACGGCGGCCGCCACCACTGCCGCGGATGCGTGGAGGCGAGCTCCATCTGAGTGGTGTTGCAAGGAACCCAGCGAGACGCGCCGCTCCTACTAAGACAAACCTCAAGTGGCAGCAGGAAACAGGGTTTGAGCTCGGCCGTAACAAAATTGTGTTTTCTGGTATATTCAAATTACAATTCGACGCCTGTAGGTTGTGTGTAAACCGTGCATTACAAATGTTCTGACGCATTTTACTTTGACAAATTCAATTATTTCAATAACGTCTATACGCCATACAGAGAGCCTGCGTGGTTCGCGATAATTTTTCTCTATAACGGAGAACGCCGCCGACGCCGACACCGGATTTCGACACGGTACCCTTAACGCTGTCGCGTTAAGTCTAGGCGAAACTAGCGAGTCTCGATGGCTAAGACACCGATAGTGTGGTCAAAGTATAATTTCTAGGTGGGGGGCCGCGACTCAGCTTGAGCAGACGATAGTCGGCTTCTTTCGGAATAAAGTCATTCTTATCTAACTTCGAAAGCAGATTTTCGTTTACTGCAGCTGTTTATCAGACTGCGTCAATAAATACACACAGTAACAGTTGATAGAAGTGCACTGATCTAACACTTCTTGATTGTTGTCAGTTATTGCACAGTAGCAGCCGCGTATGGGGATCTGCTACATTACGAAATAAAGCCGCCCGATAAGAGTGAGGAGAAGGCTTCTGTTGAAATGTGTGCGTTTGAGAAAAAGTTGGCCCCGCGCTCCGCTTGGAGGTTGACGCACCGCTCACAACTGCTGGCTGAGATGCTCGCAGCAGCGTACGTTATCCGCGCACTGCGTTTCTTTTTTTTCACCAAGCCCGAAAGGTGGTTATGGACCCCTTTAATTCCTCCCCATTCCAGTTTCTCGTCTTTGTTCGCACCTTCCTTCTATCTGCGCGATTTCCTTCTCCTTCTGTATTTGTCTCGTTCCTTCCATTTCCATCCCGGGTCTCGGACTCGTTCCGGCTCGACACCTTGGGTCACCGTTAGAGCCTCGGGGCCACGGTTGAAGGGGCATTGCGTGGCGCGGGGCGGCTCCTTACACCGCTCCGGCCACTTTGTCTCCATCAGTGTTTTTCCGCTCCGAGGCGGCGGCGACGGAGGCCGAGAAAAGTTTGCGAAATTAAAAACGACCACTTATCTCGCACAAACACGGGCGGCGGCTGCGGGGCGGATAAATCTCGCACGCGCGCGCTCTCCAGGCTTCCCGCGGGCTCTCGCGCGCGCACACACGCGCGTGCTTTCTGCATGGTAAGAAGCCCGAGTAGCAGCCACGCGCGGTAATTGCGTGCAGTACGGTCAATACCGACGGGCCGGCAGACCCCGTCACGGCCGGCGGCCCGAGGCGGTGAAAGAAAGAGTCGATCTTATCGATACCGGGGACCCGCATACTGCTCTGTTTTGCTCGAACAGTGCACTACGAACACCCGAGTGACCTCTCACGTTTGACCTGGCCACCTTCTCTAGGTTCGACAAAAAAATTACATCAATTAAAAGGCAAGAATTTATAGACAGGCGGATAAAGGCATTGAAACATTGACTCCTGGTCAGGACAAACGCCCGAAACTTAAGAAAGCCACTTGTGGTATACCAGACCGTTACGTGAAGTTTTTATAATGCTAACATGAGCTTCCGAGTTCACGCTATCGCACGCACACATGCACAAGCCATCAAAAAAAGAATAGAAGTTCTCCCTCTCCCCCCGAATCATCTCTAATGGAAGCTCGAATTAGGCTTTGCAGTTGAACATTTCCGCCATGAACGTATGACGCTTATGACGGTAAAGTGATAAGGACTGTATACATGCGGTTGCAATGATTTCACCTTTTCGTCTTTTCTATAGCATTGATCCGGGACTGTGGAAAGGTCACACCACACCAAGGGCCGCGCATTCGCTTACCATTATTGCGTTGCAAGTAAACTCGCATGACTTCGACAACGTCGCTAGCGTCGTCGCTGAGCGGAAGTCTCGTCGCATGGGAGGATTCGACCCGGTGCACATCGATATCAACATACGAGCTTTGGCCGATTCGCCGGCGATAAAGACTAATTGTCTGAATATAGGACGAGATTAAAATTTGGAAGCAATGTGCTTTTCAAGCAGAAGCGTATCCGACTCCTAAAGCAACGCTGAGAGGAATAAATAGGACGATGTAGTTAAGTGTTCAAGATTTGTGGAAACCTACAGATGTGTAATAAGCACACGCTGATGTCTGCTTACCAAGGCATTTTTCACCTATTCAAGGTGGTTTTTACGATTTGGCTACGTGCCAATTCTAAGCTTCTAAATGGAAACAGGATGTTTAATTGCGAGAAACACGGATTATGACGTAATATGGGCGTCATAAACATGTCCATGTCTTAGTCTCACAGTTGGAAAATGATGCTTGACATCTAGGATTTTCAAAGAGGCTGAACAGTGAATAAAGTCTAGCGACTGCGTATATTCAGGCGCACAGACTGCAAGCTTTATCTATACCATATATTATGCTTTAGATGGTTTTAGTAAACACAGCGCTCCAAGTAATACAAACTCCAGATAGGTACATAATCAATAACCAAACTCCAAATAGATACAGAATAGAGACGTTTCTTCTTTTGCAAAATGCCAGCAACAACAGCAAAAAAAAAAAAGTTATCCCTTTGGGCAATGTCATTAGGAATAAAGTCTTAATGCCCTCCCCACGCGTACTAACACCTTAAAGTCGAACTAAACTATTTTCTTCGCATAAGAAAATCTTAGAAGGGTAAACGACATCGCAGTGGGAATGCGGTCATCTGGTCCGCGAATCGAATTCTCAGCTGCTGTAGCACGACGCCCTGAACACCGTGCCACGGCAGCATTGGATACTGCACGTCCATAGCGTAACCTCCGGTTAACGCAGCAGTGCACGCAACTGCCTCGATAGCGAGGTATGCGCCACACCGTCCCGCTTGGCGCGACCGACGCTGCCGCCCGCGGGGGCTCGCGCGATTGCCACGGGACGGCGACGAGGTCCGGCCGAGGGAACACGGTCAGATGCCGGACCGATAGCCGCAGCGCTCGCGGGGTGTGTTGGAGCTGGCGGCGTCGGTCGGCGGTGGCGGCAGCGGATCGGAAAAAACGCGCGTGCGTGCGCGCGCGCCCACTGCGTACGAACGGCAGCTGCTCCCTGGAAGAGGAAAGAACGAAGAAAAAAGAAAGATGTAATAAAACTAAAGTGGCCGCCACACCCCTCCCTGCTCTCCCGCCGGAACACCGCGAGCGGCCGATGTGGTGCGCACGGAGCGGCGCCGGAGATCTGCCCCTGTAGGGGTGTTTTCCCGACACTCAGGCCGGATGTTTTGTTGAGTCCCTGGTTTGTCGCACGCAGATTGGGTTGTAACGCGTGTGCAGCGTCAGGTCATTCGTACTACTTTGTATGTGTGTGTGTGTGTGTGTGTGTGTGTGTGTGTGTGTGTGTGTGTGTGTGTGTGTGTGTGTGTGTGTGTGTGTGTGTGTGTGTGTGTGTGTGTGTGTGTGTGTGTGTGTGTGTGTGTGTGTGTGTGTGTGTGTGTGTGTGTGTGTGTGTGTGTGTGCGCGTATGTGTGCGTGTGTGTGTGTGTGTGTGTGTATTCGTGCGTGTGCGTGCGTGCGAGAGAGTAAGGGATACAGAGACAGACGTTTTCGTCAATGTCTTTTATGTGGTTAGCAGGCCATGTGCGAATAAATCTGTCTATACCTTGTTTTCCTTTGATTCTGGTTTTGAGCCTGCATATGTGCCTTTTGTTTACCTCCCATATCACAAAAGCTTAAGCAGCTTTTTTGGAGGGGTTACGAGAAATGGTGGAATAATAATAAGGAGTAAACGTAGTTGGCAGACACCACCTGTATAAACACGAGTTATATTTTGAACTCAAGCTAGCCCAAGTTCGTGCCAAAATAAGAATAAGCTAGATTCAATAAAGGCCCTCAGGCATACTCCCAAAATGTCCGTAACACCTGTTCGCCTGCGGTATTGCACCAATTTCACGAAGACAAAAAAGATGTTATAAAAAGAAAACAATAAACGTTACCAAAAAAGCAAGAAAACCCTTTATCCCTTAAACAGCTCCGCTCTCTTGTCAGCGCAGGGTGGTCAACTGGAACCTTCGTGGTGAACTTTTATAATTATAATATAATCTATCTATCTATCTATCTATCTATCTATCTATCTATCTATCTATCTATCTATCTATCTATCTATCTATCTATCTATCTATCTATCTATCTATCTATCTATCTATCTATCTATCTATCTATCTATCTATCTATCTATCTATCTATCTATCTATCTATCTATCTATCTATCTATCTATCTATCTATCTATCTATCTATCTATCTATCTATCTATCTATCTATCTATCTATCTATCTATCTATCTATCTATCTATCTATCTATCTATCTATCTATCTATCTATCTATCTATCTATCTATCTATCTATCTATCTATCTATCTATCTATCTATCTATCTCACCCTATTTTTCTCATTTATATGTGTCGGTAACCGTCTCTGCTTGGTAAGCGCCACCGTGGGCCTACGTCGCAATCCAGCGACGGGACCCATTTTTTTTTTTCAGTAGCTCCATTTGGACTCTTCTGGTTTACGAAATAAGTTCAGGATTGAAGCACTGGAACAACACCGGTGTACTAATCCAAGTTTCAATTATTCCGGTATGAAGCTCATCCTTCAGTACTTTCGGGTTTTCTGCTTTCGGGAACACCGTATGTACACAGATCATTGATTCCCATATCTGTAGTCCTCGTTGATATCGAATGCTGGCCTCATCGCCCGTGGAGCCACTTCAAATATTAAAGTGAAGCTTTTTCTTCTTCAATGGCTAGTAAGGTTTTCGGATGTGCTAGTTGAGACGAAGTCCCGCTCGGCTTATATAGCCGTGGACACAGGTCAGCGGAATGTTGTACACAACAGTTAAATTGCTCATAGTCCTGGCCGCTTTATTCCTGGTTACCCTATCTATAGGTTCATTTCGCTTGTAATTTAGGTTGCTTAATCGACTGCGAAACGGGGTCTCTATGGCGCTAGACTAGCTGCACATTATTTCGGTGACGACAGCGGATCCAATAAACGCGGAATTCAGGGCGTTACACTCACGCGTTCACGCAACTTTCTGCCGCTTTCTTCACTGAGACAGCCTTAAGACATGTAGCTTCGAAAATTGTTTCAAGAGCCGCGAATATGTGAAACCATTGCGCATAGTTGTCAGTCGGCGAGAGCTCGAAATGAACGGCCCCACTTCCGCTCGGTATTTCCCTAAGCGGAGAGAGAGAGAACGTGTCGGAAAGCGAGAGGTGCCGGCGCTGTTCACAACATCTGGCCTGGTATTCGGACATGCCTCCTCGGCAAAAGCCTGCGGCGAAGCATCAGTGACTCACGAAGAAACGAACGTGACCGCGTCTTCCGGAGGCGGAGAAACTATTTTCCGGTGGTCACGTGGCAGCGTCGGAAGGAACTTGGCGGCCGCCGCGGGAGGGTTTTTTGGGGAGTATTACGACATCAGGGCCAACCCGGTGCACGAGCTGCGCCCACAGACGCTCTCGTTTCTTTCGCTTTTTTGGCCTCTTCTCGCCTACCGCCTCTTCGGGCGTACATTTATTGCTTTACTGAGACCTCGTGCGGTGCTGCGCAGAATGAAGGTAACCGGAGCGAATTATCGGCGGCCCGATCAGTACCGGCGAGCAGCAGGCATGCCGGCCAGCCGGGGCCGGCCGTCATTAGGTCGACGCCGTTGCCGCTTGCGGGTGATACCGCTTACCGGATCGAACTCCTTCGCTCATTTCTCGGCTGGGCTTCGATAGTCGTGCACAGAGATGGCGAATGTGACAAGCGTCGCGTGGGTGGCTGGCTCGCAGCCACAATCGAAACAAGATTGTTTTGAAATTCGTAGCGTTAAAAGCCGCTCAT
The DNA here is from genome assembly GCF_038994185.2 of Dermacentor albipictus. Classification (NCBI taxonomy): domain Eukaryota; kingdom Metazoa; phylum Arthropoda; class Arachnida; order Ixodida; family Ixodidae; genus Dermacentor; species Dermacentor albipictus. The sequence goes on along the minus strand of NC_091821.1, from coordinate 383,709,448 downwards.
ACGAGATTCATTCGAATGTCAGTTTTCCTTGTGCTCCACGGTTCTTCCTGCTCCACCTCAAGGTGTAGTAAGTCGAACTTCACTTTTTTTAGGGCGCAGCTCTCCGGTTTTTCGGGTTGAGCGTTGGCGTGCCTCCGCCAAATCGCGCGTACGCGCTCGTGCCAGTGCTCGCGCCTTCGTCGTCGCCTTCTTCCACAGCTAGCTCCTATGCCGGTCATCATGCCAGCGTTCCCATATTGTCCCTCCCTTTGCGAATGCGCTGATAGCACGGCCCCCCCTGCCAGTGGACGTGGTGATTTCGGTCTCAAATTCTTTGCCTCAATATATCGCGAAACGAAAACACGTATCGAGTGGCGCTCAAATTTCGCGTTAAGGGGTGTCGTATTCGAGGAACATTTTTGTTTTTTATTGCGATACCACTAATTTACAGGGGCAAACGTAATGTTAACGACAAGAAAAGTATGGTTCCTAACTGTTGATTTTTATTCCGAGCTTTTCTCCAACAGCGCCGTACTGTGGTCCTTCTGTGCACTCTTGTCCGCCTGGCTGGTGGCACAAAATGCGAACATACATACATTCGCAAGACTCTTGAACGTTATACCATTTATCAGATCGTCCTTACGAATCCACTCTTAGAAAGGTCACAATACAGTTAATCTGATGTGAATTTCTGCTAGTCTTTATTTTTGCATCATGGCAAGGTTAAGTATGCTAAGCGAAACGATGTTTGTCAATATGCCGACGCTTCGAAAAAATATTAAAGAATAATGAAATAAACTGCAAGGTACCTAGATCAACGTCCCAGGCGCGTAATTTCATTTGTTATCCCCGTTGCCGTGACCACTGTGTACCAGTAGTAACCCCATGAAACTAATTAAATACCCACAGATGGCTTTCTTCTGAACACTTAGCGCTGCATACCAGTAGCCGAGAAACGATGATACTTTGTTTTTCGCTAATGAATAAATAAATAAATAAATAAACGATAGTAGAGAGAACACCGAGGCAAACGCTTCAACCTCAAGTGCACATTGAAACTACTGACGCTCACCAAGGCCTGTCAACTTCGTGAACCGCAGTAACACATGTGTCTATTTAAGGGCTCACGGCATATGTGACCACGATACAAGTCACTTTGATTTATGTATGTATTTATTTATTTATTTACTTATTTATTCATTTAACAGGTACCCACAGTGCCCGCTGAGGGCATTATTGTAGGGGGGGGGGGGCACAATCGGCGAAAGTAGGTTGATGAGGCTGTACACGATGTGGTACACAGTTGAAATCATTTTACAGAGCACAACAAAAAAGATGATAAAATACGTAATATATAGGCAGGACAATTGACCTCAATAGCATGACAGTAATGGAAACAAGGGCAAGGCTATGCTCCCTTACACGAAAAGGAAACAATGGAGGCGGTGTGGTAAAAATCGGCTCCGGGAAGTTGTTTCCCTCTTATATTGTTTTGAGAAAAAAAAATGCAGTTTTAAGTGTTCATTCGGCACATGTATTCAAGCAGTTTCAAATAATGGTCCTTTTTGGAGGAAATTTAGTTTGGTGCTTCTGTGCAGCTGATTTTTTTTTTCTGTCGCTGTTCGGTCGTTTAAGAGGCTGCAAAAGTGGCGTAATCTGAGGTATTTGCTCGTTGACTAAAGTAAGTGCCACCCCAATGCTTTAAAAATATCGCTCGATCTTCTCGTGACGTTAAAGTAACCTGTCACAAACCGGGTGGCACCGTTTCTGGAAACGCTCCAATTCATCGACATTTAATTCAGTTGCTGGACCCCATGCGGTACGAGCTTATTCGAAAACTGGGCGTACATTGGCTACGCAGGTGGTTTCCTGTAAAGCAGCGGCAGGGTGCTTTCCTAAAATCGCGGCGCACAAAGCTTCACCACCTCACTGGATTTTAGTGATAATTAGTATGATAATTCAAGGAGAGTATACTGTCGATAGGAACTCCTAAGTGCTTATATTGCGCTATACATGTAGTGGTCACTCATCCCATGCAGAAATCTTTAAATAAAAGCTACTTCTTCTCGTAAACCTAATCACACGGCACTATAAAACGTTGAGCTTCATTTTTTTCGTATGGTACACTATGTTTTTACGGAACTGAGGTCTTACGGGACTTGTTGGGGATCTGTTGTGCACTTCATATCACAATATACTGAGCAGTGAACTGTGTATAGCGTGACATGGTTGGGAGATGTTCAACAAGATCATTGATATAAATTGATACGGAGCCCCGTGGAACTCCCGACAAAGCGGTGAAATGGGATGATTACGCACGATTGCGAACGGGTGCATTTTCTTTCGGTTCGATAGATAGGCCTGTAGCCACGTGATTAGGTTGGCGGGCTGGTTAACAAACGAGAATTTCTGAGCAAAAAAAAGTGGGGGCCGCTTAAGATTTCCGTTCAAGAGTGGAACGCGATAACGTTCAAAAATTCCTGACTGCTTCTTACGCTTCCCGGCAACTGCAGTTTATGTAACCGTAATGTTCGCCGGCAAACGCTGGCAGCGAACACTATACACGAAGGCGAACTTTCTGGTAGAAGCGGGGCCTTCTGCGTGAGCCGAAACCGGAAGTAGCGCACAGCTGCGGGGAAAAAAATTACGTAATTTTCAGGTTTTTGTTAGTGTTTCGCACTTTTCATATCTAAGTCTGGGGAAAATTTTGCATAAAAGGCATGCGCTGTGTGTGTTTTGTCTCATGACATTTCTTTATGGGCTATTATTCTCAAGATACCGAAAAATAACTTTGTCAAGAATGTAAGACAAGGTATGAGGAACTTTAGTGTTAGAATGGTGTGGCAATGTAAACCGCATCGGCCGCATGACATATAATAAGGAGTGACATACACATATACCTGAATATATGCGGGAATTTTCGCTCACGGGAATGCCGGCGCCGAACGCCGACACCTGATTTTCTGCGACACGGGGCCCTTAACGCTTTTGCGTTAAAAGGAGTGAGTGTCAAAAGCCTTTCTGAAAGTGATCTATCTATCTATCTATCTATCTATCTATCTATCTATCTATCTATCTATCTATCTATCTATCTATCTATCTATCTATCTATCTATCTATCTATCTATCTATCTATCTATCTATCTATCTATCTATCTATCTATCTATCTATCTATCTATCTATCTATCTATCTATCTATCTATCTATCTATCTATCTATCTATCTATCTATCTATCTATCTATCTATCTATCTATCTATCTATCTATCTATCTATCTATCTATCTATCTATCTATCTATCTATCTATCTATCTATCTATCTATCTATCTATCTATCTATCTATCTATCTATCTATCTATCTATCTATCTATCTATCTATCTATCTATCTATCTATCTATCTATCTATCTATCTATCTATCTATCTATCTATCTATCTATCTATCTATCTATCTATCTATCTATCTATCTATCTATCTATCTACATTTAACAAGCTTACTTGACACATGGGGAACCTCGTTAATCTTGATTACCCTTGATATGGTAAATATTCAGTTTTCTCAAGCGCTAATGAGTAGCAAGCAGTGTCTACTCGTCTAATCCTGGTAGCAAGGTAAATACACAATAATTTCCTACGTGCAAGGCAAGTGATGCCCGCTGAATTGCGCTCGAATGGCTAGCATTATTGACCACAAGAGCGTGGTGCTCAAATGGCAAAAAGTATTGCTCCCTAGTGTAAGGAGTTTTGCAGGCTATTTCGATACGTCATATCAAGACAGATCTGACCACAATTCAACTTATAACAGCACAACGCGGCGACAAAATCCAACGCAAACTACTTTTTTCTTCTGGACCGAAACAGAACGCACATTAAGCTATTTCGCGAGCTTTTGAAGAAAACACGAGCAGAAACCCAAGACTGCTAGTTGGCAATATATCTTTTTACCAGTTTTGAAACCTAAGAAGGTAAATGTAAATCTAGTCACGGTACCTAGGGCAGCATAATGTGGCACGCGTAGAGTTCGGCACGAACGCTGAAGTTCCCCGTAGTTAAGTTAGCACAGCGGCAAAGTAACGTGGTCACACATTTGGCGCTTCTCCCTCGGTTACTTTCTTCGTTTTATGTGTGTCAGCCTACCCAGCGTCGAAAAAGAAAAGCATAATAACTGTTTCAACTCTTCAGCTTTCACGCTAACACATCGCGATGCAGCGCTGCTGTGACGCACGGGCAAAGGAACGATAAGACTTTGAAATCGCTCGCCAGCGCAGAGTATATCGAGGTACGCATTGAAACAAATAATAATAAAAAAACGAAGAAAAAAAACGAAGGCAGCCACAAATTTTGCCCAACGAACGATTATTAAAACATAAACGTAATGCATTTTTCTGGGCCTAAGGGATTTCGCGCCAAAAGCGGCTTTCCAGCTCTCAATTTCAGTGTTTCGAAATGTCGCAGAGTAAGATGCACCGGAGTCCAACCTATGCTGGCAGGAAAAGAAACGAAAAAGCACGATCTGCAGCTGCATGGCTTACATTGATGGCTAGCGAGATCGCGCTTTTTCTATGCAGGCCCCCTTTACTTCAGTTTCAGGGCAGTTCACCGACCTTGAGTAAACCTTTGGTTATAAGTTCTCGTTCTACGTCTTTGACCGAACGCGAACAGCTCATCACCCATTACGAGACCTGGCCCGTAACAGGCCGCACGGTACGCAAGAGACACAGTTTCGACGTTTTGTCCTGAGGGTCTCAACTTTCCCAGCGATGCATGGTATTGAAAGGATGGGTGTCCATATACCTAGCGCTGCATTTTGTCACACGGTCCGTGGCTCAACGTCGCTTTACAAGCGCGCCTATATAGTTAATGCCGTTCATGCATGCGTGCCTCATACTTGCGCGGTCGGGCAGCGAGGGCTTATCCGTTCCGACAATATTCGCAAGCCTAAGCAAGTACGGTATTGCAACAGACCCTGCAGGTCACTGTGGCGTGCTTTTGGACAATTTATCGAGGCCTCCCACTCCAGTACTTTGACCCAAACGCTGCGCTTTTTGCCACCAAGGGTATTAGAGACTTAATCGCCTAGTATCGCCCAGGGGTTTGCGTTACCGCGAGCACTCGCGTGTTGGCAGTGCTGCAGTGACACTAAGGTATAGCTGAGATGGATAAAACCAAGCTCCCGTAACGCTCGTTTACCGAAGTGAACTCTATATTATAGAACACAGTGAAAGGTTATCGCGATGCCATGTCTCGGAAGTTTTGTGCAGTCAGCATACGAAGACTGCTATTCTTCGAAACGGGACCAGGCATGACTTGCACCAAAATTTAATAACGAAAATTTAAGAACGCGTTCTCGTGTGGACTAGGAGTTGTCTAGAGATCCTTTGAAAACGCGTTCTCAAATTTGTTATTATTTTCGTTATTAAATATTCGTGCAAGCCACCTCTGGCTTCGTTTATGTAAACCTAAACCATTCCCCAAATACGAAGAATCCATCTGCCTTATAAATGTGCGAAGCGTCGTGTACTGAACTCGATGCGTATCATGTCCTTCGGGTACTAGCAAAGATTCATGAATGCATAAAAGGCGAGTAGAATGACTTAGTAATCGTACTTTCGTTCCCTTCTCGCTCGAGCTAAAGTAAAGGAAAGTTATTCGCAAAGATTTGGGAGATTCTTCGAAGCCTAACCCAACGTATTCTCTTGTGAAATTCCCGAGCCGTTCACTTCCGCATATATCATTTCAGGCGCAGTAATTAGCTGCGCGGAGGCTCGTGTCGCATAGCATAGCAGCGGGGACACTACGGAGGGTACATTTGTTCTATCTTCCACTAAGGTCTTGTGCGGTCGCTTTTAATCGAATGCAATAACCATGCACCGCTCCTGCGTCCAATGCGCGGGGGACTCATCCCCTGCCACGGCCATTTCAGCAATCTAGTAGTGTCAATTTTGACTCTTCTCCACTTCCAGAACGGGTAACGCCGCATTACTGTTGCCTAACTTTTTATATCTCTGCTGTGCGGTGCGGGTATGTGGTTAATGCGCAATATTTCGCCGAGTTGGGCGAAACATGAATCCATGTTCAGGCACGTTTGCCAGCGGCTCGGTAGCGCGATAATCGAGAAACCTTATGAACGTGGCATGACTTTGTATAGGCTAACTATTTTCTACTCGCCTTAGCAGTGTATATTGTTGTACAAGTTGGCACTTATATGAAAGAGTTAAAACCGTGCTCAAATTTAGACGCGGACGAATGCTATAGAACGGAGGATATGCTCAGTCCATTGTCTTCTTTGTGCTCGCCATGATTTGCGCCCGGCTTAACACATTTCAAGTATGCACTCGCCATTTGACAACGTTCTTTTGTCGAGCGTAGATGCTAGAAAGCAATCATGACTGGTTAAAAGAAAGAATGAGTGACTGAAGATAATACCATGGCGCAGGCACGTACCCAGGATGTCTTCTCGGGGGTGGGGGGGGGGGGGGCAACCCAAGGTAACTTCTATGCAAATGAGGGGGGGATATTTTACTAGTACAAATGTCAATAATGCCTGCCATTGGCCATAAAAACGCGTAAACCCACAAAAGAGAAACGAAATAAGGTGTATTTTACAGGTACGCCTGTGCGATACACCCCTCCTTTACTTGGCAAGCGAGGAACTACGTCAAATGGACTTGCGCAGGAAAGAAGCGCAGGAAGAACACTGCCAAGAAGAAGTAAAGAAGCCAAAGTGTAAAATAAAGTTTACTTTAGTAGAATACAGCTGAAAAAAAAAACAGCAGTCGGCAATCAAGGCACACAAACAGCGCGGAGTTGTGTTACTTCGCCAGTCAATCACAGAAGCAAACAAAATCGTCGTCATGCGGCCTTTTCAAAATGGCGTCGTACTTGATACCTCCGGAGCGTCTGCTATTCTTGAAAAGTCTTTTCACTGGCGGAAGCAATGAGGTGTGCAACAGACATGGACAAATTGCAGGGAGTCTGAGCATTTCACTCTTCAAAAGTCTGCGGTGCCGTTCATTTCACTGCTGAAACCGTTTTACTCGTGAAACTTCACTGCCAACTAAAGTGAAACTTGGCAATCAATATTGGGCGCTATAGCGTAAAACTATTCCAAATTTTTCTATTCCAATTCTGCAATCAGCCCACCGCGATGGGTCAAAAACTTTTTTTGGACCACCCCTACATCACCTGTCTGTCACGCGACGTCACGAATAGAATGGAATGGAAAAACTTTATTTCTCTATATCTCAGAGAGATTGGCGGTGGGCCGGTGTCTTCATGTTTTGAGTCCTGGCCGCTTCACAAGGTCGGCGCCCCTATTCCAGGGCACCGCTGAGTCTTGCTGCCTCGCAGGCGTGCTGCACAATTGCCCGTTGGGCTGCGAGCTCGCTGCTGGTGAGCAGACCCTCCCATTGTTCCGCACTTGGGTTATTTACTTTATGGAATGCGAAATTACGCTTGCATTCCCACGTGATGTGATATAACGTGGGGGTTGTTTCGCACCACGGACATGTATCCCTGTACTGGGTAGGGAACATTTTGTGTAATGTGTGCAGGTTGAAGAACGTACCTGCTTGCAGTCTTCGCCAGCTTACTGCCTCATGTTGTGTGAGCGATGTGTGAGGTGGGGGGTATTTAAGTCTCCTTCCTCTGTAGTGGTTAAGTATTTCTGCATACGTCGGCTCCACCGTTAAGGGGGCCTCTAGGGTTTCCGACTGCCCTGCTCGGTGCGTGAGTTCGCGAACTAGGCGGTCCACCCTTGAGTTGCCCTCTATACCGAAAACCGCCATAGCTGCCCATCTGATATGACGTGTAAACACTGATTATGCATAATTTGACCGAACAAAACAAAAATGGTTATTTCTGATTCGACGCCTTTTTGCCATTAGCTTTCGGCTATTGGTCAAAAGTTTTTGGGCTGCACCCACTTCACCTGCCTCTCACGCGACTTCACAAAACCGCAAAAACTTTTCACGTCAAAGCGACGCGTACGCGTTAATGATGCATTAATATGCCGAACAGAACTGATTTTTCTTCTGAATAGCCGCAGGCTGCCCCGTTCCGAAAGGAATAAACGATGGCTGCCGCCTATCGCTCCGGCCCTGGCTACTAGCCCCTACCGGAGAGCATGAGTTTATTTGCGTTTATTAAAACTTTTTGCGTGGCCGTGTAACGTTTTCGAGAACGTTCGGCACGTTTACGACCTCGTTTTGCCAACTCTTCCTTGCTGAGGATCCGTTTAAGCGTCATTCTTAAGCTTCCGTTGCATGCCACCGCGATTGTCCACGAGCCACTGCAAGCTAAGTGAGAGAAAGTGGACCAATCGCAGACGCCTGCACCACCCTCTTCGTCCAGTTATCGATTTTCAGTGCAATGGCTCGGCCCCATCGAATCCCCCTCTACTTGAGCGTGCTCCTCGCCTCTTGTCAGGCAATTAGATAAGACAAGCCGCTCAGTTAAGGCAATGCCATTCGCTTTTCAAGCAAACAAAAGTGACCTCCTATGAACGAGGGGAGCATTTGATTGATTTGATCAGACAACCTTGTGGGTGACCGGCAGATGCTTACGTCGGTGGTTACGCAAATTCGACGCCAGGAGATTGGAATAAAAACATATTGAAATAGTTTTACGTTATACGGCCCGTAGTTGCAGCAAAGCAAGCATTTTATTTCAGTTCAATAAAGAATTAGGCTATGGCCATTCCACTATAGTAGGCGAGGAGAAAGGTATAAAATTACGCGCTAATCATTTTATTTTTGTAGTTACTGCCTTATTTGGGTAACAGAAAAAGTTTGAGGTACGAATTGTTTGCAGCCTCGTGGAGGAACAGTGGCTGGCGGTTATGAGGGCGTGGGCGGCGCTTCATTGCGGAATTAAGTTGTATCCGACTATAGTAGCGTTTTTTTAATTAGCTGTGGAAGAATTATACAGAAATATATATCTGCGGAACAATCACAGTTCCTTTGGATCCCTCGTTTACTGCTCTAACAACCCACAACCAACCGTCACGCCACAACCGACTCGTATTGTTATTTGAGAAGTTACGTAAGATGCGTGGCTGCCAGACCTGTATAACCGCGTAGGGCGCAGGTCGCTGCGATTCTAGACGTACTACGCCCACCGAGGAAGATTAGAAAAACACCTACATAAGCACAGCAGAGAAGTAGCTACGTTAGGCGGCTCGAATGATAACTGTAGAAGCGTAATACAGAATACACGGAACTGTTCTCCACTTCCTTTTTCTGTTGTACTTCTTTCTTTAAATAAAAAGATGTTGATCCATAAATATTTTCATAAACAACGGTTAAATTTGATAATTTTCGCTTTCCTTTCTGTTTGGCTGTTGCCTTGGCTGTCTCCCTTAGTGGATCGTCTCATTTCTCAACTCCTTGCGACTCTTGTTTCCAGTTGGCAATTTTGAACGAAAAAATCTCTACAATTGGCGAAAATTCAGACGAGTTAGCGGGTGACAGCCTTATTTTCCATAAGTTTAAGGGTTATCGTAGGGTTTGATAATGGACGCTATCTTGTATTATTTTATTTTCCACCTTATCTAACCCATATCGCGGGTATATGGTTCTGAGAATCTGTCAGCGTCGTGGTGAGCCGTTACTAGAGGAAATGATGAAGCAAAAGGAAATGTTAAACGCAATTGGCGTTTTCTCTGGCCGCAACTCGTTCCACGTGCATACAGACCAGCTGACCACGAAACAAATCCCTTTCCTGGTCCCCGGATAAGTCTAAACAAAGAAGGTTGAACTAACGAATCAACAGCGATGCGGGTGACCGTAGAAAAGACGGTGACAACGGAATTTGCATCTCGAGTTAATCGCGCGCGCACCGAATCGATGAGGAAACTGGCCTTCACACCCCGGGAGATGCCGATAGCTACCGCTATCCAAAAGGTGTGAAAAAGGCAGCGAAATGTTGACCACCGAATAGCTGTCAAGTTTCAACATTGATTTGGCGGCGCTTTAGGAATGCGTGGGAGCAGTAGTGGCGTGGGCAAGGAGGGGGGGGGGGGGGGCGCCGGGCCCTTCCGGGCCCCTCCTTGGGTACGTGCCTGCTATGGCGGGAGCGCTGATGTACCACGCCCGTTGTACGGATAGGTATAAGATGAAATGCTGTTTCGCTGTATGTGGCCGACAACAAACGCACCTCAGACTGCGCCTTCCGTTTGATCGATTCCAATTGTAAAAAAAAAAAACAATTGTTTCGCTTTTTGTCTTCGTGAGAGCCTGAATATCGCGAGCGTATCGTCATCATCTTCTGGCCACAACAAGGATAACGGCAGGTGCCTCTATCTACCTCTACTTTCGCTAATCCGACCTGCCGACACATCTCACGCGAGGCTGTTTTTGGTTACAAGACGCGAACGTGGAAAATTACTGTTAGGAAGCTGAGCGATGCAACTTTCATTATCATGCTTTGTAGTAGTGGTAGTAGTAGTAGTAGTAGTAGTAGTAATTAGTCAAGAAATGAATAAAATACATTATGAAGGACGCAGTGGCCGTCTCCGAACCCTCTCCCGTAGGAACCGCGGCGTTTTGGAAGATCGGAAGCGTGATTGTTCCTATACTATGGAGCACGACGTTGTGGGCTCGATTCCCTACGGCGGTGGCCGCATTCCTATACGGGTGGAATGCGAGAACACCGATGCACTCAGGCTTAAGTGCACGCTGACGGACCTCACGTGGGCAAAATTATTGCAAAGCGCCCGACAACGGCATCTCTCAAGGCGCACCTGTGTTGCTTTGAGTGCATTAAGCCTCCCCCCCGCCCCCGTCCCCCTTCACCTCACCTCCCCCCCCCCCTTCATGGATGACTCACTCGCCACTGGCAGATCCATAAGAGGGGTCCAGGACTACGCACACACGGACTAGTATGCGCCTGTGTCACGCACTTCCCTTTGTTATCGAACACGCCACTAAGCAAACGAGCAGCAGCTAAAAACACTTAAGGAGACACCTTTTCGGTGTGCCACATCAAGGTCATTTCAATACCAGCTCGCGAAGTACGACACGATAAGAGTACACGTAGCACTATACTTTGTCTTTTTTTTTTCTTCGCCTAATGATGCCAATGCACGTGAGGAGGCTTGAACCGAGAACCGCTCATGACAGTGGTCTCTTGGCTAGCGGCATCGGAGAAAAACAAACAACAACAACAAAAAACAGATAAGGAATGCGTGCCAGTGAAACGTGTCAGTCGCATCGTTTCGCCCTGTACGACCGCGTGTCGGCTTATTTTTTCCCCACCGCCACACTCGCTCCTTCCACAAAGCGTTCCCATGTCGTCGCCATTTCCGTGTTTCTCGTCCGCTTCCTTTCGTATTTTTTTTTCCCTGTCCTTGCTTTCGCTTAGCCTCCTTCACCACACGCGCCTTCGATTATTCAATCTCTCACCCTTCTTCCGCAGCGACGGTCACTTTCTCGCCGGCCGCCATCCGGGACGGCGGGCGCACTGTTCGTTAAGCCGACCCAGCGCGTTGGGCGGCGGACACAGCTGGCCCTTTGTCATAAACAAGAGGTCTGCTCAAGTGTGCGTGCGTGCAGTCTCGCAGAAACGATAAACAAGGTTGAACTGGGCGTTGGCGCAGGAGGTAACGAATGTAAGCGAACGAAGGCTTTGAAGAAACGCTTTCAGGCCGGCGTATCGCATCCGCGAAGAAGAAGAAAAAAAGAAGCAGCGTTTTGAACCGACTTATCATTCGCAACTTCTCGACTAGTTGATGTCGAACAAATTTCGCCCATCTGGCGGCTTCTTCGCGCTTTCTTGGGGGAACAAATTTGCAAACAATCACTCAATCGCGGCGTCTCGTATGGCACTTTAGACTAGTACCACATTACTTGTAGCAAGATACTACTGACACCTCGGTGGCACTTTTGAGTGAACCCAGTTCTTAGTGTTTCCAGTTGTGACAGCATTGCATTACGCAAAAAAAAAGAAAGAAGAAGCGTGGGAAATCTATGGTGCGCGTTCAATACTATCATAAACAAATTTTCTCTGTTGTATCATGCCAGCGTGTAATTCGCTTAGATGTCTTGTAATGAGGCATATATATATATATATATATATATATATATATATATATATATATATATATATATATATATATATATATATATATATATATATATATATATATATATATATATATATATATATATTGCCTACATACGTTACGCCCAGTTAGCGCAAGAAACCGCTGTTGTAGAGGATGTCTTCAGCTTAGATATAACTTAACCACTTTTTCATAGTATTTCTGAGTCGTCCAGCTAGACCCCGATAGCTTCAACGATGGGCATCGTCAATATGCTCGAGAACTATATTCAATACGTAAAACTAGCGTTACTGGGAGATGTACCATCAATGTTGCCTCATTAAATTATCAAGCTAATATAAATTGGAATAGTTTTCTTTAGAGCATGCATCGCAGTCACCGTGAGAATCCATCAGCCGTAGAAGGCGACAACGCCGGTTCTTGGCTGGCCTTCAGCAGCGGCTGCATGCACGGCGAGCCCGCTGTCTCTGTTGCCGCAGGGCCACAGCTTGGACGGGCGTCCCCTGAAAGTTATGCACCTAGCGTCGTCATTACCATCACACGTTTACAATACCACGTTTACAGTACCATTAACCGCGAACACGTTTTCTCGCAGTTCACGTGCTGCGAAACGCCCAGACATTGAATGGCCGTTGCCATTGGTACGGCCAGTTTGGTGTTTTGCCGAACGCCAGTCATTAAGCGCGCTCGATGGATGAAGTTCCGCTCTACACGACGGTAACTCGCGCGGCCGGAAACTTCCCTTGATCTCGGCACGTGCTGCTGCCTTGGGACGTTTGCACAAGTCTTGGGCGTCCGAACAACGCCGAGCGCTCGTTTCGCTCTACGGACCTGTCGCTTCCACGAGCGACGGCCAAGACGAGAGCTACAAGCAGAGCAGCAGATCGACAACGCGTGCCGCAGCGACGATCTCTTGTCCAGAGGGCGTAGGCGTGTCCCAACAAACGGTCGGGAGTTGAGCCCGTACCTAACTGACCAGCTAGAAGATCGGACAGCCGCTCTCCGCTATAGCGTCCGCGTTGTTCATTGTAGAGAACAAAGAGCGCTGGTGCCGCAATCGGCAAAGCAGCACCGCCAGTCGGGGTTACCCCTCCCCCAGAAGAAGAAGCAAAAGAAAGGAAAGGAAAGAACGAAACTATGGACACGCCTTCTCACTAGCTGTCCCAAGAACAGCGACAACAAACAAGCAAATCTTTGGTCTCCAAGACGGCGCGGTAGCACCGAGGAATGGCGCTTTGTTCTTGTCGCCAGCGATCGCGTCGCTCGTTCTCGGCTTCGGCGACCTCCGCACGTGCGCGCGCGCGGAGCGATCGCTCGCCGCTTCTCCCCCGAAGCTGTCGCGAGTTTCTCCCGGCGCCGGGCGTGGCCGCGGCGGTTCACGGTGCGACCTTGGCGAGGCCGGCACCCCAAGACTGTCCCCTTCTCGCTGTGCCCCTTTCTCCGGCCGACGTCCCAGAGACAAAGTGCACAACCGCTGCTTAACCTCGTTAGTGACGGCGACCGTCCTGCCGGCCTGCCGAACAGCTTCTCTCGTTCTGCCGGCCGGGTCCGGCACGGTCTCCCGTTCTCGCGCGCATTCGGAACGCACTTTTGCTCGTGGCGCGCGAGAGAAAGGAGGCAATCGAACGAGCAGTGGATGAGAGGAGGGGGTCCCGCGGCTCATTCCTGACGCCAGCTGCTGCGGCCAGGTCCGTTGCTCGGCCACCAGCGGCGGCGGCCGGGAGGAATGTGATTTGCTATTGGGTTAATGGGAGAACAGTGTCGATAACAGCGGCAACGGCCCGGCGACAATTGACGCGCTGGCATGGCTCTATTCGCGCGCCGAGCACTACGGAGCGGAGGTGCACCCGTTTCGTGTTTTCTTTTTTTTTCGTGCATTATCCGTCCGTGCACTTTAGTGTGCGTTTGGGTGCTTGTGCGCCTCATAGCTTGCTTTAATATATGAGTTCACTGATTAATTCACTCATCGATTCGTTTACATTATATAGAATATAAATATACGGGGTATGTTCCTTGCTTATACAGAGTGTGCCAGTTAACTTTAGCCACAGTTTAAAAAGTATGCCGATGCGCTCTAAGACGAAGCGATCAAATGCATCTTGCAGGCTATTGTATGGAGTAAGTGACACTTTTTTTGTACACTCTTTAATTGCATAATTAGTCAATATTACTTAACCAACTTCTGAAGCAATGAAGTTACGCAACAAATTCCGATTAGAAAGTTGTAGAGTAGTTTGCAAAACGTCTGATTGAACATTTTCGAACTTACTATCTATTCAGTATTACTTTTTCACGCTTACTGCCAATGCCCATGAAATACAAAAAAAAAGAAGAACGACGTGACATGCCCGCTTGTGCGCCGTGATTGCAGTCCTCTCAAACGTTCCGCGTACAAACGATCATAGCATTTCGCCAGTTGTTCTACCACGTAAAAGGCGACAGGGCAACCGTTATCGCAGCGCAAGCGATAATTGCTGGCGTTAATCGCACAGCCAACGCTTGCGTCGCTGCCCTGTCGTCTCCTAAACGGCAGCACAAGCAAACAAGGAAAGCAAGTAAACAAGAAAAAACAAACAAATAAATAAGTAAATAAATATGTTCTCTCAGCTTGACTGTTGAGAATGATATGATGGTATGATAAGAAACCAGGAGGAGGAGGAGGAAGAAGAAAGAGAGAAAAGGGAATGTTAACAAGAAATGCGTCTGGTCGGCTAGTCTACTCTGGGGGATGGGATACAGGTAATGGAAATATGAGATAGAGAGAGGAGGGGGGTGACGAAGGACGAGGTAAGCTCCCGCATGAAAATGGAGGGCCTGAGTAAGTGAAAGGCGTTCACATAGGCCAGTCGCTTTCTGGACCTTGTGGACCTTGTGAGCTTTGTCGGCCGACGAGCGATGGGGACGGTCTTCAAGTACCACCTGCACGGACAACGGCCGATCGTCCAGACGTCGCAATGCGATAGATAATATTTGTATTTCCCACTGAAATTGATGACAGTGGCGCAATAATTGTTCGATGTTCTCTTCGCCGCATCACTGTCGCACGCAGCACTGTCGGTCAGTCAAATCAAAGTACTGTATGCCTTCGTGAAAACTACTCCTAACCGTAGCCGGTATAAAAGCGATGCCTCACGTCGGTGAAGACCGGGCGGAGGTCGGGGTTCGAGCGAAGAGTTCAGTTTGTGCAACCTGGTGCGCCTTGTATTTGGGGTGATCCACTCTGTTAAAGAGAGCTCGCGTGCCAGGTGACGGAGCTGCCTTGAAGAGAGTGAAATTACAAAGGCCAAATAGACATACTGTTTTTGTATTCTAATGCGCTGGACAGGCAACATGATCAGCCTGTACTACTTTGCTATCTTCTTCACTAGGCTAAAACACACTGACGTTTGAGATGCTGCCAAGGCCATATACGCCTATCATGCTACCTCACCCGACAAACGCTATGGACAAGGTGACCTACTCATGCACAGTCCACGGGCAGTACACAGACAAGGCACATATTTACGGTACAGTAGCAGGCAAGGTAAATGATTCTTTCTCAAAGAGAGGCAGTTGCCGTCGCGAGCTGTGCATGTAGCCGTGCTGCTACTCCATTTGGTTATGCGGTCCGGAGGAGGCGACGCACGAAATGCAATCTCGGCGGCCGTCATCATCGCTTGTCAGAACGTTAAAAATGCGCCATCAACGCAATTATTGCGTGAATGCTCCTCGTAAAGGCTCACCGCGTCATACGTTTGCCTGCAAGCATGGTGTGACAGACGCGGGAGAATATGAAAAAATAAAAAAAATAGGAAGGAAGAAAAAAATTGCTCGGGGAGCAGTATTGTGATTATCACATCCAGTTTGTCTACGAGTGACAGCGTCGGGACTCACGGTTTTCTTTTCCCTTCTTTATTATCTTTAGTGTGAACTGAGTTAATTATGCTACTGCGCCAGCGTCCTGAATTAAAAATATAGAAATATTCGTTTGAGACATGTACATTGCCTGGCAGAACGCTTCCAATGCCAACATTACTTCCCTCTAAGCTCTACCATTTTGTCCAAAAAGACCTGACTTACCACAGGCTTTGTATGCACAGCAAAATATAGGCAATTTTATTTTATGAGTAATCCTCTTGTCATTGAAATGCGCAAATTGTACGATCCTCGCAGTCATTTTCATCGCTGTCTTCGTCCTCATCCTCAAAAAAAAAGAAAAAAAAAGCTTCCAGTCTAGGCGAGTCTGTGAATGCGTGGGTCAAACAATTATGCTTAACTAAGAAAGCACTCTGCAGTATTTATCGATTCCTTCGCCTCTGCATGAACTCGCAAATACTGCTTCAGCAACAGCCACTCACCACTGAGGCCTGCGATTTTCTCAAAAACAGACGTTTGTTATGCGCACATCCTCTTTTGACCTGCTACATTACTTCTCGCTGGTGCCTTCGGAATACATGCAGCTGACACCACCATTCAGATTATGTGTGACGCACAAAATCAAACACAAATTACTTATCACTCAACGTTGCGCCGAGGCATGAACTTGGTCCCAAGTGGAAAGGGTAGGAGAAGCTTTTTTTTTCTTCATGTTTTAATGGTAGCGCTGATGATTAAGGAGATGGCCTAACGGTGACGACGACGCGATAAGACTGCACGACACCCCGACGAAAGTGTAAGGCAGATAGAGAGAAAGAGAGAAAATAAACTTTATTTGCTCTAGATGTGGGGTTCTGCAGAGCGCCTGTGGATGGGTCCCCAGTCCAGCGACCCCGCGGCGGTAGCGGCTCGTCTGGCACGTTCAACCAGCCAAATCTGGTCTTCCGTTTCCGACTCGGAGCAGCCTCCCACTGCTCCGGCATGGCGTTGTGTATGATGCTTACTGCCTTTATATTCTGGCATCCTCATGTTGTATGGTATAGTGTGGGTTTCTCACCACACCAGGGACAACTGTCTCCGTATACGGTTGTGTGTACAGTATCTTATCGTAAATAAGTGGACATGGATATGAACTTGTACGAGCTGCCGCCAGGATATCGATTACTCCCTGTCTAATATTCTCGCGCTCTGTCTAAGTTCTTTGTTCCTTGTCTAATTTCTTGGTGCAAGGGAAACGATGAACGCACGGAGCAAAAACTTTTCTTTTTGGAGTTGTGTTATTGAGCGGAATAAGGGTGGAAGCGAACGATGTGGACAGGACAAACGCTGCGTGAACCTAGCACTTATTGTTTCCACTTGTGACAACAATGCATTACATAAAGAAAAAAAAAGAAAGAAGAAATGAAGTAGTGCGCGTTTATTATTATCATAAACAACTTTTCCCTGTTGTACTATACCAGCGTGAAATTAGCCTAATGTCTCTTAATCAAGCCTAATAGGCTTGATTATACCCAGGAATTACTGCCTTGTGAGCTTACGACTGCTGTTGCAGTAAAATGTGCACTATACGTTTTCAACCTTACCTCCGGGGTTTATAGAACCAATGAAATTTCCACAGGGGCCCCCATAATACTTTCGAAACCTTCGACAAAGGCTGCATTGAAGCGCACCTCGATTGGTAAGCGACCTGCCCCCTCCCACCCTCCCCCATTTTTCTTGAACCGCAGGAAGTTCGGGAGCACGAAACCTGAGAAAAACCCTAGAATCGGAAAGTTCAGCGGGAACATCTCCGTGCGACTGCCCGCACTTCTACCAGCCGCGAAGGCTCAGTGGCAGGCGTTGCGATGCTGCTAAGTAAGAGGTCGTGGGTTCGATTTCTCACCGAGGCTGCCGTATTCCGATGGAGCCGCAAGGAAAGAAACCCTCGTGTACCGTGCTTCGAGTGGACGATATAGAGCTCCAGGAGGTCAAAATTGATCTTGCGCCCTCCACTGTACAAGCACCCTTTATAATTCATGATCCACAGTGCAGCTTCGGGATGCCAAACTGAATTTTCTTTTACCATATTTCTAAACTGAATTCCTGGCTGAATGCACAACTGTAAAAACATTTTTTTTCTTTTTCCTTTTCTCTTTTTGCTCTTCCACATTCCGAAAACATTGCGGTCGGCTGGGAACTGCGCAGAGAACGAAATCGAGCCCGAGCAAACGCAGCGCTGCGTTGGTCGACTGTCAATTTCTTCCGATTTTCATCGCCGTTAATCGAAATTCCTCGACAACTTCTCGTCTTCTGCCTTCGCTGATCAATAGATGACTCGCGAAAATGTCAGCCAGTGCCGTAGTGCTCGAAGAAGGCCAGGGCTATGCTATTTCGACAGTGCGACGCGACCGCAGCGACGTGGGTCACTCTTGCGTCTTGCACAATGCGACGAAAATGACTTAGCTGTCTATAGCGCGGCGCTATTCGACGCCACAGATCGACCGCTGCCCGAAGGTTTGGTTAGCGCTTGGAGAAAAGAGGTCAGGGACCGCTGACACCACCTCAGCATCCATGGAGACATATACGCGCTATCGAATGGCAAGCTATTTCGGTGACACTCCAAGAGAACGTCTTCGAGGCGAGATTGCGCGACTCGTTCTGCTTACAGGGTGTCAATGTCTCGAGGGGTAGTTGTTCCTAAAAGTACAATTAAATGATGAGCGCGTAACTGAAGATCGCGAAACGCTGTTGCTGATGCGGGCATAGCATTATTTCGACGTACACAGCGTCGGCGATGTTGTTCCCAACGTGTCGTCTCAAAGATACGAAAACTGCGCAGTGGCAATCGATGGTCACGACAAAGTCAATTTCGCGTTTCCGATTATTTCTAACCGTTTTTGTAAACACACGAAAATTCAATGGAAAGGTGAAGCAGCTTTATCTATTACGTTCTTGTCCAGGGCACCACGAAAGACACGTTCGGGCGGCCTGTTTTTGGTTGTCTCGTGAACTTGCCGAGACATTTTGAGAAAGTGTTACTTGCGTTCTACGCATGGCGCGATATGCTGTACGGCTAATAACACGCCTGCAGCCG
This sequence comes from Dermacentor albipictus, assembly GCF_038994185.2. Lineage (NCBI taxonomy): Eukaryota > Metazoa > Arthropoda > Arachnida > Ixodida > Ixodidae > Dermacentor > Dermacentor albipictus. The sequence goes on along the minus strand of NC_091821.1, from coordinate 383,690,479 downwards.
TGGCCATGAAAATTTCGCGGAGGCTTGCGCCGTTGTCGCTTCAGGGATTTCGTGCGCAGCTCGACTGGTGTTTGCGTGGCTGCACCAGCGTGAGCTTATCCCTCTGTTTTCGCCTTAAGTCCGTGCTCGACGGAGCGAACTACTGCGTTAATTCCGGCCTGGCGAACCTGAACGCTGTCGCCTACAACTAACTTTGGCGCGGTGTTTACATAGGTTAAAGGGACGCTAATGAGGGGTTTCGGTTGTGTTTTCAATGGCACCCTTTCTTTTTGCTTTACTTCTCTAGTGGCTACGCACGTATACATACGGGAATCTTGCGCTCAGCCAGTCACTCTATACCCCGAACTTAATTTTAGTTAAAGCACTGGTCTTACGGATAGCTAGCGCATGGATAGAGTAGTAAAATGGGATGGTTTGACAGCAAGCTTTCAGATATTTGTACCGGAATTGGTATTTCGTTATGTTGATTTGCTATAGTAATATCATGATATTTGTTTATAAGAGCATCGAGCAGGGAGGGATAACTAAGCAAAGTTACGCAGCATATGAAGTGCCTAATATATTTATAGACGGTTGGTGGTATGGGAAAGTTCTGCAGCTCGAAGATAATTGTTGCTGTATTGAAATGAGATGCCTTTGAGACGAAGAGGCAACACGTAAGGTTAGTTAAATTAAATATGAAGTGTCTAATCTTTTCATACATGGTTGATGGCATGGGGAAGTTCTGCAGCTCGAGGATAATGTCGGAGTTTTGAAATTAGACGGCTTGGTGAGCATCTAGGCTATGGGTCTTAAAATATTTTGGATCAGTATTTAAATGACGGTCAATGATTCCTGCATAACAAGCTGCTGTGACCGTCTTGTGCTTAGAAAAGACTGAGGTGTTCTTGCGACACAAAAACGAGATAATAAGAAATCACAGTAAGATTGCAGTAGGAGCAAACATGAATTGCCTCCCCCCCCCCCTCCAATTTCCCACCACATGTTGCTCCCTTGTTCAAAGTTTGCGATATTGTTTTGGCTTTCCTTCTGGCGAGAATCTCCGACTTGAGTACTTTTAAATCACTTTTGCTTTTGTTGCATGCTATAGAACGAACGTGCAGTGAATTCCATTTCTTTACATTACATAACCAAGATGTACTGAGTTTAGAGACTTGTTCGAATTTCTGATGCCTTTTCACGACCCCCAGTTAAGCTTTTGGTTGACTTTTTGACGAGCAGAACTGACGAAACTCCGTACAGTGGTTTTTAGCGATGGACTGCATGCGAACTGTATTTCTGTCTCTCAGCCATTGTGCTTGGCCTTCGTGGTTCGCGTGGGCTCTCACTATTTAGCAATGACGGAAACAAACGAGAAAAATCAGTGGGGAAACTAAAGAACGCGACCGTCTGTTCGAGCTCGGGTTTGATCGCGTGCGCCCAAGCGAAATGCGAGTTCAATATGAGCACCGCACACCCATCAATTATTATGTACTCCGTGCACCCAAGAACCAAGAAGGGATCGAATAAACGAACGATTTCTTTCTTTTCTTGTTTCTTTCGGAAGAGATACCACCCAGAACTGCTCCTAAAATGAGCGAGCAGTGGTTACAGTCGTCGTCTTTAAACTAAACCTAACTGTTCGAGCTTACGTGCCAGCACTGCAACCCCTGCCTGCAGAGTCGCGTGCGAGCCGTGAGAATTGCAAATTAAGCCCCCCACCCTAACGAGCGCGCCAGCGCCCGGTTGCGCGCGCGTGCGTGCGACCGGACACTCGTGCCAGGGGAGCGAGCTTATAAGGCATGACCAGTAAATGTATTCGATTGCGACGACCTTGAATGCCCCGCTCTCACCTTTGGACATTTGCTGTCTGTCTGGCTTTTGACGCCATTAAATATTTCTTTTTTCATTCTTTCGTTTTGTTCCGTTCCTCTGGCCTCTGGTTTCGGTCGCAACGACCTTGCGCAGGCGGGGCACTTCGCGTCCACATCTTAAGGACATCGGCGCCGCTGGCCTCCTACCCCGAACGGCGAGGAGTTAAGGGCGCTTATTTTAATTAGGCCAGCGAAATGCAAAAGCGGACGCGGTACGAGCGCTAGATAGACCGGCTGTGTGCTGTCCACTTCGGATTTGTTTCGTAGATTTTCTCTCCCCCTCCCGTTTTCTTTTCTTCATTGTGTCTAGAAACGCTTACGGTCCACGGTCTCCTTCTTAACGGCTAACTTGCGACCTGCTACTGCTGCTAAATTTAGTTTTTTCTTCCGCTTCTCTGTGATAACTTCTATTCTTTTACTCAGGTTCAAATGCGGTCTCCTTGTAGTTTCGTTAGCAGTTCCTCTACAGCTGACCTACACTTTGCACTTGTGCGATAAGTCGTCGCTCGCAGTTGGCGCCATTAAGGTTACACCCGGCGCTCAGGGCGTTGCCACTCCTTTCCGGTTACGCCTCCGCACCGTGCTGCCTCTCCACGGCGCCAAGCGCTGTGCAAGCCGCGAGCCCTTCTACGCTTCCTCCTCGCTGAGTGAACCGAATTCGTTCGCTTGCTGCTGCTGCTGATTGTATTATTATTTTTTTGAACGCCGCAGTGGTCACTGCAAGAGATCTATGGTATGGTGGCGGTCCCTAGCGTCTAGCGCGAAAATAAAACCGCTCGTCAGAGAGTGGACGGTGATGGCGATGCTCCGACTGTGGGGCCTAGGTGGGTTTAAAATGCCTCGAGGATTGTAGTGCACGGTAGCTTGTAGAGAGTTCATGTTTGGCAATATCACAGACATGACACTCAATTGTTGATGCAAGAGCAAAGCATTTATTGCACACGTCAATAACACTGTGTCTGTTCGTGAATAAGAAAATAACTTGTTATATGGAAGGAATATTGCTTCCTTTATATTGCTTTTTTGAGAGTGGACAAATGTTTGGACTGTTGTGCTGGACTGTTGGACTGTTGTGTTTGGACTCCGTTTAGTTCATACCAGAGTTGGAAGGAGCGCCGTTTAACAATCACGGAATGTTGTGTCGCAGGAGTGCCTATATACGAGAAAGATAGCCATCGGCTTTTTATTTCGGAACTCTTACCTGGGGGGTCAAATGAAGCCTTACAATACATTCGGAGCAGAATTCTTGTTGTAGATTAGCATGTAGCGCATCAGTTTTGCTGGTGTGCAGTCCTGTTCAATATGAGCTGCAACAGGATGCCCCTGGTAGAATAAGTGCCAAGGCTGCATGGTGTCAGGATTGGGGGCTCAATCCCATCGCTCGTGGTCCATTGTCAAGATTGGAGTCCGGCATGAATTCGAAGGTAGCTGGCCCATGCCGTCGTCCAACTTATCCACGCTGAGGACGTTGATGAAGGGAAGAACTGCTTCTCATCGAGAACGAGGAATATGGGTTTATTTACAGAAATTAAATGTCTAACATGACTGCTTGAGAAAAAGAGTGTCAGTCCAACATGACTGCATGAGAGAAGTGTATCAGTCTAACATGACTGCTCAAGAGAAGTGTATCCAGCATTCGCACAACAGCAGTTTTTATACACTCGGTCCGCCGGCCATACGAGGCGGCGACTGTTCGCTCACTCCTCGCCAACTTGCCGCCGCTCCGCAGAACAGTTTACGTACACAAAGGCACACACATTCCGATGCCCGACGCCGGCGTTGGAGGGGTGCCTTTCCGGGAAGTATCGGCGCCAATCGTGGGTAGCTCGTTGTCTTGCGTCTGGTCGAGGCCTGGGAAGCAACATAAAACGGCTTTCCCGCGGCAGCTTGTTCATGCGTAGCAGATCAGGTCCGCGCTGGAGACCTCCGGCACCATTGTTCGCCCACCGAACTCGTTCCGACACAATGGCGATGGGGCTGGTGGATGGAGGCGGATTTCAGCACAAAGCCCGCTTCTTCGAACGCCTCCTAGCTGCAGCGAAGTAGAGTGGGGGATGCGCGTCTTGTCCCCTAGTCGTAAGTGGGTGGCAATTTTGCCTTTCAGCTCGCCATTCTTAACAATGGTAGCACCGACGTAGATACACACCAAATTTCTTAATAAATACCAGCAACTGAAAAAAATATTTCGTTCTCCAATTTGGCGTATGTCGGCGGCACCAGGCAGTATGCGAGCCCCTTCGACTAAGATCATCGTGTTGCAGCTCATATTGAACGTGACTATGCATTGCTGCAGTGACTAAGTATTCGATCCCTATTGGCGGTAACGGGTGAAGTATTGCTTGCATTCGCCGTATGGTGAATGTGAGGATGACATCGGCACGATAACGACACGATGGCGGCGGTGGTGCTGCGGCGGGACGGACGGGCAGCCAAAGCAAACCCACTTATAAGCTCTCAAAGCCGGTCGCAGTAAGACGAAGACAGATAGCTCGGCTAGGTCACGGTCGCTAGACAGAAATAATCTGCTTTTTCATCAAGCGCCCAAGTCTTAACGAAGGCACCCACACAGCCTTAAAGCTGGAAACAGTAAACTACCCGCACAGTAGCGCCAGGGAATTTTCCAGATACAAGGTGCCACAGGGGCTTTGAAATATTTGCTTATTATCTTCAGCTAAGGAAATCCCAGGACCAACAGGAAGGGTAGATGGCAGGCACTAACGAGCCATAACTGGCGATACGCGCTCAGCGAAATCCCTGCAAAGGAAAGAAAATAATCAGCGCACTTCGGAAGCAGCACTATATGACGAAACTTTCACTGCATGTTTTCAAAATAAGAAACAAAATCAGTTTTGTTGTGATTAGAAAGTTTACAAGATGTTGATATACAAAAGGAGGTCCCGAAGTCAAAGACTGCAATGGGACCTCCTTTACAAACTAAACGTAATAAAACACATATCACAGCAATTTCAAAAAGTCGTTAAAATGGAAGAATTACAGGTTTTAGTATGCATGGCATGACTAAAGAATTACATGTGCATAAGTAAGTCATATACAGAAGCACTATAACATAATCTCGTTGACGACTAATAAATTAACAACATAAGTGACATGACGCACACAGCATAATTTACGAACTCAACTATATATGTATGGCAAGGAACACAGAAACCTAGTGGTATGACAATGAAAATAAATGAAGGCACCCTGAAAGAATGGTTGTGAGTATGAACTATAGGCATCAGCATTAGACAGAATGTTTTATTTTATTTGTTTCTTGAATTCGTGAATTTTAAGTTTGTTTATATCTAGTGGTAGTGTGTTCCACAATGCGACAGATAAAAAATGGACGCTCTGCTTGCCATAATAGTATTTGTTTTGGGTAAAATGAAGTTCCTATTTATTGCAAACCTGGTAATATTAGTATATATTAGAGAAGATTGTGGTATCAAGCTATAGCATCGCGTGTAATTGATTTGAAGGAACAAAAAGGTACCGAGGTTATATTTAACGAGTTGTGTGACTGAAAGAATGTGATTAGCTCGCAAAAGATATGAGGCGTTGCGGTTGCATGGGCTAAATGTAGTTATCCTAATAGCCTGATTCTGTAGGATTTGTAATGCGTTTAAATGGGTTAAGTAAGTGTTTCCGCAACAAGTAATGCAGTAGTTAATGTGGGAATGAATAAGTGAAAAGTATAATGATAGTAACATTTGGTGGTTAAAAATGTTTTGTGCCTATAGAAGTACCCTGATCCCGAATACAAGCAATCTTCTCGTTTACTTTGGTTAACTGTACAATAAATTTAAGATTTCTGTCTGCCTTTATGCAGGATAATTACAGAAAAAACTTGCAGGGATGGCGCGAAGAAAGATAGGAGCAATGGAGTGAAGTGTTCGTCGGTGGGAAGTGAATAGAACAAATTTTGTTTTCGACAGGTTTATCTGTAGCTGGTTAGTATGACACCACTCCAGCAGGCTATGTAAATCGCCATTAAGGTTAGATACTAAAGTTGTAAGACATTTATCGGAGTTAATGATAGTAGTATCATCTGTATAAAGGATGCATTTCGAAGAAGAGATGCAGTTGGCATTGACATATAATAAAGATAAAAGCGGACCCAATATGGAACACTGGCGCACGCCAGTATTAGTGAACATGGTTTTAGAATGTGCGCCTGAAATGGTTGCTACCTGCATTCTGTCTGTTAAGTAATTTTGTAGTAATAAAAGTGCCGGGCGGGTAATTCCTAATGATTCAAGCTTATGAAATAAGATGCGTTGATTTAGTTTCTCAAACGCTTTGCCTAAATCTACAAATACTGAAGCTGCGTAATTGCCTTCATCGATAGCGAGTTTTAGTTAATCGGTTAGCGCAACAAGAGCAAGTTCGGTCGAGTAACCCGGGCGAAAGCCGTTTTGGAATGGTGAGAGAATGTTAAATTTTGTAAGGTAATTATTTAAGCGTTCTTCTATAAGCTTTTCAATTACCTTGCTAAAAAAGGGTAGTACACAGATGGGGCGACAATCGGAGATAAAAGAGTGGTTACCTGTCTTAAAAATTAGGGTGATCTTGCCTTGTTGAAGTTCCTGTGGGAAACTGCCCGAGTTAAACATTCTGTTAATTATGTCTGCAAGGATACCAGTTATTAAGGGGGCAATTAATTTTACATGGAAAGGGTGTAATTGGTGCCAGCGCCGGTAATTTTCATATTGTTTATAATTTTTAGAACTTGCTGGGATGTAGTTGTAAATAAAACGAAAGGCTGTAACAGGCGCTGGGGCAGGAGATTGTCATGCGCAGGTGTCTGTCGTTCACTGCTAAAGAAGAAATCAGCAAATGCATCGCCTGTTTCTTTGGCGGTCTTGTACACCTTACCTTGATGAGCAATTCTTGTTATACTTTCGCTATTATTTGCCCTATTTAAGAAGGAGTTAACAACTTCCCATTTCTTTTTTACGTTTTTACCGCATTCCAATATTTTTCCTTCTTACCATGTTTTCTTAGCTTTTTTCAATGTGGCAGAAAGCTGGTTAGAAAACTTCTTGTACCGAATGGCTAAATTCTTGTTAAATGGTTGTCTCTTGGTTTAATCTTTTGTTTTGCTTGTTGGCTCGCAACATTTGCAGCGTTTTGTGTGCATAGATAATGTCGGAGAAGAGAAATATGCGACATCAGCTAGAGAGGCACCAATATTTCTTTAAACTAAATAAAGGGGCAGGATCGGAGTGCATGAGGTCATGTACTGCATATTAAAGCTAACCGACTGCCAACTATAGAGCAACAAAGTGGGTGCCACGACGAAAGGAAATGATGAAGAATTCGACGAAATGATGAAATAAGGAAGTTTGCAGGCTAAATATGGAGTTCGTCGACGCAGGTCAGGGGTAACTGGAGAAGTTACTACTTCTTGTTAGGCCAGTTGGTTCTTATTATGGTGTAATTGGGCGCAAAACAAATTTAAGTAATACCAGGACAGAAAAGACACGCTTTCCTGTCCTGGTCTTCAATTTGTTTTCACACCGTAATAACTATAACTGAATATGTCCAGCAGAGAGTCCCTTCCCGCGTTGGATATAATCAGGACGACGATTTGTTTATTTATACTTACTGCCGTTCTCCCTGGATATTTTACCAAAGCAGTTAGAGAAGTAATGAGATCGAATAGACTGGCAAGGTCACCTAAGAAGCAGCAAAACGGTGCAGCCAAGTACTAATTAACTTGATTAACGAACAAGTTCAGAGTTGCCTGCAGCGTTACGTCATCAATAATTGTATTTCATGCTGATGATAATGATAATTATGATGTTAATGCAATACATTGAAAAGCTAGTGACGTATATGGTCTGCGCATGTCGCTGTGTTTAGCAGCAATGGTGTACCACTATTCCAGAAATGCAGTAATTTACAGAAACGAACACCTCCTTTGGCCGCGTAGCGACAAAAGCCAACCGGGAACTATTTCCTCCACACTACAGCAAGAACAGTTAGCCAGAGTCGCACCACCAGAGGAAGCAGGCGTCTTATTGCGCTATACACGAACAAATATTACAAGTATTGAAGCACAACTCGTTCCATTGTTCCAGTTCCTGTTATGTTTCCCGCATGTCAACAACGCGAACTTCTATTGATGCTCAGCAACATCTGCTAAGAACGAGCCTGCACCAATAAAAATAAATGTATAAGTAAGCATAATGATCTGCCCTGGTACGAAACTAACCTTACTAATATAACAGAAATGTCAGTAAATATAACGAGTCTTCATCCCGCTTCGTTAACTCTTGTACTTCCCCAAATGGTCTGATCGGCATTAAAGACACCTGTGATAATAAAAGGACCAGGATATGATTTTAATATGTGTTTTAGTGTTTTGATGTCAAACGGGCTTGATGGAGATAGGTAAGCACCTGCGAGTGCAAAGACGAGCTTTCTATTTTTGACTGTTAGGCAGGCATACTGATTGCCGTCATGAGCTTGCACAAGCTGGACGACGTAAGTAAGCTCACGGCGAATGAAGACGACAACCTTGCTACTTTCATTGTTGCTTGAGGATGTAATTGACTTGTAGCCGCATAATTTGATCGGATGGGATAATTTTGGTTTGCAGATAATGATGACTTGAAAACGGTTAACATGCACAAATTTGCACAACTCCCCAGTTGAAAATGACAACAGAGGCTGCCTTCAGTACTACAGAAATTTATGTTGTACAATAGGATTTTTCTGTAGTAACTACAGATTCCTGATGGAACGACAGATTTTTCTGATGTACAACAGACATTTCTTGTTGTGACTACAGAAGTACACTCTGTCGTATGTCTGTTGTTACAACCGAAAGCTGAAGCTCTACAACCGATTTTTGTAGTACTAGAGAAAAATTTGTCATCACGACAGGCACCCTGTTGTCCCAACAGAAATGTTCCCTAAGAGGAAGCTTTAGCGCGGGTGCTCCTATCTAAATACATGTAAAAGGAGAATTCGTTTTTCTCGGCAACCACTGCACCAAATTTGACTGGGTTTGCTGCATTTAAAAGAACTTAAAATCTAGTGACTGTTGGTTTCGAATTTTTGAGTTAGGTTGTCAATTTTTTATAAAAAATTGACGAAAATAGCAAATTTTCAGAAAACGAAACTATGAAGTTTACAACTCTGTAACTCAATAAGAAAAAATGATATCGAAATTCTGTGAATTGTATCTGATAGCACATCTAAAGCGGACAAAATTGATATGTTACACATGAACCTCAAAAAATGTAATAATATGTATTTACAACTTTTGCAGAACCCTCGTAAACAATGTAACAAATTCACGTAAGATGTAAAATGACATATAATATTTGTCCGCTTTGAATGATCTAATGGATGCCGTTTACAGAACCACGATATCTGCTCTTGATGCAGAGCCTTTGGATTGTAAACTTCATGCTTCTATTTTTTTCAAACTTCTGAATTTTTGAAAATCTTTCTAACAAAATTCAAGCCCTAAATCAAAATTCTGCTTCCAACAGTCACTAGAATTTATCTTACTCTCTCAAATGCAACAGATTTCATCAAAACCCGTCCAGAGGTTATCTCAGAAAAACGTTTTTGCGTTTTTACATGTATTTGAATAGGCCGCGTCGGAGTTGGGCCCGAGCTAAAGCTTCCTCTTAAGTAACCCGACAAACTTCTGTGGGGCTACAGAGAGCTGTTGAAATACTGCAGAAGCCTATTGTGGCAACAGGCTCCCAATTGTCACAACAGAAGTGTTCCTGAAGTAATGCGAGCAACTTCTGTTGTACTACAGAGAACTGTTGTTGTACGACAGATACCTATAGTCGCAACATGTACCCAATGATGACAACAGAAGTGCACTGGAATTATGCGATGCGACAAGATTCTGTAGTCGCTTCATTTGTCTCTAATCATGACCTCTTCCTGCTGATAGGCGCTAATCCTACATTTCTACGGGGTACAGTGTACATCAGCTGCCTGGACTTAACCTTTGTATCACGCCGCTTTGCCACACGCATTAAGTGGTTTTTTGACATTGAGACGCATGGGAGCAATCACATCCCCATTTACCTTAAGATCGACGGAATGTCTAATACTCATCCACCTAACACACTACGAATAATATGTTTAAAAATCTACTGAAGGATGCTTGTCAGAAATGTCCCTCATCTGGACTGCAAGAAACTATTAAAGAAGCGGCGCAGAGTGCCATGCTCACCGAAGAACTCGCAATTCGACCTGGAGCTGGAGTGACATTGCGCGATTCATCGTCGCGCCGAACAACGATACCAACGCACGAGGTCCGTTCACGATTTAAAGGACAGGCCATAGCACTCTAAAGAAGATACAACGTCGCATGGATAAACTGGAATCCGAGTGATGGAGAAAATATTGCGAGTCCCTTGACACCCGTAAACCATCGTCTCAAATATGGAGAACTGTGAGAGGCCTACGTTCTATTCTGGAACAACGCTTCCCATTGAAGCCCGTAGCGCTCTTCCAACGCCGACAAAATCTCGACGTAGCGTAAAATATTTGTGCTATGATTGCAGGCCAGTCAACGGGGAAAAGTTCCCTTACGTTTAACTACGTACCTTGTCACACGAGATTCAAGCATGCATCTACTATTCACCACTTAAGAGCTCGACGTGGCACTTGCCTTATGTAATCAGTCATCACCTGGCCCAGATGATATATCTTACCGTATATTGTGCCAACTCGGTGAACAGGCGCGCTATGCATTGCTGCACATCTTCAATGAATCCTGGAAGGCTGGAGACGTTCCTCAGTAATGGAAGACGAGTCGCCTGGTACCGCTCCTCAAACCTGGCAAGTCTCCTCTAGAGGTTACTAATTACTGCCCAATCGCGCTGGTAAGCTGCATTGGGAAGGTGACGGAACGAATGATCCTCGCGAGACTTGAATGGTGCCTTGAACGCTATAAAGTTTGCTCAGACGCCATGGCAGGATTTCGACGTCACCGATGCTCCATTGACAACGTCATCGATTTGGTTACGCACGTGAAACATCAAAATGCGTGTTAGCGATCATCTGTCGCCATGTTCCTCGGCATCAGAAGAGCATATGACAATGTTCTGCATGAGACTATATTAGAGGCTTTGGAAATGGTTGCCCTCGGGGGTCGGCTCTATCATTCGACACGCAGTCATTTACATATGTGATCTCTCTTTGTGAATACCGAACACGGCCCAACTTCGCATCATTATAGACACCGGGGAGTACCACAGGGTGGTGTGTTCTACCCACCATGGTTGCTCAGTGGCTATGCTGTTAGGCTGCTGAGCACGAGGTCGCGGGATCGAATCCCGGCTGCGGCGGCCGCATTTCGATGGGGGCGAAATGTGAAAACACCCGTGTACTTAGATTTAGGTGCACGTTAAAGAACCCCGGGTGGTCGAAATTTCCAGAGTCCTCCCCTACGGCGTGCCTCATAATCAGAAAGTGGTTTTGGCACGTAAAACCCCATAATTTAATTTTTTTAGGGTGTTGTGTTGAGCCCAACATTCTTCAACCTTGTACCTTGTGCTTATTGGTCTCATATAATGTATACCAAATACGGTGAAGTTATAGATCTATGCTGATTACATCTGCGCCTGGGCATATCGTGGGACGCGTCCTCAAGTGCGCGCAACGTTGCAAAAATCTGCGACATTGATATCGACGTACCTTATAGAACAAGGCCTCAGGATTTCTCCAGATAAATGTGCATTGGTGGCATTTAGCCGGAAGCCAATGACTTGTAACGCCATATCTATCAATGGACAATTTATCTCTTATTTGAGGACGCACAGGTTTCTAGAGGTAATCATCGACCGTGACGTCTGCTGGAGGCCCCATGTGGCCTACCTACAGAAGCGCCTGACAGCCATCTCTCATATTTTCAAGCTTCATGGAGGAAAAGCCTGGGGTGCTTCAGTACACGTGATGATGCAACTGTACCAGACGCTGTTTCTCGGGTATCTGAGGTACAGCTTGGCAGTGCTGACCAATACCAGCAGAACATCCGTACACTCGTAAGTGCTCAGGTCCAGGCGCTTAGGGTTTTCCTAGGACCACCGCGATGTACATCAGGATCCGAAACCATTGCGATTACGCATGACTACCCAGCCAAGATTCACATTGTTATGGAAGCGCTCAGAGCACACGTCAGGCACGTGGCTCGCGCCCCTCTCCACTATCTCGCCTCACTGCCACAAGACCGACCACGTGCCTCTTTTTGTCAGACGATACTACCTTAAGGTGTATACCTGCCATAAGGTTACACAGCTGCAGCGAAAGGCGAAAGTTTTGCTTCTCCCTTGGTGCTTGGCTCAGACGCAAGTTCGACTGACAGTACCAGGGATTCGAACGAAAGCACAATTCTCATCAGCATCTCTCAACAACTGTCGTTGCTCTTTCTGTGCGAACAATACAAAGATCATACCCATATGTTTGCTGATGGTTCAGTCACCGAGGCAGGATCAGTAGGATCAGTAATTTTTCCTGCGAAGGCCAGCACCTTCAAGTTGAAGACATCGCGTCAGACTAAATCCGCAGCCGCGGAGCTTGCTGCTCTTCGTAGCGCATTACGCATAGTGCGACAGGAATTCGAGAGGAGCGGGACTCTAAAGCATCTCTACATTGTTTGCTTTACGCCTTACGCCGCGGACCCTTCGAACAACAAGTGCTACATATCTGAGAGCTCCTTTATTGTTTCGTCAAGCAAGGACACGACGTCAAGTTTGAGTAGCTCCCTAGCCACTTGGGCATAATGGGCAATGAACAGGCCGATGAACTCATGAAGACGGCGTGCAGGAGCCAATGCCGCTGTCAAGAACAGATACAGCAGCGCATATTCGAGTGCCTGCATATGACGCCTTACAATCGTTGTGGAACACACCTAGTTTCCAGAACACACGTCTACATCGACTTGACCCCTGTCTGCCACTTCAGCCTCCACCTGGACTATCCCTACCCGAGACAACGGTACTTTCCCGATTGTTGCTTGGCGTCGCATTTACAAAGTCGTTTGCTTTCCGTATCATATGGGAGGTTAGTGCTGCGTCAAACCACTGTGGCGACGAGAAAACTATCCAACACGTTCGTTGTCATCGTCCCCGATACAGCGCACACATGCAGTCACTCGCGACTGCGCTAGCGCGCCTTGACGACCGGCCATTATCGAAGGAGACAGTCCTGGAAGGCCGATCTATACATTCGTCACACAACAAGACATTGAAGGCACTCATGAAATTTTTTACGTTCGATCTGCTGATGCCCACCAGATCCTTGGTCTTCACTGGTAACTTCAACGTGCATCACCAGCTATGAACCACCAAGATTGACGGCAGCCTAATGTATCGACGGATCACTTGCTTTGACTTGACTGATTTCCAAGCACTTTGCTGCGTGTACAGACAATTTTCCCTCTATCCCGCTTTCCTCTTTCTGTTCCCCCTTTCCTTTCCACCAGTGTAGGGTAGCAAACTGGACGCTGGTCTGGTTGAGCTCCCTGCCTTTCCTCTCTTTGGTATATCTCTCTCTCTTTTACGTTCGATTGACATATCGGAGAAACTTATTCTCATGGAAGTTTACGACCTCCCCTGCATTTTCTTTCGCTTCCTTGCTTTTTCTCTTCGCTGTTCTTTCCGTCTTTCATTTCCCCTTACCCTTCGCCAAGTGCAGAGTAGTAAACTATCATCTCATCCAATTAACCTCCCTGCTTTTCCCATCCCGTTTGTCTCTCTCTCTCGATAAATATAGGTTTATTGTGTGATACAAACACCAACAGGTGGCTTTGCTGAGGAAAAATGAAACGTTTCTTTTTTCACACAAACACGTGGTTCTTTAAACGCGGTGTGTCAGTTTGTGTTATGAAAGCACCTTCATTACAAACATAACTCAATGTGAATATACTTGCTTGCCCGCATCGTTTGCTTTCAGCTCACAGTTTCTTTACGGGGGGATTAAAATAAAGCACTGCTACGCCTCAACACCACCAAGTGTGCTAGTTGAACGTTTGCCACGAGTCAAACCACCGTACCTCCTAACCAGACGTCAGCGCGGCATAGACAACGACTAAATGCGCCCAACCCACCATTACCTAAAAACCGGAGATAAGGATGAACGGGAGGGAACCACAACAACGAATGGACAGGCGCGGTTAATTAGACGAGTCGAATCCCCACCCATCCCACGGCACTTATCCAGCTGTTGAGACAGCGTGTAAACCGGCTGCTGCAAGATTCCACGAAAGGCCCTCAGACCACCCCTCACCTTGCAGACAGAGCTAAGAACGGGATGGGTAGCAACGAACGAACCAGGTGTTGCAGGATGCTTTATTTATTCCACAAATTCGAAACCAGTTTCTTCGAGGCGGAGTTACTGCGGGTTATAGATAGCATGGGTGTGTTATTGCAACGGAGTCGACGATTACTTGCTGCTGGACAATCTTCAGGTTCCCTAGTCAGCTTGCCTAGGCAAGACGTCGGGATTAAAAGCAGCCACTTTTCGAGAGTGAGACAGAGGGTCTTGATGGGAACGGAGACCTTAACCTCCTGCATGAAGTGGGCTTCCGCACCGGAGCCGTGTAACTAAGCTAAATAAGCCCCTTTTCCTCAATTTTCTACAACTTGATGCCGTAGTCGACGGCCTTATTAGATTCCATGCCCTAAACGCCACCCTAGACGCAACAGCACGAAGAATGACTTCTCTCGTTATGGTTCCAGTCGACAGTCGCCCGAGAAAGAGCAATAGCTTCTTTGTGCATGTCAAGTCTGACCGCTATAGAATGCGTATCCCTGCGACACTTGACTGCCGATAGCGTTTACTGTCACAGCGCAGTTGTGCGCGCAGTTGCGCCTGGCCTAAAACAAAGTAATGTAGCAAGAGAGAGAGAGAGAGAGAGAGAGAGAGAGAGAGAGAGAAATAAAAAAAGTTAATTAGGTGAAAGGCAAACAGGTCTGCCTGAGGTATATATCTCTAACCAGCTACATTGCGCAGAGGGAAGAGAGAAAAAAATAGCTATATGGACAAGGCTACTCATAACCTAGACTCCGGGTTCATACTTAAAAAAAATGCCAAGTAAGGTATGAATGGTCCGGCAACTACATTTAATGTAGAAATAACACTTCACGCTAAAACTCCACTTAGCGACCGCCGCAAAGAAGAAATCATTCCTCGTTCCAGGTCAGGTTTGACCACCATCGGAAGGCCTGCGGAACAACAACAACAACAACAACAACAACAACAACAACAACAACAACAACTGACTAAAAGGCTCTGAAAAGCTTCGAATGTGTTGACGTGTGCGTCCTTTCTCGGCGCGACTGAACGCAGCGCGTCTGCGGTTGAAGTTTCTCGAGCCCCTGTCAGTCATAATGAATGGGTGTTGCGCGCGAGACGAGCAAAATTGTGGGTTCGCAGGCGGCGGCAAGGAAGGCGCGTGGCCCGCTGCGGTCGTCGTGGCGTGAAAGCATCGATTCCTTTAGCCGCGGAAGGCTGCAATTTTGTGACCTCGTTTATAGCCGCATCGAAAACACGATACCGTTTTTTTTTTCTCTCACAGCGTGCGCATTTTGTGGGCGGCCCACCACTCTTGTCGTCGCGCAGCTGATTTTGTGTTTAGACAGATCAATGCGTAACGCAAGCGCTGTACCGACGATGTGCCGAACCCGCTATTTGGGGATTTCACTTCTGTTTTGTTTAAGAACAAAACGTATACACTATATATATGCTGCGAGCAGAAGCAGACCTGAAACACCACCGGCCGCTCACTCCGAGGCGTCGGTAGGGCATTTAGAAATGTTAATGCATTTTGCCGTTGATTCTCTACATTTTATGTGGTGGACATATAGCACCGCCTGCCCCCGCTACGATGTACAACGCCTCTCTCTGCGGGAAACTTTACACCGACTGTACTTAAGACCGTTCAACGAGTCCAAAATACTCGGACCGTGGCCACACCCGTCACTGGCACGAAAAGCGAATCGTGCATTAGTGCAATACTTGAAGTGCACTGGCTTACGAGACCGTTTATAGTGTCCCCGTGCATAGTGTCCCGCCCAAATGCACTCAGTGCTCACTTTCTACCCTTTTCCTCTTTCTGTTCCCCTTTCCCCCACCCCCAGTGTAGGGTAGCAAACCGGATGCTCTTCTGGTTGACCTCCGTGCCTTTCCTATTCTTGCTTTTTTTTTCTCTCTCTGTGCGCAAGTCAGCTAGCGCCAAAGTAAAGTTTCTTGCCTTGTGCGCGATAGAGACGCAAAAGGGAATTAAAGGCAAGATAATTGATATGGCACCCGATGTGCAACGTGCACTGTGGATTGATACATCTCCTGAGGAGGAAGAGGACGACAAGAACACGAATACTGATCACGGCCCCACACTGGAATTTTCCCCCAACTTTGGGCCTAATCGGTCATCCAGATTACGCTTGCCCAGGCATGGCGATGGGGGTACGCGTGTTTGTTTCTCGAACAGCTGGCTCTCGAAGGTTTTACTGAATCACTTGGGGAATATTTTATTATTTTCTCTTGCACTTTCAACTTGACAGAGACAGTGAGCACCTATAAATAGTTCGCCTGGCATTCCTTTCCGTCTGCCACACTATGCAGCGAAAAGGGAAGTAACTATGCACAATTAGGCCCCCACTGAGCCGGGAAAACTCTCGAAACTCTTACATCATCTCGCGCACCTACGCAGCCTTATACCCGGAGAGGGCCGCATGATGTATCGCTCCGGCTGGGCGCTTTTGAATGCTGATTGATGGGTCAATATGCCCGCAAAGGGCGGTAGCGTGCTCTATGTAGCCTAGCTCTGTAGCAAAGACACTGCAGAGAGGGTACAAGGGGGCCCGCAAAGGCAAATGCCTAAGTGTTCGTACGCAGTAAGGGGGGAGAGGGGGGGGGGGGGCGTCGTCGCGGAGGGTATCCCTTTTGAAAAATTCTAATCCGTCCGGAGAGCGCGTGCACGCGCAGGCCGGCGCGAGAACAACTGCGCCGCGTAATTTAGTCGGGTGGAAAGCAATCAGCCGGCCTTGGTCACGCGCGCTGCACGCGCATATGCAGTGCACGCCCCGCGAAAGCTTGAATCCCGCTGCTGTGCCGTGTTTTCCTCTCGCCATCTATATCGCCTTCCCTATTCGCGCCCTCGCCTTGAGCGTAATTAGAATGTACAAAGGAGAACAGGAGGCTGAAAGGACTGCGTGCGCACAAAGGGAGGGGGTTGGTGAGTTTGTATATATATATGTATATACACACACACGCTGTGCGCGACGGAGGCGCCGCCGACGAATTTTCATGCGTACTGTAACCGCTGTATACGCTTCGCCGAGCGCGTAATGTACCCATGGCCACCTCCTCGAAAAGGCGTTTTCTCACAAACACAAACAGTCAGCCGCGGCGCTGACCTGCCCAGTATGCGCTTCGCGTGAGTGGTTTTTGGGTGAAGCCGCGCAACGGGGGAGGAGAGACTCACGGGTAAGGAAGGAAGGAACGAACGAAACAGCTTGCGAGGAGAGAGAGAGAGAGAGAAGGGACGACAAAGTACGTGCGATGGGAAAGTAGAGAGTGAAGGAAGGAGGATGGGGGAGCGAAGGCTTCTGTGATATAGTAGACAGAAAAGGAGTGCTACCCAGGTCCCCACGTACAGTACACCGAGAAAACGGACCTCCCCGACAGAATGGGCGCGATATGACCGTGATTATATTCGCCGGCGCCGCTCGCCTTGGCAGTGCTGCTGGGTAGCTATCACCGGGAAACACCCTCGATTGCGAGCAGCGGGCCGGCGCTGGCGCGCCGTCCCGTTTTCGGGAGCAAACCGCGTTGTTCCGCCGCCGGCGCCGCATGCATCAGCGTCACGCGCAGCAGAGAGGGGCGTTGGGAAAAATAAGGAATAGAAGTAAAAAAAAAAACGAAGGCGGGGTGCAGCACGCGTGACATCTGTCTCCGGGGCAGCTGCGCGCGGGGCGCTCAGGTGGTTCGAAAGTTGGCGGGCGGCACGGGTTCGTCACCTTACCTCCAGGGATGAATCAGCGTGCGGAAGGGCATTTGACTCACCGCCCGCACACTGGACGCCAGGTCGCCGGCTGTGGCGGGGCGACGTACATGCGACACGCAAGCCCTGAGTCAGGGCGATAAAAGAGCATGACCTATCGCAGGTGACTATGCGCACACGCGTGTTAACGGCGCCGTCTAGCGGACACGTGTGAGTCTGCGGCTGCTCCTCTTTTTGGTTATTTCCTCTGGACCATTGTCGTCAGCTCTGCAACGCCACTTCCCCAGTATCGGCCTGAGGTCATTCTCTTAGCGCATGCTTTCCCCTGCGTGTAAATTTCCGCGAACGTCGGGGCGTTGCCGCAGCTCCTTTAGGCTACGCGGCGCCGTCTAGGGGACACGTGCGGCCGCATTGCGTTCTTTCCACCTTGCTTTCTTTTCCTTGGCACTTCGTCACATCTGCGACACCGGGCACGTGCAATTATCGTCCGGTTTACCTCGCCTGGGCACTCATTTCCGTGAACATCTCGGCGCCGTCGCATCTCTAGCGTGCTAGATATCGGGCAAGCACCTAAAGGAAATTGACTCCGCTAATGGCGGAGCCCGACACCGCCGATTTAATTAACTGCACCCTTTATATAAGCAAGAAGAATGGCGGTCAGCGGTCAGGGAACCTTACTGCTCGCGTTTCACGTTCCGACATTATTTCCTCCAACGTGCGAAAGGTCACGCATTGACCAAGCCAAAGCAATTATAGAACCTACACTACGAGACACAGTATTGCAAAAGCTTCCTTATCCCTTTCGGCTGTCGCCGAGCCAGCAAGTTCGTTCGCACATTGCGGAACCGCGGCCGTCAAACTTCTGAGACGATGGTGCAGTGGAGCCGTTCGTTTGGAAGGACGGCAAAACGTGACTCAAAGTGAGCTGCTTTGTATCCTCTGCAATACCATGCAATGTGGAGTCTTTTGCACGATGTAGCACCTGACGTCTCGGTCGGCGAACGGAGTGGTCGAAGACGGCGTATTGCGCCAGAAGCATCGATGAGAAAAAAAATAAACGCAAACAAGGCAGCCCAATCAAGTTATACAAGGAGCCACCTACGAGACGAGCAACTTTGACATCGCCGTTCCGCTCTGTCGTTGTGATTGTCGTGTTGCACGTTGCTGCGTGGTCGCTAGAAACTAATTACGTGCCCCTTGCAGACCTTACCACTCCTTTCGAACTCACGTACGAAGAAAGAGATGAGTCTCACTGTCGCTCGAGTACTAGAGCAAAACAAAATAAAAATTAAAAGGCTGTTCCTCCCGTATTTCATGTTCGTGCACGGACTAACATCTCCCGCATATCATTTAATCTTGAATCTCTCTCCCTCTCTCTTGCCTGGGTGTCGTTTAATTACCTTCAGCCATCTAGCGAGCTAGCGGAGTTGCAACATTGTCAAATAAGGGGCAATGAAGAAAAGAAAGAGGCGGTGGGAGGGGAAGGGGGCATGAGGGAGGGAGAGCACCCATTAGGAGCAACTGCTTACTCCGTTTGTTAATTATTATTCGTTTCTTCGCTGTGGTTGTGACGCCGTGACAGTGACAGGAACCACACGTTCCCTTAGGCAGGCAGTAAGAACAGGCCAACTATACGGCTTCTGTTCATATTGTTGTTTGTGAACTAACCGAGCGAATATTTGCTTTAGATGTATATATCTTGTAATGTATTGCGAGCGATTTCTTCTGGTGCTGGGAATAATGTGATTGTAGATGGAAAATAACGCTCTACAATACCGTCAATACATGTGAGATTATTATATACAAAGGGTTTACTGCGAACATTGATCGTATGGACATTTGGGTGAGACTGTGTGCCGCAACACATGGTTTCGGTAGCCCGCTTTGAATGCTTACTGTTGGACTGAAATGTATCATGCACCCATTCGTTCTAACCTTATGCGGCTCAGTAGTTTGTAGAGACGAGGTTGTAGAAATAACAAACGCGGTAGTTTTTTTCACGTGCTCACGCAATGTTCCATTACCCATCCATGCACTACGTACCAGTACTGCAGTTCCTGTACCAATGCTTCATCAGGGATCAATGCTTACACGTAGAGGAAAGCAACCTTACAGTGGTGACCACGCCGGTTGTAGCGTCGTAGAAGCTGGAGAACTAAGGCTGTGATCAAACGGACGTTGAAATGCAGCAGTTCCCGGTAATTTGGACCGGTTGATAAACATGGTAAAGGATTTTTAATAGCGAAACTACGTGAGAAGGATACAAGCAACCACCAAATGCTCTGTTTTTCCTTGTATTATTCTCACGTACTTGCACTATTCAAGATCGTTTTGTACCTAGCGCTGTGCCTATGAATTCGTGATTCTACGCAACAGTCGTGCGGTGACCAATTGAGCGCATGACCAAGAAGCGTTACTGCGATTTGGTGTTGAGAGCAGCATATGCTTTCGTGCGCACACCACAGACAGCCACTTCACTTGTCTAGACGATATTGCTGCAAAGCAGACGCAGCGAGAGAACAGTGCCGTACTCAGTGCGTCCCTGCAAGAAGCGGCGACGTAGCGTCGCTTCCTCGGATGCACTATGGCCTCGCAGACCACGACACGTGCAACGACTGTTTCTGAACGCCTGTCCTTCATGGCAGGTTTCGAAACACGTGAGCGCCGTTAGCAACAGATGCCCCTGGTGTGGGCGACTAGTATGCAGACTATGCGCCCCTACAGTACCATCTCTCTCTCTTTTTTTTTGCGTTGAATCTGAAGCATTGCGTCAGTCGGATGCATTTGCTTTACGAAGGCAATGATGTAATAGGACACATCTGCGTTGGACACGAGCTACAACGAGGGCAATAGCGTCGTGTGCAATAGCTGAAATCGTTAGGCGCGTAGTTTAGCGCTGGTGTAGTTTGTTCCCACTTTCCAGTGCCTGCGTTAAAAGAGCAGGCTTCAACGATTGAAGTTGCCTTTATTTTTTAATTGTGGTTCAGTGCAATCCTGTGCCGGAAGGTGCATTATGAGCACGCAACGCTGCTCACGACGCGGTGGCTGATTGGGCGAGTTGGCAAAGCGTTTCGACGGTGAACTAGCGAACCGAACAACGAGGAACAAAGGCCAGCGCTGAAATTTTTAGGTGCTCTACATTTTGCGCATGCGCACGATTTGTGCTCAGATTTGTGAGTTTTATCGCACAAGTTGATGTCTCCCTGCACCAATTAACCAAGGCCTCCTTCCTCTCCTCCCTCCCCCACGCCTAAATAAAACAAAGGCAGCAAAAAAAAAAGACATTTCGTGTAATTCTTGCTTTCTTCTCTTTATCTTTTTTGGTCACGATTTATTGTTTCTAACGCGATGAACACGTATGATGCTTGCCGTTTGCTTGAGTATAAAGTGTACGAATACGTGGATTGAGGTCGGTTTGAAGTTCAGTGCTTTCCTTCGTCCCTTACTGTTCATTCAGCGTGTTCATCTTGAAGTTGCTAACAAGATGTATGGAGGGTAAAAGTAAATAACAAACAACGTTATACACATAAAGCGCAACATATATCTAGCGAAGAGCCGAAGGAAATCGTGCCTGTAGTGTGTAAAATGCAGTGGGGAAGGTAAATGCGCATGAACAGGCGTTTTAGTAAGATCATTGTAGAGCAAATGACACACTACATCACACATAGTAATAGGCAGTTCATGAACAAGCGTCATAGAGGTGGAGAACAAATCAAGGATGACCAGGCTCGTTCGTGAAACCGTTCCTACTCACGTGTTATTGGTAGCAATGTATTTGTAATCAATTTACAATTCGTATCAGCCCGCCTCGTCCCGATGGCACGGGCATTACCCTTAACCGTATTTTTCTGCGGCAGCGGTTATGAAGTACAGTATTTAATCCATAAGTCAGCACGCATAAGTTCACAGGTCTTCTAAATGTAGCACACTTGTGTACTCGTGGATGAACGCAAAAGCACACAAACACGAGTGTTCATATTTGTCTGTTCTTGCGTGCGTCCATGCGCGCACAAGTGCGCTGTTTTCTGAACAGTCATGGTCAATCAACTAGCCCATCGATATCTTGACAGTTGTGTCGCCAAAGCTTCATGGCAACCACTGATTGGAGATGGAGGGGAATCCAAGTGCTACGTATCCCACGCAAAGCAGACATGCGAGGAAGTGGCGCTATGCACTGTAGTTGTAGCGGTGCGCTGAAAAGGCACAAGGTGAGGTTGAAGCGCAGAATGTATAAGCGGGCATGCAGTGTGTTTGCGCTCAATGCATGATGCAACCGAATAGTAGAAGGTCGCGCACCGTAAGTTCGGATGAAAAATTCAGCCTTCTGCATCACCTAACGACAGCTGACGAACATAAGCCCGCAGCGAAGTTCTGTCGTAGTTAACGAGTCCGAGGACAAAACGAGTTAAAGTTATAACATCACACGATAACAAAATTACGCGGATCCGGCGCACTGTGGGAATCTATGTAATTAAGCGAAGCTCTCTGTGCTCTTTGCTTTGATTGACGATAATTAGCGTTAAGGTTGACGGCGAATGTTTACTTTCTTC
This sequence comes from Dermacentor albipictus, assembly GCF_038994185.2. Taxonomy (NCBI): domain Eukaryota; kingdom Metazoa; phylum Arthropoda; class Arachnida; order Ixodida; family Ixodidae; genus Dermacentor; species Dermacentor albipictus. The sequence continues at coordinate 383,668,091 of NC_091821.1, read as the reverse complement.
AACGTTTAGTCCAGCACCAGGGTGTTGTGTTAAACGTTACCTTGCTGTTCCACTGCTGTTTGTCTGTAGTACGCCGAACATACAGGGGGAGATGTTTGCTATAGGCGTTGTTGTGCGACATACTGTATAACTTCTGAGTGGGTTGAGTATATTCATTGCCTCACATGACACATCGCATCGTGGCAGAGATATTAAGCTCTAATTGAATTGTGGGGCTGCACGTGGCAAGACGACAGTCGGATTATGAGGCTCGCCGCAGTGGCGGACACCGTATTAATTTTGACACCGTAGTGTTATTTAACGCATCCATAAATCTAAATGCCCGACCGTTTTTTTTTTATTTCGCCCCCGTCAAAATGCGGCTACTGCGGTCGGAGCCAAACCCACGACTTCTAGCAATGGCCGTAGCCGCAAAGCTACCGCGGCCGGCACAGATGTGTTCCTTTGACGTGTGACCACTTCCGTAGGGTCGCTTCGACCTTACGGTGCGCTTTAATGCAGCTATGCTTTCGCACGCCCTTGCCAAGTTGTCTGCTTGACAAATCTATATCGTGTTTATTTGTTTATTTTTCAGAAATAGCAGAAACGTACCGTACTGTACCTTGAACTTAAGTTTATCCCGTTTGCCCGCAACCGCTGTTGTGTGTACGTAACATTTCCGTAGCATTTCCTTGCCTTCTCACGTCACCTTCTTCACATCTCCCTGTATTGTATGGGAACTACGAGCGAAGAGTGGCAATGTCGTTTTTTCACTCGTTTCGCGACTGCGTTCGTTCTACCCATTTTATGCCTCTCTCCCCCTCCTCCTTACGACTATATGTAGCGTCCCTCTGGAGTTTCACGTTAGTAGAAAGGTAATCGCTGCGATTTCTGCAATGCTTTTGCGGGAGGTTGCGGATAAATACGGCTGTCAAGAGGCTAATGTAGTGACGCCTATGGAGCTTTAGATTGAATTGTGTGCATTCGACGTGGTGCAAAGGTACAAACGAATTTCTCACGTTGACTTTCCTATCTGCGGCGCTCCTGTCATGTATACGCACGCTTTGACACCCCCTCCCCCCTCCACCCCTTAAGCGGTATTCCAGATATCATCATCTTCATCAGCAGCATCAGCGGCAGCAGCAGCATGTCCGCACGTCAGCCCCTCCACTGTCACGGTCCTTCTACTATCATGGTTCCTCCACTGTCACGGTCCCACCACTATCATGGTGCCTCCGCTGTCACGGTCCCTCCAGCTGCGCAAGTTTGCAGTTCATGGGACATTTCACTACGTACAGTGCGACAAACTTCAGAAGCATTCTCGAACCCCCCTTTAAATCTTGCTTCTCTGCAATAAGATACTACACAGGGAGAAGCCCACTTCGTCATTTCTACAGACTATCGGGTATGTGTGCATCGGGTATATGTGCGGATATGTGTGGGCAATCTATATCTTCATAAAGGTTACCATTTAATGACACATGAGCCGGAATGAAATGTTGCTCACCTACATCTGTTATGTCAAGCGAACATCACTAACTACCCATAAAGTGCAGAAAAAACAGCGCGCCGATGGGTCGCAATCTCTCTTGATGATGTGACTCCACAAGCGAACTATGGATAAAATTTTTACGAAGTCAATCTGTTTTGTATAGGTATATAGTCACCTAATTTTATTCTATGTACTCTGCTATCTTCTCTCCCTGTCCTCTTACTCCCACCTACCCCTTAGCCTACTGCTGACCACCGTCCAGGTACAGCAGCCTTGGCTAGACCGTTACAGTGGGGCCAGAGGTCATTCTCTTTCCTTCTTTCCTTTTCTGTATTCTATTCATTTTATTAAACAGCCAATTTTGACTCGCTTCCAAGCCGTATTGGCCGCCGGAAAACCGTGAAGGTGAATGCAAATAAAATAGGCCATTGTTGTTAAGAGCATGCATAGCTAATTGACCGCGTGCACGACCACGCTTTTACTCTTTATTGTTTCGGATCAGCCGGGGCTGCAGCTTGGATGTAAGAACGCTTTAGGCTACCTAGTGGAGGCCACTGACCGACCGGTGGTGCCCCAACACCAGCGCGGGGAACAGCGTAACGCAATATCGGAAAGCTGACGGGAGCAAAAAACGGCGATGTTCCGGCGTATATATTAGCATAGTAATAAAACATGGGCCGTTATGTTCGGAGGCTGCCTCGTACCAAACTTTTTCTCCCGGGCCATCCCCAGAACCACAGGCGACGCGGCTGGCGTCGATGAGGCACGGCGCAGCTTATTACCCAACTTACCGCCGCTGGAGATGCGTTGTATACGAGCTAGTACCACGACGAGATGACGACGAGAAGCATTCACATTTCAGCGCCACGTTTGCCCGCTCACGTATATAATATTCTCAACGTGGAACGAACACGCTCTTACGGCATGTCCGATGGGTGCTTCACGCTTTACAAGGCGAACTTGAAGCATGATATATAGCGGGTCCATATACACATCGCGCTGGAAGAAGAACGTAGGAGGCGTGCACCGCGGAAAGCCTTCGTGGCGAATCGTTGTCTGCGTGATGCGTCGGGGTGAGCATTCTTTCCTCGCCGTCTCATGTCATGCAGTCCTGGTGCGATGGCCAGCAATAGGGGCCGTTGGCCTCATCTCGTCGTCGGTATTTGTTTACTCGTATTGTACCCTCACCCCCCCCCCTAAAGAAAAATAAAGGAAAGGAAAGTGGATATGAGAGCTGGAACGAATGACTGAACAAAGCATAAGACATAAAAACGACACGAATGCAGAGCGAGTGAAATGTGAAAGAAATTTTGCGAAAGGCACGTTTGCTTCTTAAGTGAAGCGGCACGGCATAAGTTCTCTGTGAAGGAAAAAAACGAGTGCGATCAGCGTGGGCGTGAAAATATGGCTTTCATTGCACTTATTATGAAACTGCCTTGTTTTTTGTGTCATTTAATTTTCCTTCTTTCTCTTCTTCTCTCTCTCTCCCTCTCTCTCTTTCTTTTTCTTTAAGTTTTGCGCGCGATGCACTTTACAAGACCCATTTATGGCATTGTTCCTTGCAACACCGAGGCAGTTATTTCCTTTTCTACGTTTATTCTTTTTTCTCTTCGTAAAATGTGCTTTCTCTGTAATAACTTTTTTTTGTTAGATAACTAGTTGTACCCTGTCCTCTTCTTCGTACTCCGAGTTTTTATCTCCGCTGCTCCTCACATATTCTTCTCTTCGAGCCTATGTCAAAAAACGACAGCTTTGTTAGCCTCTTCAAATGCGTAGTGTACACCCGTACCCAGCGTCCAGCATGCCAGAAAAAATTAAGAAAGAAAAAAAAACGCAGAATAATAATAAAATAAAGAAAGGCAACTAGACTTTCTGCATTGAAATGTGGTTACGATGAAAGGCACGCGAGCGAGTCTGTGTTTCGGGCAAGTTTCCCTACGTCAACAAAAAATAAAAAAATAAAAGGAAATAAATGCGGCGGAATACAAAATTATATTCAAATAAAATAAAATGGAGCTGCATTATGCGCGCATGTGGGCTCGCATTGCCATCCGACCGAACAGCATGAATTATGGATAAGCTGGCCATTTCTGATCCCTTACTCTTGAGGGCCTATTGCGCTCTTGATACGCGCTTGATGCCGGGGCCTGCCCGGCAGTGTTCGAAAACGCTGACGGGAGAGCGGCGGAGCGGCAGGAAACATAGGCCGGAAGAAATAGCCTCGGCTTATTGAAAGTTGCGTCGCTACTGCGGCCGAAGCCAACGATAAATAAGGTCACCATAAGGCATATATACCCCCCAGTGGTGGATTATGGTTGCGATTGACGTTTACTCCGAAAAGAAGCGAACACTGTGCTTCCTGGAATCCTGCTTCAGAACCGATCGGTAAATAAGTTTTGGAGATGAGGTGTACCGTGAGATATAATGCCATCCAGAGGAAATCCTGAAGTAATTATGCAAGGCCTGCTCTATTCAAGAAGGGGGATCTGGAGACTTATTGAAGCATAAGCAAAGCAGAGACTGCATAGATATCCTGATACTAACTCGGCATTTCATTTGAACGAATTTAGAACGGAAAACAATACAAAAATTGGCTGCGCGCTCGCGAATGCCTTACGCTTCATTTCCCGCCGCCCTAAAAGAGTTTTTGCCTAAAAGCCTGGGTCCTTATTAAATCCTACGATCACTCACGTACTGTATATGTATTGGTCCCACTAAAGCGCGGCATCTTTTATACATTCTCCCCTATCTGGCCTGCTCAGAGGCGTGCGACCAAGTAGTCTTTTTGCAGGTTCCGGACGCAAGGAAGGTCGCATAATTCCTGAGGTTTTGTATATACGTTCGAGAGGATCAACTTTCTTCGTCTTCGGCAAATCAAGCGCATTTCCGGGAACTATCATTTCTCATGAAAGTCGAAGATGATAGTTCGCCCCGAAATTCATGCATAATTTGAAACATGCTGGTCCAGACTGAATAGGCCACGGCATTAAGAAGATACTTTCAAGGAAACGTCCAACCATGTTCAGCATGCCCTCGCGAGTTGCAAGTTATGCGCGAATTTCGGGACGAACTATCATCGCCGGTGATCCCGAGAAACAATAGTTCGTCGAAAGGTGCTTCACTTGCAAAAAGAAACAAAGAAAAGAAAAAAGAAACAAAAAGACACGCACGCAAAAGCAGAAAAATAATACAAAGAAAAGGTAGATTTCATGCATAAGTGGGAATCGGTGATAAGCGAGGCTTTCTTTGGTGTTTACGGAAATACTAAAGCAAATGTTATGCCAATGCAACGCTAATGACCGAAATGCAATGCGATTGACGAAAATACATCGTAATGTTAACGTAACTGTAACATGATCACGTAAATGTACCACTATGACGAAAATATTTCGATGAAGGGGCGTCGTCGTATCAAAGTGACCAGAATGTATGCATTAACTTTATTTCGTTCTGTAGCCCGCTGTGCAGCGCGACAAAGACGTTAGCGTCCCGCTCGACGCTGCTTTCAGCTCAGTCTCTGCCACACTCGATGCAGGCTTTAAGGATGAAGAAGAAGAAGAAGAAGAAGAAGAAGAAGAAGAAGAAGAAGATGATGATGATGATGATGATGCTTTGTACAATAGCAGAAACCAATTATGGGTAATCGGCCATGAACAGGGTGGTAATACGGTATATTTACAAAAAAGAACAATTATGTAAACGAAGATATGAAAAAAAATTGATAATAGCTCAGATAAAATAGTCTGTGATAACGTGTCTTCACGTCTTTCTCTACAATCGGTTCCCTCTTTTTTCGAATTTGCACTTCTCTCTTGTTGTAATAGTCTATTCGGGCGCATATCCAATGGCACGTACACATTATGGGTGATTGGTCAAGAGTAGCCACATTACCAGTGGCACAGGCTTCGTTGCCCAAACACATAGCTTGAAAGGCCAGCTACGGCTCGTGGAGCTGGCGCGACGGGTGATGACTGCCGCGGGACTTTTCAACTGAGGAGTATACTCGCACAATGAGTTGGCGAGCTAGTTGGTGCGGATCCATAAATACTTCGTTTAGCGCAATACAACGGACACAAGCGCCTTGTCCTGTCGCCTTTCTTGTGTCTGTTGTATTGCGCTAAACGAAGTATTTATGGAGTATACTCGCCGGCGTGTGAATAAGAAAGACGAGCTTTCTCCACCCGATCCCTTACCCTTTTAGGGATTCAAGGTTTTGCACTATTGCTACTACACGCCACAACTAATAACTACAGATTACCACTAGTACTACTATTACTACCGTTAACCACTATACCCAGTGGTACACGCGGTCTATTCGGTCACCGACCCAGTGGCATGTAACCAATCGGCCAAGTTCCAGCATATGCAAAGTGGGGCAGCAGGCAAAGAAACCTCCGCAAAAAAAAAGAAAATCACCGGAATAACATTGCTGCGTGTGAATTAAAATTTTCTCATTCTTCTACAGCACGTGTGTGCATAGGTCTACAGCTGCATGTACCTGTTCGTGAGAGAAGTAGTTTGCTGCACGCTATCGACTTCTGCCATGTCCACTAAAAATTGGGTAGGCTGTATCAACGCTTTGTTCGTGCGGCAGAGGGTGTATGGGCACTAGGGGGGAGGGGGTACAGAAATAGCGTGCACAAAATGCATTAGTTACCTTTATTCGCGCATTAGAAAGCTTACATCCCAACTTATGCTACAGCTAGCGAGGGTCTTACGTGGCTCCCTATCGTGCAGTATTCCTGTCTGTTCGTAGTGGGACAGTTTGTTTTGCAGGGTGTCTGGGCACCAGGGTAAAGAAATGAATCCCTTGCTGGTGACGCCCAAGACTACCCTGCGCCGCTCGAGCCCGCCACATTTGTAGATGGTTGGGGCTCCTGCGCTTGCCTGAATCTCCTGCGCTCACGCTCCCTAGGGAAACGGGCAGGCTCCGCCGTGGTCACAGGGTTGCCATATCCTTCTGTCCTCCTGCTCGAGTTTCTTCACGCTATTTATGGACCGTGCATGTCTTACGTAAGGGGGCCGTAGCCGAGCAATTGTGAAATGTCTGCAAGAAATTGCACATTTGGAGGCCCTGGTTGGCACCTGATTAACATTCCTGATTAGCTCCAATTTGAGTTTGATAAATTGAACATGGTGTGGCTCAGTGAACTCTCCCAAACGCGACCACTTTCGCTCGTATCGTCAGACGTACTCCCGAGTTATGTCGCTGAACGCCGAGCTGAAGGGTGAATTTAGCTCCGTTTGCGTCATGCGTGGAGCGAGACTGGCGCCATCTGCGCACAAGACATATACATGATCGAGTAATGGCTTCCTTTTTCTACGCAATGGTATCAAAGTAAGACGCTTAGCTAGTACGGTTGCAAAGATAGGCGCGATAATACTATAACATGTTTTTTTTTGTTGCATGCGGTTTTAGAAAACAAAACAGTTTGACAGATTTAAAGCCGTTTCATGTCAGAAATGAAAGCGAAAAGAAAATTATAATAATAATCACGTGGCTGGAAGCGTTGGTATCGCCAACACCCTCTTGCGACATTGTACCTTGTATACTCTTCTTGTTTCTTTCTTTCTTATATTTTTTCGAATTAGCCAACCATCAAGAGTAGGGGGGACCTTGAAATATTAACGACAGGCGATAGGAAACAACATCAAAGACGCCCCATCGATTTCTTTCACCTTGAAACGCAACGGGTAGGACAGGTGTGCAAGGAGTCACGAACCTACCTTCTTGCTCTACTATTGACCACCGGATGTGGCAATCTAGTAAACAGTGGCGTGCAGTCTGATCTGACTGCAACCCTTGTGCCCTTGTTGCTGTAGATAACATTTATTGATGAAATAATTCCGCCCGAACTCCCGTGGACGCCGTATTGAGCTACCTAGGAAAAAGAAACAAAATTATTCTTGCAGCTATACATGAAACGCCGAACGCAAGCGCATAAAGATGGCAGTACTCCTTCCCGACTTTGTCGATGATACTTCGCAGATCGCGAGGTAAACAAAGAAAAAATAATTGGCAGATGACTACACTTTTTGGTAACGCGATCTTTGAGCGCGGCTGCTGCCTTATTTCGACAACAGGCAACCGCATACAGAACACGCAGTGCCGAACGGAAGCGGTTGTGCATTTCGGATTGTGCAGCACACACCGCGATCCGCCGCTATCGAGGGGGCGCTCCGCCGACGGGCCATTGCGCCATATCATAGTGGGTCACCGCCGCGGAGAGGGGGAGGGGATCGACAGTTATTATTTAATGTTTCTTCTGAGGTGGGATGGGGAACGGGTGGAGAAGCGCGGTATTGAGTAGAAGTCACACACTCATTCACTCACAGACAGGCCGCACAAGGTTGGGGTGAGAAGTAGAAGTAAAGGGACGAAACGCTATAACTGTCTTTCGAGCCACCGCAACGGTACTTCGCCAGGTAAGGGGAGATATAGGGCAAGAGTGGAGGCGGGAGAAGGACAGCCAGGCGCAAGCACTTCCAGAGACCACAAATGCCACTGAGGAACGCGCCCCGCTAACAGGGAGGCGAGAGACATGGCTGAGAGCCGTACAGCCACGCGACGCTGAGGCGGAGGAGCGGAGAGCCGTGGATCACGCGCGAGGCGGCAAGAAGCGCCCGCCGCCGGCACCGCGGCAGTGCCGCGACAGCGGGAGAAGGGACGGTGAGGGCGGAGTGGACGCTAGCAGCGACAGTTACCGCAACGGCGCTGCGTGGCGGAACGGGGCGAGAGAATAGGCGAGAACACGTGATCTGGCTTTGAGGTACAAGGGGAGAGCAAGACTCGCACCTCGCGCGGGAGATGGCAGCAGGAGCACGCGCAGCTAGAGGAGCGTGTGGATGACGATGCAGCGTGTGTGACGACCAGCGTGACGAGCGTGTGTGACGAGCAGCGTGTGGATGACGACCTTGGTTACGACGAGGCCCGACGGCGAGGGGAAACGCGGGAATGGGCGCCAAAGAGCTGCGCTCTAAAAAGACAATTGCCTTTATAGAAGCAGCGATTGATCGGTTTGATGGTTACAGTGCGTGTTTGCCATATAAAGGTAAAAGTGGGATACTTATTAGCAGGCCCTTAAGAGACCCTGTGAAAGATTTCCTATTTCTATAGATCACTTACTTATAGCATTTTATCCTTTGGCAAACTGAGACATGTGCTGAATTAAACTAAAGGAATTGTATCGCGTCAAAGTGAAAAATGCGTGAATTTTCTCGTGACCGCTGTGGTCTCAACGTTCTAGGCTCTTGCATTTTCGCTGTGGTCTGTAGGCGGTGTAGTGCTGCTGGGTGGTTAGCCAAGGACAAACAATGAATACCTCATCTCGAGCCAACATTTCGACAAGATTTGTCTTCGTCAGGGCCCGTTGGCTTCAAGCTCCGAGCGAAATGTTGGCTCTAGACTGAGGCATTTCTTCTTCATCCACGGTCAACCACTAAATACTAAATCAGCGTGCTGTGCTGACCTTCAACTGACAGTTGCCAGATATAATTAGCAAAATTCAAGAGAAAAAAAATGAAAAAGACAATTTGAAACAAGATTACAGGAACCAATATCTGAGTGATTTCAACGAACGTCCATATTTTAACAAAGGGTACACGTCACCCGGGTTTTCTTTGCTGTATGCGTAATATTTTTACGCCTATGTATGCAGCGTCCTTGCAAAATTTACTTATTATTGCAAAAATTTTATCACAGTATGCCACTATGCTCACACTTAAAACAAAGTGAGTCATCCATGCCGAGCTAGGCTTAATTTGTAAATGGCGTATTTCACCGAGGTCACGTTGCAGCATTCATATGTTCATTACGTCTAACGGCGTTATGAGGTTCAGCCCGCCTGGATACCCTGAACTGGGAAAGTTGCAAATGGATGTAAAAGTCGAGGATATGCAGATAGTTTTTCAATGTAGCACGCACACACCTGCAATGAAGTGTTCCTCGTTCAGCGTACGTATACAACGCTCTATGGCCCTCACAGAGCAGGAGGAGGAGGCACACTTTAGAAAAAAAGAAAAAGCGTTTCTCGTGGTCGCACAATTCATTGGATGGGAAGCTTCTCAGCCTGCAGGTACCACCCCCTAACGCGAAAATCAAGGATGGAAAAAGTGAACCTGAAGAACGCTGTTACAAAATACACCTTTCTTGATTTTCTTCCTTGCTTCCTAAACGGTTCTTTCCTCTTGCACGCGGCGCAAGTGTTTCCTGACGGATCTCCTCTAAATCGCACCGATAGCTGGCTTTTCTTTTTCTTTCTTGAATCGGTTGCTTTAAAAAAGGGGGAGAAAGAAAGTATCTTTAAGGGGTACGAAGTAAAAGTGAAAGGGTCGTGCCAAAATACAGAGGAGCGAGGGGGAGGGCGTAGAAAAGGACTCTCGGAAGGAAGCCTCTGGGCAAACAGGCTGGACCCGTAATCGATCAGGGACCATCAGTCAGGCGGGTCGCGCTCATCGTTCTCGGCCTGACTGGCGTCTACGTCTCAATGTGGCGGGAAAGAGGAGGTGATCTGAGGGCGTGGGTGGGGCGGGAAACGTAGGCAGATCGGCGCAAGGGAGGACCGGTCTATCGGCTTCTTCGCTCGGCCGCGCAGGGGTCTCAGGAGTCCTGGCCGAGTGATGCGGCCACGTCACCGCGGGCGAAAGACGGAGGCGTCGGCCGCTGGAGATTCGTCTTAGTTAGCCGCCTGTCCCAATCATTGCGCTCTTTCCTGCTTATGGACCTTCTGTCGGCCAGTTGCCGCCACCTGAACGGAACGGCTTCGCTCGCTTTAGAGCGCGAATCTGTACGAACGGTTTTGAGGCTGGCGATTGTTTCCTTTTTCTTGCTCCCTTGCTCTCTCTCTTCTTTCTTCTGGGTGGTTCGTGGCTGCACTACTAATGAATAAGTTGTCAGGCGGCCTTTGATATGCCCTTAATTCCTAGTAATAATCGTTAGATGTGAGAGGGCAGATGCAGAGTAGTGATTTTTTAGAGCCTTCGGACAAAAGTACGGACGCAATCCGCGCCACAAAGTCCCAACAAACAAACAAACAAACAAACAAACAAACAAACAAACAAACAAACAAACAAACAAACAAACAAACAAACAAACAAACAAACAAATAAACAGAACAGAACAGACAGACAGACAGACAGACAGACAGACAGACAGACAGACAGACAGACAGACAGACAGACAGACAGACTGAACCTCTCGTCTGGGATGTGCAAGTGATCATCGGATATGGAGCAGTGACGATTACCCATTTCCTTGAAAGAACAAAACTAATTTCAACTAATTTTGCTATCGTGTACGTCTTCGACACAAGCGATGTGATCGCATGCATGACGTCAACATATTCTCAGGTAACGTAGCACAGTATTTACATTTATGTAACATGACGAGCCGTCAGCACATTTTTTAGCATCAACCCAAACATACACATCAAGGGAGCCTTCCATCCATTGGTTATTGGGTTCCGCACAGTGTGATGATAAAGAGTCAAATGGCTCCTCGAGCCTCCGGCGTCTGTAGCAGCGAAATGGCACCTGAATTCCCGTTGGCTACCAGGCCACGGCACGAGTGCGCCTCGAAGGAGCAGAGCGGGCGAAAGGGAACAGGTGAGAGGGCATCGCCGTGACGGCAAATCACCCTCGCTCTCTCTCTCTCTCTCGGAAGCCTATGTCAACCGCGCTTTCCTTGACCGCTCAAGCTCTCGCCTGCGTTCTAACTGCGCCTCGGTAAGACTAAATCAAAACGTGCCAAGCGTCTCAACGCGCTCGCTTGCCCGCGAGAAGTTCATAACTCGAAGGACCGATCAGCGGCGTTCAATTTGACATCAACAATTTCGGATTCGCAACTCATAGAAAGTGCTTAGGCTTCCTCGGATTCTTTCTTTTTAAATATTTTTTTTAGTTGTGTAGAATGTCTGGGTCTCCAAAAGTGAGCAGTTAGACGTAACAAGAACGCCCACAGTACGTGAGCGCATATCATGCGGATCAAGGGATGGTTAGTCCTCGCACATCGGAGAGTTTTCTCACGCTTTTAAACCCCCAAATACTACATAGGATAAAATGTTTATTTGAACAAATAGCCACACGGAATGTCTTTTATAAAATAACGTTATCGAGACGGATGCTTTTTCACTTCCGCTAGAGAGAATTATAGTCTCAAATGAGGTTCCATCGGCTATGGATGGAGTGATCGGCTTCTTTAGTTGAAAGCCGGCTTTTCGTTTTCTCTACGAATGAAACGCTCAGCGCTAAAGAAAAGCAAAAAAAGAAATAGAAGGGCAAGTGCAACACAGGCCGCAGGTGCACCTCGTGCTCACGTAGGATATACAGAAGTGGAAAATGTTGCATCTTGTATGATCCCTCACTAACTTGGATGAGTTACGTGCATGAGTGCTGGATATCTGCAAGATATGTAAGCAGTCGGCACCGCTTTCGTTCCTACGCAGATGCAATGGTCACATTTATCGAAAAACAGCTTCCTGCTGGACGGAAATTCGTTATGATCAAATAAGATGAGACAGAGCTGGATAAGCAATAAAAATAAACCCGTAAAAGTTCACACAGTGCTCTTATTTTGGCATTCTACATAATATATGCTTGGTTTTGTTATACATGGGTTACTGCAAAAAAATTGAGATAGAGAGTACCTCGACTACTCCACATATTGGAGTTCTGCAACCTAAAATAATTAATTAGTTAATTAATTATATAATTAATTAATTATTTCGTCTGGAAGTGGCGTACACAAATAGTTTTCTGTACACGATGCGTGTGGTAGTACGTGGAGGACCCCTGCACCAACAGGTAACGAAGTGTGCAGAGCATTTGAGTAGCAGCGCATGCTGCAGCGCAGCAGCGCATGTTCAGCGAACTCATTATTGGGCATCGTCATCATTGTTACCTAATTTATCATATCTAGCAATTGTATTTTGGCTGTGCTCGGCCAAAAAAAAAATAATTGGAAGTCGACGATATGTTACGATGACTTCTTTAAGATTCCGTTGCCGCAGCCACGATAATTGTGCTTATGTCGCAGCGTCACATAGAGCTTTGAGAAGTTTGCTGTCAGAGCAGACTTTCCTTTCTTGACAATAATCGATACAATTGCACGCAACAAGTTTCGCTTTTTCTTTCAACAACGAGCGCAAAAACAAAATGCCTCTTGTGGAAATTTCGCCGCCGCCTCCGCAAGTTTCCTGACTCCACATAATAACAGGTGACAGGGCCCTAGTCGGGCAGACAATGTACTGCCTTTAGCCTTGCCATCCAAGACCTTCACTGTGTCTGAATCAATGCTGAATAAAAAAAAACATAGATGACGTCAGCCGTGTCGTTGCCACACTCAAGATGCTCGGCAACAGACTAAACATATTTTTGCAGAGCGCAGTTCTTAGGCGACCGCATCTGGTGAGATTTCGTAACGTTAATTTGCGTCTGGCAGAGCATTGAGCCGTGTCAGTTTTATGTGCAATGAAAGGTCTTTTCTTTACTATAAGAGCCGTGTCTGGGACGATTTTCTGCTGATGGAATGTTCGCTCTTCTTGCGGCTTCGGCCAGTGACTCTGTGGCGGAAAAAATAAAGGGAACCGTGGGCAACAGTTATGTGGTTTTGTTCCAGAAGCTTGCTGTGTGCAAATTACCCAGAGTATTACAAAAAAAAAGCTAAGTATTACTTTGAATTAACCAGGCCGTGGAAGAGGCTGACTAATGTCACATGATCTCCTCGTGTTTGAACAAATGACTGATAATAACGTAATGGCAACACAAATACCGAGAAACCGAGCTATGAAATGCTTATTCCCAGGAGAAGTGGGGGAGGGGGGAGCAAATGGTAAATGAAAGGCAGGGAGGTTAACCAGGACTGAGCCCAGCTGGCTACCCTACACTGGTGAAAGGGGAAAGGAGAGGGAAAGATTAAAAGAAGTAGAGAAAGTACACGGGGGATTTAGATCAGTCACTCAGTCCGGATTACAGACGGTGACTCAATCCGGTAACTTTCAAATATCGCAGCAGCGCTTTTGTGGCCTTCTGTAGCTGCGATATGTGAGGCCATCGTCCCAAGATCTTGTTCAAGGTGAGCGGTTTTCTATATAACTGATTTAGAGCTGTGCAGAGGTCAAGTCTTTAGTTTTCAAAAGATGGGCAGTAGCTTCTATAGTCTTCTCGACCCCGCAGGCATTGAACTCCGTGCTATCAGCCATTCCAATCAAACATGTATATGCATTGGTGAATGCGACGCCCAAGATTAAGCGGCACAGCATGTTTCTTCATTTCGCGGGAGCCCAGGTAACAGCCGTAGTTGCATAGATGGGTAGAGGGAATGCAATTGATGTTGGTTGAATTCAGGTGTGTGTGAGAGAGAGAGAGAAAGGCAAAGGAAAGACAGGGAGGTTAACCAGAGATTACCTCCGGTTGGCTACCCTGTACTGGGGGAGGGGAAAGGGGAAGCGATAGGTGAGAGGGAGAAGGATTAAAAAAAAAGAAACTACACACACAGGCACGTACTCACAAACTGTTTCTGTGGGCACTGTCACGCAGCCCGCAAAGGCGTTCCTACTGTGATGCAGTGCACCATACAATCCTGAGTCACACAGTGAAGTCACAATCTGTCAGAAAGTCTAGTGTCTTTTAAATACCGCAGCAGTGCCTTCATAGCCGATCGCGCTGATGTTCGCGTAGGCCAATGTCCAAGGATCTTGTTTTCTGACAGTGGGCGCTTGTCCAGTTTGTCTAGGGTGGCTGAGAGGACTGCTCTTTGCGGGTTGAAACGAGACCACTCACAAAGAAGGTGCGCGATTGTTTCATTGCACCCGCAGAAGTCACAAAGTGGGTTGTCGGACATTCCGATAAGAAAGGAGTACGCATTTGAAAATGCTACTCCAAGCCATAGACGAACTAGAAGGGTACAGTCGCGTCGTGGAAGCTCGGGCGGAATACGGAGTTGTAAAGTAGGGTCCAGGGTATGAAGTCGTGCACTTGTGAAATCGGATGAATTCCACTGAGCTAATGTCAGGTCGTTTGCCAGTACGGCAAGTTATTTAGCTGCGTCGGCTCTCGAAAGAGGAATGGCAACGCACCTGACGCCGTCATGGGCAGATCGGGCAGCTGCGTCTGCTCGATCATTGCCGTGTATGCCACAATGACTAGGCAACCACTGATATATGATGTCGTGTCCTTCGTCAACTATGCGATGGTGTACTTCTGTGATCTCTGCGACGAGCTGTTCATGTGATCCATGGCGCAGTGCTGAGAGTACACTCTGTAGGGCTGCCTTGGAATCACAGAAGACTGACCATGCATGCGGTGGTTCCTCCTGAATGAAATGGAGAGCCGCACGCAAGGCTACCAGTTCAGCAGCTGTTGTTGATGATACATGCGACGTTTTTAGCTGTATTTCGATGGATCTTGTTGGTATCACCACAGCAGCAGCTGAACTTGCAGATGTGACTGAGCCATCGATGTAAACGTGTACGCGGCCGCTGTGCACCTCATGTATAAGTTGTAAGTTGTAATAAGTTGTTTGCCTGCTTCAGGGCAAACGACGGCATGTTAGCCTTTTTAGTGATTCCTGGGATGGTGAGGCGTACTTCAGGTCTGTGCAGGCACCATAAAGGTGTGGATGGTCTTGCTGCAGGCATGTAGTTCATTGGCAATGAGGTGCGATTGGCAACAATCATACGACTGATAGCTGCGTGTGGCCTTTCTGCGGGTAGAGCGGCAAGGTGGTGAGAAGGTAGTCGGGCAACGTGGCGAATATGCGCTCTGAGAGCGTCGGTTACCAAGTACGTTGTTATTGGGTGATCTCGAGCTATGACAATCGTTGCCGCTGTAGACGCACACCTCGGAAGGCCGAGACACGTCCTTAGGGCTTGATCTTGTAGTCCCTGGAGTACACGCAGGTTTGTTTTGCAGGTGTTTCCAAGCACAGGGAGGCTGTATCTTGCGAAGCCGAGGAACAAGGCGTTATAAAGCTGCAGCATTGATCGCACCGATGTGCCCCATGACTTTCCGCCGAGAAACTTGAGGAGATGTATTATTGTCAGCAACCTCTTCTTTAGGTACGAAACGTGCGGGCTCCATGATAGGTCGCGGTCGATAATTACCCCTAAAAAGCGGTGCTTACGTGCATTTGCAACTGCTTGTCCGTTGACACTTACAGAATAACGCTTCATTGCCTTCCGAGTGAAAGTAACAAGGCAGCATTTCTCTGAAGACAGCTCTAAGTTCTGTTTTCGCAAGTACAGTGATGTTAAGGTAGCTGCCTTTTATAGCCGTGCTCGTACCTGCAGTCGTGTTACAGCGGACGCCCAAATGCAGATGTCGTCGGCATAGATTGATACTTGAACTGTGTTGGGCAAGCGTCTGACTAGGCCAACGAGCACTAGGTTGAAAAGCGTCGGGCTCAACACTCCGCTTTGTGGTACTATACAGAACGTTTGGTGTTGAGTCGTGGCGCCTTCCTCGGTCATCACGAAGAAATGCCTGTCAGTCAAGTAACTGCACAGCCACTGAAAAGTGCGGCCACCGATTCCTGCTTTAATCAGAGCCTCTATAATGGCATAATGTGCTACATTGTCATAGGCGCCTTTTATGTCAAGGAATAATGCCGCAGTGAGTCGTTTCATCCGTTTTTGATGTTGAACATACGCGACCAAATCTATGACATTATCTATGGATGAGCGCCCACGCCGGAAGCCAGCCATAGCATCTGGGTACACGTTGTAACTTTACAGGTACCATTCCAGGCGCGTCAAAATCATTCGTTCCATTATTTTCCCTATGCAGCTGGCCAGAGCGATGGGGCGGTACGATGACAAGTTTAACGGTGATTTACCAGGTTTGAGAAGTGGAACCAAGCGGCTGCATTTCCATTCACGTGGAACCAAACCGTTGCGCCAAGACTCGTTGTTAAGGTTTAGCAGTATGAGGCGTGCATTCTGCCCAAGATTGGCGAGCGCCGCATAGGTAACGCCGTCCGGCCCAGGTGACGAAGAGCGCCTGCAAGTCGCTAGTGCCACTTCAAGCTCCTCCACCGAAAACATTACATCCATGCGGGAGTCCCGTGGCACAGGAGTGGCATATGGTGTAAGGGCGCGTTGAGGCTGCGAGCTGGCAAGTCTTGAGCAAAATTCTTCGGCAACGTCTATTTCGCTGCGACCTTGTTGCAAAGCGAGGGACTTAAAAGGAACACGCTGTTGCGGTGATACACGAAGTCCACGCACAGTTCTCCATATCTGAGATAATCGCTGACGTGGATCCAACGACTCGCAGAAACGTTTCCATCTTTGAGACTGAAGTGCATCAATGCGGCGTTGAATCTTCTTTTGCATCCGCCTTGCCTCTCTGAGATCATGGATGGATTTGGTTCTCCTGTATCTTCTTTCAGCCCACCGGCGAACTGCTCGTAGTCGCTGCAGTTCGGCTTCAAATTCTTCGTATTCTTCGTATTCTTCGTATTCGCCTTGCCTCTCTGAGATCATGGATGGATTTGGTTCTCCTGTATCTTCTTTCAGCCCGCCGGCGAACTGCTCGTAGTCGCTGCAGTTCGGTTTCAAATTCTTCAGGTGTGTGCCACTTCTACAATATCATACGGTACACTAGCTTGCTTAAGTGTTGGGCTGCGTCAGTCCGCGACAAAGATACAGAAACAAGGGTTGCTCCTTCGTGTGCTTTCCTAGCAGCTTCGTCAGTGAGGTCGTGGCCGGAGGAGAAGGATTTTGTCACCGCTGGTATGCACAGAATTTCTTGAATCGTTTCTTTTGGAATAGACAGTTGATAGTTGCACTTCATTGTGTCTTCGATGCGATCCTGTACGTTTTGGCTATTTTGTGTTGTGAGAAACTTTGCTCGTCATTGTCTTGTCACATGCACTCACCAATCTGAATCGGGTTGCTTTTCTCTGTGGCTTTGAATGCTTCATGCGGTGTCTCGTAGTATTTAAATTGCATAATTTTAACACCAAACACCGCGCTTTGAGCCCAATTGTCTTTTGTTTTTTGTTGTCTTCTGTCTTGTCTTGTCCCTTGTTTTACTTCTGGTAACTACTAAGATAATGCTGCGCTCATGCGCGAACTGAAAATAGCTGCCTATTGTTGTCGCGAATATTTCACGTCACAGGATGCTCTCCACGACGCTAAGCTCATTTTCTAGTATCGCGAATCTACAATATCGGTACTGCAGACCAAATACTTCCAATTAATTCATCATCATTAGGAGGCTTTTCAATTGGTTGGTTGGTTGGTGGTTGGTTGTTCCTCAGTGAAGTGGCGCAACCTATCCGGTGGAATCGGCAATGAATTGTACAGTGCAAAAATAAAATAAAATAATGATTTGGAGGAAAATAAGCTTGCTGCATTATCAGCGCTCTGCGTGCGTTTCTGCCGTTACCTGGGACGAGCGATGGTCCCATAGGAAAAAAAAACACTGTACATTGGGTAAAGTAACGCGCTAGACATCACCTACGGCATTAAATAGAATACACACGCTCTCTCGGCTTTCCAGCATGAGGTCGCGGCTTGAAGCGTGCCTGCTTTGCGTTATCCGGGGGCCTTTCCTGTAGCCAGCCATACACTGTAAAATAATTTACACCCTAAAAAGTGAAAGAAGGTGCAAACATGTCTATAACTCACACCCTTAAGGTGTTATGTATATAACGGACACCCTAAGGGTGCGAGTTATATACACATTTACACCCTTTTTCACTTTTTAGGGTGTAAATTATTTTACAGTGTACTTGTAGCCCCACGACCGGTTTGGTGTCAGCGTTCAGTGGCGGAACACGCTATGCTATAAGGGGCCAGATTCGTTTGGCTAACGGGCCACTGATGAGGCTTGAGGCTCGCTTGGCCCAGCGTACCATCGTTGGTAAACAGGAGTTGCAGGAGGGAATGAAAAAAAAACAAGCCATGCAAAATGCGCCCGGATGGCCTAATTGACAGCGTATGCTGAGATGCCAAAAGAAGCTGAACGTATGCTTTTTTTTTTGTGAACCCTCCCGCTCTTTCCGGAGCGTTTCTGCTGGTTGGCTGGTCGCTGCTGCTGCTGCTGCCTTGCCAAATGGGCCACACTTAAAAAAGAAAAAAAGCTAATTACGTGCCCGATGCTTGCATTGAACCGCGGCCCCCTGGCACTACAACCCGATGATCAAACCTGTGGGCCAAAATATTTTTTTTTCTCTTTAGTTACAGGCTTCTGCAAGTCAGAAAGTAAATCACACAAGAGTGTATACAAAAATGTTTACAAATGAAGACAACATAATGGACATCCTAGACAGGTATTGCCTAAAGCCCCCGTCACCTTAGGCCGCAATCGCACGCAACGGTCCAACAGCCACTAGTTCTGAGATTATCGCCCCATGTTGATTATGTTGATGATGTCTGTACTATGGCACATGCTCACAACAGCGATCGTGGTGGGTATAATTATAAAGGTTCCTTTCGTTCGTTATAGTCCTATCGCCTACCGCTTCCGACTGCCCGAGATCCGGTCGATGACATCACCCGATCGTCGCTCCGACAAGTGACGACGAAGCGCGAAAAATGAAAGAATTGAAATGGAATCGTTATGATATCCCGCCACAGTGGCACAACGCTATTTTGCGTGGTTATTATTCCTTTTCTGCCACTAGCCCTCCATGATTAGTCGATAGTTTTTCGAGCCACACTCAATTCGCTTGTATGTCACGCGAGGTCACGAAAACCGTGAAAACTTCCCATTCGATATGACGCGCACTCGCTGAATATGCATGCTTCGGTCGAACAGATGAATAACATTTTTTTACGATTTTACGCCTAATTCGCCATGAGCCCTACGCTAGGAAGAAGCTTTCAGGCTGCGCTACGCGTTGTACGAAATCCACCACAACTCATTACGTCATATTGACGTTTAGGTCATACAAAACTGTTCTTTTAGTCAATAGCCGGACACCGCCTCGTTCCAAAGGAATGAAAGATGGCTGTTCACCGGTCGCTCTGGAACTGGCCACTCGGACCCACCATCGTGAAGAGATTCTTACGCGTATAATACAAGGTTTTGGGTGGCACTATAATGTTGTCGAGCCCTTTCGGTTCGTATGCGTCAACGCCCTGCCAACTAGTCTTCGCTGAGGATCCGTTTTGCGTTATATGTAACCTCCCGTTGCACGCCTTCATGATTTTCGCCCAGTCTCCGTAAGCTAAGCAAGGGGAAGCGGACCAATCGCAGACGCTGGCGCCGCCTTCCTCATCCGGTTGTGGAATGTTGTGTCGGCTGAGGAACAAATCCCCTCATAGAAAAGAGGACGGTGGTTTATTGCCTTTTTTTTATTGATATGATATAAGGAGATGTTGGCGCACAATTTAAGGCGCCGGCTACTCCTCATCTCTTGAGTGGCTTCGTCACACATCGTACAAGGTTCAAGGTTACATATCAAATAGTCTTTTCACACAAGCACCATGACTTATCACGCAGCGTTTCCACAGCAACATCATGACGTAAGGAACACATGGTACATACAAAATACAATGTATATGTCTCCACACTTAAGTAGATGAAAGTCTCAAAAGTACAAAAGATATTTCCGCCTAATAACACATTGTCTAGTCAGCGGGTGGTACATACATTATGTAAATGCATTATCACGTACAGTCACAACAGAACAGTCAACATAATTCACAAACAGATGGATATACACAGTGACAATGAAATGAAGAGAACAATGAAAGCGCTAATAACTTCCAGCAATGCCGCTGTCTTCAAGAAAACTCTTTAGTGCTTTTAAAGCACTCTTCTGCAAGGCCGTTGTTGGCCAAGGGCCCAAAATTTTCCTTAAACTGAAAGGTCTGCGGTCTAATTTAATTAGCGCTGATTTAAGTCGGCTTCTTGGTGTGTCATGATGTGGGCAATCTAGAAGGAGGTGACATATATCTTCGTCTACAAATCCACAATCACATTCGGGGGTTTCCGCACGGCCAATTCTGTGTAAGAAATGCTTTGTGTAGGCAGTGCCTAGCCTTAATCGATGAATAAGGGTTTCCATAGTTCTATCTAATGACAATGAAAATTTGAATTCAATAAATGGATCAATATGGTATAAGTCCGAGCTCTTAGAATTCTGGTCAAACCAAGTGTTTCTAGACATATTGAGAGACGTTGTCCTTATAATGCAGCTCAATTCATCCTTTGATATTAGGAGCGGAGATGTATCATCTATGAGGTGTGCTTGTCGTGCTGCTTCATCAGCTGCTGTGTTGCCAGGAATGTCGCAATGCCCTGGTATCCACTGGAATGCTATTGCATGTTTCGCTTCGCTTGCCTTTGTGAGGTTTTTAAGTGTTTCATATATTATACTGTCACTGAATGTTTTCCCCTTTGTGTTGCAGAGTGATGTTAGAGCCGCCTGTGAATCACTGAAAATTACCCATTTTTGCGCATCTCTTACTGACAATATAAATTTTATCGCACCTAGGATTGCGAACAGTTCAGCCGTTGTAGACGAAGTCGCACGAGTTAACTTAAATGATTCTTGTTTGTTGAGGTGTGGTATAATGAATGATGAAGTTGAAGAGGTTGCTGTACTGGAGCCATCTGTATAGACGTGTGTGTATCCTGAATACCGCATATATATCTGGTACAGCGCTAGTTGTTGAGCAGCTCGAATGAACATGTCTCTTTTGCTGAATATCCCATCTACTGACAATTCGATTTTTGGAACTGTAAGCAGCCATGGAGGATATTCGATGTCTGAGTTCCAAAATTCATTTCTTGGCAATATGTAAAGATTTTCTTGAATTTCTATATGAACATAACTTCTATCTCGTTTCATTATGTCTAGAGCCAATGGGTGGTTTTTATGCTGGGTTTGAAGACGGAAATAATGCCGGCATGTTTCTGTAGTTCGCATAACTGGAAATGGTGATTGGCGAGCCTCAGCTATTACAAGAGAACTAGAAGTCGCTCGTGGAACTCCTAGACATAGGCGTAGTCCTCTAGCTAAAAGTCTTTGAAGTCGCTCTTCTGAAGTGTGGGAAAGTCCGTGTAAGATGGGCGCGGAATACGCAACTTTTTGTCGTATTAATGCATTGTAAACAGTCAGCATGGACGATACTGATCCGCCCCATGATGTGCCTGCAAGTCTGCGAAGTACAGTCACTATGGCATTGACCTCATTTTCTAGTTTCTTTATATGGGGTGCCCAGGATAGCTGCCTATCAAGTATTATGCCTAGAAATCGATGCTGTTTGACAATCATTAGAGGGTGTCCTTCCAGATTAAGAGTGAAATTTTTTAACTGCCTTCGAGTGAAGGGCAATACAGCTGTCTTTGCGTGTGATAGCACCATTCCTCTCTCTCTCAAAAATTTGTTGATTATATTTATGCCGTCTTGCAATGCCATTTGAAGTAGTTGAGCATTAGACCCAGATGTCCAAATACACACATCATCTGCATACAGTGAAAATTTTAATTCTGATGGCAGCCTTCTTGGTAAATCAGCCATGACGCAGTTAAAAAGGAAGGGGCTGAGTACGCTTCCCTGTGGTACTCCCTGTTTGACAACATGTTCAGCACTCTTTCCTTTACCCGTCTGAACAAAGATTTTGCGACCTGATAGAAATTCAGAAATCCATCGCAAGGACCTGCCAGACAGTCCAAGTTCCAACATGCTTCGCAAAACATGAACGTGACTAACAGTGTCAAATGCCCTCTTGATGTCTAGGAATACTGCTATAGTCATGTTCCCACGTGCACGCTCGTGCTCCACACAGGTTACTATATCTAATATTGCATCCATTGTGCATCTATGTTTTCTAAAACCTACTAAGTAGTTGGACAGCACATTCGTTTCATTACACCACCATTGAAGTCGCGCGTCAATCATTTTTTCCATTACTTTGCATAAACAACTTGTCAAACTAACAGGGCGGAAGGATTCAAGGCACAAGGGCGTCTTACCAGGTTTTAAAATTGGTATGATTCGAGCGACTTTCCAAGAGTCAGGTACAGTTTCCTCTATCCATAAGTTATTATAGATGTCTAAGAGAGCATTTGTACCTGTCGGTCCGAGGTTTCTTAGCATGTTGTACGTAATGCCGTCCGGCCCAGCAGCGGACTTTTGGCGACATGATGCAATTGCAAATTGAAGCTCGCTTAATGTGAAAGTATGATCTAATTGAGGATGTTGGGCCCAGTAGCAAGCAGTAATTTTGCGCTTAGCCAACACTACTGAAATATCAAACTCTGCACATTGCGATGAGAAAGCAGGTCTGGAAATAAGCTCACAAAATTCATCTGCTACTATTATTTCACACGTGTCCCGTGCTACAGCGAGAGCACGAAATGGGAAGCTCTGTGTTACAGGTCCGCTTAAAGAACGAATTACTAGAAAAATTCGTGGGACAGCCGTGTGAGGAGACAGCGTGCCGCAGAAGTCGCGCCAGCGCCGTTTGCCTAGATTTTCCATTCGTCTGCGCATTACATTGTGTATTTTCTGAGCATTTCTGTATGCTTCTAAACTTCCGCTCCGTCGGTAAGCTCTTTCGGATCGGCGTCGGATGGCTCTTAGGTGTTCATATTCTCCGTCAACTGCAGCATAATATTTTGGAATTGGGACCTTCCTTGTGCATATGTTCATATTGTCCTGCAAAAATTCTGTAAATTTTTCCGCTGTTGCATGTTGATTAATTTGATCGGTTAGGCGGTACCGAAAAGCTTGCCAGTTGGTTAGTCTGCTGTAACGCCTGATATCACAGTACATGCTAGGGTGGTTAACAAGGATGGGAAAATGATCACTTCCGCGCGTTTCCATATCTGTTGTCCATCCCACACCATTCACTAGATCATGTGAACACAGGGTAACATCTATGCAGCTTGAGTAATTATATCCACGAAGGAATGTTGGCGACCCATCGTTTAAAACAGTCAAGTTGCATTTATCTATGGCGCACTCTATAACGTTACCCCGTGCATCACAATGATCACTGCCCCAGATGATGTTGTGTGCATTGAAGTCGCCACATATAAATACATTAGAATGAGCTATCTTGAAGATATCCACTAGTGCTTCTACTGACATGCGGTTTGAAGGTTGTAGATATAGATTAATCACTGTTATACAGAGCTTGCCAGAGGATACTTTACATGCGATGAATTCCGGGAAGTCTGAATCACTGGACTGAATTTGATAAGATGGTAGGTCCTTTCTGACGCACAGGAGCACTCTGCTCACAGCACCTTGACGAGAAGTCTTGTATATCACATAATTTGAGAGGCGAAAGTCGTCATTGATTCCCGCCTCTTGAATACAAAGTATTGGGAAGTTGTATTGCACAAGTAGTTTACGAAAGTCAGCACACTTCCTTCGAAGACGTTGGCATTCCACTGAAATATGGAGACATTTTTGTAGTGGTTATTCATGTAGTGCCTGCCGCAGTTTGGGCCCGGATTGTTGACACAATAGTGCTTCTAGAGGTAACAAGGCTTTCACTTCTGGTAGGTTGTTTGCTTCCGGCAGAGCAGATAGGATTGCCTTAAGAGCTGCGAAAAGCATTGGCAAAATCAGTTGTGTCACCGATGCTGTGGTATGCTCGCTATTAGCTGGTGTTACTTCTGCAGTAGATGAGTAAGGTCGCTGAGAGGAATGTGTGCGAGTGCTGGAGCTTTCTTGTGTATTACTTTCTGCCTGTTGTCGTCTGGGTTTCCGTAGCACTGATGTATAAGACTGGGAACTTGACTGTGATCCTCTTGATTGGTCTCTTGATTGCCCTGTTGGTTGTTCTCTAGAGGAGAAATAGCTTGTTGGTGCTCTTGGCTGTGGTGGTTCCGGTGCCCGCTGAGGTGGGTGATCTGGCACTGGATGAACAATCTCAAGGTTTGGGGCGGGTTCATTGCGTCGCGGTTGTCTTCCATGGATGAGCTCATGTCGATGCATTCGTGCCGCTGCTTTTTTCTGAGGACAGCCTGAGAAGGAGGCGGCATGGTTCCCCGCACAGTTTGCACATTTTGGTTGAAGAACTGACTTGCACTCCTTGTGGTCATGATCCTCAGCAGATTTTGCACCGACGTGTGCTACGGCAGGTTTTCGCCATGTGCCCAAATCTCTGGCAATTATAGCAGCGAAGTGCTGGTCCCAGGTATTCCTCGACAGGGTGACTGGTGAAACCCAAGTAAATTCTTCTTGGAATAGGGCGATCGTCTCTGAAAGTCAGAATTACCGTGTGAAGCGGATGTGACTGTACTGCTCCATCTTCTTGGCGGGAATACCTTATTTGTCTGCGTGCCGATATAACTCCTGCGTCTTTCAAGAAGTCTAGTAGTTGTTCGTCTGTATACTGCAGAGGCACATGCTTTACTTTGCCAACGTTTCGCGTGTATGACTCTGGGATGAAGGGCTTGACTTCCAGGCCGCCTACACTTGAAAGCATCAAAAGGCGTTTCGCCGACGCTAAGGAAGCAACGCTGACGCTGAAACTTCCATCTCTGTTCGTCCTGAAAGACTGCACTTTTTCTTTGGCAGCGGAAACTATTTCGGCAGACACTCGGTTTGGATGTACTTGCCAAAAGGTAGTACCTTCACTTGGGCGAAAGACAACCGGAATGCCTTCGGCTCGCTTTTTCTTGTACGTGACCAAAGTAAATGGTGCGTCTTCACCCATTTCTTCTTCATCACTTAACTCATAATTCGATGTTGTGTCATCGTACTTGTCTTCTAGGCGAGGCTTCTTGCTCTCGAATTCACCGTCAGCCATTATTCCTGAATTCCCTGAAGTTGATTCCGAGTTGCGGAGAACCAAACGTGCCGGCTTTATGAAGCTTTGTGACGCTTGCAAGGCCCCAGGCTTTTCATTACGGCCCGTAGCATCATTCATATGGCTTGTTACGTTTGGACGAGCATAAGGCTCGTGACGATGTTCTCGGCTTCCGACCACCGTAGCGGCAGGGTAATAGCCAGGTTCTCAAAAAAGAAATGTCGTACCTGTAAGGCGCCTGGCTCGTTGAACCTTCGCCCGACGTCTTGGTGGTCAATCGTCGTCAATGGTAGCCGTAAATGTCCAAAAAACCAGAAAACTCAGAGCACCGCACAAAAACAGCGACCGAACAGATACACTTCTTCTTCTTCTTCGGTTTATTGCCTTAGCAGCTGCAGTAGGTGGTTGTACCGGCGGTTCGCGCGTCCGGTTAGCAAGTATAATTTTCAAGCCACGCAGCCTGCTTTTGTATCTTCCGTGTCACCGGTGGCAGGTGGTGACGCTGCGGTAGCGGTGTTTTTTATCGGCCACGCAGTGCAGCATGCAGCTGTGCCTCGCCAGGGTGGACGATGACGAGGCGGAAGCGGCGCAGAAATGTGGAAATTGGAAAGCTCACCGGATCGGCAAAAGCTGTGCTCATGAGCCTCATCAGTAGCGCATAAATGGAGAAATCGATGTCCCGCAGCTAACATGTCTCGATTATGCGGCCTTCATTTGTAGACATTGGCCCCAGGCGTTGAAGGAAGGGTATTTAGGTTTATTGATTCTGAGCAGTGCATCATGACTGCAACGTGGCTGCACAGGCGAGCACTCAGCTACGTACAGGCAGCGTCTGTCCCGCTTCGAGACTCTAAACAACTACTACGTTTGACCCAGACTACAACACTTGCGGGCACAGAACGCAAAGAACGCAGCTGTAGGGGGCGCTAGTCATTTGCTAACAACTGCAATTTTTCGCGGTCTTTTGGTTGGTGAAACACCTTAATTTTTTTACGCAAGAAAATAGTATGTTGGAATCTTGGAATCAAAATCTATAGAACGACTCTTCGAAAGAAAAATCGATCTTTCGACCTGCACCTCTCCCTAAATAGTTGATCGTAATACTTACCGCAAGTTAAGCGAGAGAAGTATATGAAGATAAACATTTTTGCCTGGCGTCAGCTAGTCTCTTCTGTCGGGAGCGCAGACAGCTGAACGAAAATGGAATCCGCAAGCCCAGTCCAACGCGCACCTGCAGACTCGCCGCTCACATTCTAGAAATGCACTGGCCAGGCTCTTCACCTTCCGACAACAGGAGCGTGCAAGATGACTTAGAGAAATGGTTGACAGACCTTTTTCGAGTTTTCTTTTCGACGTTAGCTTCACACGGGGAAACGACGACAACCCCCTCTCTGCGCCGACCACCTCTGCCATCCCCGTTAAAGGAAGCTTCGCTGCCCATCACGCGAGCTTTGCGGAAGGTCGAGCCAGCGAAACTACCGTCGGCTCAATCTTCCGAGTCTCCATTACGTCGCTTGCGTGTTATTTTTACCTGAACGTTCGCAACGGCCTTCGGAAATCTGTATCTTTTGCTCTATAGGTTCGAAGCGGAAGGGAGCGCAGAAGGAAAGACGATCTCAGCAGGTAAAATTGATTTCAGCACCAGGTCGCGAGACTTCACCCGACGAAAAAAATAATAGAAAGAAAGCCCCCTTCTGCAAAAGCAGTTTCGTACTTTATCATATGCCGCTCACATTCTATAAATGCACTGGCCAGGCCCTTTACCTTCCGACACACAAATTTCATCGCACAAATTAGCACAAATTTCAATCGCTTTATGAGCGCCGTAATGAGGTTGGAATAAGGGTATAGTCTTGATGATAAGAAATAAGCTCATAAAATTACAATATGTT
Organism: Dermacentor albipictus; assembly: GCF_038994185.2. Taxonomy (NCBI): domain Eukaryota; kingdom Metazoa; phylum Arthropoda; class Arachnida; order Ixodida; family Ixodidae; genus Dermacentor; species Dermacentor albipictus. Next base: position 383,641,011 of record NC_091821.1, on the reverse strand, counting down.
GAAGATATGAGTTTCTGCTTGAGATATAATTTCGCCAGCGAGTCGATTGCGCCTTCTAAAACGGCCCATTTTGTCGAAATCACGCAGAAGGTTAGCATTGAAGAGAGATGAAATCTTGAATAAGGCATTGTTTAGTGGTTTAATTAAATTTCCTCAACAGAACTTTTTTCATGCTTGTGAATGTGCTGAATGTTATGTCTGAACCAACGTGCCCATTCGATTATTTCTGCGCTCCTCGGGGGAACAGGGGAGCAGCCCTCAATTACATATTCACCCTGAAAGTGTTTTGTAGGCTTCATTGCAAACAGAGTCTTTATGCGGTGAAGCAAGTTTTGACGCGGGCTCGGGTGCACTGGGTTACAGTAATTCGACACGATATCGGCTATAAGATCGTTATTTGGCTAAAGAACTATCGCTTTTATCGGCTGGTGCTGTGTAACTTTTACAAACAATACTATTGTTGCGCTCTCGCTAGTCAGAGCGACAATTTTTTATTGAGTGTGATAGTTTGATTTTCTAAGTACGCTTACATGTTTGCATATGAAAGTTCGAGTAACAACAGTTGCTACATTTAGGTTCCACACGCTTTTAAGCAGTGCAAACCATGTTGTACTCAATAGGGAGCCCCACATTTATAGAGCGTTGAGTATATTACTCAAAGGAACTGAAAACCAGTTCGCCATTATCCTGTCTTTCAGAACAACCAGTTTGTCCTAGCGCATCGTGTGGTATTTTCTTTACCCAGTAGGAGTTGAAAGACACAGAATTATTGCGATTCAACAAACGTACGGGTAAATTTGGAGGGGCCAGGGCAGTGAAATGGTGGAGGCTAAGTGGTGCGAGCACTCAGACGTTCACTTGCTGTTTTTTTTTTTCTGTTTGCACCTTAGGATACCGTAAGAACCAGATATATTGTCCATTCAGAAGCACTATATTTAACTACGTTCTCATTAAGACTTCTGATTGCACTCAGTAATTGCGTCAGTTATTTTGCAAACGGCCTCAGGAAGCTGAGCGAGACCCGAGGAGTAGGACCATAGCTGAGGCGAAGCTTAGTACTTTTTTTTTTCTTTTCTAGGTGTCCACGTGCCTAAATATTGCATCATGAGCATCGCGGCGAATAGGACAGCTCAAACACTGGGCACAACACCGTTTCAGATAAAGGCGCGAGCATCAATCGCTTGCATCGTTTCAAATTCCCTACTCCTGACCCATTAGGGCTTCCTTTTTTGTCTCTCTCTTTCGCTCTCGTCTATTGTCGAAGTATGTGTTTCTTTCCACTTGTTTTCGCATCAGATACAAACACTCAAAATTGAGAGCTGCGCAACGATAAATGGAGATGAGAGGGGAGAGAGAGAGAGAAAAGAAAATAGTGGCCGGCTAAGCACCCTCCTTTACGACTCTGAGTGGCATGAAATTTGTGTACGGTGAAGGCGGAAGAGTGAGAGAGTAGGAAGGCGAGAAGCTGAAAGAATAAAATGAAATAAAGAGTGTCAAGACGGGCGAGAGTGCGGAGGTGGGCAAGTATCGCTCTTGTGTATATGTGTAGTGGAGCAGGCATAAACTGAGGGCGGTATTTCGTCGTGAAAGAGAGAGGGGCAGCTACGGGGCCCTTGCTCCCGCAAATGCGCGCACGGCAAAATGCTCGGGGCCATTACCGACGTACAATGACGGAAAGCGAGCGCGATTTCGACAGCGCCGCGCCCCTTCACAGGAGCGTGTGCCCACACATTCTCGCTCTAAATAAATGTAAAGAAAAAAAAGGGGGTGGAAGCCCTTAAAGGCTCGTCTGATCGCATTCAAGAGACACTATAGGCGAGCGAGCACGAGAACGTACCGTCGCTTAGCGAGGCGCGCAGTGATTACGCTGCGTGGGTGCGCTCTCTTGACGGATGCGCCCGTGGGGCCTCTTTCCCTCACTCACTCTCTATCTCTCCTTCCCCTTTTTCCTCTGGGTCCCACTCAGTGCGTGTTGGGAAGAGAAAGAGGACGAGAGAGGTAAATGGGAGAAGAGGGAGGGCAGGAAAGGCAGATAGCGCAATCCTATGATGTCGCTACCAGGCCAACCTCTCAAGGGCCTGGCGTTCGATTGCACGTCCGCTCTGGATAGCGTTTCCCGTTCGGGAACCATTAGAGACGGCAGAGACGAATTAAAGGGAAGTCTTCGCTGCGCAGCGCGACGTCGCAGGAGGTGAGGAGAGCGAGAACGTCGGGTAGAACAGCGCCTGCTGCGAACAGAGCCGTCAGCTGTCGTTTCTGCGTTGCGTGCGGCGTCAGATTAGACGTATCGACCAGCGACGTTTGTTGTCAATTTTTTTTATCGTGCCGGAACTGGTTTAATTTGTACTCCTTCTCAAAAAAATTCAGCGACGATTACGATAATCCCTAATGCAAAATTTGAGTGAGAGAGACATATAGCAAAGTGGGCAATAGCTGAAGATCTGATCTCCGTGTCAAGCGCGTTGGCTTTTATACATGACTCGTCGAAGGTTCTAGTGTAATACTGGTGCTGCTTGGCTTCTAGAAAGTAGTACACGATTCGCGTCGCGCATACGATCAAATTACAAATCAATCGCAAACCGCGTCGCGCGCTCCCACCACCGGCCAAGCAACTCGACAAAACGCAAGCGGTCGCGTTTCGGTGACTTCAGACAAATACATACCCACACCAAAAATACATTAACAAAATCACAGGGGGCAGGGAAAGCGACAAATGTAGGCTCTGTTCAGAAACAGGAACACTCACACACATAATGTGGGAATGCACCTCGCTCCCGTTATTTCATCCCCCCGTCAGCAGCGAGACTGACTGGACAGCCTGGCTCAGTTCCGGCGACGTCGACCGACAACTTGAACTGGTGGACTGGGCGGAAAAGGCCATGCAGGCCCAGGGCCTTACTTGAGCCCTAACACTCAGCCACGTCCCTCTTTACCCTTCCCCCTTTCAATAAAGTTTATCACCACCACCACCACCACGACGATCAAAAGAAGCACGAACGAGAGCTGACATGAGCAGAGGATAGCAAGAAACTAGCGGTCCGGCTGAGACCAGATACGAATACGCGTCGAGTGATCGGGCGGGTGCGCGTGAAACCAGCTTCCCGCGCGCGCATCACTGAAGGGCAACTCTCATTGGTGCCCGCCGTTCGCGGCTCGCGTCTTTTATGTGACGCTCCGCGTCCACTCTTTCATCTTTCGCTGTTGTGCTTGTTCGCTCGGTTACGTCGCCGCCGCCGCTGACGTTCGCCGCAGGAACGGGCCATTAAGAGCTACGCTCTAGAATCGGCACGTTTCACAATAATTATAATCTCTAGTAACCTCGCGGTTTTATTTTATTTCACGAATGGTTGTGTCAAGTCGAAAGCTGTTCATTTGTACTTTTTGTGCCACAAAGTTTCGACTGCACAAAGTAACTAGCAGCTTGGTTGTAACCGGTCTGAAGCCAAACGACGTGCCGGATGAACAAAACAAAATAAAAACTTCCAAACTTGCATTTCTGGAGTGTTTTTTTTTTTGTCACTGTGCTCTTAAGCTTATTCAATGGCTCTGGCCCACGTAAAGTAGTTTATCTCTGTCGGGTGGCCTTGGGAGAAAATGGGACATCACAGTGAAGCGAAGAATGAGATGACTATCCTACACCGCTCCCTAGCTGCGCTGCCTTCGTTTGTGGTTAGTGTAATCGCAGATTTACTGTCTGTGATCGGTTACTTATGCTTCCATATTCTTAAGTTTCTCCTAAATCCGTTTTGGAACTCAATTACATGTAAAAGCACGCATCCTACAGGATAAACGAACTGGCCCACGAAGCGCGGTAAAGAAAGGCGTGGCAAAGGAACGTGCGTGTTCAGGATACAGCTAGCATGTCTATCGAAAGGTACATTTCCTGTAGTCCTAGCAACCGAGCAGCTGTAGAGGGGATTAACTGTCCCTGATAATGAGTCACATGGCCCTCCAGCAATCTGCTTTCAAGGCGCCCAATCGAGATTAAAAGATATTACTTTTTGCATTATTAGGTCCTTGTACAATTTTTCATCTAAAGATTAACAATCTTTCTTTAAGGGCAAGGTGAAGAGTCCCTGATGGCGTAGATATAATTACGAAGGTCATGAGAAGAATTAGCGAAACATGGACAATATTTTCTTCCCGTTCGGCCGTATGTTCAATATCAGTCAATGCTTCGAACGATAGATCCCAAAGCGACAAGTTGCAGGGGGAACCAAAGATTAAGGTATTTGGGTTCAGTGTTGACCTGCCCGCGTTTAATGTCGAATATACTAAATTTATGGCGTTAAGTAATCCACCCATTCCTCCAACTTGATGTCCCACTTCTCCCAATAGGAAAGGTGGAGTGGCACCCATTCCTTGAATGCATGTTATTTTTTTTCTTCAAAGCCTCCAGAATTTCTTTGAAGAAGGAAGGAAGGAAAAAGTGGAGAAGGAAAGGTAGGGAGGTTAACCAGTATGGCTTAACCGGTTTGCTACCCTAAACATGGGAGAGGGATGGGGGAAATTAAAGATGGGGAAGGGGGAGAGGGAGAGAGAGCACATATCACAGCACACACACATCGTCCGTTGGAGTCCATCATTCTGGCATGGTACGCGACGTCACTCTCACAGCCGCTTGTCCAATCCCGTCTCTTTCAAAAACCGAAGTAGTCCCTTTGTCGCCTTCACCTGCGATATCTTCTGTCGGCAGCATGTGAAAATCGTGTCGAGCGACAATGGTCTACTGTCAAGGCGCGCGAGAACAGATGCCAGGGACTGTCGCTGAACGTTATAGTCAGGACAGTCGCACAGAACATGTTCCAGCGTCTCCTCGCAAAGACAGGCATTACAGAGATCGTTGTCGGCCATTCCAATGCGGAAGGAGTAAGATTTGGTGAAAGCCACCCCCAGCCATAAGCGATAAAGCAGAGTCGCCTCTCTTCGACGCAGTCCAGTTGGCATATAGAGATGCATCAAAGAGGGCAGGTGGTATTGACGGTTGCTCTGGGTGGTCTGGCTGTTTGGTGTGCACCATAGAGATAGCGTGATCTCATGTGCAAGCACTCGAAGTCTGCTAGCTGCGTCGGATCGTGAAAGCGGTATGGCCTCTTCTTGTGCGTCTTCAAGAGCTGCCCGAGCGCATTATCGGCGTCTTCATTTCCAGTGACGCCGCAGTGACTTGGCAGCCACTGAAACGTCACATGGTGTCCTTTCTCCTGTGATGTATGGAGTAGGCATCTAATATCGAATACGAGCTGTTCGAATGGCCCGCGATGCAGAGCTGATAGTACAGATTGTAGGGCTGCCTTTGAATCGCTGAAGATTGACCATTGCCGAGGTGGCTCCCGATTGACGACACGAAGTGCAGTGCGAAGAGCAGCTAGTTCAGCAGATGTCGATGTTGTTGGGTGGTCAGTCCTAAAGCTGATGGTAATAGCTTTTGCTGGGACAACCACAGCACCGGACGAACACTGGATGTTTGTGGAACCATCGGTATAAATGTGTTCCCTGTCCGCGTACCTCTCGTGCAGAAGAAGCAGAGACAGTTGTTTGAGCACAGGCGACGACAGTTCAGACTTTTTTCCGATTCCTGGTACACTGAGATGGACTGTAGGGCTGATAAGACACCAAGGGGGTCTTATCAGAGCTTCTGTGCTATTGCAGCTGAACATCTGGTGTCATTTAATAGCAGTTCATCTTGCACCTAGTGACCGATGAAGTAGGCAAGAAACATACATACATACATACATACATACATACATACATACATACATACATACATACATACATACATACATACATACATACATACATACATACATACATACATACATACATACATACATACATACATACATACATACATACATACATACATACATACATACATACATACATACATACATACATACATACATACATACATACATACATACATACATACATACATACATACATACATACATACATACATACATACATACATACATACATACGTACGTACGTATTAGTAAGATCTTGATGAGGGCTAGTTGGTTCATACTTAGAACTGAGGTGAAACAGCGCGAAAAAGACGAGGACACAAGGAAACAAATACCACAGACAAGCGCTGACTGCTTGTAAACTTCCAGTTGGCAGTCAGCGCTTGTCTGTGGTATTTGTTTCCTTGTGTCCTCGTCTTTTTCGCGCTGTTTCACCTCAGTTCTAAGTACGTACGTACGTACGTACGTACGTACATGCGTGCGTGCGTGCGTGCGTGCGTGCGTGCGTGCGTGCGTGCGTCCGTCCGTCCGTCCGTACGTACGTACGTACGTACGTACGTACGTACGTACGTACGTACGTACATACATACATACATACATACATACATACATACATACATACATACATACATACATACATACATACATACATACATACATACATACATACATACATACATACATACATACATACATACATACATACATACATACATACATACATACATACATACATACATACATACATACATACATACATACATACATACATACATACATACATACATACATACATACAAATTTCTGCGCACCGGCCTATATAAGCGCTGAATTTTCTCCGAGCGCTCCACTGTTCTACAGCATAGTGTAACAATATATCATGACGTAAAACTTGTACATAACCTCTTAATAAATAGCACATGATATTGAGCGACGTTTCCGAACTTCTAAATTCATTATAGTTTTCCTACCCCATTCTTGGGCCACTATGTATGTGCACTGGTGTGTGCCACTTGGGCGTGTGCCAATTTTCGGCCGACTCCCCAGAATCTGTATGTGGCCCTGGGAAAAAAAGGATTAAGTGTACCTGCATGTGTACCGTACTTCTCTCCACCCCCGCACATTTCTCTTGTCCCTTCTTCCTTCGACAAGCATCAAAACATCGCATTCGTGCTTGTGAGTTCACCGCATCGACGGTCGACGGGTGTAGATACGCATGAGATGTTTGCATTCCTGTGTAGTTATTGAACGGTGTAGTGCGTAAGCATAAACATTGGATGATAGTAAGGTTGTGATCCGTGGGGTGCAGAAACAGATACATGCCATGAGACATTGTCCACGTCTGCTTTTATTTCGTAGAATTTCATTGAATTTTTCTTTGTGTGTGTGCAATGTGGACCTTTTGTTGCATGTTTATTTGTATTCGTAACTCTCGGATGAGGGGAGGGGGTGCATTCGGGGACTCTTAGTTCTCACTTTTTTTTTTTTGCGGCTGCACACTTTAGGGGCCAATTGTCTTCGTAAAAACATGTCGCATTGTCTTTGTTAGCAACACAGACTAACATTCTGTTAAAAGTAGTAAACTTCTCCGAACTGCACAAATGTAGACGAAGAGATACTGACCACTAGAATCGAAACTATGGTAGGCCGGGTAAAGAAAATTTCAATTTAATAACATTAAAATAACGACAAACACTACGCACAATATAACACTAGTAACAAGTGACCACAAAATTGTTGTCATCACGGACAACAGCACCGAAAGCATGGTCTAATCATTACTTTCACTGCATCACATTGGGAGAGTGCCACGACACACTTACCAAATATACGGGACATATAACTTTGCACATAAACTTAATAAGCGAAAAGCATACCCAAGACGGGCACTCAGACGCAGTCCATGGCATCGCTGTCCTCTCAGAAGCCCCGGTAGTTCCACAGCCGCTTTACGTACCGCACAGCTGCAGAACTGTGATCACGCTTGTAGGGGTGCGCAAATTTTCAGCATTAAATTCCCCTCCACACAACTTCACAGAACGACTGCCGACCTTTCACGTGCGCCTTGACAGCTGTCAAACTGCAATATGATGGCGAGCTGGGCTATTTGGTTGTGCGTTCATGTATTTGAGTTAGATTGAAGCGCATCTAAGACGCGGACGCATAAAGGAAGTTGACTGTACAGCACTTGACTCTCAATTGATTTGTTGTTTGACAGAAAAACACTTATAAAGATGTTACAGTATTTTCGCGCATGTGCAGCAAAGCAAGATGAGACATTCACGACAGAAGCGCCAAGACGTCAGACCTTTCAAAATCCTGTCGCAATTGTTGCCTATCTAGATACGCATACTCTCTATAGTGCAGCGCAGTGGTTTACGGACTGACGCAACCGCTACCCGTTGTTCTAATATGGTATGCCTCAGCTACTTCGCGCGTTACTTGATCTTTGTATTGAAATTTAATCTGCGTGCAAATTAACTGTGGCTTACACCCACCGTTTCTGCAGTTTCCGCAGTGCATGGCTAGATGAGTACAGCCTGTGGATTTTAATGATGCGTCGTGTTCGCTAAGTCGATCGTTAACGCATCTGCTTGATTGCACCACATAAGCTTTACCGTAAAGGACCGGGATCAGGTAAGCTACTCCCATTCTGCGTTCAACAAACTTGTTTTGACGATGCGTCGGTGTCGCGACGCGCTTAAATCTGACTCAGATATGGGCTGTCAAACTACCGAGTCTGTCAAAACTATATTGTGCGTCGTAGCACTGTGTGCCCGCGCATTAATTTTAACCACCTTGGGTTAAGAACCTCTCGTTGTAACATTTAACGAAAGCTGGCCGCTATGGCGTCCTTCATAAATAAGCTGTGGCTCGCACAAGCCAAACATTATCGCTTATTAACTCGTCGAAGCTCGTTCTGCCTGACGACGCATTCGGCTTGCCGCTTCCCGATTCGACCTAGAGGAAAACAGGCTCTTGGCCTCTAGGTGACATGTCCACGGGGCGATGGTCCGCTCCTAGAGACAATGCGTTGTCACGACAGCCGTCGGCCCCAGCATACCAGCTTAGCAGCGGCGCTAAGCCGAGCGCAATATACCCGTTGAAGGCTTGTACGTTAGTCTGCCAGTTAACCAGAGTAAATGACAGCCCCGGGCTGTGGACCCGCATAGGATAGATTGCCTTTTACTATATTCTCTTGTTTAGTTAGATGGTCGTCTCATTGACGAAGCGATTTTCGTTATTCGCATGCGGCCTTAACAGTTTCGGAAGGGTCGTACATTACTTAGTAGTGCATCGAGCTATGCTGCTGTGACCCGTGTACGTTTATACCTTGTCCGGTAAGTTGGAGTTGTTGCAGCCGAAGCTTACTGAACTTACTGCCAGGGCACTAGACGGGCCCTTTTGACCACGTGTTGCCACAAAAGAACAGCATGAGAGTTTTCGCGCTGGAAACTAAAATGTGTGCTCGTCGTTGCAAAGCGAGTGCGCATAGACTGACGGAAGCCGATGACTTGAACACGCCCAGAGGGGTGTTCGACATACATATACCTTGTTTGTTACAAGTTTACTGGAAATATTTGATTAGTACCTCATAAATGCGGCTTGTAATCATGCTACGAGGTCTGCGCGGAATTAAGAATGAATGCTTATATATACACGCAATAATGTATCGTATTCATATAGGTTATAATGAACTACGGCTTATCTTAATCAACAATTCTGCACATATACATCGTCTATATTTAAAATTTTTTGTATGTAGCACATTTAAAAAAAATTGCCTGTGGCAGATAGCACAATCGTAACCCTTGATCTAAATTACTCGACGAGGTGGTAATTACTTCTAGGAGAAATCAAAATGATTCATTCAATGATAAACATAATTACGCTAATTAAATTATTAATCCATCACTTACGGCACATATTTCAATCTAGGAATTGCGGCTGAACACATTCTCAGGACTACGCCAGTTTCGAGATATCAATTTTCAACGTGTCCGACCAAATGCATTGGCGTTCTACTTACTTTTTTTGTTTCAATACGTAAAACAGCATTTTCATTAAAAAGTGGAACAATAGTGCACTTCTAGCGCGAATTTGGCAGCGGATATTTCGAAACCAGTGCCATCCTCAGAATACGTTCGATGTGTCTGCATACTCAATAGGTACAAATCATAGATTAAACTATGTGCCGTATAGGAAATAATAAATGTTAATTAGCGTAATTATGCTAAATATTCAATGATGTATTTTGATTTCTCGTAGAAACTGTGACTGCCTCATCGAGTACTTTAGACCAAGGGTTCAACCTGTGCTATCTACCACAGGCGATATAAAAAAGTTGGCAGTGTCTTAGCTCGGCTATACCAGGATATACGTAGCAAAAGCTAAGGCATAGCATGGTTAGCCTTGGCTAGTCTTGATTGCAAGTCCAGGTTAGTCTGGTTGTCTAGCTACGTGTCTAGCTATGTGTCTAGCCAGTCGTTCGGCGCGCTGTTCGTCTGTTTCCTGGGCGATTCGTTTCCTCTTCGTCTCGTTCCGATGCCGATTCCAGGCCTCCTCCTGCTTACCAGAATTGTTGCCGTCCATCCTGCCGCCTCAACTGTGGTTGCGCTGCACGCGAGCTCTCCTTTTCAATCCTCCGACATGTTATCAGGCATGCGACGCAGCTGGCGAAGCGAGTGGAGGCGAACGCAACGACGAGGAACGCGGAGTGACGTCGTACCAAACGGCTGCGGCGGAAAGGCGCGGCACTGCTTGCTGCGGTAAAGCTAGGGAAACTATGGAGCATGTTTTATTAGAATGTGAAGACGTCTACCCAGCGGTCGATTTAGGCACCACTGGCCTCCTTGAAGCCCTTGGGTTCAGCGAGAGAGTGGAAAAGTAAACAGGTCCGCAATAGGGATTAGTAAGAGGCGATTGGAGGATTGGTGGAAGAAAAATAGGGAAACGACAAAAAATGGAGACGTACAAAAGCATAGTTTGCCATTGGGGATCAGAAAATTTGGTTGTGGGAGTTCATTGTGTTTCTTTTTTGTCTTTTTTTATTGTTTAACCTAGGTAGGACATTAGGCAGTATAATCGCAAGAGCTTGGTGGCGCAACCCACCGCCCCGTTCCAAAGGGGACGCTCGTAACATCCATCCATCCATCCATCCATCCATCCATCCATCCATCCATCCATCCATCCATCCATCCACACCTATGGATCGGTGCTACTAGTGGCGCATGCGCAGTAGGGACTAGGGAGCGATAGAGAGAGAAATATCCGCGGCGAGGCGCGCGTTGTGACGTCATGTGCCTCCGCGGAGCACCGCCACGGCGAAGTCTCAAGTTCGCGGCCAGTAAAGCTTTCGCTTAAAAAAAATATGTTCAGCTATATAATACACCCTGTACATATGCCTGTGTTTCTTTTTTTTCATAGAGCCACCATGCAGAGATACGTACATATATATACATTTATGCATTTGAAGAGATCCACGTTGAAAAAAAAAAAACATGTTTATTTCCACGTTATGGCTAGGGACCAGCCTTTATCAAGAAAAATTTTGCAGGCGCAACGACAGCTGTTTTATACACTTCAGGTATAGTCACGGTGCTACGGTGCGCAAGTAGTGTGTAACAAGAAAGCTGTAAACAGAACCACAAAAGAAAAGGGGATGCACTGTACAAACAAATGTAACATATTTTTTCGGACGTTTCCGCCGGTCGCTTCCATGCACTTAGAAGAAAAGCAAAAGAAAGAAAAAAAGAAAACTAACAATTCGGTAGCGTTGTATTAAAAATGTAGCAGGAACATGCGTCTAAAAGGTCACAAGAAAGCAGCAATGTAAAAAGAAATAAAATGACAAAAATAGTTCATGAAATAAGGTGACGCTCTTCTCACTGCTATTGACTGATGACCACATTTACGGAGCCCTTAGGCCATATGTGTATCAAGAAGCACACGTTTCTTCTTTCTGTTACGCTATTTGCATATGAACACCGGAGCCCGACCGAAACAGTGGAAAAATCCAATGTTCTCATTTAGAGCGTTCCATCAGTCAAGCGCCATATATATATATATATATATATATATATATATATATATATATATATATATATATATGTATACCTTTTTCAATAATAATTTTTATTATTAATTATTATTATTAAATATTTTCTTAATAATTTTTCAGTGTTTCTGTTAAACATTCACTTCATTTAGGTACGCGTTACTTGCAGCCCATTTGCAGCCGTGACAAACGTATTGAGAATCACTGGTACATGGATTTGCGCAAATACTTTTGGCGCAGAAACAAGGGGAAAAAAAACACGGAATGGCATTACCGAATTTCACTTTGCTTGTGAGTAACACGTTATCATTCTTCTAGCGTATAGACTAAGATTACAAACAGAAGATGGAGGAGGCAGCATGAAACATGTCACAGGCTGTACGCTACAGTAACTACAGGCCAATTAGCCTAAGGAAAAACATTTGTTGGTGGTCTTGTCGCCGTCGTCATTGTTGATCTTTTTTCGTGCTATTATTATTATTATTATTATATTATTATTATTAGTAGTAGTAGTAGTAGTAGTAATAGTAGTAGTAGTAGTAGTAGTAGTAGTAGTAGTAGTAGTAGTAGTAGTAGTAGTAGTAGTAGTAGTGGCAGTAGTAGTAGTTCACAATTATGGTATAATCTTTCATTTGCTAATATTAGCATCAATGAATGCTAACAATGAATGTCGAATGCTAACGCGTAGAACTTCACTGGTCACATACGTTTTCGCGATCATACCTGCCGTGGTTGCTCACTGGCTATGGCGTTGGGCTGCTAAGCACTAGGTCGCGGGATCAAATCCCGGCCATGGCAGCCGCATATCGATGAGGGCGAGAACACCCGTGTACTTAGATTGCGCTGAACGTCAAAGAACCCCAGGTGGTCCAAACTATTCCGGAGTTCCCCACTACGGCGTGCCTCATAATCAGATCGGGATTTTGCCACATAAAACACCATAATTTATTTTAACGTTTTCGTGATGGCAAAGGAAGATTATGCTATTTCGTGCACGCAAAGTGTACCATTTAGTATTTAAATATTGACATCTTCTGATATCACGGTGAGAAATAAAATAATACATTCAAACAAAATTTGTTTTGGCCATCCGCCAGGTTCATTACGTAGCGTCGTGCGCCATCATCGTCCGGTGTTGTCGGCCCATAAAGCGGTGAAGGCACTTTTGTGTTTCTTAAGGACGACGGGTTTGTGCGACCACCTGTGACTATTAAGGCAATTTCTGTAAAACCACACGCGTCAGCGAACTTGCCGCAATTTCTTTCTTTCCTTCCCTCCTCTCTCTCCCTGTGATCTTTGCTTTCCCCTTTCCCATTTCCCAGGTGTAGGGTAGCCAACCGGACGTTATTCTGGTTAACCTCCCTGCCTTCTTCTTTTCTCTTTCCTCCTCCTCATCGTCCGTTGTTACGAAGTGTGAGTCTGTTGAGATTGCCGAAAGTACTTTAGCTCCACACGAGCCTCTCAAAGAAGGTCTTTTTGGTCATCCCAGCTTCTTCCATTTCAGTCGCAAGCATTTCTTTATGCTAGCCTCGCACACATAAATATTTGTACAGTGTATGGGTGTTTGTGTGTGTGTGTGTGTGTGTGTGTGCTTTTAAATTCGCACGTGGCATTATATGAGCGGCAGGACTTTTAGAGCTCGCACATATGGCAAGCTCGAGAAACAGTGGTGCAAGAATATCGTGCTCCGAGTCGTGTCAATTTCATTACAGTCGACTTCCATCATTTTGACATTTGCGGGACCGTCGCCAGATTTAGGCAAATTATCCGAAAAGCCGAATTAGCAAACGGTTATAGAATTAGCTGACTCACATTTTTATTTTGGTGCGAAAGTGTCAAATTGCTCATTGAGCGAAAAGGCCGCGGCGTCTGTAGCTGCGAAATGGCGCCTAAATTCCCATTGGCTGCGACGCCACAGAACGAGCGCGCCTTGACAGAGCACAGCGGGTGATAGGGAACACCTGCAGCCGCATCAGCGCGCCAAGTGTTGCATGAGGGGAGAGGGCATCTCCACGACCTGGCGTCTCATTTGCTCTCGCTCTCGGAAGCCTGCGTCATCTGTGCACTTCTTGTCCGCTCAAGCTTTATACCGCGTTCCAACTGTGCTTTCGTAAGGTCAAATCAAAACGCGCCAAGCCCCTCAACGCGCTCGCTTGTCCGCGAGAAGTTCATAACTCGAAGGACCGCTCAGCGGCGATCAAGTGGACATTAACGCTTTCGCATTCGCAACTCACAAGAAGTGCTCATACTCCATCTCACAAGCTGGTTGATGCACTGTAGAAGCCACACGAATTCTTAGCCAATAAGAAGGCAGAATGCCCTTCGAAATATGCTAATCTGCGCCGCGTCGTCCGCTCAGCGTCTGCTTGCCATCCTGCTACATGCTCCAAAGTTGGCCGATTGACGCGAAAAATGTTTTGACCACGTAACCGTAACCGTAACCCGTAGCCATAAGCGCCGAAACCCATAGCCATGACGCCGTAACCATAAACTGCGTTTACATGCACGCGACAGCAGGGCTTCGCTTTACCTGTACGCTTTCTCTGCAGTTACCTTGCAGCCTCTTTGGTGGTTAGTACGGGCGCATGCCCTTGCAAATGTTCACCTGCGCCACAGTGTCTGCTCGGCTTCTGCATGGTGTTTGCTTGCTACCGTCATGACGTACCATGCTAGAGCGAGCTAGTAAATTATGCAGTGAACAAATAGGTTCTCATAGCGCTCCGTATCGTCAACACATTACCAATGCTAATGGTGTGGCGCCATCTGCTAACTAGAAACCAAACCAGGTTTACGGGTCGATGCCGTGTCTACAGTCCCAGCACCTTGAAAACAGCCGAACTCAATAAATACGACAGGACATACTTAATGATTTGACCTCAGCTTGAGATGAGACTTAGCGATGACGGATTTTGCAGCTTGTTTCTGACCGGCCGGAGAGCTAGTAACAAGAGCGAATTCAGATCGACGCCGGGGATTGGCGCTGTATGGGCGCTGCCATGTTGCCACGGTTAGGGCGGCAACTGCCGCTGTAATTCTCGGTATGCGGCGTGCACGCGCAAAGGTCCCAACATGTTACGTGTCGCTGTACCGTATCACGCAGTGAACGAAGATAAAACCCTCTAGTGTCGCCAATAATCAGCCAGTTGCGCCCGGAACTATATATATCGCTGCGCAAGGTTATTTATTGCCTGTGCACGCCTCGTACTTTCGACAGAGCTGCAACCAGCTTGCGAGATTGAGTACAAGTGCCCGCAGATTCTTTTTTCTTGCTTGAGGTTGTCTGAAATGTCTCTTTGTCTCTTGAAGTGCAACTCAACGAGCATGAGGCAAAGAGCATCTTCATGGCTAAACCACGGCCGCTGGATAAAAAAAAAGGTGCAGGTGCGGCGCCTGCCACGTCAAGCGCGCTGCAATAGGAGCGAATGTCTCAGCCGTATAGTCGCGTTCTCGACCGCTTGGTTGGGCCGAAGGGCGCTATACCTTTTGGGGACGGGACGCGTCGGTTTCCACGGGCGACAACGTTCGAAATGCCTTCCCTCACGCATTTTCTATGCCGATCCCGGACAACAGTCCCGGGCTGGTGCTGCCGAGGCGGATGATTGCGTTTTCGATGCGCGCGGCAGGTCGCCCAGTTTCTTTTCGTATCCCGTGGCCGTTGTTAAACGCTGCCTCAGCGTGGCACGACACGAAACGAACGGCAACGGATGGCTTCACGAGCGCAGGGAGCGTCGGCCACTGAAAGAAACAAAATAAGTGCAAGTGAAGCAGCTTTATGCTGAGGAAGCAGAAGCGCAGTCGGCTGAATTTCTTGCGTTTCCAAGTTTTTAGTGACCGCTGCCCCCATGGGGAAATGCCGGAGAAGGTCGGTGGGGGATCGATTAACAAACGCGGCACGCGTTCGTGATCGAACTCACAGAGTTATCCTTCCGTAGTGATGTATGGTCTCTCGTCGAAACCTTCCAGTGCGTTCAAATTAGGCGAAAACTCGAATCGACCGAGGTCGAACTGACGGGAGTCGACTGTACAAAAGTTTCGGAGTTTTGCGCGCCTGACATTACAGAGCTCTGCGACTTCAGTTTCGCTTTAACTCGATTTCCGTGATCTTGTTAATTAGAGCGCACTAGTACTAAACAAGCGCGGACTGAACGATATGTTCAATTAGTCAACCACAAGCCGTTCTTTTTTTTTTCTTGAATGATATGACCTAATAAAGCATTCAGATGATTGACGTGGAACTCTTCGATCGAATATCGAACGCGAAAGAGATTCTACGCAGGCCCGTTGACGCTGTTATGAATGTAGTCGAAGTAAGCGCTGGCACGCTCACATCGGCGTTGACGTTCATGATCTGCACTCGCACCGAAAATCACCGAGAAACCATTTCCCGTAAGGAAATCGTCTCCGGCACGCTATACTCCGTTTCATTACGGTTCTGCGAATTCCTACGTCAAGAACCTTTCTTTCTCTTGCTTTTCTCTTAAAAAAAAAAAAAACGAGTTCGTTCAAGTTTTTTATTTTTTCCTTACGCTCTCTTTTCTGTGCTCGAGTGTCTGCAATTTAGCCATATATAGATGGCGATATTGCGCTCTGACGCCATTGGAATTCTTTGATCTAGGCAGGAAAAATAATAACAAGATATAAAAGAAAATTGAGCCGGACGTTCCGTTGCGAAACGGCTCGTGTGAGCGGGCGATGATAAATGTAAAATTCCCCAAGCAATACATGTAGGTATTCGCAGAACTACCGCGTCTAAGGCGAGAGAGAAAGCAAAGACGAACGTAATTTCGTTTTTGTTACGCGGTGCCGACGCGACATGTTTCTTTTCACTTTGCTTTGGAGATCGAGGCAATACGGCTGGGATTATCAACGGGAACTTTGTTTTTATGACGTATATGTATGCGTATATGAATGAGTGTTTTCTGTATTATCAGGTTTTGCAAACAGCGCGGCAGTTTGTTAATTGCTGCTGGCACGTTGGCTTTCACATCCATTGATGAAAGACAGAGCGACCGATAAGCACATTATGCTCATTGAAACATTATTTTTCAATGAACTCTCTTGGTAGTTCTCCGTGCGTCTGCATGTTTCGCAGTAAAGTGCTTCTTTTATGTCTGCGCATGCGTTATACTAAATATATAAAAAAATGAATTGGTACAGTATGCCTCCGTAATAATATACTAATAGATAGCGTTATGAAGCCTTTGTTTAGTTGTATCTAATTGACGACAGTGACATATTGCCTCGCTAGAGCGGAATTCGTTTAAGAAATTGACGAAAGCATGACTGCAGGCTAACTTTTAACAAATGAAAGGATCTTGCATTACGAAATGGTGTAAGACCAGAACGACGGTACTTTTTTTCTTTTTTTTTTTGCAACAAGAGCCTGCGATCGCATTGTTTGATTTTCATTTCGCTACTGCCTGACGTAAACTTTTTTTCCTGTTCCAGTGGCCAGTCTCATCGATATTACCTCTAATTTCTGATTTGAAGACAGTAGGAACTCGGCAGCAGTCTAGACAACTTTGCCTAGTGCCGGTGAAATCACCCTGTACACTGCGTGAGACATTCGGTCAATATGCTTAGGTTAAGCAAATTCGCTTTTACGTAGCTCCACGTATCGCTCTCGCGATGACACTGCCGCTGGGCGAAAGTTCTTCTCACTGATTTCACGAACAGAAAATCGGGGCGCTTTGTCCTAGCTTCAGGATAGCTACTAGCAAAAGCGGACACGTAAAAAACTCGCATGCTTTCTTTTGAAAACTGATGCAGGGTTTCGCCACGATCTCTTGGTGTAGAGCATTCTAACCTTAAAACGTTTGCAGACAGCTGACACAGAGACTACAGACTTCTTTCGGCGCAAGAGAGGAGAGAGAGAGAGAGAGAGAGAGAGTGAGAGCGAAAGGGCATAGAAGTGACCAGGTTGCACCTGGTTTGCTTTTACCCTACACCGGGGGAGGTGAAGCGGGAAGAACAAGGCAAAATTAGGTACTGCATTGATTGTCTATAGGATGCGTGAGGACTAGCGGCTTCGCAGTCTGTGTCGATTAACGTCCGCCGACTTTCTGCGGACAACGCGTTCGAAAGTGTACGGATCTCAAAAGACATGTTAACTAGACTTGTTAATCACTGTTCTCTATATTCTGTGTATACATTCTATATCGCCGTACGGACAAGCCTATGCAAGAAGGCAAGGTCGTGAGTATATCCTTATATAGTTTATCTATGTATTTCATCTATATACTTGAAATCCATTAAACAACGTAATTATTTTTACGTGTGCAGACTAACACGGCAGCCTTGCGTTTTCCTGGAGCACCGGCCGCCGCGTTGTAGAGGCACTGTGCTTCCCTTCCCCATTCTCCTGCAGTTTCCACTCCTTACTACAGCCGGTAATTCGGCGAGCATCTCCTCTGTTTCTTATCCTCCCTACCGTCGGAATTATTGGCGTTGTCGCAGCCGCTGTCCATGTCAGCGGCTCCGGTGATGCCCGCAGCAACGCGAACTTCCTTAATGTTCCTCCTGCTTGTCACATGCCGCGCTAGGCTTTCTCACTGGCTTGCGCCTCCAGGATCCTGACAAAAGAGCGCTGGCCGCCCGGTGACAGCCATGTCACCGTTCCGTCAGAAGCTGGCAGCGCACCTGACGCGACGGTAAGCAGCTAGTACGCACACAGGCCTCTTCGACGTCGTCGACGTCGCGAAGCGACCCGTCGTTTCCCGGGAGCGCGCGCAGTGCATCTGGCCGTCACTTCCTGATACGAAGCTGCTTCCCCTACGTCGTGTAAAAGGACGAGTGGGACGAGAGCGCAAGGCGCTAAGAGCTTGGGGAGAGAAGGAGGAGGAGGAGGAACTGGGTAGTGCTGATCTACGACGTCCGCACTTCTTTCGGCCGCTGTTAGCCGCCTCTCCTTCCTTCTTTCGCGACCTGATGAAGGGGACAGCGAGCAGTACGTCACGTCGCTGCCGAACGCAGACTTGGCTGGCCTCCGGGCTGCGGCTTCGGCTCGTTGCCCACTCCCCATCGTTAATCCGGTCGTGGCCCACTTCTTCCGACGGGGCGGGTAGACGGCGAAGCGAGCGTGCACAGAATTAGCGCCGAGAGTAGGCAGTGCGTAAAAGAAGGGAGGCACCGGGAAGAAGACGTAAAGGTAGGAGAGGTTCGGGGACGTGCGGACAACATAAATAAGCTCCCATTAGCACCGCAGATTTGTCTCCCGGGCGACCGGAGCAGCGCGACCGTAGGGACCGCCTGGGGAACGGAGTTGGAGCGTCTGTCAGCGCACGCGAGCGTGAATGTTTGTGTGTGTGTCGTTGAGTGCAAAAAATAAAGAGGACGTACACGGAAGAGATCGGGGACGAGGCGGGAAGACGCTTGGAGCAAAGGGAAGATAAGGTTGCATCGGTTACGTAGAGGTGAAACTCAGAGAGCGGACGACTGCTCGTTAGGTAAGAAATAAATGGAAGATCGGGACAACGAACCAAAATACACATAATTAAGGAAGAGGAGAATTCTAAGAAACAAGGCTAGCCTCCTAATTGGCTCCAATTAAGGAGACCGTTTCTAATCGACAAGGCCGGTAGCTTGCAGCGAACACCTTCAGGCAATAATGTCTCTCTTCTCCTTCTTTCTCTCTTTTCTAGTTCTCTAGTCTTGCTCTGGGTACTTCTCCTTGCTGCCTTTTTTCTTCTTGCTTCATTTTCTTATCTCTCTTTACTTCTCACACGCTTCCTTAGTCAGCGCTTCTCGGACAGCTATACGACCTTTTCTGGACAGCTTGTGGAGAGTAGTCTCACTCTGACGTCGTTGTCAGCGCTGCTGGCGCTTTAGCAAGAGCCACGGCGTCTTCCCTGCTGCACCTTAGCTGAAGTTGTGACCTGCGAAGGAGCCGTTAATGTCTGCTCCCGCCTTCGTTATCACCGCGTCGGCAAAATGGGCCTCGCTCGGAGGAAACCTATTCACGCTGTCCTGTGAGAGTCTGTCCAGAGCAGCTGCAGCAAGGGGAGGCGGGGGGTGTTAGGGAGGGGGGGAGGGCTTGATCCGGCTGCGCAGGTGCTTATTGTACCGTGGTTTTTTTCCTCTCCGTTTATTCCCAGGTTAGCACAAGTATGGGTAGGGAAAAATCCGAAGACACCTAAACACTTTTTATGATTTGTGAATGCGAAAGCGGTTACATGAACTACTCGCGGGCAAGCGAACGCGTTGAAACGCTTGGCTAAGAAGGCGCTGACTTAGCCCGGAGGTAAGACACTCGGCTTATGAACCTGGAGTCGTAGGCTTAAAATTCACTACCACCACCGTTTTTCCTTTAGAGCTTATTCTGTATTTTTATACACCAATTATTTTATGGTGATTACCGAAGCGAAGTTACAATGCACGCAAGCGCTTGTGCGGACAAGAAACATGCATATAACACAGGCTTCCGGGAGCGAGGGTGACGTGGCGTCGCGGCATGCCCTCTCCCCTCACGCAACACTTTCGCACCAGTGCGGCACAGGTTCACCCTTTCGCCCACTCTGCACCCTCGAACGTTAGTCCTCCCATTTTGGGAGGGCTAACGGTCCAGCTAATGCCAGCCACGTCAACGAGAAATTTCTCGCTGACGTCAATGCCAGTCAACGAGAAAAAGAAAAGATAATGAAAAAGTAAGATGCACAATAAAGCTATAAGACCTACAGTGTTGGATCGCCAGAGATCTGACGACCGAACCCTGTAGGTCTTAAAATTGTATCTTGCAGGGTGTTATTTTTTTAATTGTTTTTCTGTTGAACAGCTTGGCTAACGTTACCTGGGACCCGCGATGTGTCTCAAGCAGTTAAGCGAGCTGAAGTGTGCTCCGCAGTCTTTTGTAAAAAAAAAAAGAAAAAAAAGAACAAAGGAAGCCATGCTGTTGAAGATGGCGACTAACGTAATGGTTATGACAGCCGTTCTGGTGTCGCGACCTTATCAAGGTACCGATCAACGTCTCTACCTTGAGAAAAAAAAAGGAAGTAGCGATAGTAGTTTGGGTACGAGCAGGACTCGAAGGAGAAGCAGACTGGACACGACTTTCACGTTTGCAGCGTTGAAGCTGAGGTTTTTCGAAAGACTTCTACATTTAGAGTTCGTAATTTTTTTTTTCTTTTATAGGACAGAAACACGTGGTTCTATGCGTATTACTGCGTTCTGCCCTGTTAGCCGCATTTATGATGGTCCATAACTTTTGGCCCTTCTAGGTGTGCACGCATTCAAGTTGGCTTAGTAAGGAATGTGATCATAATTAATGACGCTAAGCTAAGTAATTAACGCAAACGAATTATATACGTTGCATCATGATACCCGAGTATCTCCTGAGAAGGAAAAGGAAGAAACATGAGTCTGCTCATTAAGAAATATCTGCATAAAAATGCCATATTCTCTCCTATGCACTGTCGCGGTCTCAATGCACTAAGGCCTACAGAAGTGTTTTCGTTGTGACTGAACCACAGAGGGAGAGATAGCCACAAAAAGAAAAAAAAGTAAAATATGTACACTGTATGCAACAACGACATTATTCTTAGTTTGCCTTGTTTGTACAAGCATTTCAAGTCAAAAATTTCATCCTTGACTGCCGAAGCACCGAGGAATTCTTTCGGCATGTTGACCTCCCGAGTAAACCAGGGAGGCCAGCGTTTATTTTGTGTTCGCTGGCGTGTCGCCTAAAAAGCGTGGGAAGGATATAGGCGGGGTGAATAGCTTACAAGCAGCTACTCTGCTACAAATGAGTAAAATAAGAAAAATGAAAAGGGAATGACAACGTTTTTTAGGGGTCTAGAAGAAGCAGATCCCGCACTTGGTGCAGTCTTCCCTTATGCTTTGCGTCTTTTTTGCTTATATATAAAACAAGAAAGCGATAAACAAGTAAGATACAGGACAGTTGCCTCTGCGTACTATGACGAGAAAGGCTATAGACCCGCATGTGTTACAAGGTAAAAAAAGCGTACAGGGATTAGGAAGGGCACCATTCGGTGCACCCAGAGCTCAACGCCGCTGGGACGTTCGGATCTTGATGCTATCTCAAGTATATAAGAGCGAGAAGAAGAAGAAAAAAGAACAGAGATTATGTTAGGAGATTTCCTCCCCTTCTTGCGCGGCTTGAACCATTGATTTTCTTATTGAATAATGACGATAAGAGGGGAAAAAGAAGAAGAAGAGAGAGAGAGAGAAAAAGAAAGAAAAGAACGCACCACGAAAAACTTTTCACTTGCAAACTCGCTTTAGATGGTCTTGCTTGATACGTGTACGAAGCCTTAGAAGGAAAATCGGGATGCCTCCTGCTCGTCTCCTCCCTTTTCCCGCACAGCAATATCGAACTCGCGGGCTCCCCGGCTCGCCTTCCACTTCAATTTACAAAAAGAGAGAAAAAGAAGAGAAGAAAATGATACCGAAGCAAAGAATAGCTATGCAGGCCACTTGGGAACCAGGAAGAATGGTTTCTCCCATGCAGACCGGGGGTGAAGTGAACGTCCTGCCTAAGCGGAAGGTGGCTAGGGAGGGGGGAGGCATCGAACATGCCGGTTGGGATATGGCACCGAGGGCTTCGCCCGCTCCTGACACGATTAGAGAGAGCCATCGCGTGCGCTTGTAAACATTCCTCGCGAAAGCGGCAAGCGCGTCTGTGAAGAACAATCGAGTTACGTCTCCCCTCTTGCAAGTGGGAGGGTCTGCGGTAGCGGCGGTGCCCGGGGCCGCCTTGCGGCTGGTCGCATGACAGCAGCGGCGCAACCTCCCCCGCAGAGGCGCCACGGGGAGTTTGGACGGGAACAAGGGTGTAGGGATGAAGAAGGGGAGCACGAAAAGAAGAACAAGAAGCCGACGGCCACCCCATCGGACGCTCTGCGTCGCAGCAGCCATCGATCCTGGTCTCCGACCGAGCCACTTCACTTCCTCGT
The DNA here is from genome assembly GCF_038994185.2 of Dermacentor albipictus. Lineage (NCBI taxonomy): Eukaryota > Metazoa > Arthropoda > Arachnida > Ixodida > Ixodidae > Dermacentor > Dermacentor albipictus. Next base: position 383,618,299 of record NC_091821.1, on the reverse strand, counting down.
ACCCTCCTCTAGAGAGGCCACTGAGCTCCGGGGCAGCGCGCAGTGAATGACCCGAGGGGCGATAGCAGTTTTGCGTGCGTCGCCGCGTATGCACGTTCTCGGCGGAGAGGACGTGCTCGGATCCGACGGGAGAAGGGCGGGCTGCGTGGCGCTATGTAGGCAGACCGGAGCCTGAGTGAGCAGCCGGGGCTAGTTTCCAAGATGTCAGTGTAAGCACCGTCACCGATGGCTCTATTGCAATTCTACATTGGCCGCGATCTGATGTATTCCTCCTTAGCTGGCGATGGCCACACGTGGTTGTTAGAGAAGGATAAATAAACTAGACATCAGACTGTAAACTATGTAGCAGCGATGGTCCTAGCGTTTGAATTAGGTTCTTCCCCTGCGATTAAGATTTGGCTGATGTAAGGACATCTCTACATCGGTCCTGGCGGTATAAACGCTCCGCATGCTCAACCCGAGATCGTATAGGGAGAAAGCTAAATGCATAAAAGGGTCGCGAATTAAAATAATAGCAAATGGCGACGAGATTAACTGTCTACCTTAGCACGGGAGAAAAGTAAAATTGTAACGTATTGAGCCAGTCGATATTATACATGTCGCCTGCTTAGCAGTCACTTCATTACGAAAGGTTATCTTTCCAAAGTGACACGGATTTTGAGGAACGCAGGAAATAAATAAATAAATAAATAAATAAATAAACAAATAAACAAATAAATAAATAAATAAATAAAACGAGGTATTTCATCCCTTGTCAAAGTAGAGCACGCATACTTTGAGCACTAGCCGCGACCAGGTGACGTAGCATGAGCCACGACCAGGCCGGAAGTTCAGAGTGTCTCACATTTCCGTTGCAAAACTGTTGCTTCGGCATTAAGCAGAAAAGGCGCGCAGGCCGGAATGAGGACGAGAGCCGTCTACGAGGAAACGTCCGGGAAAGTCCCCGTCGGCGTCTGAAGCAATGAACGAAAGTACGAAGAAAGAAGAGAAACTGCAACGGAAACTCTTGAGTGGGTGATCGCGAAAAAAAAATGACATAAACACTTTCTTTCACTGAAGGACGGCCCGCAACGCCGTGAAAAATGACTCGGAATGCTTCCACTCGACTACCACACTAGAAGTTTGGTGTGTGCGACGCCGCTTCCGACAGCGCAATCCCCAACAAACCGTCCTGCCTGCCACTCCGTACGTCTCGCGCGGCTGCGCTTGCTCTGTCGGTGGGTCCACCCCCTTCTTCCCCTCCTATTCCTCCTCTCAGGGTGGTGGTTTCCTTTGTTTGGGGCCCCCAGAGATGGGTCGGCGGCGGCTCTTCCGATGACGCATCCTCCGAGAACGACAGTGCCGCCCGACCGGCGCGACGGGCGCAGCACGCGGCTCGCTTGTCGGATGCGCGACGGGCGCACTCTTCGGCGACGCTTCGCTCCCCCCGCACGTCTCGACCCTGTGTTCTTTTTTTTTTGTTTGCTCGCGTTTCTCGTTTTCGCCCAGGGCGTCCATGTGTCTGGAACCGACCACCGAGAGCGCTTACTCAGCAGCACAACCAGCACGAGCAGCAATAGCGTAGTAGAAGCGTTGAACCTAGACGGCCCCCTCACCCTCTCCCTACCCCGTTTCTCCTCTCAGGACTCGAGTCAAGTGGGAAATGATAATGATGATGGCGGCGTTAGTGCAAGCGGCGCTTATGGCGTTTTCCCAGAGCGGTGGGTCGAGCTCACTCTGGGAAAGGTGGCAGATGAAAAAGAAAAGAAAGAGCGCAAGCGAAGGGGAAGGAACCGAGATGAGAGGATAAGAGAAGCTGGGTATTGTAATGCATCAACCGAATCAACTGCTGATTGTTGGGAGGAGCAGCTTGTCTCGTCGCCTTCTCCGGAGTGTCCAGTTTGAGGCGCGGGAAACTAGCGGAGTTCGGGAGTGCCTGGCAGGCGAGAGGGATGGCCGTGGTGTCTGCTAGTGGCAGACAAGCAGGGACGCTCGTTCCTCTGCGTGTTTCAGCGGCTCGTAATTCTTGGTGGTGCTGTATCTGCTTCCAGCAAACGAAGAAATTCAAGGGGCCTCGTTCTATAGCAGGGCAGTTGGCTCAAGGCTGTCGCGAACAAATGGAGAAAGCTTCTCTGGGAGGGTCGACCTGAATAAGCACGGCAGTATAATGGAAGTACGACGGCTTTATTTTAAAAATTTATATATATTTAGCCCACGCGAAAGTAAAGCCTTGTTGTGTTCAATCGTCTCAGTGCATGAAATTACTGCAAGTCGTGCAGCTCTAGTTACGCCACGCGATAAAATATTTCCATGTAACGCAGCCGACTACTTCTATAATGACTAAAGTTGAAGCCTGGGTTGTTCAGCGAAAACATTTCGTGAGCACTAGTATGTGCCTTGCGGGTACCTTCACAGTATGCCGATGTTTGTTGTCCCAGATACCGCATGTTCTACAGATGATGGTGATGACTACTTTACAATCAAGGGGCCTGTTTGAAAGTACACGGCCATTATAAGAGTGAGCGACATTCAGTCGTATTTCTTGGTCCTACATATAAACGCCCCAACTCTTCTCAGCACCCACCACTGGGTGTGGAATACTAAAATAGTCACTCACATTCACAACAGCCAGTGAGTTCATCGAGTGCAGCGATTCCGATATCGGCAGCCACCCTTTAAGTGCTAAAGTCATTCATATTCCTAATATGCTTCATATTTTAATTGATCTTCCTATATGTTTATACGAGATGATATGAAATGTTGGCACCTTTAACTGGCGCCAGTTATTTCTTTTCACATGGAGATTCGTAGTGGTGTGCAACTAACCGAATCGGATCAAATAGAACCGAATCGAATCGAACATCAAATACCTTTCGAATAGTTTTCGAATACTGAACAGCCGTTATCACAACTAATTTAAAACGATATTCACATCCATGTATTCTTAAAGTTAGCAAGTTTATGTGATTACACAGTACGTTATGGAGCGTTGTTTATTAAAAGTCCAACTGGAGCATTAGTAGCAAATAAGTAGTTTCCTGGGATGCACAGGGCTCTTCAGAGAGTGCGAAGGATCGCTGTACATCCTCTAATGTATGGCTGCCTAAGCGACGTAGCCTGCTCCACTACACAAGTTCTCATTGACTATACTACTCCCGCGGGGGTGAAAATTTATCGTACTTGTGCTACAAATTTATGTTCATTTAGCCGCAGTTGACGTATGAAAAGTATTAGAAAAATATTCACACTAACGAATAGTGGCTATTAGATTCCAAGACAGAATCGAATGGTACACCATTCGATTCGTTATTCGAAAGTTTTCAAGTATTCGCACACCCTTAGAGAGTCACAAATACTAAATGCCACAGACATGAGAAAAGAACATAAAGTTACGCTAAACCTGAAAGTTAATCGATATAAATAAGTGAAAAATTCAGTCTTAAAGCCTTGCCACATCAACTAGAATAAAATAAATAAAGGAATGGGAGAGAACTTCCAATATATATTTTTATTCATCGCACAGGAAGAAAAGATGCTAATCTTCTTTTCTGTCAGATGTTGCAGAAGTGAGCGTGTCTGGCAGGTGGTGAACATAACAAACGAATGAACCTATCGAATCACTATTGCCGGTTACACTATAACATAGCACTAGCAGTTATATTATCTGTTCAGCTTCATGTGTTACATCCAGCTGAATGTGTCACAAAAGACAAAGGGTGCTCGCGCTAAAAGCACCACAGGGCTTAAAGAAGCTGGAATGTTATTCCTTTGTGTGCGATGAACCTTTGATAAACTTCGCTCTAGGCAGACAGCTCATTTGAGCGTCAGAAGACGAGCCATCAGCAGTCCACTTTCCCAGGTGGCCTCCCTCCCTATTATTAATTGGTCCTGGGGTTGTTTATCTTCGATGAACTTGCGACAACCTGAATATTTAGCATGGCATGGCCTCGATATCGGTGCAGCCATGCGGAGCTGCAGGGGTTCCTTCCGCCAGCATTACGACTGCATGAACGTCATAGGCAAGTCGCTGTTTAGGCTTCTTGGATCGTCCGACATTGAAGAGAAGCACGGGACCAGCGAGAAATGTCTAGTAGAATTCAGCAGCCACGACGCTACATCTTCATCATCATCATTTTTTTAATGTCCAGTGCAAGACGAAGGCCTCTCCCAGCAATCTACAATTACCCGTGCCTTGCGCTAGCTGATTCCAACTAGCACCTGCAAATTTTCTAATTTCATCCCCCCACTTAATTCTCTGCTGTCCTCGACTGTGCTTCTCGTCCCTTGGCACACATTCTGTAATTGTAATGGTCCACCGCTTATCTACCCTGTGCAATAAACGGCCTGCCCTGCTCCATTTCTTTCTCATAATGTCAACTTTAATATAAGCTATCCCCGTTTCCTTCGTGATCGACACCGCCCTCTTCCTGTCTTTTAAAGTTACGCCTAACATTTATCGTTCCATCGCTCTTTGCGCCGTCCTTAACTTGTTTTCTAGCTTCTTTGTTAACCCTCAAGTTTCTACCCCATATGTCAGCAGCGGTAGAATGCAGGGACTGTACACTTTTCTTTTTAATTACAGTGGTAATCTCTCTGTCAGGATTTGGTAATGCCAGCTGTATGCACTCCAACACATTTTTATTCTTCTCTAAATTTCGTTCTCATGGTCAGGGTCCCCTGTGAGCAATCAAACTAGACAAACGTTCTCCTGTACAGACTCTGGAGGCACACTGGCGATCATGAATTCTCGTGTCCTTGCCAGATTATTGAACAATATTAATCTTCAACCTCACTCTTACACTTTCTCGGTTAAAGACCACAATCATTTGTTATAACTTGATCCCAGTGTTGCTGAACAGGACAATATCATCTGCAAACCAAAGGTTGCTGAGATATTCGCCGTTGATCCTCACTCCTAAGGCTTCCCAGTCTAATAGCTTGAATACTTATTCTAAGCATGCAAGGAATAACATTGGAGAGATTGTGTCTCTTTGCTTGATCCCTTTGCTGATAGGTAATTTTCTACTTTTCTTGTTGATAAGCAAGGCAGCTGTGTAATGTTTGTAGATATATCCCAGGATATTCACGTATGCTTCCTGTATACTCCTTGGTTACACAAAGATTCCATGACTGCTGGTATCTCTACTGGATCAAATGCCTTTTCATAATCTATGAAAACCATATATAGAGGTTGATTGTACTTCGAGGATTTCTCAATTACCCAACTGATTTCATGGATGCGATCCATTGTAGAATATCCCTTCTCGATGCCAGCCTGCTCTTTTGATTCATTGAAGTCAAGTGTTGCCCTCATTCTATTGGAAATTATCTTAGTGGATTTTTTATACAATACCGAAAGCAAGCTAATTAGCCTATAATTATTGATTGCTTTAACGTCTCCCTTCTTATGGAATAGTATGATGTTGGAAATCTTCCAGCTCTGGGGTTCACTTGAAGTTGTCAGGCATAGCGTATAAAGGGCCGCAAGCTTTTCACGCATAATATCTCCTCCATCTTTGATTAAATCGACTGTTATTTCATCTTCTCCTGCCACTTTTTTTCCCAGGACATGTCTTGTAAGGCCCTTCTAACTTCACCGCTAGTTACACGAGGAGCCTCTGTATCCAGTTCATCACTTCTTCCGATGAAGGTAGCGTGGCTGTTCTTTGTACTGTACAGCCTAGTATAGAATTCTTCCGCTGTTTTTACTATATCATCAGAATTTCTTATGACATTACCCTGCTTATCTTTCACTGCGTACATCTTGCTTTGTCCTATTACAAGTTTTATTCTGACTGATTTTATGCTGCGGCCATTTTTTTACTGCTTTCTTAATCTTTCCCAAGCTATAATTTCAAATATCGCTTATTTTCTTCGTATCGATCCGCCTTGACAGTTCAGCGAATTCTATCAACGCTATATACGACAACCAAAATAGATATGTGATGGAAAACCTGATAATGTGCGCTGGAGTGCATCATTGCTACATTGCTACAGAACTATACTTCCCAGGACTCCAGCGTGCATGGCGAATGTCTCGCGGATATTTCTTTGAAGGAATCATATTCCAAAATGGTTTAGAACCTAATGTAAGAAAACGGAAATTCGAGGCAAATGAGGAAAGTGCGGACCTATTAGTATCGTAACAACGTATAATAATGCAATGCTAGACAGAAAGCAAGCACTGATGTAATCTTGATTGATCCCATGGCTGGCTGTACAGATGTCATGGGAAGCAGTAGTACAGAGGAGGGAGAGGCCCGGATAAATTTCTACGCCACCTTTAATGCACTCCATAGTCTGAATTGTGCGTGCGTTCTTGCATTCCTCGCACATCGAAATTCAGTCTCTATGACCCGAAAAACCAGACCCACCAATTCGCGTTCAGCAGTAAAACAGGGCAGCCACACAGTCCTGCTCTCTTCTTATCTGCCCTTTTACTTACGCCTTCCCCCGCCCCTTCTCTTTAAGGAATCATGGCCGTGCTGGTCAGTGACGCTTCTCGGTGATCCCTGATTTGGTGGACATTCGGGAGAAACGCCTTTTCTCTCAAGTGTCTTCGAGTGGACGTTGCAAACACCAAACAGCTTCAGCTGCCAAACCGGCGATGGGCACTGCTGAACCTTCGAATGATCGCTTCGGTCGAGGGGATAGGTACTGCTGTTTACTCGTTTATTTTTCAGTGACTTTATCTTCTTGCCAAGTGGCAGCGCGATGACATCGGCTGTTTCGCCATTTACGACACTGCGCACGAAAGAACACAGGGATATAAGGAGGTCCTGCATACCGCTACTTAGCGTCGGCGCGCATACCTGGAAGCCAGCTTGCTCAAGGCGGATTAGGTACCGTATTTTGCGGCACAACCTCCACGCACAATGCTTTCCCATGCGTAACGGAGAAAGAGCACCGTCGTCCTGCCGGTGGTGAACGTCGTGTAATGCCTGGCTTTGTCGACGCGCAAGCTTTGCACGACATTTCTGGCTACCAAATGGCATAGACTGAAAAGGAACATCCACACAGTTTATGGCACAACTTCATCTCTGGTTATTACTCGTAGCGCTTGACGATTAGGAAACACGGGTACCCGCAAACTAACTCAACGTATGCATCATGATCGCCCACGTTCTAAAACGCAGAGCAAGCTATCGCATAAGAAATTAGACAGGCCAACCTGCCGGAAGCCGGGGAGCCCGCAAGCTCGGTTTGATTCCGCCAACAGAAAAATAAATTAAATGTTTTCTTTTTTAATCAAGATTCTGGGAGGGAAAACGGTTACAGAAATTTATGGGTACCGAAAATGCATGAAGTATCATAGGAACGATGATCACATTACCCACAACAACAACAACCCAGAGTTGCGAATTAGCACTTTTCCCTGAGCAGACACCATTATCGACGCCGTCTTTGAGACTCGTTGGCGTAACCCAATACCGAGGGTAAGGCCCTCAATTCGAAAGTTCGTGTTTACTTTTTCTTTCTTTTCATCTGGACCATGCTACTCGCGAAGTACTTCCCGGCGACGTACGAAAGTAAACTGCAGCAGATATCAGGTCAAAAACAATTTGAGAGCCAGTCTTTCCTACGCTATTAGCCTTCAGAAGTCCACTTCAAGTCTCAAAGAAGCAAGAGTGCGAAGAAAGCAAATGCGCTAAGATCCCGAGGCTTAACGAAGCAGACCTAGGAGATGACAAAAACGACGTGCTAGAGTAAACGCTTCAAATACACGGTCATCGGACCCTGCGGTGAGGGGACACGGGACTAAACGGAACGGGATTGCGGCTTGCCGCTGCCTCCCGGGTGGAGAGACCTGCGTGCCAACCTAGGCCGCCGAGAATGCGGTGGGAGAGAACCAGAGCTGACTTGGCCGCGATGGCCGCAGTGGAGCCGGCGGGAGGGCCGCTCCAGGTTTTCGCGGCTGATTTCCCAAGAGAAACTCCTTGCACGTTTCTGGTTAAAAGAGAATAAATAAAGGACAAAAGAGTGAGAGACGGTGAGAAGAAGTGAAGCCGAAGTGTCTGGAGCGAACTGACGGTGGCCGCGAAGGTGGGAGAGGATAAATGCTTTCTCATCGAAAACGAGAAATACGTGAAAAAAGAAGAGAGAGAGAGAGAGAGAAAAGTCGCGTTTCCTTTTTTTCTTCTCCGCCTTCGAAGCGACGCCGTTAAGCGAGAAGGGAAATATAGAAAAATGCAGGGAATAGTAGGAAACACTGGAAAGCCGTGAAAATAGAAAGCTGGCGAGGAGGTTTCGGGTAAGGAAGGGAGACCATATGTTTGCACGGTCCATTAGCACCCGGGCTAATTCTGTCTCACGGCTTGCGACACGTCCGTAATCTGGGCAAGCCGCAAATCCGCTCGGCGAGCGTCGCGCGGAAGGGGAAGGAAGCAAGCGATAAAGAAGCGAGAAGAACAAAACGCGAGCCGAGCCGCAAAGATGTTTCTTCTCGTCACCCTCCGCGTTCTGCATTCCCGTGGGCGGGCTCTTTCGCGCAGGCTTCAACGTCGTCGCTCGAAGTCTGCGGGAGACTGTGTAGCCGGCACAGCAGCGTCGGGCGAGCGTTATACATACTATGGCGGGGGTGGGGGGGGGGGGGGGGGGACCACCTCGACATGCGGAACAGGCGCGGGACACGGCGTCGTCGTCGAAAAAAGCGATCAGTGAAGCCAGGGAGAAAAGTGATCAGATGGAGCCAACAAGGGACGGAGGGTGGGGTGTAAAAGCTCGCGTCGGAACAGCGCCCAGCGGCAAGGCGAGCCCGGGCGTGCGCTCGGTTGCCACGCTTGCGGCCAAGGCACAAAGAAGGCGTGCTTCACAATGGGCCCGTGATGGAGTCGCCAAGAAGACCCGGGGGACTGGCGGAGCGCTACTCTCTAGCGGGACCGGCCTGGGGCAGCCTGCGGCTGACAGACGCGGCGGGGGCTCATTTGTCGGCATAGCCACCGAGACGCGGGCTCTCGCTGGCTCGCGCCATGGACCCGCCGTGCAGCTCGTGAGGTCCTCGTTGAGAGCGGGAAAGGAAGGAAGAAGACGCGAGGGAGCGCACGTCGAAAGACGCTGCTCCCTCGTTTGTCCCGCGTGGATTTCACGCGCTAGCGCCCGCTCTGTGTTGTTCGCTTGCGTATACGGGCCTGTCGCTCGTTATGGTGAGCAAGCGCTCTCTTTCTCTCCGTCTCTCTGTAGAATTTTGTACCGTCTAGTACGTCACTGGAAAAGGATGGGCCGAAGGCTTGCGTACACAGTGAACCAAGGCTTTGTAACTGGTGAAAAAGGTATCCGTTCGTCTGAGAAAGAGATCGATAGTTAAAAATAAATGCGGCGACAGATAATTAAAGCCTAGAAATTTAGTACGCGAAAGCACGACCAAAGGGAAGTATGCTGAGACGCGAGTTTGTTTATACACTGAGCAAAAGGGAAAAGAGAAGAAAGGTGACTATAAAGCCATCTCATCGAATCGATAACGACCGCGCAGAATACAATGCTGTCATCGATAAGCGTCATTTTACGTGACAATCTGCCCATTCTAATGACATTCAACGACGTGGTATCATATATTATGAGAAAACTTGATTGCATCATGGTTGCTGAAGAAACGTGTGAGGAAAAAAGGAAGCATCCCCATTGTTTCAATTTTTATCGTCATACTCGTAGGCTGATGAAACAGAGCCGTGGGTGAAAATGTGCATGCAGTCACCACAGGTCTTTTACAGACAAGGTGGGCGTATTTACCTTAACGCCGCGAAAGACAACTTGTTTTTATTTATTTATTTATTATTTGATTATTTAATTATAGCGCTCAGTCAGCTGGTGCTTGGACATAGAAACGCATGGGAGCGATTATATACCAACATATGTGCAGTTGAAGTGGTTTGTGCAATCAACTGCATCTGCTGTACGCTGCACTGATTGATCCACATTCTCTACATGTGTAGAAGAGCATTGCGGAGACATCACTTCACCACCTGATATAGAAGGCATCATTGTATCGGCAGTGCAGAAGACAACTAAGTTTATGAGTGCGCCTACATCCAGAAAGGCGACTGATATTGAATATGAACGGCTCCGCGCGATCCGTCGTAGAACGGAAAGGAAGGTTAGGCGAACTCATTCGTCATTAGACCTTGTCTTATGTCGACGAGCTCAACGAAAAATGCGGCGCTATCATAAAAAAAATGAGAAAACAACGGTGGAGGACCTTCTGTTCGTCTTTGAATCCTCGAAAGCCACAATCTAGGGTCTGGCAGATAGTGCGAAGCCTTCATGCCCCTCCTCAGCAAAACCATCCTTTCCGCGCTCTAGCGCTTCACCAATCTCTGACGGAAATGCAGGTTGCCGAAGACTTCTGTAAAAGAGTCACCCGTACCGATACTTCAACATGTCCAACATTGGATCGAGCCGGTACACCTCCTAAAGATGCTCGTCTTGACCTTCCTTTCAGCATGCCTTAATTGGAAGCTGCATTTACTGCTTCGAGAGGATCTTCTGCACCTGGACCTGACTGTATTTCATATACTGCACTGTGCCACCTTGCAGTGGAAGGTCGGAAAGTCCTGCTGTCGTACTATAAGGCCACGTGGTCATCCAGTACAGTCCCGAAGCAGTGGAAAACCAGCCTTTTGGTGGCCCTCCTAAAGTCAGGAAAATTGCCTTACGAAATGTCATTTTACCGGCCAGTAGATTTAGCTAGCTGTGTCGGTAAGGTGATGGAACGGATGGTTCTCACTAGATTAGAATGGTTCATGGAAAAGAATGAGATTTATCCTGAAATTATGACCGGATTTAGACGAGGATGGTCTGCAGTAGTTGGGCTCATTGATCTCGTGTCCACGATCAAGCAGGAAAAAAGGCGACACCGACTTGTAGGAGCAGTTTTCTTAGACATAAAATGAGCCTATGACAATGTACTGCACGAAGCCATTCTTTATGCCCTGAGTAATTTGGGCACCAGCCACCATCTGTACATGTGAATTGAAAATTACCTAGATGGTCGCACAGTCCTCATGTCCACGAATGATGGCGAAACGAGAAGGCAAGTTGTGGTCTGTGGAGTGCCTCAAGGAGTGCTCAGCCCGACTATTTTAAATGTTGCCTTTATTGGCCTTGCGGAAATCATTCCTGATACAGTACGCATCAGTACCTACGCAGACGACATATGCATATGGGCGTCCGCAGTCACGCGACCGCAAATTCGTGCAAGGTTGCAGCGAGCTGCTTCTTTAACGTCTCAGTACCTGCAGTGCCAAGGACTGCAATGCGAACGATACGATGCGAACCTCTTCGAGTATTCCTGCAACTGCTGTGCCGTCATGGATGCCACCCCTTATCGACACTTCCCGACATATGGCCGGACTCTACTTTTTCAAGAGCCATTAAATGCCAAGAATCTGCCATACTACCATACTTTGCCTTTGCTGACCTTCCACGTATGCCCCCATGGGGGATGTATAAAATACGGGTACGTCTATCTGTTCCCGGAATTTCTAAAAATCGCGAATACCTACCGTCGGCCTCAGACATTTAACACTTGAATATATGTCAAAAGAATATGACTCCTCGGTGAATGTGTATACACACGGATCGGTCTCGTCGTATGCGTCTGGTGCGGCTTTCATCGTGCCTGGGCATAAGGTCATCTGACGGTTCCGTCTGTGTAACAAGACGACTACAACATCTACGGAACTAGTGGCAATCAGAGAGGCCGTTCAATATATTTCGCGACTGCCTCCTCAAGCATGGACAGTCTTCAGTGACGCAAAATCGGCTCTGGAACTACTTAGAGTGGTGTTGAAAGAAAGCGCTTACAGAGTGTTGGCTCTTCAAACTGCCGAGCTCTACACTTTAGCGCAAGGAAATGGCCACCACATCACGTTTCAGTGGATTCTCAGTCACTGTGGTATATACGGCAACGAACTGGCCGATGCCGAAGCGAAGAAAGCACTCGAAGAACCAGAGTCACTGCTTGCTATTCCTTTTTCAAGAGCGGACGCCAACTGCCTCCTCTCCAGTGTCATCCGAAGATCGACAGAAAGGCACTGGTAGATAATCGCCACAGACGACTCCAGAGATTGGATCCTGCCATGAAGTTTAGGATACCACGGAAAATTCAACGCAGATGTGCCAGTCTTCTGCAGATACTAAGGCTGGAGGTAGCGTTTACACGCGGATACGTGCACCTCATGCGACGCCCCGGGTCTCCGCACTGTGAGGTGTGCAATGTGACTGAGACTATAGGTCCTGTGCTTTGTGACTGCCCTAAGTACGTGGAAGAGCGTGAAAGGTTGGATAACAACCTTTCACGTCTCGACAGAGCACCGTTGTCGGAGGACGTTATTTTAGGCCCTTCGCCAGACACTCAATCGAGTTTCAAGGCCATCCAGGCATTACTGACTTTTTTTTTAAGTACGCGCCTGGACTGTAAGCTTTGAGCATGCCAAATTGCTCGCCATATGTTTTACATCCTCCTCCTCTCGTCATCGTCACCCATCATGCGCCTCTTTTTTCCCTCTTTCGTTCCCTCTTCCCCTTCCCCCAACGCCGAGTAGCTGGCTAGAGGAATATACCGAAGGCCGACCTCTCTGCATTTCGTATCATTAAACCTCTATCTCTCTCTCTGCGTTGAACAAGCGCAGTATGTTTGGTTTTAGAAACTATGCTTATATTTCCTTATTAAAGCGCAAAACTCTCTTACTATTATTATTTTTTTTTCGTTTTCGGCATTTTCGTCTTTCCATCGGTTTCTTGCCGAGTGATGGGAGCCAACCTCGGAAAAGGCGTAATAGTAAATTGAACTGATCCCGGAGATGATGTAATTGAAACTGATCCCGGAGACTGTGTTATAGTAAATTCAGCCGATTTCGGAGACGATGTAATTGGACCTGACCCCAGAGACTGTAATAGGAAATGGAGCTGATCCCAGAGACGATGTAATGAAAACTGGGCCGATTCCGGAGGCAGTGCAATCAAACGCGGTGGGTGGGTAATCCAGTGCGTGGTATGTGGCCCCACGAAGGGCTTTTATCTTATTTGTAACAAGAGCCCCTTCTGGAGAAATTGCAAGTTTAATTATTCTGATAATCCCATAGCGTTACAGTCACTCAAGTTTAGCATGTTGACTTTGCGTGTTTGCCGCTTCCTCCGGGTCTAACGTCGGTGTCTCGCCGAGTAGACGCAGCGGGGGCTTTTTTTGCACAGCTTTGGCGTGTAGAGGAAAAGCAGAAAGAACACTTGCACGACAAAATACATTTTGCAATGGTCTTCTCGCTACCTCAACTGAGCAGGAAGTATCCGTAGTCGCGTAGGTTGCGTGGTTGCGGAGATTGATTGATCACGCATTCCTCATAGTTGTTGAAGGATGGCGATGTTCAATACTCCTCGGCACCATACGCCCCTACCCACATGCTTTCCTTCTTCATTCGCAAAACATCGCAGTAGCCTTTGAGTGATCGTCGCATTTGCGTGTTATATCATTAAAACATGTGAATTTGTGTTTCAATTTAAGCAGGAGGTGTAAACAATCACAAAAGCAGGAAACAAAGTACAATTACACGCATAATAATGTGTCTCTGAATATTATTTGCCTGAAGTGACTTTTCTTTCTCTCATCTTTCATACCCTTTTCCCATTCCACAGCAGAGGGTGGTTAGCCTGAGACAATCTCTGGTTAAGCTCTGTGTAATTTCATTGGTATTATCCCTTGCTTTCTATTTTCTTGTTAAGAAGATTCGTTTATTGTATATCATAACAAGTGCGTTGAATCTGCCGTAATTTTTCGTTGAAGATTGAGTAACAAATATGAATGAAAAGCTGGTCACTTAACATTACCGTTATAGCTTGTGAATAGTATCTTTGTATGTTCGTTCTTTTTATGGTGTTCTTTTTCTTACGTTCATACCACTGCTGACGAGAATTACCTTGCAATAAACGTCACCTGCATGTGCCTCGTGTTAACTATGCATTCTTTAGTGATGAAGGTGCATGCAGGCGTTACATTGAGTAAAATTAGCCTAGACCAATAACAAAGATCCCATGGGCTGGCTTCTGCGTGATGGAGTTATTAAAGAAGCTATGTGAACGAGAGACTTGCGATCCTAAACTACCGATCTCCGCCAACATGTCTACCACAAAGCGCTACCGTGAAAATATTTCCAAGAAATGATTTCACTCTAAAGGGATATTCTCTGAAGGCATTTATCGATCAGGACCAGCTTCTAATTACAACCCCAATTCTAAAGCCTGCTTTGCTTCTGTGTAGATTTTCTTCAGCGTGGTAAAGCGCTCGATTCCACGTTAAGGTATCATCATCTAAGCCCATTCTAGGCATCCAGGGTTGGGTCGATGATAATGCGGGGTGGAATCTAATCTTTCGGCTGCATGCTCGCCTAAGACGTAGAACGAGAGAAGCGAGATTGCGCATTTCTTTTTGTTCTCTTCTTCTCGACGCGACCTTTTGTTCTTGGCCCCAAGTCTGTTCTTGTCATTTTGTTTCTGCTGGGAGGTACCCACCGTTCATAAAATATGCCATGACAGTGTCATTTACCTGCTCTCCTTTGAGACGAGCAGTGATGGTCTGACAGGCTTCGCGTTACGGTACGTACGTGCTTCACATTCCCCTTTCTTTCGAAGGTATATGCCCTTTTTGAAGGGGAGCCAAAGCTCTAGATTTCTGGCCTCCCTTCGTTGTGTCGTCACTCGTCTCACGAAGACCCCTCGGCGTTGCGAAGAGAAAGGAGAGGCGCGTGCAACGCGGGGAAGCCTTTGTTTCGGGGGAAACAAAAGGAGGGTTCGCGCAGGGATGGCGAGGAGCGACTCAAGTCGCGCACGGGGAAAAAGGAGATGCCAAAGCGGGATATAGATGGCAAGAATAAAGGGAGCGCAGGAGCAGCACGCCAAGAGCTCTCGATGATCGTGAGCCGCAGGCACGCCGTCGAACTCCAGGGTCCACTCGGACGGAGGAGGAGGAGGAGGAGGAGAAATAGACGGAAAGACAGGGAGGTTAGTCATTTCTCAGACCGGCTGGCTCTTCGCATGGGAAGGGGCGAGGATCCTATTTAGACTTGACGCACGCGCTCACATATTGCCGGGAAAGCCGGTAAGATGGCTTCATTAAGCGGCCGATGACCGCGGTATATTGATGCTGCTTCGTGCGCCGCCGGCCAGCTTGCCGACGACTCGCTCGATTCTCGCTGGACGCGATGCCACGCCACTTCGAGGGGTCTCCGGTGCCAAACAACAAACCGACGAAGCGACATCCGAGAGCTGCTCGCTCGCTGCGTCTCAATTGTTTCGTTCCGCTCGTCTTTGTTTTCCCTTCCGCCCGGAGCTCCAGGGAAATGCACAGTAGTGTTGGTGTTTCTGGGAAACGATATCATTTACCAACTTTTCGCAGTTTATTCTTTTTCTCTTTCCTCATTGAACTGCGCTATTCCTTCTCTTTTCCTCGCACGCGCAAGCATATGTCATGTTTATAGTCGATTCAAGTTAACCCTCGTTTCCCGAAGTGTTTGTCTCCGAGAGACGCGAGCCCGCTGAGGCGCGGACGGTGACAGACTTGCTCGCTATAGTTTCAATCCAGCGGTATCGCCGCGCGACAAGTTAGCGGCGTAGTGACTGAAAGAGGAAAAACAGAGGCTTCCTTTCTCGTGTATGCACTTCGTCACGAAATTATGTGCTGACTTTGAGTTTTGCTATTCATAGGCACGTATTCTTTACCTTGAACTGGCACTAGTTTTACGCTATATTGTTGCAGCGCGTGACCTGAAACTGAATAGGTGCCGGTGCTACGCCGAGAGTAAAAGAAATTTCAAAAGGAGGTCGGTAGCCTCTTAATGCTCTATGGGAAGAACTGCGAAAAAGAATAGATCTGATTGTGTTGGCACGGATGGTAAATCAGCATTCAGAATCGAGAGATATTGCTATTATGTACGTGTTTTTTTTTTAATTGCAAAAGTACATCCTCACGCCAGAAATCCTGGTCTCTCCAAAATGCGCCTGTACTGGAGGGGGACTATACAGTGCGTAAGTGGGCAACCGTGGCGTCACCAAGCCATTTACATTTCGGGAACGTTGGAACGCGTAAATCAGGACAATCGGGCACCGAGTGTAAGCGAAGCTAACCTGAAACTATAGAGCTGAACCGGTTTTCCAGAACACTGTTGTAACACGCATTGATTATCGCATACAAAAGAACCGGATGCGCGGAACTCCAACACTTTCAGGGTCTGCGATTTGCAGACTATTTTCTAATCGTGCGTTCTTTTTGAACAAGTTTGTTTCGAAGGCATGTCACGACAGGTACTCCGTCGTTGGCATTTCGGTCGGCATAACGTACTACGCGTCCGTACCTTATTTTTTCTTTCCTTTTTAAGCCGTTAGCGTGTTCACGCATGTGAATGCATTAATGCTACACTGCCGGAAAGTTGCGTGAATCATTATCGGAGCTAATGCATTTGGCAATTCAACGTAGAGGCTTTAAGCATTCACCAAAGTTACGACACACTCAAGGACACTTGAACATGCCACATTCATTCTTCTTTCATTGAACGGAGCGTCAGGGGTAACTTGCTATCGATCATCTTTAGAGCCATAGCTCCTGTATGTCAGCGCATGCCGTGTATGGCTATCTAGATTTGCAGTAAAGGTGGAAGCGTTGATATTGGCTTTTTCTTTTGCTAACGTGAGAGCATGCAATTAATGTAACCCTAGTTTGTATAGCCAAGCCACCTACTCTACAATCGATAAATTTTCACAGGAGCCAGGTCCTTTGCAGGGTGACCTACATTTCCTCTGCGTCTATCGCCACCACGAAAACTAGAGCGATCTACACTGCTCCACGTTAGAACCCCTTGACTCAATATATTCACCAGTGACGTTTCTCCTTGTACCGTAGGCACGTGCATCGCAAGCTCAGAAAGAGAGGTGTGCACTGCTGCAGTTCCGGAAGTCGAAAGACTTCAGCGACCAATTTTGGCCTCTATGTCCATTCCCGGATGAGCGCACCCTCAGCGTGATTAAGAACGTCGTTGCTTCTGATATGGCGCAATAGTCATAAACGCGCCGCCTAGTAGAACAAGTGGCCAAATCAAGTCGCACACGTCTGGGAAACTTAGCAATCACAGTTGGCAATTTGCTGCGGCGAAGACATTCACTTGCACAAGGCCCAGTGAGTCTAATAAGGTCCTTGTTCCCAATGTTGCGAAAGGTAAGAAACATCCTGTTAAACTATCTCAAAAAAATTTGTCATTGCCTCTAAACCATATTTTATCCACCTATGGTCTATCAGTTTTAGTCTACTCGAAGGACCCTAAGTTCGCGTATTTTTTCTGCCATCATGAATGCGAAGTTACGCTTCATAGCTCTACAAGAGGCACACGGAGGAAACGCGATCACACACGCACAAAATTTGTGTAGCATCCTGCATGTGTGATGGTGTTTTTTTTTTCTCTTCGCGTGTGTCTCCTTAGAGCTGTGTAGCACAACTTCCTATCCATGATCAAGAACCAACAAGCATAGACGCGGTCCTTACTGATCCTGCCACGTATAGAATTAGTTCGGTCGCACAAAAAACTTGGTCTTAGTCCTTGCAAAATGTTTTGTGCGTTTATTTTAAAAATATTTTGTAGTTTAACTGCAAAACTAAACTACAATAAAAAATAAGATAAACTACAAAATGTTTTGTAGTTTACTTTAAAACTTATTAGGCAATGAAAACGCTTGGTTTCCACTGTTTAAAAATACTTGAGAATTTTTACTGCTCAAACTGTGGTGGACAGTGTAGAATAGGAAAGCCAACGTGTACGTCAGCTCGCATTTCCTATACGCTGCTATTACGTGCCTAATAGGGGCGTTTATACAGTCGTTATGCTTTGCTTAAAAACACGTTGCTTGCCTATGTCTCAATCTCTCGTGAATTCGTCAGTCCTCTCTGATGCCGTTTTCTTTACTTTCAATACCTGACGCACGGGGGCGTGTACAGCGAATGAGTCAAACTGGCTCACTGAGGGAGAGGCCGCATCGGTTTTCCCCAGTGAAAGGGAAAAGTTGGCTCGACCTGGCGACGCGCTGTGAACGCATCGAGGGACGTAAAGTAGAAGCTCCTTCTCACCTGCCGCGCATTCTTTGTACTCGCTATGTCCGCACTTCGAGTGATAGCTCCTATTAGTCATCCTTGTTTCCATACAGAGGAGGAGCATAAAATAGGAAGGATATATTCAATTCGCCCGCTTTAAACTCTCAGTCACTGACCAATCACATAACTATAGTATCAATTTCTGTTATTTGAGGACGTATGAATCCTTAAGCTTGTCAGCTTATAGTTCACGAAAGGTTTTGGCTGGTTGCTGAGAAGTCCTAAATATCTCGAGGTACTAAATAAAGATTCCAATACCAGCAGTAATTAAAATCTGATGTTTTTTTAGGAATACTACTGAAAGCTTAAGTTGGCATTTCTCTTGCAAAAATTAAGCAAATATATGGAAATAAAAATACTGAAATCCAAGTTTCTACTCGTTGCCTATTGGATCGAAGGTCAGTGTGGTGTTTCAATCGTGTCAACGTAAAAACGCTTCGCAGAGTTCTGATCTCACTTAATTTGTGAATGCCGTACCCTCTCTTTTTATGAGGTTGTATGACAATCAGTGTTGGTGGGAAAGCCGGAGGCACACTCATCGTTCTTTGTTACGACGAGAGATGCCGATGAATTTTACTTTATGATTGCTACCACTATGAAAGGTGACGTTATACCTTCGCGCAATATTCCCAGCAGTAAATTCGTAAGGCTGCTTTGCTGGACAAGTTGGCAGTGCATCTTGACGTGGGCAACAACAGACACGAAAAGAAAGAAAACACAGACACAGCGCAGACTATCAACTGAAGATTTTACTGGAAAACAGACAGATATGTTTGAAGGTTGCACTTAAGAAGTCATGCCCGCATCGCATGAGGAATGTTTTGCAAGACAACTTGAGTGACTAAAACTTTCACGATTCCCTGAGGACCACTTGGCCTTCCATGGGCGAAAAGATTCTGCAAAAGGTAAAGGTGTAATCGAGACGTTTGGAGCCAGACAGGAATGCTGAGAAGAAGCCGATTGCCAGCATTCCGTAACTTCACTTTGTTGTGCCATCTTTCAAGAAGGGAGGGGGGGGGAGGGGCAGGTATGTGTATACCGTGGTATTTCCGGCGAGCAACAAGCTTGATAAGCTATGCGCGTTAGGGAACATGAAGGCAGAAGGCGAAGGGCAAAGCATTCATGAGCGTACGATAAATCACCGCTAAAGATGGTCGAATTCGGCAAAGGCGTTGTATATCACGTTCCGTTACCTTGCAGGAAGTGTCATGTCGGAAAAACTGGCCGTTGTCTGTATAGCAGATGAATGGGCCACAAAACTTCTTTGAGGAGGCAGCCCTGTTCAAACTTATCGTTACATTGTAAGCAATGCGGCGGCGCATCAGTGTTTTCTGAAACCACGGTTCTTTCGAGATTTAAAGACAAGGTGGCGCGAGATATTAAAGGAGCATCCTTTCTTCATTAGCGAATCGGGTGAACCATGCGTCGTGAAGCCATCCGTTACGCTGCATGCCACACAGTTAGCTTACTTGGATGCGCAGCACTGGATGGCGTTAGCACTGAAAAGCTTCGCTCCAACTTTTTTCATTCTTCGGACCACGTGTCTTTCGGCGCTTCTATATCTGTCTGTTCAGTTAAATCCTCATTTGATAGTTTGCGCCGTCTCTTCGTTTTCCTTCATTTCGTCTTTGTTGGTTCGTGCTCCCCACGTCAAGTAGGACCATGTTCTCTTCCACCTCGAAGTTACTGCGTCTTTTATATCGTTACTCGGCTTAAACAGGCTCAAAACAATTGAGCGATGACGTATGTAGAGGAGCGTGGCATTCAGGTATGCAAGTGGCATTGCAAACACTAGGACATATATCCTCTTGCCGCGGCGAAGTGTTGCTATAACTTTGAACAGTGCAAATAGAAAAATTTAAGTGAGCGCAGGCCTTCGCATATGGTGGACCCAGGGCGGTTACAAATTGTTATACGAATTCGGAGAAACTCGGAAATGATATTTCACATTTCGTTTGAAATTCACCCTTGTTCCTTGAGTCCAACACCTATACAAGGGGGACTTTAACACAGCGATATTATCGATGGCAGTGCTATATACGGCAGTTGCGTCGGACACCAGATTTCTGAGGGCAACAGTCTCAAGTTGAACTCATTTATTTCCTTCCAGTGGGTGTGTACGGCAGTGACATATATGGAAGCCCTGAATGTATTTAGGTATGTATCGTACCCCTCTGTCCATACACTTCCGAGCACCATTCCTCTTTCTATAACATTAGGGTCATGCACTAGACCGTAAATTGCGCCGGAAATCATATAAAAACATTGCCGAACTTTTTGAAGACTACTGGGTTATGCGACTGCCGTTGATTGCGCCGTGAACGCTGTTGTGTGTGCGCGTACATCACTTGTTATGCTTTCCTTGCGCCTTTTCTTTTTCGTTTACTTCCCGCTTTCTCATCACACACTGCAGTGTAGCAAACCAAGAGCAACCTGTTTGACCTCCCTGCCTTTGTCTTTAATTTTTTCACTCTCTCTTTTGTCGACACAATGTTCCTTGCACCTCGGCTGCCTTTTCTCGTTTAGGGGTACTTCTGTAGGACACATGTTTCAGAATAAATAAATAAATAAATAAATAAATAAATAAATAAATAAATAAATAAATAAATAAATAAATAAATAAATAATGTTCCTTCTAAAGCAAAACTACGGCTTTACGAGCCAATGGGGTTTGATTCAACACACAAAACACAATCATTCCCGATGAAGAACTGGATGATCTCTTTTTTTTTAGTTAAGGGTTATTCTGCCGCCCGATGTTGTTTGCCCGCGTTTGGATCGGCATGGTAGCTGGCCCAGAACAACTACCATCTCCCCACGTGTCCTCACCCTTGTTCGTTCTTCCTCTCGCATTCACAACGCATGCTTTCGCTGAGCTCTGTTTGTTTAGGCCCTCGATGCGCAGTGTACACAGAGACAAGCGCTCGCGACTGCGCTAAATCGTATTGACAACGAACCGTTGTCAAAACTAATAATTTCGGAATGCCAACCTGCCAAGGCGTCGCAGGGAAGCGGTACGAATGCATTGTTGCAATTCTTTAGGACAACAAACGCGCACAAGCGACCTCTAGAACTGAAAAGTGTTGACTGTTATCCTTTGCTGTCAACAACGGTGATTGAGGGCATGGGCTCTGTTTCTCTTTCTCTCTGTTGCTCTCTATTTCCTTCGTTTACGACCTTCTCACCCCTCACCCCCAGTGCAGGGTAGCAAACCGAACTTTTGTTCTCTTTGTTCTCGCTCTTCACCGACAGTGCAGAGCCAAATGCTGTGGGAGATGTTTTTTTTTTTTTTAGGTCTCCCACTTGGGGCCTAATCTCCTGCATTCCGGTTAGCTGGAGCCAGCCTGTTGCGGTCTACCAACGCAATTATACTCCCGCCCGCAGAGTTGTCGGGGTTTGGAGTTTCCAATCGGGTCTTGAATGCAGGTGACACGTGCCTTCGAGGTGTTTTCGCATGTTCGGTGCCACTGGCCTCTTTCGTGCGGCATGGAAGTCCCGGGGCATGTTTGTCTTTCGCCCGCTTTGGAGCAGGATAACGAGCTAGAAGATTGCGAAACGTGGCGGCATTTCCATAAGCGGCCTGCCGCCACTTCTCGCAATCTCCTTCACGCCTTCGCGTCCGCCACGTGCAATTTCGAAGGGGATTAATGCGCTCGGAGCAGCTTTGCCGACGGGGCTGCATATCGAACAATGCATGGCGGCGGGTGGAACGAGCGTTTTAGGCAACGGCTCAGGTCCCGTCGGCATGACCGTGTGGATTCTGCGGCGGCCGCTATAGCGACCGCAGCGGGTGCTGCCCAGCAAACTACCTCCTTCGTTTCGAACCAGATCCGACAGACACACGAAGAGACTGTTTCGAAGAAATCTTTTCATTAAAGCGAAGGCGGCGCGAGCAAATTGCGCACGTGTGCGAAAGTTGTTTCCAAGATGGTGCGCTCGCTACCAGGTTCTTGCAGTTGTGATTCATCATTCGCGTTACGTACATAATATGCCTGACATTGTGATTGCGGTGTGGACTCTAAGGGAACGCCGTGCTGACCATTCATGCGCGTCCTTAAATGTGCCACGAGCACCATCACGTGGCGTAGGAGCAACCTTTGTAGCATGCTTAGAGATAAGGCGACACCGAAAACAGGTATCTAATAGGAACAAGTGGTGCTATGCGACATTCGATAAGCAGGCTTTCCCGAAAATGTGACTTGAAGTCAGTGGGAGGCCGGATATCTTTTACCTGAAACAACTGCAAAGCTGTAACACGCGTTGCTATTTATCTACGAAGATGTGAAGAAAGCAGGACGGCATGGACGAAGGTGCCGTTCCACCGAGTTGTGGTCTAATTTTTAATTTCAGCCCGAGAAGAACGATCTTGATTGCATCGAGCTGCTTAGAGGGATTCTTTCGAAGAATATCGCATATTCTTCGTTCATAATCATTATTACAGAAGCAATAAATATTTATCTACTGGGTTTATGAAAGGATTCCCAGTCACCTAAAAGGCAAAGGATTAGTTGAAAAACTTGAAATGCGTGCATGTAGTTTGTCAACTGCTGTGAGATTGGAATATAGGGTAAAATTTAACCGGCTATTTCATGGCACAAACTTGAGAAATTGAAACTGCACATTTTCTCATAAATACACATACACATACCGCAAACACCTATACAAAGTCTGAATATAGAAGTGTGTAAATATTAACCAGAAAAGGAAAGGAGAAGCGATCCCTATGCGCCTGCGTTAAGTGGAAAATATTCATATGCACTGTGCAATAACAACGTATTAAACGAGTGCAATTCCTCCTTTTTACAAAGAAACTTTGTCTCCTTATCCTAACCTTCTGTTTCCCTATTGTATGTCAGCCTAGCTTTTTTGTTTGTTGGCCCCCATTATACATAACATAAGATACCTAAGATGCCTGATGGAGTACTGAACATGGTAAGCTCTTTGAGATGCGGCTGAAGTGCTGCGTTAATATTTTTATCAAATGCACAAAGTGATACTTGCCCACATTCTACACCAACGCCTTAACTCTTTCTCTACCCCGCGGGTAAAATAGGTGCTTTTTGTAGGTTGCGCCAGATCTTTTTTTCTGAAGGAGCTACTTCACTGAATATTTTATGTAATATATATAAACAAAAAGCAGAGTGAATTCACTTTTCAAGCATGAAAGTTTTGTTAACGACATATATGTCGTAAAAAAGATATAAATACCAGAAAACTGAACAAAGTTTGTAAAGACACGCTTGTATCTACTAAGAAAAATATGCACAAATTTATGAGATGTACAAAATGTAATACCGCCTAATAGACACTATTTGCTCCCCAAAATCAAAATTTTAGTTTAGCAGGTATTTCACTAGAAAAAAATTTAACTGCAAGCACTAGAATTGGGCATGCCGCGCTGCGGCCGCGGATATTCTGGGCTGGTTCGCGTCGCCGTTCCTCTCAGAGTCAAAGTCCGACGAATAGGCAGCATCCTGACTCGCTGCTGCTCGATCCATCGATAAAATCAGCTGCAGACGCGGCGGGACCACGACACCTGCGATGTTTCAAAGTGCGTGCGCCATTCCCGGAGGCGGCAATTTTGGCTTTGTACTTTGACGATGGCGAAATGTCAAAGCGCGTTCACAAATCACTGCCTTGTCGGGAAAGAAGTGAACTGCTTAGATAACCAAAACGTAGTTTTTTTCCTTCACGTCTGATAGCGCAGTACGTCCGGGAGCGGCGCGGAGGGTCTCGAAAGCGGCGTTTCAAACTATCGTTAGCGGGCTAACTATGCCCTATGGGCGTGGTACAGAAAGAGTTAAGGGGATCGCTGAGTCGTACACTCATGCAAGGGTGAATCTTGTTAGCGTGCATCGGCACGGGGTGATATGCTGTCAGTATTGCGTATTTGGGTCGAGTTAAAATTGGGCTACCTTTTCTGCTTGTAGTCTTTCGGGTACTGTAAGGCGTGAGTGCACGAAGTCTTACCTCATATTCAGTTTCAGTTCCAGCCCTAACCGAAGCGCTGAACAGGAAGAAAGTAAAGTAGATGTCTCTACGGAATGATATGATAGTGCGTTGCCGTGTAACGGCGTACTCGGCCATTAAACTCCGTTTAAGCGCCAAAATATGCTATACAGATTAGAAACAACTGTGACATCACTCGCAACAGTGAATGAAGAAACAAGAAAAGCGACTTCTCGCTGTGTTTCAACTGGTTTCAACTTATGCTGACAGCAAATTACACGTACACTAGAGCATTATCTGTACACAGTGAAAGATTAAATGTCAGCAGGATAACATGCACCGTCGTTGCTGCAGTAAAATATGCAGCTGCTTTAAAGATCATGACGTAGGCTGTCGGTTACACCAGTCTTTGTATTAAGTAGTTAGTTCTTTTTGTGTTGCAGATAAATGTGAAGACTACAAAAAAAATTGACCCCCCCCCCCCCCCCCCCCCCGCTTACATAAAAGAACTGTGGCATTTCTTGCACATCTAATGGGGCTCTGAGACGTTAGACATCAACTAATTATTTTCTGTGCATGAAAAAAAAAATCCAGCATTTGAGGCCGTGTTATCTGAACGTCGCTAGAACACACAATTCGCAATAGAACGGAATGACTGCTCTCTCTCTTTCTCTCTCGCTTTTTTGTACGTTTTTTTAAAAACATCGATTGGTGTTATCTCGTCATTTAGCTCCCAAGCGTATAATAGAACGGGAAATACTCATAATCATAGAACAAAGAAACAGAATATTCGCAGACGTTTGTTGGTCGTATTGCCCCGCGAGCCGTCACAAGTACGTCGTTTCAATCGTCAATAGCGAACGCATTTCTTATCTCGTTTCCTGCGCGGCGAGAATTCGAGAGCGATCTGTCATATCAAGTCGTGGAGGAGTGGGGTGCGGGGGAAAGGGCGGGGAATATATTTTCTTCCTTACCCCTTTGCGCTCCAGGCTCTAACATTAGAGCGATTCTCTCTTTTCCATTCACGTACGGGACGCGAACATTTTTTTCCCCTTTCTTTATCGGTCCCTTGTTTCGCATCGGCCGTTGTCCCGTCCACCGCGCTCTCCGCAAAAAAAAAAACCTCGGTGCCCGTCGTAGCGCCAGCTCGGCCTCCAAGAAAAACAAGAAAAGAAGAGGCAAATAAACGGGGTAGGAGGAACGGCGCATTTCAATTCGCCGCACACACGACCAGCTGCAGCAGAGATTACGCGCATCATTTGGCGCACGAGAGCGTACAGGGAGGGCACCCTGCGCGCACCACCATGCGCCACTGCCCCACCGGGAGGCCATTGCGCCACGACTCGGCCGTGCTCGACAATCGGCGATGTCGAAATTTCGTTCGACAACTTTTTCAGATCTCCAAGTGCGGCGCGACTGAGAGAGAGAGAGAGGAAGAGAGAGAGAGAGAAAGAAGCGTCCGAGAAGCACTTTAAAGGGCCCGAAATAGATATTAAAAATGGAAGACCGAAAGAGAAAGAAGGAAAGGACACTAAACAGAAGGCCGAGGGGGCGAACTGGGTCACGCAGGGCTATAGCTCAGGCCACGGTGGCTCAGGCACTAACGCACGAAAAGCTTTCAAGTAGACGGGAAGGAAATCACTCTCCCGCGAATCCTGTTCTTGTCTGCTTCAATTTTTCGTTTCTTTTTTTTTCTTGCGAGAGTGGAATGCGCGTATTGAGAAAAATTGCGTCACGTGCAGACGACATGGGGTCGAAAGGCAGCAGCTTCAATTATGCGCGAAAGTTTTCGGCCCAGGCTGGCCCTGCCGAGGCCAGACACGACTCAGGGGCAGAGGAAAGAGACGGAGCTAGGATTGGGCCTGCTGCGCCCTCTGTCACTGCACTCTAAAAACTAGGAAGGGTATCGCAGGAGTGAAACGGCCGGTTCACTCTTCAAAGCGTCGTTTTACTCTCGCAAAATGCCGAGGAGAGTGAAATGCATTGTTCACTCTCTCACCAAGGAGAGAGTAAAATGTGCTTTTCACTCTCCCCTTCAGAGAGAGAGTAGAATGCCCGTTCTACTCTTGCGGCAATAGAGAACAATATATTTCGCTAGAATAGCAGCTTGGGCTTGTTGGTTTTCCATCCTGCTAGTAACAGCGCAAAATGTAGACAAGGGACGAGACAAGAAGACACCACAAGCGCTGGAAATGTATTTCGCTAGAATAGCAGCTTGGGCTTGTTGGTTTTCCATCCTGCTAGTAACAGCGCAAAATGTAGACAAGGGACGAGACAAGAAGACACCACAAGCGCTTGTGGTGTCTTCTTGTCTCGTCCCTTGTCTACATTTTGCGCTGTTACAAGCAGCATAGAGAACAAAACGTAGCGTAATCTTCTGCTTCAACTGTAGGTGGCTGGCCCCGAACATGGCAATGTTTCATTCATGCACGCTGAGCAAAGAACACATCGTTTTGCTTCTATAGAGAACAGGCCGCCGCAGCTCAAATGGAACTCGTAGCGAGCGCTCTACTTTTTCACTCGGATTTGCTCCACCGCGCGCGCGCGCGCGCGCGCTCAAGATCGCGGAACAACACAGCACAGGAGAAAGGTGATCCGCAGCATAGGAGCTGCGATTGCCAGCCAACGAAGATCGTGTGGCAGCCATCTCGCGTCGCCACCAAAACACGACAGTCGTTCGTCATGCCTTGGATATAACAGCAAATCCTCCACGGTAAGTGCATTCTAACTTAGGTGCACATTCTCCGTATATGTCATGCTATCGCCAGGAAGTCGTCGCTGCGCTTAGCCGACGCGATTGACAAAGGACTAGGCATACGCGCTGTGTCTCTCGATGTCAATCGAAAAAGCCAGTCGTCGCGATAACTGCATGTGATTTTATCACTTTGCCGTTGTCCGTAAGAGCTTTAAAAATCGCAAACGCTGCCAGAACTATGGTATGTTCAATAAGACACCAGGCGAGAGGACGCTTAAAATGGTTCGTTCACCAGCCCGTGATTCCGAGCCTATGCGGAGCGTGATTAGCGTGCGTTTTGTGTGTTTGAATTTATTCAGTTTGGCAGTCTGCTGTGTACGGAACGCTGTTGAACTAAGGAATCACATAACAGAAGGCGTCGTTTTGATGGCAGCATGCTTTTTTATAAGTAAACCGCGCGCTTGACGGTGTCTCGCGCAGGGGGAATCTGCGACCACTGAAGTTACGTGCAGCACCAGTGCTAGTTGGAAACTTTGCCGCAGGCATTCAGCTGCATGCTGCAAGAGGTCAGTTGGGCGCGTTATCTTGAACTTACTGAAAACACATGAGGAATCCATTTTTTATGCTGAAAAAAGTATAAACCCCATATAAGCGATCTTGCGCGCGGCAGCTACAAGCGACGCGATGGAGATGGCTGTCGCGTTCGCTTGTCGCCTACAAGTCGTACTCCGTGCGAGCGACGATATTGAGCGACGCCTCCCCGGTGTTGCCGGCATGAGGGCTGCAATCATGCGTGACGCGTGCTTTAGTAATTTACGTTGATGTATTTTACGATAAAAAGTAGCATAAAATATTTCCGGAGGTATTGCCGTAGGGTCTCATCCTTACACGTATAAAAATTGAATCATTTGCTCGTTCCGCGCGACAATCGGTAGTATTTGAGCGATGTATACATCCAGTTCTGTCTTCGCGCTATTGGCTAGTCGCTCATAGCACTTTCGGGCGACGAGCGATGATTTATAGATTTCCAGAACCGAGCCATCTGTTCAAGCGACGGCCCGTTTTGTCGCTCGAAGCCGTCGCTCGTCGCCGTCGCGCACTAAATCGCTCTCACAGTGTTTATCCCTAAGACTGAACTGTTTTTGCTCATGTATTGAAATGGTGTGATTATAGGTAGGTCTGGTTTTGTCTCCTGTTGCGGTTTTCGTGCACGGTGCGAAACTGAAAGGATGCTTATGTCTACGAACTCCGTGAATTGTCGAGCAGCTAGTTATGCATCGGCATCGAATATAACGGCTGCTATTTGGAATTACAATTACAAGGGTGCTTTGCATACGCTTATTGTTTTGGACATGCCTGTGCATTTGCTAATATGAGTTGGCGTGTCAGAGTTATGTCATTTGAATAGCTAAATCAGCCTTCCTCTGGGGGTTACAAGCGTAATGTGTGCATTTTGCTATTGCATGGCAGATCAAAATGTGTTTATCGCTTGAAAATTTTAGTATAGAAATAAAATATCAAAATAAAATGTTGCTTTAATTCCATGTTACCAGTCTGTCGTACACAGAACAATAGGTTGGTGTAATACACTAATAACTGCGGTTTAACTGCAACTTTTACATGCCTTCAAGAATCTAAAATGCTAGATTTCAAACTGCAGCAGTAGTCGGCTCTGTCAAAAATGAACTCCATTGCGCACCTCGTACATGAAAATAAGTTCACGCCTTTTAGTAAGCTTAGATGCAGGCCGCAGTGAACTTTCTTTTTAGTATTGAAATGTGGGTAAGCTTGCCATAACAAGCCTTGTTGCCCTTTTTTATAGGCACATCCATATATCCATTGAACTGAAAAACAATATTTTCATCCCTACTGAGCATCATGTTTGCAGCTATAATCCTCAAATTATGGCTTCAGCAGTGGCACAACCAGGGATGGTGCGGGGGGCACACTGGGCACGTGCTTAGGATGTGTCACAAGTAGTGTTTGTGATACACCAGACTCATGACAGACCTATGATGTCTGAAAATGACCAATATTCTATTCATTAGCAGGAGTATTCTAACATTTGTGCTGAACGAGGATGAACTGTCCGTTATTTCTTTTTTGTGTAAATCTAAAATTGAAGTTAATTTAGCAGTTGACTGTTGCAGTTATTTGGATGTTTTGCATGCATTTCACTAAGAAAACTAAGAGCTAAGACTTTCTTTTATTGCCATGGCCTTGACTGTCTTGATGTTGTTTTGCACCATGCCCTTGTGTTGACTGTTGCATACGATATTTTTCAGGCACCCGCTTTATAGAACACAAGAAGGCAGCTGCAAGGACACGAGGATGTGAAAGAGCCAGTGCAGCGTGACTTCACGTAGTGCAGTGCAGCCAATGCCAAAAAATCTAAATACATTGGCATGCAATTTGGACAAGAAAACTAGTATGTGGGTATATTGGGTGTACCATTTGACCAAATGTAAACAAAATCAAGATACAGTATGTTACACCAAGATGAAAATTCTCACGTGCTCCAGGCAGTTATCTTAACATGGTATACTTATGTAATGTCTCCGATTGGAAAGTCAGATCAAGTATGCTCTCTGGAGACAAACACATAGCAGCAAGCGTCATTGAAAAGTTAGAGATGTGTTTTAAAAAAGCTGATTAGTTCTGAGAAGTGACTGCTTTTTGTCTTGCCTCTCAACAGATAGATCCATGTGATAAAAAAATTGTTGTACAATGAAATTGCATATTTGCTTAGTGACATGATACATACTTGCAATGAGCACGGTGCCTGTGTTTACTATAAAAAGCAACAGCCCATGCATGGTTAGGTTAGGCCCACTACAACATACAGGCATGGGTGATTGGCGCTTTTTTTTTTATTTCTGTGTCGTGAGGTTTATTGACATGCGTATAGGCGCAATGGCACGCAGTAGGGCTAGTACAGAAGGGGGGGGGGCAGATATATGTAGCCCACTGTACACGACACAGGGCAAAGGAAATCCATGTTCAGCAACTATGTTAAATGCCATGTGCGTAAATTTTACAACGCTACTCATTCGAAGGGTGCACAGGTGCATATTGAAGAAAAGCTTTCCAGGGTATATAATTTAGTGCGTAATTTACACTAATTTTGCTCTAACCACAATTTGAATATACTGCACGGAAAAACCTAGAGCGAATTAAATTGTGTGTCAGCTTCGTGTGTATACATATAGTCTTTCCTATGCGTTAGGTTTTTCGCGTAATGCATTACTAGTTGACAGCCTATCTTATCATGTGTACTCTGTTTACATTACAGTTGTTTATTTACTCATAGTTTTGCAACTTATGAAATGCCGGTGTATATATATTTTCAACATTTGACATAACCCTGTGCATTTTGTAGGGACAACCCAGGACGTGCATTTCTCAGCACGCCGTCAACTGCCAGAAGTGACTCGAACACAGGCCACCAGTAAGTGGACATCAGTTGCAATTTCACATTATGCAGTTGGCTGCTGCCTTGTACTGAGGCTTTTTTTTATGAGATGGTGGTGTCGTTCTAATGTACATTTTGACCACAAAGGTGCGATCATGTCTCACAGAGGCATATATGGTTGCTATTCTCTGCGAGGGACGTGTTCTCATGTTCGTGAAATATTTGTGTTTGGCAGTATTGTCGCCCAATGAGTCAGATATAAACGATGTAACTCGCCACTGCCGACAAGTAGTTGCGAGAAACACAATATATTATGACGCTGTAAAGTTATTTCATTAATTCGAAGGAAAATTTTGCAGCAGGAAGAAAGGTTGCTATTCCAGGTAAACATGTCTTTTTCTCACAAGTTATTTAACCAAACTGTGGATGCGTGAAATTCGTGACTTATGAATAGATTTTAATTCATCCTTTAGTAATGCTTCTAAAAGAGACTAAAAATAGCATGTGACTACCTCTCCAATCAGCAGATCATACACTTATAGCCATAAGTGGTAGTTCCATGCAGTCTCGCACTCTATATAACCTTTCCTTTCAGCAGCATTGGAACTGGCGGCTGCGTTTTCAGAAAGAGTGCACTTGGCACTGTATATGTATGTGTGAATTCGGTTTTCTTTGTATGTGTCGGCTCACTGACACAAACAGTGCAGGAATCAGTTGTACCATGAGGCTGACGGCGCCTTCTGCTGCTAGAAATGCGGCACTTCATATTTTATAGTACTGCATGACATTTAAATCAAAGCTAGCACATCAAATGATCAAGAAAACTAACCGCTGTTATAGCTGTTTTCCTCAAAGAAAGCTTGTCATTTATGGGCTGTGTTAATCTGAGCTCTCCACCGATGTTTCAGTAGTATTCTCCCTTAGTGAGTGAGAGATTGGGGGCAATTAATCGTGTTAGTCTTTAAATGGTGTCCTAATTATGTGTATTTGTTCCAACAAAGTTGTCTAGATTACTTTATTGTGTAGTGTAAAGCTTATGAAACCATCAGCAACTAGTGAGTTGCTAACATGCATATGCATTTGTCACTACACAGGTGGCACTCGGCTGTACCACTGCAGTGCTGCGGAAATTGCCAGCACCAGCGGCTTTGCAACAGCTGTTTCACAGCATGTCGGTATGTGCTGATATATAGTTATGTTGGGATGGGTTAGTAATATGGACCACTGCTACTCTGTATTGTGACAGATCCATGTGATAAGTGATGTAATGGGCTCAGTGAAAACCTGTGAATGTTTTACTATGGTACATAAAAAGGCTGTCCTTTTCGTCACTGGAGCAGGGGAGAAGAGCATGCAGGCACTCCTGAATGTACATATATTTCAAAACATGAGAGACCTATATATATATATATATATATATATATATATATATATATATATATATATATATACACACACACACACACACACACACACACACACACACACACACACACACACACAAACACATACAATTATACTAAAGGCAGAGACATTCCATCTTTCATTTTGAATTGACTTGTACAGCACAAAAATACAAAACAGACCACAAAGAAGCCCGCATGTAAATAGGTTTGATACACACAATAATTCAACAGATTTGATACTTCAGGTGTGCTATTTTACGGAAGGGGGAAGGGAAAGGGGAGAAAACCAGAAAAAAGATTGGAGTGGAAAAGAAAGGAATCGTGCCAAAAAGCATGAGGAACATAGTGCAGCCAGGATCGCCAGCAGGACATTTAAAAAGCACTCTGATAAAATTACATACAGGGCAACCTTACGTATTGTTTGTTTCAATCAACTCAGATCACATGCAGCCATTTTTGCAATCAAGTTGTTTCCTTATGTCATGAGGGAATGATGTGGGCCCAAAAAACTGTTTAGAGCTGAAGGATTATGTTCCATGCTAGCCTCATTACCTGCTTTTTATCATATTGTTATCAGCTGCTTATGTTAGGGACAAAAAGTAAGAGTACGAGCTTTTTCCTGATTCGCCATTCCACACAACATGTCTTTGTGACTAATGTACATGCAGATGATCCATAGATGTAAAATATTCAGTACAGTAGAATCTCATTACAAGATACACTTGGTTGTAAGAGACATCTGAAAATGGTTTGGTTGGTTTTCCAATGCTTGCCACTTTAACAACACTGTACACAAGAGACACCTTTGTTACCAACGACTTTTTAAGTATTCACTACTGCGAAGGGACACAACCCAAACACATTCACTTCATGCACCTTGTGTGCTGTGAAGGGCGTAAAGATCACGCAATTCTCACACAAGTCAATTGCGCATGTCCCTTAAGCATGAACTAGAAAAGGAGGGCAACGAGGACAGTGCAGGGCAGAAAGTGTCAACAGTTGAAGCTGACGAGCGTCTAAGAGCACCTCAAAGGCACTGCAAGCAACAAGGCTTGCAAAGTGAAGTGTTTAACTTCCAGAGGTTAGGAAGGAAGCTAACACAATCTACAGTCACTAAAAAGCTGTGAATGTTTTCTTTAAAGGGCCCCTAAACCACCCAGGTTGAAATTTAGTTGCGGTGTTGCAGTTGTACATGTTAAGGCAACGAACACGTAGCCACGAGAATTTTTCGAAACGGTGCAGTAATAGTGGAGCTACGTGTTTGATTATCGAAAAGTAGTCCCCGCTCATTTTACTCTTTCATCTGGTACACGCCATCGGGACAGTATCGTCTTTTCCTCGCCTAGTACACCTCCAAATGTTACGGGACAGGCCATCACCAACGAGCTCTGTTGCTGCCACGCAGGCCCGTCGTCCTGCGAGGGGTGGCGCTAATGACCTCGCCATACAATGGAATGTATGGTGACTCTAGTTGAAGAGCCTCATAGGGAGACCCTCCTGTTGGCGTTTCTGTTCTTTGCCCCCATTGGCTGCCCACAATGGCATCGCGAGCAACGCGACGAGGAAGAAGGAGTGTGTATTTGCTTGCAGGCCTTGCCGGCAGTCATACACTTTCGTTCGACCACTCGACAGCACCGGAAACTGGTGACATCATCAGAGACAGCCTGGTGATGTCAGGACAAACTGGGAGGTGCAGGATAGGTCCAGAGAGGCGCACGGGGTCGTTTTCTTCATTTTGTGGTGCTCCCACAGGTGCTACACACTGTAGCGTTTGGCGTCGTCAATTGTGACGGCATTCTGATTTTGATGCGTGTGTTTACTTGAAATGTTCAAAAAATGTCGAGAAGTGGTTTAGGGGCCCTTTAAGCCACCCTGAGCAATTATTCCTTCAGATATATCTAAACATACTTTAGTGATGATGCATAATAAAGTGATCTAGTCTGGCTCCTCACTGTTTTAAAATTTTTCGTTTCAAGAGACATGTTTCCCGTGCCTCTTGAGTATATCTTCTAATGAGGCTTAACTGTAATGTACACACACAATTGTGTAACTCCTCCTGCAAGTATTATTCAATAAGCCTGGTCACTGATGTGCAAAGCTTGTGGTTAAGTTTTGATGTCCATACTGTTTAGAGCTATGTTTATTAATTCAGGCTGTTCTTATTGATTCATCGATGCAGGAGACAATGCCTACGAAATTATTGGCCCGATGACGAGAGCCCTCAAGGGGCAAACAACATCTCTGTTGCAGAAGTGAGCCCGATACCACCTGAAGTTACCATGACAGGTGGCACGGCAGCAATAGATACAGAGACGGCCATGTCTACTGCAGCTGCAACAGTGTACGAGGCAAGCAGCAGTGTGTCAGCATCAGCAGCAGTGTCAGAAGGAACCGCACCAGGCCTGGTAGAGCAACATGTGTGTTATCAATGTGACTTTTTTGTAGTGCATACAACTCATTTGCTCAACATACAAAAGCTTTTCACCACGACTGTGAGCCAGTGTTCTTGTGCAGCAAGTGCAAGACTAAGTGAAGTGTTATAACACGGTACAAGCATCACTTTAAGATATGCAAACATATTACAGTTGTTGCCTCCCCAGCCAGCCCACATAGCGACAACAACGTGGAACACATGGTGGGACACACCTCTTCCCCATTAGAAGATAGTAGAGACTGTCAGTGTTGTTGCTAGATTAACTGGTCTTTGTAGGCAACTAGAAGGACAACACAGGTGTCATAAGATTGTTGTTTATGTTGTTATTGAAAAGGTAAAATAGAAGTTTGATGCAGCTGAAGTGCCAACTGATATTGAGCAAATCAAAAACAACCACCTGAGAAACAACACTATCGAAATTTGAGTATCTATGTGCCGCCAACTCCGGTAAGGATGGCATAGGACAGAAGTGTGATGAAAATCACACAGACACTGCTGTTCCAGCACTGGTCACAGTGAGCAGTGACTTGTAGGGCAAGAGTCAACTGAAACGAACATTATAGCATAGTGTCATGCTCCCATGTGACCACTTTCCATGTTATTTTGCATGATACAGCTCAACCTTCAGAAACGAGACTGCAACTTGTCTGTAAAAAGCTTTCACAAAAAATTATTCATAACACTATTAACACAGCAGTATCTTCTTTTTTTGTGGGTTCGAGGTTCCCGGGTGTCCATTAATGCAACAATTCTGGAAAAAAAGAACATGTGTCGTACTTACACCTTTTTAACAAGTACGAGGGGGACAGAACTTTTGTAGTCATGCATCTTCATCATACTATCAAGTTTTTAAATGACTTTTATAATTATTATTACCAGTTATACCTGAGTGCATTGTATGCATTTAGCAGGTGTAAAATCAGGTCAGTTGGATCAGATGCCTTATCTGCAAGGGAGCCCTATATTCAAGAAATGTGAATTAAGATAGGTACGTTAGAGACGCAGTCTTTCAGCACTTTATTGCGTGTAGTTTAAGCATTGCTCAATACTTTTGTGGACGGCAGTTTCAACCGGCACAGCACTGCGATTTGTCACGGTCACGTGTCTTCAAAGCGGTGTTTACCATTTGTGTTGATCTGTTTGTGTGTTCATAGAGCAAGTTTTTAATTTATTTTTTTCCACATTCTTGTGCTTGCACTAAGCTTGTATAAGGCAGTTACAAAATGGGCGTCACTATAACGAACTGTTCTGTTGAGCTTACACTTGCAAATAATAGTGTTCAGATGGCCGCACTTCTATGTAGGTGCACCAATAGCTTTGTGTATGTTCTCATGTTTGTATAAAGCTTATATAAGCTAGTTACAAAATGTATGTCACTAAGCATTGTGATATTCTTTAAGGAACTGCTTGGTTGGTTTTACACTTGCAAATTAGTATTGAGGCGGTGGTATGTCCATGTAGGCCCACTGCTAGCTTTCTGTGTGCTCACGTGTTTGTATTAAGCTTTTACAAGGGAGTTACAGCATGTACGTCACTAAGCACTGTGATATTTTTAAAGAACTGCTTTGTTGGTTTTACACCTGTGAGTAATAGTACTCGGGTGGCACTAGTCATGTGTAGGTACACAGGGACCATTTGTATATATTATGCTCATGTAAAGCAGTTACAAAGTGTATGTCACTAATCACTGTGATATTTGTTGAAGAATTGCTGTGATGGTTTTACACATGTGAATAATAGTGGTCAGGACACAGTACTTGCGATGTATAGTTGAATTTATACAGTGCCAAGACATGGGCTGTATACGTACCAAAAGAAATGTATGTCATTATATTGTTGTGATCATTACTGTTTGGATTTTATTAAACTCTAATAACGTTTTTTCTTGTATCTATTGAGGTATGGCAATTTGTCATGCAACCAAACTGAGGACCTGAACTTGTGCATACAAATAAACAGCTAGTTTAAGAGTATACTGCTCATATTCTGCGAAACCAGTTTAACAAATCTTGTACTACAATGCTGAAAAAATGACAGAGCTGACAGGGATGTACAGAAAGAGTTCTGCACTGGCTGAAGGACTGCCCCACACTGGAGTTGGTAATGTCGCGTTTATTGGAGTAGAACAGTAAGTGCACTTCTATTAAAAATGTGACAGTCAATGCAGAGACATAAGGCAGACGAGCAGATGTGGCACATTTTTTTCAGGGCCCTCCATGCCTACTACTGCATTTCTAGTCTTCCTGTGCTCTTCGTATAAGCCCCTGTTCAGCCAAGGTTTTTACTCCATGACGGTTGTTCTACTGGGTTCGTAGCAATATTGAAGAAAAAAATGCAATGGTTTTCAAGAACTTTCGATGCCCCGACACAGTAACTTCAAGGACCTCGTGCAATTTTTTTAGTAGTTTGTACAGGCAATAACTTGTTCAACAAAATCGTTAACTTTAATGTAAACAAAAGAATACAAAACAAATCGCATTTCACTGATTTCAAACATTTGAAAGACTGTTAATTTGCCTTTCACCACCCATCACTAAACGCACACAAGGAAGCATTTCAAGAAATTGCTCAAAGTTTTTCTGCAATAGCACAATTAACTACTTGGACCTGCAACATTTGCAGTTTTTGAATACTGTTTGGTTTGACAGTGTATGTGATATCATCTGTTGCCTCAGCTTTTCACCATCAAATAAGCAATAATCATTTATAAATTCCTTTTATTGTGTCTGTAGCTCTCGATTTACTCATCACGGCCTTTCTTTGAATGCCTCTACTGTTGAGCTTCCTGCTTCTGCTCCTCCAAGTACATTTGTCGCCGGTTCCATGTGCCTAAAACTGGTATCTGCTGCTCCTTTGTAATTTCAACTTTAAGGATGTCGCTTTCCTTCTATTACCTCCACAGACAATTCTCTGTGACATGCGAAGAGTGTCACAGAAAGGGGAAAAAAAACGCTTGGCAATGTCTGCTAAGTCTAGCCAAGTGTACAAATTTAAGGACTTTCCAGTACTTCTAAAAATTCCAGGGTTTTCAATGCCTTGAATATGGCATTTTAGAAATAAGGGGTTTTCAAGGATCGCTACAAACCCTGGATTCCAGCACCTAAATAATTTTACAAGCTTATTTTGGCATTGAGTTCGGAAATTCATGCTTTTTAGCTAATGCTGCACTATCTCTGTGCATTGAAGCCACGAGAGCGCAACTATTTTGGAGTAAAGAAAAATACTGAATGCTTTTAATACCACTCTTTTTCTATGGAGCTTCGTATTGCCTAGTTAAGTTTACGAATGTGCCTGGTTTTGGTGGGCGTTTCTTCGACATTTTCTTTGAGAAGTAGATGACTAACCCCCGTATTCAGAAATGTATCTTAATACAAAGCTCATGCTTGACTTTATATAAACGACGCCTGATGCGAACGTCCCCTAGACGCTCACTGCCTTTCTTTTGGTGCATTCACGACTTGCGTCATTTAGATCAAGTCAAGCATGGGCTTCAAGTTATGATGCATTTCTGAATATGGGGGTAAGCGTGCGCAATTCCGGGCAACGCATTGTGCCATTGACATTGAGAGGAAACGGGGAAAACAAAGTTAACGCCCTATGCACCTAAACTTTCGCGTACCTGTGGTATGCGTGTATCGTGGAAGAAGAAACAGCGCAAACACCAGGACGAAAAAAATCATCAACCACACCAGCGCTTCGTGGTGTGGTCCATGTTTTTGCGTCGTGCTTGTGTTGCGCTCTTTTTTCTAAAATGCTCAACCAACTAGCCGGCAAGTCCATCCTGTGCATATATATTGAACACACGTATGAATACACGAACGTGAACACACGAAGCTTTTAGAACGAGCACTGCCACAGGATACGAGCAGTGCACGCGTAACAAGTGGTCACATTAGTCATTTAAACATGCGTGCCAATGCATGTGACGCGGCTATCGGCATAAGCAGTCTCCAAATGCTGGAATGCATGCTTTTCAAAACGCTAACGATCCGCTGCTAATGCAGGACAACAGCTCACAACGGACTGAACCAAACTCTAAACTAATGCACTTGAAAAGAACGCCTACACGGCAGCGTGAGGCACGTCGAAATGCCTGGTACTGGCGTCGCAGTTGACCACATACGAATGGAACTGGCGGAAAAAAATAAACAGAAATGCTCACCAGTATAAGCGCGACTTAAATTCACATACGTGGATGGTTTGCACGATACTTTGTATCCGTGTATTTTCGGAGAACATATAATGCATGGACTGGAAAAGCACTCGATCGTGCGCTGAACGGCACATTTGTTATTTTTCTGGGGTGACGACAAGCCGTTAATAGTTCTCACGTCGTCGTCTACGTTGTATTCCTTCGTTAGTCGTAGCAAGGAATGGAAATGATGCAAACGCAAACGTATTTCAGTACACAACAGCACAGCACACTGCAGAGAAACTCAACCCACCGCAGCCGATTCCTCAAATACATTTGTTATATATATAACCTCTAAAAGAACACGACTCAGTGTGGTGGTTCTGTGGTGTAATGGTTAGGATGTGTGCTTTGAATTGTATAAATGCGAGTGTACGCGGGTTCGAATCCACGTGATGTATAGAGCAATGTCGTTCTTCATAAGAATGTGATGCCCTTGACTATCATGTTCTAATTAGATTATGTGACTCCTGAGTGTGAAATTTGCGGGGATATTTGCGGATTAAATCTCCGTTAGCTTTTTTTTTCTCCGCAGTGGCGTTCGGGACGCATACGCATAGGCCGATTCCGAGCAGTCAGGCCTCATGGTAGGCAGCAAATAGCCAGGAAAAATGACTTCAAAATCCTGCATAACGTTGCTCACGCCTATTCTGAAGGCCGCTTGGAATTGGGCCACTGACTCTGAGGAGCCGCCTTGGGAAGGTATATCAGCGGCCCTAATTTGATCTGATTTCCTGCCTGCATGCGTGGCCAGGACTTCGCTACGAGGGTATTGGGAAGAGTACTAGCACTCTGTTTGGGGGAGTAGAAGTACTCGGTCTGGTGGAGTGCCATTACCCCTGCGGTGAGAGTATTAGCACTCTGCGGAAGAGTACTAGCACTCCCTGTGGGAAGAGTATTATCACTCTGCGGGAGAGTACTAGCAATCCCTTGCGGTGGAGTAACAAAACTCTGTCAACAGGAGTTGACCTACTCTCTCTCAAAGAGGGTCGATCTACTCTCGAAAAGAGAGTGAAATATGGGACAAGCCGCTACTCCCTCAAAGGGAGTGCCCGGCACTCTCTTAGTTTTTAGAGTGTGGCTGCTGATTCGAAGGAGGAGGAGGACGAGAAGGAGGGCAGCGGGGTGAAGTTTGAGGCAG
This sequence comes from Dermacentor albipictus, assembly GCF_038994185.2. NCBI lineage: Eukaryota > Metazoa > Arthropoda > Arachnida > Ixodida > Ixodidae > Dermacentor > Dermacentor albipictus. The sequence goes on along the minus strand of NC_091821.1, from coordinate 383,578,970 downwards.
TGAATGCCTCGGGCGCCACAAAACGGATGAGTACCCCATACGTCACGGTATGTGACAACACGCCCGTGATCTATTAAATTTGCCTTAACTTCCTTTCACGGGTCTTACGTTTACTCATCCTGTTCTTTTTTGTCTGTCGGCTTCATTCCAAACTTCGGAGGGTGTGAAAGTGCAAAATGCGGTTTCAGGATGGAGGGATCCTCGGTCACGTCGCACCAGATTGAAGACACAGGGTCCAATATAACGTGGCTCGTTATAAAAAGAAACCAGAGCTAATTACTTTCAGCGCTCCTCTGAAGCTTAGAACTTGTACTGCTTGTTTGTAGGCCTTGAATAACTAAATGGTAGTGAAAAACAGAACATGAAATAACAACGCTATTTGCGTCACAGCACGCACATCGTCTGCCTATTATCAAAGAGACAGAAGAGTCAGGGGAGTGGAGCCAGGTCAAGCAGGCGCACGTGCAATTTGGTAAAATTATTAGATGATAATTTCAGAGCCTGCTGTTAAGCGGACGGCATTTTGTGAACCTTGAACAGCGTCTGCTTGGAGCTCGAACCAGGTTGACCATCGGAGAAGGTTCAGCAGGAAGACGAGTCGATGTAAAGACAAATAACAGAAGTTTAATACATCGTTACGGGTGCACGGTGCGCTCCAATACAAAAAATGCAAAAACGTTCAGCATGCGTGCACTTGAACGCAAGGCCAGAGAAGATGCGACCCATGTGACGGCTCGCTGACTTTTTTATATGCTCCACCATCCGGGCATCCTCATTCTGTGCTGCTTTCTGACAGAGGACACGCCTCGTCAGGACACGTCGGGTCAACCTACACAGAGGGGCATGGGAGTGAAACCACTCGTTGGCGTATAGGGATTGTACGTAGGACACGTCAGGTCAACCCACACGGAGTAGGTTGACCTGCGGAATGCCATGGGAGGGAAACCACTCCTTGGCTTAGAGGGATTGTACGTACGACACGTAAGTTCAACCCACACGGAGGGCGTACCCGCCGTGGTTGCTCAGTGGCTATGGTGTTGGGCTGCTGAGCACGAGGTCGCGGTATCGAATCCCGGCCACGGCGGCCGCATTTCGATGGGGATGTGATGCGAAAACACCCGTGTGCTTAGATTTAGGTGCACGTTAAGAACCCCAGGTGGTCGAAATTTCCGGAGTCCTCCACTACGGCGTGCCTCATAATAAGAAAGTGGTTTTGGCAGGTAAAACCCGATAATTTAATTTTCACACGGAGGGCCATAGGAGGGAAACCACTCCTTGGCGTAGAGGGATTGCACGTAGGACACGTCCGGTCAACCCACACAGAGGGGCATGTGAAGGAAACCACTCCTTGGCATAGAGGGATTTGCGTAGGACACGTCAGGTCAACCAACACGTAGGGCAATGGAAGGGAAACCACTCCTTGGCGTAGAGGGATTGTACGTAGGACACGTCAGGTCAACCCACACGGAGGGCAATGGGAGGGAAAGCACTCCTTGGCGTAGAGGAATTGTATGTAGGACACGTAAGCTCTCGCCTGCGTTCTAACTGCGACTCGGTAAGGCCAAATCGAAACGCACCGATCGACTCAAGGCGCTCGCTTAATTGCCCGCGAGGAGTTCACAACTCGAAAGACCGCTTAGCTGCGTTTAGTTGGACAGTAATGGTTTTTATTGTTATACACTCATGACGTGACACCACCTCTTTCCCTTTTGCTGCGCCGTCACGTGCCCAATTACGCATGCACTAGGCACAACTTTTACTCAGCCAGAACCGTGAAGTCACCCTGGAGTCGGGGAAACATGCGCTTCTCGAACCCGGGAGGCCCAGGTTGCATCCCACCCAGACCGTAATTTACCAAATTTTCTTATCAAAGCCGTTGATTTACTTTGCGCACAGGAACTTCCCTGAAATATGTGACGTGAATCCGAGCATTTATTATGTGTTTTTTACTCTTTGCGCTGTCGGCCACTATTGGTAAGATCGCTCTTTGGCGATCGTACCAAAACGCCCGATTACGGTAGTACTGATCGTAATGGGGCATATAATCTTTTCGCTTTAAAAGAAATGAAAGCGAAATTTCATTATATTAAGGGTGTGGAAAGAGAGTGCTAGGTAAACTTGGGTAAAGCTAAGTGCAGCTGGTCGATTTTTTTTTTTTTTGGAAACGGCACATAGCAGAAACCGCGCAGTCGCTGCGTCGAGAATATATATTACAGCAAACGTACGGGATCTGAGAAAATAGGGAGTAGCGTCAATTCCTTGGGTAGGAGAGTTACGCGTATTCTAGATTCCTAGTCCCAAAGCCAGCTCTGCTCTCAAATGCACTGCGTTTACTACTTGGTTTGCAGAGAACGCACCGCTTTGGGAAGGTCGAGAACGTTTAAATATGGAGTTAATTAAAAACCAGAACTGGAATCTAGAAAAATAAAGCCACTAACCCCTCCCCCCCCCCCTTTTTTTTATGTCTGTATAAAGCAGTCTAACGAAAGCTTTTTATACCTAACTTCTCTTAGCGCTAAAGAAAGAACGACCGTCGTGAAATAAGAAAAGGAAATGCGGCACGCTCATGCAATATCTTCCAGTTCATTTTTTATTCAGAGAAAGGTGCGAACGTTTAAAAACTTACGGAAGGCATGACTTAGTACAGTACAGCTTATGCAGATACCGTAAGGGAAGAGCGAAAAGAAAAGAAGAATTTCGTCAAGCGGGAAACAACAAAAAAATAACGTATATAAGTGTGATTATGGCGATGCATGCCTTACCTTAACTTATACATATATACCTAACCTGAAGCGACGCATGTCACAGATAATCAATTTATTGTGAAAGCTCTCTAAAAGTGGTTTTCCCGCAAGTCCTCTCTGAAATGCTCAGGTTACACACTCGCCAAACAATATTAAAAAATGTGTCTAACTGGCGCAACCGTCGCGTTCTTGCTTTCGTGCCTACGTGCTCTAAGCGTCGCTTTCTCAATCAATTGTCGTGTTGTTAACTTGTAAGCTAATGGGAAAGTTAGCGCTATACGAGTGATGGGAGGACTTGCCGGTATTTCCATTGTGCGCCAAAATTAAAGGAAATGCTATACTAGAAAGTGCTTTTGCAACGCGAAGAAATCTTCAGTTTAGCAAAAAATTACTATCGCATGCTTTCGCCACGATTCGCATTCTCTCAACTCGATTGAAGACAAATAATTCACAGGGCACTTAGTTGTTCCTGCGTGGATAAATGCGCGAGCATTGCGACCCCCACCCGATGCTATATGCTCATTCAGTCGTCACAATTGAGCTTCGCCTTAATTAACACCAAAGGTGGTAGGTTCAACTCGCACCAAAGGTTGAGGGCTCGTGGACTTTTTGGACCATCGTGCCGTCACGCCAACGCCGACAACTACGCCGGAACTTCCGCCTCATGAGCCATATAATGCTTTCTCATGAATAATCTTGTGCATGTACATGCACAACTGATGTATTTTGTTGATATTCATTGGTTGATAGCCACTAAATGAAATTCGGTTTGCGTACTATTATTATTATTATTATTTGTTTTGAACACATATATACAATTAACAGGAAAGGGAAAGCGAGGAGCAGGCTGTCAACTGCCACCGAAAGGGGCACAACGCCTGCCTACTCTTCAGAAGGGAGGTGACAGCAACAAAGAAATGCAAGATAGGAAGGAGGGGAGGAAAGTGGAAAGGAAGAGCAACAGAGCAAATCTAAAGAATAAAGTAGAACACACAATACAGATCATACATAGTAGGGCCGGTCACCTAAGGTCACGCTACTACAAAATGTTGAATAGAATCGTTTCGACGCTACAAACGTGGACCTAAGTTAGTTAACTCTAGAAAAGTAAGTAGAGCACGATGAGCCTGATCACGTTTAGACGCACAACCACTGGAGTACCAACATTCGTCGAGTGTCGTACACCGCAGGCCAAGGAGATGATAGTCTCTCGCATAAAGAAAGCGGCAAAAACCCACGGTCGTTTATGCTCTTTATGAATTTCCAACGTTGCATCAGAGGTGCTCAAGTTCAGTTCTAGAAAAGAGAAAACACTGTCGAATGGGACGTTACATCAGAGGTGCTCAAGTTCACTTCTAGAAAAGTGAGAACACAGTCAAATGGGTTGGCGATGACGCCAACGTGGAGCGGTTACTGCAACTCCATAATGCCGGCGCACGTTATAGAACCAAACAACGTCGACAAACCGCGAACTTAGAAGCTAGTAGAGAACGGCAGCGAAGAAGGAGACTCGCGGCGCGCATTTTAATATGTCGATCATCGCTGTGGACGAGCGTCCGGCTAGCGCGGCGTATTCCTTTAATCCCGCTATCCTGCGGGACCACGCTTCCTCGGGCCATCTGAGCATACACCGGCGGTTCGTCTATATGGGCCCTACGTGCTCCAGCTGCAAATTCGCCGGGCCGCGCGAGGCGACGATCGCCCCACATGGCCAACGGCCGGCAGCGTGTGTTATCGCGGCCAGCTGACGACGGGCGCCGCCTACGTGACCGGTCGCTCGAATGGGAGAAGCCATCGCGCTGGACGTCCGCGCCGAGAACAGGCCCTTTGTTTTCATAGCGCGCACGGGACGTCACAGGCCTCTCCAGTAACGCGAACCGCGCGGTGACCGCATAGAGCCCCCGGGCCACTCGAGCGACGCTTCGAAAAGGGGTCTTCTTCAGCACAACATGTGGTGGCGATGATCTCAGCGAGGTAATGAGAAAAGCGCCATCTTTATTTATTTTTTTTTCCGCACGGACCAACACGTACGTGCGTAAGCAATATCCTGCCTCTTTCCAAGACGCTCAAACGAGTCTTCGACATTGTGAACTGCTGAGAAACAGAAACTTCGGTCATAAGAGACCGCTTTTATTCTTAGCGTTACTGTTTTGCGAAGAGCGGCTCAATTCCAGAAAATATTGTTGGCCTATTCGCAAGTTCACAGAAAAACAGTTATTGAGCATAACGTAAGTCTTCAGGTCACTTATGGGAGTCAGGTGCACATCTGTTGCCATGCTGACCCTAGTGACTATCGTGAGGATCCGGAGACTCGGAACGCTCGGCAGGCCGCTCTATCTGCCTGGAATGGCTACGTACTGCGTCTTTGCTGCATGACAGAATGCTACGCAGTGAAGGCGAAAGGCGTTAAAGGGAAGCTGAAACACTTTTCGGAAAAAATGAGTTGTCTGCGGCATTCTACAGTTTTGAGTCCCCTGAACACGAATATCTCGTTCAAAAAGGGCGGAAACAAGCGCAAGCGGCTGTTTTTTCACGAAAACGTGCACCAGCGCCTCAGGGTATCGCGCGAACGCCGCTGTTGCCCGTGATTGGTCGGAGCCGCTGTGACGTCAATGGCGGCAGTCGCCGGTCGGCGCCGCCGCATGCCGCCGTTTCAGAGCGTAGCACGCTGTTCTGTTCTGGCTTCATAGCTGAGTTGTAAGCATTATGGAACGTTCTCACTGTCTCGGACAGCTTGTATTTTCGCCGTACATGTTCGAACCGACAGCCGATACGGAAAACGATGGCGGCAACGGCGGCAACGACGATGTTGAGTGTGCCAAAAGCGAGAGTGATGTGTGCACCTTCTCGCGCGTTGGAAATCTTAGCTGTTACGTTTGCTTTTTTTTTTCATGTAGCTGCACGTTCCAACGACGGGAGAAAAAATGCGCTAAAGTGTCACTGGGAACTTGCTGCTGGAAGAATGCCGAAGCACTAACTTCTCATTAGATTGTAAACACGGGTGCAATTCCGCGATGTCAATCACCTTGCCGCTGCTTGTCTGAAGTCCCGTGGTTTTCTGAGCGTTGATACACGATCGCGAACACAAGTGCCGCATTTCAAAGCGCGCACATGCAGTGCTGCGAGGTACAGTCATGGAAGTTGCTTATCATACACATCCAGATCGAGATGGTCAGGGGGATTATATGTGCAATTTTCAGAATATGGTTCGACGACTTTGCGATTGTGGCTTGATCAAGAATCGGTATGCGCGCTCCATGCTAGTGTTGACATAAAGATATTAGGCAGTTTTAGCACCGCCGTGTGGTAAACATGATAACTGCAACCGTACGTCGAATGTCACTAGGCAAGCCTATACTCCATTTCATACCTCAGGTGCAACGCTGTGGGAGCTACGCACGAAGTCCGGTTACCAAAATTTATTACTGCGCGCGTTTCCGTCTATGGTTCGCAGCGTGCCAGCGGCGTTAATTTCTCGCGTGAGCATGCACGTGAAGCTGCCGCGACGGGCTGCAATTAAAGAATGCCGAAAAGAAAATTGATTTAAAAGAACGTGTTAGCAGCCGTATAAGTACACGGATTGTTTCTATGGGTAAATTCCTTTTTTTTTCAGAACTGAGCTTATATATGAAAAGTTTTCTCAAAAATCGGGTCAAGAAACACCGAACTTTTTCTAAGTGCGAACGCAGCCACTGCAAGAAGTATCTCAAGCCTCCACAGCGTTGCACCTGATGTATGAAACTGAGTATAGCAATGCTAGCAACAACGCTTTTCCGCATTTGTCGTAAGGCTATCCGGCTATCGCGGAAATGGTCCGAGCACAGCACAGTTGATTTCGTCGGCACGAACTTATCTATATATCCTCACCGCACTGCGCTGCAAGCTTCTTGTCCTTCGCGAACCTGTGAAACACCACATCGTCTCGCCCGCGTGTGTTCGCGCAGCCGAATGCTGCACAGAACGAGGGCATGTTGGGCGCCCTTGGCTGTAGGCACTCACGCAGCACAGAAGGAAAGAACAGTTTACGAAAATCGCAAAACAAACGTGAGCGGCGGCGGCGCCAAATCTCTAGTAGCGTCGTTCAGTAAAGCGCAGGACGGAAAGAGGCATGCCAGCGCATGCCAGCACGCCGGTCCGGCAGCTCGGTCCCCGCCAGTGACGTCATTCTCGCCGGTTCTCTCCTCTGGCAACCACCTCACCCGGCGCTCCGGGAAGCGATGGGGGCGTGTCCACGGGGGTGATTTAGAAAGCGATTTCCGCCCCTTATATTAACAAAACGAAGAAAAAAAGTTCGGAAGCGTAAATTATTAGGTCTGTTCTTCCCAATCCCAGCAATTCATGGAAATTGAAAACCGTTTCAGCTTCCCTTTAAGAGGAAGCTTTAGCTCGCATGCTCCTGTCTAAATACATGAAAAAGGAGAATTCTTTTTTCTCGACAACCAGTGCACCAAACGTGACGATGATTGCTGCATCAAAAAAAAAAAACCTAAAATCTAGTGACCGTTGGTTCCCAAATTTTGGTTTATGACGTCAATTTTTCGTTAAATATTGGCAAAAATAGAAAAATTTCAGAAACAAAACTATCAAGTTTACAATTCTGTAACTCAGCAAGGAAAATTGACAGCACAATTCTCTCAATTGCACATTATAGTAGACTTAAAGCGGACAAAATTAATATGTTACAAATGAATCTGAAAAATTTCAGTGATATGGAAATACAGCTTTTGCATACCCTTGTGGACAGCGTAACTAATTCACGTAAGATATAAATTGACATATCTAATTTGTCCGCTTTGAATGATCTAATTGATGCCGTTTACATAACCGCGATATCTGTTCTTGATGCAGAGCTATCGACTTGTAAACTTAGTGCTTTTATTTATTTCGAACTTTCAAATTTTTCAAAATCCTCTTAACGAAATCAGACCATAAATAGAAATTCTCCTTCCCACAGTCACTAGAATTTAACTTTTTTTCTCAAATGCAACAAATTTCATTAAAATCCTTCCAAGAGTTATTTCATAAAAAACGTTTTCGCGTTTTACATATATTTGAATAGGCCAGTGGAGTTGGGCCCGAGCTAAAGCTTCCTCCTAAATTTTATTTTATTGCGAACTAGAACCATCATCTTGGAAAGAGGCTTAATGACAACTAGTGGAGGTGCTTTGCGTTCATGTATCGGACGCCCCCACAAAGCCGTGATCCAAGCCCGGACCGCAAAGACAAAACCTACGTCGTCACGGATCATCGAGCAAGTCTCCTACTGCAACAGCTACCCACGGAACACGGACTTCTACCTGAGACGGCCAAGAAGATCGTGGCAAAGACAACCCCAATGGCTGCCCCCAGTGTTCCCCGCTATCCTGCAACAACCTCAGGACCCACCGACTTTCCATGGAGCAGAGAATGAAGAGTGAAGACCCGGAATCCTGGCTGGAGACCTACGAACGAATCGCGACTTTCAACAACAGGGACTCCGACGACAAGCTGCGGCATGTATACGTCGCCTTAAAAGACGCCGCCACAACGTGGTTTGAGAACCGGCAGTCGACCTTGACAACATGGGACCTGTTCCGCAGCGGCTTCCTGCAGACATTTACAAGCGTCGTACGCAGAGAACGAGCCCAAGCTCTACTATACTCCCGAGTGCAGCTACCTAATGAGAGCGTTGCCATCTTTACGGAAGAAGTTAGCCGTCTGTTCCGCCGCGCCAACCCGGGAATGCCCGAGGAGAAGAAAGTCCCCTGCTCATGCATGGTGTAAAGGAAGAACTTTTCGGCAGAATGATACGAAGCCCATCGAAGACCGTCGACGAGTTTTTTCGGAGGCCACTAGCATCGAGAAGAGACTGGAAATGCGGAACCGGCAATTCAACCGCCACACGAGCTCAACAAACCACATCGGAGTTCAATCACTGGCCACCGACGACCTGCGCGAGGCTATCAGAGCGGTCGTGCGGAAGGAGTTTCAGGAGCTGTTCCCTTCGTCGCAGACACAAGTGGCTTCGATTGCCGATGTCGTACGCGAGGAGCTCCAACAATCACTCGGAGTAGCCCCTGAATCGCCGCAGAGTCAGCCGCAAGCGCTGACATACGCCGCTGTAGCCCGCCGTCACGTTCCCCCTCTGCACCCGTGGCAGGGCCCAGTGACGCCACAGTTGCGTCGTCCACCACCGTCGGTGCCAGCACGCCAACCCATCGCCCCGCGCACCATTCCAAGGAAGACAGACGTCTGGCGCGCTCCTGACCACCGCCCGCGGTGTTACCACTGCGGAGAAGCGGGTCACGTCTACCGCCGATGCCCATACCGGGAGATGGGACTGCGAGGGTTCACCGTTAACGCGCCGCGCCCACAGCTTGGCGAACGACCTCGCGATATCGCCGACTACCTCACCGCCCCTCAGCGGAGCCCTCGACGACCGTCCCGTTCGCCGGCAGCAGGTCGTTACCTGTCGCCGCAGCGCCGACCATACCATGAGAACGTTGCCATGCAACGTCGTTGCCACGCAGCGCCGACCATACCATCAGACCGGCCCCGGCCCGGGGTCGGTCTGCGAGTCCATATCCGGAAAACTAAACCGATGGAGGTGCGGTTGCTGTTCGTCGAACTGACGAAGATGCTCCGCCGCCGACGAAGCCTCCGAAGAGACTAACTACCTCTACGACATAACAACGACACGCCGCCGTCGCGACGAAGTCTGGAAGCAAAGAATACGCCGACGGAAGACGACCTGATGGCGCCACGTACTAGCCATAGGTCAACGTGACGCAGCCGTGATCCGACGCGAAGACTGCAACGCAAGACAAAGAACCACGGGACAACAGGTTGCTTTATCCGCCCACCATAAATTTGCGTGTGCGACCACGCCGATGGTCGCGAAGTAAGAGATCCACCACCATTGAACCGCATTGTATATTTATTTCATTTTATTTTATTTGGGGTTAATAAGGACTGGTAAAAAGTAATAATGGCTACTAATGACTACTGATGACTGCGAAATGGCCAATATGTTAATGACGGCTTCTAATGACCACAATTGATTAGAAATGACTAGAAATGTCTAGTAATGAGAGGTAATGACTAAAATGACTACTAACAACTTGTAATGACCACTAATACATGCGAAATGACCAATATGTCTAACGGCGGCTTGTAATGACCACAATTGATTACAAATGACAAAGAATGCTTACTAGGGAGCAGTATAATGACTAATAATTACTGAAATGACTTGTAATGACTAGTAATGAGTATGAAATGACCAATATGTCTAACGACAACTTGTAACGACTACAATTAATTAGAATGGGCTAGAAATGCTTAGTGAGGACCAGTAATGACTAATAATGACTAAAATGGCTTGTAATGACTACTAATGACTATAATATGACCAACAAGTCTAACGCCGGCTTGTAATGACAACAATTGATTACAAATGACTAAAAATTCTTAGTAGTGAGCAGTAACGACTAAAAGAAAGAGAAGAGGCAAAGACAAAGAGGCGAATGATAAGAGAAGGAATAGTAGGCTTTCGCCGTTCACCTCTCAAGGGAAATCTTAAGAAACCGTGTAGTTCTTGTGGTTTTACCTGCTTTGGTGCGCCCGCTACTCTTGTTGGCTGCTACTCATTGTAGTTTCAGCCAGGTGAATTGTTATTTTTTAACACTGCTATCTAGAAGTAACGCGCAATTTTTACCACAGAAGCCACCTATCTGCAACATGACGCTAAGCAAAAAAATTTAATTATGGGTTTTACGGGCCTAAACTACTTTCTGATTAGGAAGCACGCCGTAGTGAGGTGCTCCGGAAAATTTCGACCACCTGGGGTTCTTTAACGTGCACCTAAATCTAAGTACACGTGTGTTTTCGCCCCCATCGAAATGCGGCCGCCATGGCCGGGATTCGATCCTGCGACCTCGTTTTCAGCAGCCCAACACCATAGCCACTAAGCAACCACGGCGGTTGTGACGCTACGTAAGAAAATTTTATTGATCTAGTGTCGTTTCACGCGTGCTTCTTGGTGGAATATTGATCATGGGCAATGATCGAAGATAACAATATTATAGTGAAATAAACTAGGTTAAGTGCCTGGCGCGAAAAGATGCAGATGACCAGTGCACTTCTGGGTAAATCTAAGGGTACATAGACATATATATCCACGAAATATATCTAAGAGAAAAATTATCAAATATCCTAAACGCACTGATTGAAAAAGTGAGAACTCCCGAGCGGAAAAAGCGTGTTTTTATTAAGAGCTGCCCCAGCCCCAGGTGAACCGATCGACTTTCCCAGAAAAGGAATCAAGGCAATTATTGGACGTTAATATGATCAACGGTGTTAGGGAAAATACATTGCATATGTACTCAGACATGAATCGGGCAGGCCGGGAAGTCTTTACCAATTGCTTGTCTGGTGGTCTCCTTCAAAGTGCCAGCAGGCGAAATGAAGTAGCAACATTTAGTCTAATCGAATGGTATTAGCTATTCAGATCGTATTTGACTTCAGAATCCACTATTAAAAAGTATCGAATACGCGTTTCAATTCCAATGTAACGCATAACAGCGCTCTTGAAGTCTCGAAGGTGAGGGCCCGATGCAAGTGAGGACTCCTATTCCAAATAATTGTGCTGCTGGAGAGTTGTGGCTGTTGCGCAGAGACGCACCAGTTCCTGAGAAAACTAGCGCACGGGGGCTAATCGGTTCTGCTGAACAAATTCAAACAAATTCCTCGCTGTCATTCAATATAAACGCGCTGTTTTGCGGCAGCCTGTAAATCTGCTGACTTGATTCAGGCAAGGAAAACATTTTTTTGTTGACAGTGATGTCTTCAACCCATTGAAACTGGGGGCCCAATGTGGTACCACACTTATCTTCACCTCCACCGGCTGATACAGACATGGAATGGCCTTTGCTGCCCTCTAGGCCCACGGCCATGCCAGCGGGCACTATTGGTCTTCTGCGCCATGAAGCCAAGAATTACAGGGCCAATGAAACCGGTGACACTGCGGGCAAGCAAGGAGATGAACACAATGAGAAGGAGAGTGTACAAAAAATGCTGAAGCACCTCGTAGAATCAATGCGCGTGATTCTCGGTGGTCTCGAGACTCATGCCCTACAAGTGCTCGCCGTGCTTGAGCCGCTTATCGCAGCTCTTTATATACTGTAAAGATTTTGTTTGGCGCTTGTGCTGTTCACGCAGGGGAGGCCCACAACAGCTTCGTCCTACCTCCTCTATTTTTAAGTTCACTCAATTTGGTGACTACAGACCTGATGCGAAACCTATTTGTGCCTTTATGGATGACATTTGTGAATGTTTATCATCAGAGTGTTGAACTTGCTTTCACCTTTGCGCATCCCTCTTGCTATGTCATCATCATCCCTCATCGCATCTCTATGTCCCCGTTCCCCCTCCCCCTGTGCAGAGTAGCAGGCTAGAGCACCTTAGCTCAGGCTTTAAATTAAATTATCTCTCTCTCTCTTTAAATTAAATTATCTCTCTCTCTGCTTACTTGAGTGAACGGACAATCGGGAACGATATTGCATTAAGGTATGAAATATAAGATAAGCGTAACATGTTTTTCTCAGAAGTCAGACTCGAGAATAATTTCTATCGCTTACACCCCTAGAAAAATGCCAAAGGAAGCAGCCACCTCGTTTTTTTTTCTTTTTTTCTTTTCTTAGTTAAGCATATTCTAGCGTTTTAGGTCTGGCGATATGCTTATGAGGCGCCCTGTTCAGTTCTCACCTATTGGGGTTCTTTAACGTGCACTTAAACAGAAATACACGAGTGTTCTTCCATTTCGTTCCCATCGAATTCCACGACCCGGCTCGAACCCCATGAGCTCGAGTTTAGAAGCGCAACGCCATATCCACTATGCAGCCACTAATTAAGCTACCGCGCCGCTTCTTTTTTTTTTTTTGTTCCTGTTGTTAAGCATGAACTGAACAAAAAAAAATTCACACGGCTTACGGTCCAAAGATTATCATATATGCAATGGCTACCTAAAACTGCTTTCGGCGCCCGAGGTCCTACTGCAAGAAAACAACCCCTAACAATTATTCCGCATTATGTTGCGCGACAAAGGCCGTAACATGAGTGGAACGTTGCTCTGCACTTTTTTTTTTACTTTTTCTAAAGAATACTTTCCGTAAATCTCAGTACAGGCTGCGGATGGGGCAGATATGTTTGATTTGTTTGAAGCGGCAACAAAAAGGTTACATATGTTTTTCCGTCGGCGTTTCGCAAGACCTACTGATGGAAAGCTATATGCGGTAAACATGCACTCGAGAGATACATGCTGCTTGAAAAACAAGAAAAAATATTTTTTCTCCAAAGGGTGCCGTACTATAACATAGTATAATGAGGGCCGACACTGCGGCCGCAATGCACGCGCAATCACCGAGCGGCATTAAAAAGAAATGATATAAAGAAGAGAAAGAAAGGCATCCAGCCCTAAGGCATAAATACATGTCATATCCAATTATAAGCACCGTTTGAGTGGTCTTAACGCACATACCAGCGCGCGAGGTAGCACGAATGGACCTTCTGAGAAGTATCGCCAGCTGTTACCAACGGCGCTACCTTGATGCGGCCCAAACCACTTCGAACTCAGCGCCGCCACAGTATTTTTCTTCGTCGCGCGCCTCACTGCAAAGCAAGCGCCACCCCGGCCGCTCGTCCCACCCAACCCCATTCTAGTACACTCTTAATTTTGACAGCGAGTGCCCGCAGTGATCGCCTGAGATGTGTTCACGTTTGCTCGTGCGCGCGTCACATCGTGCTTGTTAATTTAGTTAGTAAGCCAATGTTTCCAAGTTTATACGGCTGATAAATCTGCTATCCTTACTTCGTACAGCTGTCTCCTAATTTTCAATCGCAATTGATGTTCCTTCTTTCGGACGAAACTGCGACCTTTCCCGCCATTTCTGGCATACCCAGCGTTTGAGGTAGGAGTGACTTTTCTTTCGCTAGTGTGAAAGGGTATTTATCAATATAGTTAAAACACTCGTTTCTTTAGTATCCCTTTTACATCCGTTCTCTGTAGAGAGAGATCATTTTATTTCAACAAAGGCACAGAAGTGGGTCTGAGCTTTCACGCTTTAACCTGGTGCCCTGCACTAGGTGTTTGAGCAGGTGGACGTAGACACGCAAAACAAGCCGCATAAGCCCGTGAAGAACCTGCCAATGGTTGCTCAGTGGCTATGGTGTTGGGCTGCTGAGCACGAGGTCGCGGGATCGAATCCCGGCCACTGCGGCCGCATTTCGATGGGGGCGAAAACACCCATGTACTTAGATTTAGGTGCCACTGCAACGCCGCTGCTTGAGTCTTTTCTAAGCGTTAAACCTTCGCGTCTCGTGAAACCACGATCCCGCACCGATGTTTTGCCTTATCTTGGTAAGCGTTCTGTAAAAGAGAGAAAACGTGCCACGCATATTTACGACATCAAAACTGCACGTCTTATGTTCTTAGGTAATTCGCGATGCAGCTTAGGTGATGCTGCTTCTGTAGTTGCTCTATTTATTGCTCTTTTTTTCTTCTTTTTCTGCCTCCGGAGAAATGCACAATAACTAAAACGAGAAAAACTGAAGTTAGCTTCAGCTCAACGGTAAGGTGCTCTGCGGTAAAGCTAGTTTTCAAAGATATGTCGGCGGACTTCTGTAAAATTTTTACCTGACGAAAGCAGTTCAAACAGATGTTGAAAATTAAGATCATTGCCACTGTTTACCACTCGCTAACTTGTAGAAATCTTTGAAACAGAAAGTTCATGTCATGGTATCAATGAACAGCATGGAAGATATTGTAGATGCGAGCTTTTCTATAAGCCAAAAGTGACCTAACGTCATGTGCGGAAGCCCACTTGAATATCTTGAATACCCGTCAGACAACGCAAAACGTCATGTTATGTAGGACTGCAACTGGCTTAGTAGTCAGGAAATTATTAATTTTCTAACACACACCATTGAAGTATAACGAGACGTAGCAAAGAATGTTTAAATAGACGGTGTTTCTTGTGAGTATTTGTTCTGGATCAAGTGTCTGGGCCTTTTGATCACGGTTGGTTTAATGTCTTGAGGCGTGTTGCTAGAGCGAGACGATAAAGCGCTAAATTTCCGCTAAATTTTGCTGCAAAGTCGCTAAAGATATCGCTAGGGCATTTAGGTAAGTTTTAGGTAACGTAGGCGTTTGTCTAGTACTATGGCATGGAATAAATCATTTACCGTAACATTTCACGTCTGCGTAGAGTTCATGTTAGAGAGGAATATACAGTGAATTTACCAGTACTGTGTAGTGGGCTTTTACTTTACTGTTACATTTACATAACAACAAAAGATGACTGCTGAAATTCGGCGTAGACACTCAGATTGCGATGTTCCAAATTCGGCACAATTCAAAGGAACACAAGCAATCTGATTATCCTAGCATGCAAAGGCACTTGGTCTACATTATCCCGGAAAATATTCTAGTTCTCGCTGCTTCTGAAAAGGTAACAAAAGCATGCAAGATGTGCAAGGTCGCATGTTAATACGACGATGACAATAACGTGACCCTTGTGCAAGTCAAGGTTTATGTTTCCGCCCCTTGGTCTACGTGAGGGCATTTCGCAGTACTGATTTGTCTAAAACGTATGTAATAAGGAAGCAGTGTATTCAGGCTCGCGTGAACGAGCCCAGCCGCTCCAATGTATGCGGCTTTCTACAGTCAATCTATCTTATTATTCGCCTGCTGTGTTCTATATCTCACAACAAAATTTGTAAATGTCCACCAATCAAACGTATTTAGTGATAGTGCAGAACGCTGAGCGTTAAGAGCCATTCAAATTGGTTTCGTAAAGAAACAGAAAAAATACGTCTCCTGTGAGTGCAATCCTGTGAAGGCAACCATTGCTTCATCATGGTCACAGAGTCTGCGCGTGAAAGAGCCAATTTCAGTCGCTCAAATGTTGCATTTGAATATTAAAGTGTGTTCTGTAAGGTTGTTTTCGAAGTAACTTTCCTAACTTCCATGTCGGTACAAAATGCAGCCAATTGATTAGTCACATCGCTGAAAAAGGTCGCTGGTCGCTAAATTGAAAAATTCGTCGCTAAACAGACTACAAACAGCTAAATCTAGCGACAACATCGGAAAAATGGCAACACTGCTACTGATATATTTTTTTCTCTTTCTTAAGAAAGTAATCTAGTGCTACTTCTTTTACGAGGGCACGCACACTAGTGCGCCCTAGCGCATGCTAGTGCGGAAGCACCAATCACGCGGTGCGCGCTACGAATGCGCCACTGGCGCATCTGAGGTCTACGGGTCTGACGAAAATTAGTGAATAGGTTTGCTAAGCATGCGCGTGTATGTCGGGTGCTTGTGTGCTCGTATTGTTTGTGCTCTTATGGGATCACTGTGTATATGAAATTTATTACCAACCACCTGCAGTAGCATGCCAGGGGGTCAGCCATGCTAACATCTGTAGCTTATACCATCAAAGTCATCACCTCTTCTTGTGACACGGCCCTCTAGGTGACATGCAAAGAAAATCCATGACCGATGCATTGCGGTGGCTAGATTATCGCCCGCTGAGCCTCCGCTGATCGAGAAAGACGGTGTCCCAGTGCTGGAACACCGTTCCCACCGATCATCGACCCAGAAGGCAGCGAAGGTACTTTCGTGGTTTTTAAAAACGACTTCTTTGTGCGAGCGCCTTTCACTGTGTGGTGAGGTCAGCGCACGTGCGCGCGTTCACTGCATTCCTCTACTTCTGTCTTACTTCAATTTCCCTCTCCCAGTGTAGGGTAGCCAACCAGACGCCTTTCTGGTTAACGTCCTTGCCTTCTCTCTTCATTTTCTTTCTCTCCCTCTCTCTATTTTCGTCCTTTAACACCCTAAGAGACGCCTAGAGTTTTCGAAACTGGCAAATAAATAGACAAGTAAATAAGGAAATAAGTAAATAAATAAATAACTTAACTGGCAAATGAAAGCAGGAATGAACAAATGATTGAACGAGGACACGCAAACTCGGAAATGAACAAGTGAACAAGTTCGCGCTTTGTCTCGCACTACGATCGAACACAGGAAGCTCCACGCCGCCGCACACGCTCGACTAGAAGCAGCCGCTCCTCACTCCCTGCTAGCGCGTGGTTTCCGCCTCACAAAGGCGATCGGCCAGGTGTGCAACGAACGGCACGGGTTGAAAGATCCACGCTTCGATCTTCTCCGCCCCGCAGTGCGCAGAAAAGCGAGCTCCATGCAGGGCAGAGGAGGAGGAGCACGCAACGCACAGTGAAGACCGTAAACGAGCGGCCGACGCCGTCCTCGCTTTTTGCGCCCGAGTCCGAGCGCGTCGGTGGCTGCTGCGCAGCGCGGGGGTCCTCGACGCGTGGGCATCATCAGCCCAACTCGGGTTAGCCAGGGTGTAGTGGCGAGTTGTGTGTTACCAGCCGCTCGCGTCTCCTCCCGGAGCCGCGGCGGTGGCCGCGGCTTGCTGCTCTGCGGGAAAGGGGACATTAGGGACGAAGAAGGGAAGTTGGTGGGGAAAGCGTTCTCCACTCGCTCGGATCTTCGCGGAGTGTATACGGAATCCCTACACGCCCAAACGGACTCAATTAGGCAGCGCCCAAACGCGCTTTCCCTCGCCGGCCCGTTTAATTACTCGGTCGACTCGATTCTGTACACCGCACGACGGCGGCAGCCGGCGCGGAAGACCAGGCCGCCAGGGTGTGTGTGTGAGTGCGTACGCCGTCCGCGTACGCTTCGCCGAGCACGGCTTTTGAGTTCGAGCCAGCGCGTGAGGCGGCCCCTGCGTTTGGTCTGTGCCGATTTTCTTCAATGCCCACGCAGTGGCCTTTTTCGCATCCCGGAAGTTGTCGAGCGCTCCTTTGTTCTTTTTCTTTCTCTCTCTCCCTTCTAGTTGCAAAATTGTCGTTGCTAGGACTTTGACCCTCGAAATGTACTGTTCTTGTTGCTAGTGTGCATAGAAACACCCGTTATTTATTTCCAGTTTAGCGCTTAAAATTACGTCTCCTTATAGACCGTGGCAAGCTGAGTAAGGGACGCCTTCTGTAGAATTGAGGCTCTCGGTTGAGTAGAACGCGCCACAATGCAATGTTTACAAAATTTACCTGATTGCTTTGAGAGTTGAGCATAGAAGAGGTCCTTCCCAAAACATTGCGAGATATTGTTTCGAAAGTTTCCACGTCTCCTACTGTAAGGCAGTCATCACTGAAGCAGAAATCTTGAAGAACTGTTGTTTCCCGTAAAATGAAACTCGACTTAAGATGCATACGCGTAATAAGGACCGCAATGGCGAATGATGTGGACCGAACAATGCAGCGAAGGAGTAGCTTAGGGCCATTTTATCCTATATTCATGAAGATCTTTCTCACCTAAAACATCACCAAATTTCTTTTTATTGGAATGAAATTAAAAGAAAGATTTAGGCAGTCATAATTGGGGCTTAAAAGAAGCATTCAGGAAAGTGGACTTGCACGGATTAAGAGCGAGGATCAACGGCGAATATCTCAACAACCTTCGGTTTGCAGATGACATTGTCCTGTTCCGTAACACTGTGCATGAATTGCAAAAAAAAAAACATTATTGAGGAACTTCACCAAGACAGTGTGTTATAAGGGTTGAAGATTAATATGCAGAATATAAAGATGATGTTCAATAGGCTGGCAAGGAAACGAGAATTCATAATCACGGGTCAGCCTCTAGGGTCTGTGCAAGAGTAGGTTATCTTGTTATATTACTCACAAAGGACCACGATCATGGGAAGGAAATTTGCAGACGAATACAACTGGGTTGGAGTGCATACAGCAGACATTACCAAATCCTGACTGGAAGTTCTCACTGTCGTTGAAAATAAATGTGCAGAATCATTGCATCCTACCGGTGCTAACATATAGTGCGGAAACTTGGAGGTTAACAAAAAAAGCTCGAGAACAAGTTAAAGACGGGGCAAAATGCGATGGAACGAAAAATGTTAGACGTAACTTTCGGGTAGTAAACAAATTGGGATAGCCGATATTCTGGTTGATATTAAGAGAAAGAAATGCAGCCGGGCAGGCCATTTAACACGAGGGTACCTCTTACGTAAGGTAGATAACCGGAGCACCATTAGAATTACAGAATGCGTGTCAAAGGAAGGGAAGTGCAGTGGAGAACGGTAGAAAATTGTGTTGTGTGATGAAATTAAAGGAATTTGCAGGGGGAAGTTGGAATCAACTAGCGCAAGACCGGGGTAATTGGAAATCGCTGGGAGAGGCCTTCGTACTGCAGTGGACATATATATACACTAATAGTGATGATGGTGTAGCGTGGCAGCTATTCATTTTCACCTATTATTAACAAAACTAAGAAAAATAATGTAAGATAAGACAAAAAAAGAACGCCACAGGTCCAGGAAGTATAGAGCTGGGTTACCAAAAGAGAGTACATGAAAATTGTATGTGATTCAAGGCACACTGGAACATAGAGACGTAGAAAACGAGGACATTTTGCACCACACTACAGTGATGTTCGACATATGCCCGTATCAAACTCTTGCAGTTAGTCTCGACAACAACTACCTCTGAAATTTAGTGTTTCCTATGCACTTTTGTATGATGACCATCCCTGTGACAATGATGGTTCCCTTTACGGTACAAATCTTCTCCTTCTTCAAATTTAAAATTTTGCTTCTAGTTTTAAAATGCTTAAAACAGCCAGTTAGAAAAGACGAATGCCTTTTTTTTGTAAAAAGTTCAGAATTTGTAAGACAACAAAATTTTCTGTAGATTACGAGTAGCAAAGGAACCGCCACTAATGAGGCCGCGAACAAACAAAGAATCATGTCGCATGGACCCAAACATGTTACAGTTTGCGTCTCTGGGCCCGTTCTTCTTCCCCATCGTATAGGGTAATCAACCAAACGCTTTTGTGGTTAACAACCCCCTGCCTTCTCTCTTCCTTTTCTCGCTCACTTTCGCTGTAACAAACGAGCCTCTTCAATGTGTGTTATGTGCCATGCATTTTTTCCTGTATCCTCAGCTGCTGAATTGAAAAGGCACTCATGCAGTGAAAAAGCTCACGCACTCATTAATGGAAATTACATGAATTTGATGATTAGCTAACTTAGGTGACAGGCCTTTCACAGAACACATAGTGCGTGAGAGATACAAAAGAAGGCTGGGATGTTAACCAGTCAAAAGTCCGTTTGGCTACCCTGCGCTGGGGGAAGAGAAAAGGAGAATAGAAGGAACGGAGAGAGACAGAGAGAAAGAGAAAAAAATGCGCTGAATCTGAGTCCGTGCACTGACAGCCCTACGCTGTCAAAGGCGCTCGCACAAATCGGTCGTTCTGAGAAAGCCCAAAAGCGCCTTCACTGCTTTCTGAGGCGATGATCGGTGGGGACGGTGTTCCAGTATTGTCCATTCACTCAGTGGACGATCATATAGTTTCCTGGATGCGTTGTGTATAGATTGTCATTGTGTTTCAAATTGAGGACAGTTGTAGGATATAGGTGGTCAATGTTATCCTTGCAGCCACAGACATCACATGCATGACTGTCAGTCATTCCAGTTATTGCTGAATAAACTTTTGTGAAGGCAACTCCCAGCCACAACCGACACCGAAGAGACGCTTCACGTCGGTGCAGTTCGGACGGAGGTGTGAGTTGCAGCGAAGGGTTTATGGTCTGGTGCGCCTTGTCTGTGTGTTTCACTCGAGTGACGAGCGTGCGCGTGCCAGAATACTAAGCTGTCTCGTAGCATTTGTCCTTGGGAGAGGAATAGGGATGCAGCGGTCTTCTTGGCCTGACGTCCAAGCTGTGTTTTCTGCGTTGTAATTTCCAGTGATACCGCAATGGCCTGCTATTCTCTGAACAGAACAGAAAATCCTGAGACCACTGCACGTATGATTTGCTCTGCGCCCTCTGACTAGGCCAAATGCAGTGGCTACTTTCGCGCAAACTGCGTGCAAATTACAGCTTTCAGCTTGGGAATTTCAGCAAACATTTATCGGGATTCCGGAGGAAGCGCTAACACCTCTCCACATTTTTTGAACGGTATTCTACTCCGCCCTGAGCACAACTAGTTTCAGCTAATATGAACCGTTTCGAAAGCCAATCAGCCTTCGTTGTCACAAAACCTTCTTTATAGCCCTGGTCTCTAAATAAAGAAAAAATCTGCTGCGCTGACTGGGAGCTAATCACGTACCGGGTTCTTTTGGAAAGTTCTGCATAGGCACTGTGGTCCACCCCACTACCATCGCGTTCCTATGTGTGCAGCTTAATGCCTGTTCATATGTCCGAGTCACCTGTGGCGTACAACTTAGAGGCGTATTATTGTTATCATTACCGCTGCTACCACTGCCTCATTGACGATGGCGCGATATACCTACTTTGAACTCTCTCAGCGGTCTGAGTGTTCATTCTCATTTATATAAGTATGTCGCGCTGTGAAACGTTCGTGGTGCTTTTCTTGCTGTCTGATTTTTTTAGCTCTTACTTTATTTTTTAACACATATCCTATGGAGAATCTACTAGACGTTCGAGTTGTGTGACCCCACT
Source organism: Dermacentor albipictus (assembly GCF_038994185.2). Taxonomy (NCBI): domain Eukaryota; kingdom Metazoa; phylum Arthropoda; class Arachnida; order Ixodida; family Ixodidae; genus Dermacentor; species Dermacentor albipictus. The sequence goes on along the minus strand of NC_091821.1, from coordinate 383,557,693 downwards.
CGTGCCATTGATTACGCCTGCACTACCTTCCCTATAGTATCGGCTCTTGCCAGATTCGAAACTTCCCTGGCTTTATTTATACTTCACCAAATCTCTAGAAGGCTCTAAACGAGTCCCCGCTACGCTTCCAAATGCGCATAAAGAGCAGTGCGAGACCCAAGGTACATTGTATTTACTCAATTATAACGGGCAGCCGTTTTTTCACAGTTAGAAAGGGAAAGATACAGTGATTTGGGTTGTAAAACGCTCGTCCGACTTTCACACTTCAACAAATGCAAAATGTTCTCTCTCGATATTTTTACGGAATAAGGAAGAAATATCTGCTTGATCTCACATGGAAAAAGTATACTTCCTGCACCCGAGCCACAGCGGACCAGTAATCACTCGCCGGATGCTATAGTTAAAGGCGGAGCCCATTGGTGAGAAAATTCCGGTGCACGCAGGAGCTCCGCCACCTACAGTGCGGTAAAGTGTGACCTTCGAGGCCGCGGACTCAGTTAATCGAGATGGGCTCTGTATTAGGGCACCTTATATTGCAGTTTTGGTTTCGTACTCGATCACGCGCATGTCAATTTTTCTTTCCGCAGGAAAAGTGCACGTTATAAACGAATAAATACGGCAGCTACGCTCAGTGCAGCTGGTTATGGGTTTCTCCTAGCGGAGACAGCCGTTCTCCACTTTATGGCTTCTCAGCAGAGCACGTCCTACAGATACCGCCGATTCATGGAAGTCGTCGTTGCTTGGCCCCAACGATACCTATGCGATTGCCCATTGCGTCGACATGCCACAGCGTAAAAAAAAAAGAAATGAATAACGAAAAAGGAAGCACCGAGCAGCACTGCGTTCGTCACTGGGAGCGTTAGCTGGTAAAACCGGAACTGTCACATGCACCTCTGAAGCTTCGTTTACTGCGCCGTCTTTGCGAACCGCGTTCCTGTCGCGACACCACCAGTTCAACGTAGGAATCCCCATCTCGTTCTGTCCAAACCTCTTTGGCGTACTCGGGCCACGAACAGAACCCGTTCCTTTAAAGAAGGCGCGCCGGTCGAGAAGTGCTACCATCGTAGATATCCAGCCACGCGTTTCCTTTGGCTATTGAGTTGCGCTGCACGAGATAGTTCTTGGACCTGCCGCGCAGTTAGGATGTTGTTTGCCTTCTGCGCTAAAACGGTGGTGCTTCACCTTGTTGTGATTGACTCCTGTCGCGTAAGCCTGGTCGCGAAAGGTGGTCCTTGGTGAAGACATTCAGACACAACCTCTTCAGTCTTTTCTTTGATCCTTATGGGTTTGTGTCGTGTGGCAACCCCGAAAGAGAGAGGTTTGCCTCGGTACTGTTAAACACACTGCCGTCCGGAGAGATCATCGAAAACAAGCCCTGTTGAACATCTGCGGTGAAACGAACTTTTCTGTTTGGCTTCGAACTTTTGGAGCTTGCGTCGTGGAACCTGGAATAATATTTGTTTTCATTCGTGCCGCTATGAGACTTCTCGCGGCGATACCTTTAAAAGTGTACTTCACCGCACTTGTGGTGGTACCAACTTTTGTCTTTCCTGTCCACGTCTTCCCTGCCTGGTTTTTCCTGTCCACGTCTCCTTCCCGCACCGCTTCTGCGCTCGCCTTTGCAAAGGTTCCTGTCGAACCAACTAGCCCAACAGCTTAATATTCTAGAACTTCTTTAGCTTGTGCCTTTACGCTATTATTTAGTGTAGTGCGCCCTTTCTAAGAAAAAAGGAAAACATAAATAAAAGGACAGTTGGGAGTTTCTTCACTTGGTGTATTAAGAAGTTGCAAGTATACAACATGGGTGCAGTGTAATATCGCAGAAGGCTTGTAATACCGAGTGTTACGAAGTCTGGCGTCACCGAAATTTGGGGCACACGCGGAGCCGTTTATAGCCAACCGGCTGGAGCTGCAGGCTAAATTTCATGAACCTTGAGAAGCTCCAACACCAGGGACGGTATTGGGGATATGTTCGTTTTTGCGATGTCACGTCTTTGCTAGCGTGGTAGAAGGGGCTAAAACGGTGGAAGTTGACGTGATTAACAAAGCTTGGGGTAGCTTACAAAGCCCTTCTGCGTTGTTTTTACATATTGTCCGGGTCACAACGATACATGCATCGAAAGCTTGAAGTCAACATATTTAGGCGCTGAAAAAGGCACACGAAAAAATGTGAGATAAAAGGCAAAGAATCTAACCGCTGTGGATCAACGGGCAGCAGGGAAACTAGGGGCGATATAATGCAAGGATTGCTTTCACTCTATTCTATTAATCTATTAATTTTATACCATCCACCACTCACGGCCGAGCACTCTCGGTGGCAACGTCAGCGAAGAGCGTTGGTCGGTCTAATTACAAAGCTCGAAAAATGAGAGAGAGAGAGAGAAGGAGAGAGAGATAGAGAGAGAGAGAGAGGCAGGGACGTTAACCAAATGAGAGTTGAGAGTATCCGGCTTGCTAACCTGCACAGAGTTGGGGTGAATACGGGTTGTAAAGAGGAGACAGAAATAGCATTGGACTAGCCTAAGACGTAACGAAATAGGGAGGGAGCAAGCGCTTCTGTATACCAATTGATCGCTTGTTACACGCTGAAATAAATTTCACACACGGAGTAAAAAGCAATGAAATACAAATGGCCTAACAGACCAGATTGATAACAGCAAGTGTCTGGACAGCGACACAAAACTCGCCCAGAAAAGGAAAATACAAAACTAAGAGTAAAATATTGCGGAGAAACCATCGAAGACGATTGTTGAACTAAACGAAGCTCTACATAGTTTATGGCCGCCACTCGCGCCACGTCGTGCTTCTCGTTTTTACAGTGAAGCTGTTTATGGCTAGGATTCCGTTAATTTCTTTCGTGTCCGTCAACAAATCTGTGAGCCAGAACTGTCATCATCAGCAATGGCTCGTGCCAGTGCTCGCGCATTCGTCGTCGTATTCTTCCACAGCTGGCTCCGTTGCCGCTCATCTTTTCAGCATTCCCACACTGCCTCTCCCTCTGCGAAGGCGCTGACGGCACTGGCCCACTGCCAGCCGGTGCAATGATTTCGCTCTCACATACTTTACCTCAATATATCGCCAAATGAAAACACGAACGGATATAACGAATGTATAACACGAATGAACGCGGATGTACAAACATAAATGTGTGTACGCACCTTCGTTCACGATGGCCACCGATCTAGGCAATAAATGTGTTCGTGCCTTTTTTGAAAATTCGGTGTCACCTCTTTGTCGTGTGCTACAACAGCCTCGCTGGTAATCCACCTTCGCAGAGTGGAAGGGCTCATGATTTTTGCCTAAAACAGCTCCTCAAGCTGCGTCACACTTCACTGATTGAGAGAGAGCGCTCAATTTGGAACCACCTACGTCGTGTTTGTTATACGACTCGCCAACCCTGAGCGCCGGCATAAGACAGGCCACTGAGACCCGCTCCTTCTGCCGTGACGGAGCGCAAATGCACTTTCAAGGTCTGTTGGCATAGTTCGAGAAGCTTCGCATCAAAATCGGCCCAGAATTACATGTTTCGGACATCAAAAAGGGAAGTAGTGGGTATGGAGAGAGGTCCTTTCGCTATGATTGTGGATGATGTGTGCGACTGAAGCGCTGAGCAAGGCGAAAACAAGCACTGCGTAATTTTTTTTTTTAATTCGAGAAAAACAGTTGGTATTTCGCTCAGACAAATGTAATTTGTAATCGATCTTATTGAGGTGGGGCGTTGGAAGAAAACACGAGTTCCTTTCTTTTTCACTTTATTTATTTTGTTAACAATAAAATATGGTTATTTTCCTCTGACAAAGGAAGCATTCGCGCAGTTGTTAATAGAGATACCATGTTATTGTGATGCGCGGTAAGTCGCTATTATAAAGAGAGAGAGTAATAATGGGAATATCAGGAAAGTTAACCAGATCTCAATATCCAGTTTTCTACCCTTCTCTATAGGAGGGAAAAAAGGGAGGTAACTGATAAAGAAAAAGAAACATGAAGCACAAGATTACCAGGAAGATGACAACACATGAGCATTATTAAAAAACACGCTGAAGGGTTTATAGTCGTTCGCCCAGGCAGTCGTCCTAAGGAAGCGCGCGACCTCCTACATGTGCTGACAATCGTTGGGGACGCTTTTGGATTTTCTGCGCACGAAATAATATCAGTTATTGGAGGATTTCTCTACTCAATGGATGCCAGCACTGCATGTAATGTATCCAGTACATACATCGCACTTTCAGCAGACGTAGTGTGCTGGTTGTTTTGGAGTACATGGATGACGTTCATTAATGACCCTAGTACGGATATGACTTGTCAATCTATGATTGGTACCTCATCGGCAGGTGTAGTGTATGTCCCAGAATCGCTCCTAATTTGACGACGGTCTTTGCAAGTGGTGGCGTGAGAACCCTGGCAGTTCCAGCCCTTGAAGATGGTTGCATGGCGAGTTCTTTTGTGGGGTTCTCCACACACCGGAAACACACCACTGATCCTGTAAACATCCGGCCGTCACGTGTCCAAGCTTCAGAAACTTGTGGCACTGAAGTGGTTTTAGAATAAACGGGCAAACTGTGTGCCGGAAGTGGCTGACAATCACATATGCGGCGACGGAGTCCCTCTTAAGTGTAATACAGGCACAGTACGCGTTCCCGAGGTGATCAATGCGCACAATGTCAACACCTTCGGCAGCAGCCTTTAAAAGTATTGGCATATCTGTGTTTTGTGTGTCCGTGTCAATATCATAGGTGACGCCATCTGTGATGAGTCACTTGAGGTATACGATCCCGGACTTTAATGTTGCCCTGCTGCGTTATATTGTCCAATGTGCCGCCCAGCGCGCTCCTGTTCATAACGTCAACGGCCAGAATTTTTTTCTTTTGATGTTTAGTTTCGCATTCCTAATTTGATTCGGAGCAATGTTTTCTAAGAATAATCATACAGCTTGCCTGTTCATAGCATGCAAATTCCTCTTTGAGTCCTCTGGCAAGAACAAGATAGCTTGTGTGCTGCGTCGAGTCTCCTGAGTATAGCGCACTCGAAGCGAAGGGTTCCTTGGCCTCGTGACGTAAGGCGTTCAAGAATTCTGCTTCTGAGGGATCGTCCCCTGAGCCGGAGTGTATCCTCGCTGTGTCTAGGAACGTTTCCCCGAGGTAATTATGGCGGAATATCGCTTGCCTGGCTCGAAGGGTTGTAAATCATCTGCTGCAACACGGGGAGCCCTACTTCTCTGGCCTTGTAGTGAAAAAAACAAAAAAGCTAGGCAAACTGATGACCAACTCCGCTATGTTGTGCACTCTTGCACCTGTAAAGTTTGTTTACTACGATACGCATCCTAGCATATTGCGCTGTATGGACCTGCGCGCGCTCTCTCAGTTACGGTGATGCGAATTTACTACTCGCTGAGCGCTGTGTTTGCTTTGGTCATTCTGAGGTGCGTTTCATCGTGTTAAACTGGTTCAGTGAAAAGAACAGAACTAGGAAGCCGGAACGTATATCTTTATTTTAGCTTCCCTTCAAACGGCGATGGTGGCCTATGGGCTCGGCGTCTTCCAGGAAGTTGCGATCAGCACGAAACCCTGAATACCTTTTTCAGTACGCAGAGAAACGATGTCTTTAGAAGGTTGCGATAGCGACACCCGTATGGCTGGCGTTTCGCTGCACCGTTTTTCCCGGTATAGCTGACCTCGACTAGAGGGACCATCGAGGGGAGTTTGCAAATGACGACGCCTACTTGAGAGCGGAATTGCGTCGAGCTGTGGGCCATATAAAGATGCTGCGTAATAACAGGACCACAAAGACAATTTTCGCGCCGATTTCCACAAAAATGACGTCATTGTTTACGCGATATCGCGTCACTTCCACTTTGCTTTGTACCATGTAGGAAGTGTTCTATCCACGTGCAGATGCTACTAAGACACATGAACCGCTGACCACCCGCCATGTTTGGAACACATGGGCTGCTGTAGAAGTTTCTACCCATGTATACATGTAACGTAGTGCGTACGCCGCAGCGGGGATTGTCACTGACGCAACCAAGCAATCGGCACGATCACGACTTCCTACCCATACCATCCTTCTCAAGGCATCACACCACACGCAGCCTCCTCTCTAGAGTCTCCCTACTCTGTGCCACATACCATTAACCTATTCTCTCCTCCTCTTCACATTCCAACCACCGCAACACCAATACCCATCCCAACACGAAAAAAAAAGAAAGAACTTGGCTTTGATAATTTGTACAGAGGCACAACCCTACCATTCCCCTTCGCCAGTAGAAGAAAAACATTCCTCGTGGGCGCTGTGCATTGAATATAATTTCATTTTACGTCCCAGCCATCTGGAGCAACATGCCAGGCATACATGCAAACCTATCCACAGTTATCACAACAGAAACCCCCTCCCCCCTTTCCTCTCTCCATGCCCCTCTCGAAAGAGATTTCTTCTTGGTCAGTGTGATGGTAGGCCTGCTAACATATGCGCTCTCGTATTCCGTAATTTACTCAGAAGGTCGACTGTCCTTCGCGAGTGCGTTCATTACTGTGGTTTGTTAGAATGGTAGTACTCGTTAGCAAGTACGTACAGCCATCACGGCACTGCAAAGCAACATTCGTGCAGCATGCGGTGTGCCTGTCTCCTCACAGTGAGATATCGTAACGACCCACAGTCACAGTTTGTATATTGCAGCTACAGAGGTGTCTGTTCCACCTTCTAGCCTTTATATTTTATTTTTTTCGTTTGGGACGCACTAGCTTCGTTCGTCACCAAAAGAACATGTCAACTTCTACCCGGTTGTATACATTCTTTAGGCGGTGCAATGCGCGCTTGTCGCATCTCTAACTCGCCTTGTGGAAGCTTCCATGAGTGCTGAATAAATAGAAGAGGCGAAAACGGAAGAACCGGGGAAGCTGCTGAGCTCATTAGCCTCCGGTGTCTGCGCCTCCTTAATCCGGTCCTCTGTGATCATGCCGCCACTTTCTTTCGTTTACCCGAATGGTTTTCCGGCAGCACTCCACCTTGTTGGCCGCCGGCCTTAGGAAATCCTCTTCCCGGCTGCTGCAAACGCTGTCAGGATGCGAGGAGATTTTCTCAGCCTCGCTATTCCCGTGTTAGATGAGCATTCTGACTACGGTAACTTTGCTCAAAGTGGCACGCACACGCGCACGCACACACGCGCACGCACACACGCGCACACGCACGCCCACGTACGCACACGCACGCACGCACAAACCAAAAGCTAACTTTGCTATCAACTTTTTATTCACAGGAGACAAGCCCCCAGCATGTGTGCTGTTTGCTTCCAATGTACTTCAATGCATAAAACAGCGGTTTCTTTAAGAAGTAACTGGAAAGCCGATGCATTTTCTCGGACACATTCAAAATTGATATCACGGAACTGGTGTTGTCCAGAGAATTCGTTCCAAGATGATACGTCGTGCGAATTCAGCGGTTATACTTCGTAGATTGAAATGTGTGGCGTAAAGTAATTAATTAAAATGCTAATTTGCGTTAACACGTTAATTATACAATTCAACATTTTGATTTCCTGTAGAAGTAATGGCCGCCTCATCGAGTAATTTACATCGTGTTAGAATTGTGCTATCTTCCATATGCAATCTTTAAAAAATGTGGTGCACCTAGAAAAAAAAAAAAGAACACCCTGTATATTTAAACACGTGCGTTGAATCTGCGTAATTATTTGATTTCTACGAGGAAGGTTGTTGTTGTCCAGCGACCAATTGCCATTATGCACCACACACAGATGTTGGACATGTTTCCACTGGCGAATGCTTAGCGGACGTAAACTCGTAGGGCTGTAACGCTGCGCTCACGTCCCACATAAACCAGAGACTAGTTGTCGCGCCAGAGCGGGCCGAAGTTGGCTTGCACAAAGCATTCTTTCTCGAAATACTTGTTTGCACCAGTAAACGACAGGGTACCGTTACACCTCCGTGTCATCACTGCACATATCGACGTCATCGGCCTTTGCGTTTTAGGAGTAAGCGTGCACACTCGTATGGTACCGGCCCATCCTGCAAGGCAGCTGGCGGCCGCAAAACTTGACCACCACTGACCCGTGGCCAATAAGGATATATCGCTGTTGGACCCGTCGTGAGCCATCCCGCAAGAGAGCAGCCAGCACCCGCAAAGTGAGGGGAAGACGCAAAGAAAGCTTCTCTTTTATGAAGCAGCTAATTGGAAACGCTGAGGTTGAGGTTCATTAGCTTTTCGAATGCCCCGACGAAGCTTGGAGATGCCGAGGTGCGTCGCACCTCTTCAAGTCAGTAGAATACAGGCGTGCACCGAGCACTTCCCAAGCAGATGGTAAAACGAGTGACGTGGGAACATGAGGATAGGTTTGCTTTTTGAATAGAGCAAACTGCAGCCCTTTTAGTTGCATTCCTCGGTATAAAGCTACGTGCATGACAATTATTCCTAGCATAAAGTGTCCTATACGTTGTGAATTCTTGCAGAATTTATTTGGCTGTGTACGCACGCATGCACGTTTGAAACTGCACGATGAACGCTTAGGCGTGTGTGCGTGTTCCTGCTGTGAACATTTTCTTGCTCTGTTTCTTATCAAGGTCCCTTCTTCGTTTCCCTGTGCAGGGTATCCAACCAGGCTTAGCCTGGTGTTGCTAATGAGACACCTATCCCGAATTTCCTGCTTGATGCTCATCTTCGAAGCCAGCCCCTTAGCTAACTCGCGTTCACACAGCTGGCACAAGCGGGCCTAAACGTTAACGATTAGTTAGGTGCCCCTGTCAACGTCTGGTGCATCATCGCCCGCACAGAATGCTTGCTGGGGGCTGCAGTGCCCGATATCCATAAGAACAAGAAATGCGTATGTTGATGGGATGATCAGAATCACAAGAAATAATGAAAACAGCACAATTTTGAATTATCTGTGTTAATGTATTGGACTAACTTCTTCTGACGCTGGCGCACGCTGTTGGGCTACAATTTTGTGCGATTTCTTGCGATACTTTGTGTGCAGATCATTCATAATTTGTGCGCGCGTTTTGTCATAGATACCAATGTCTCCATTGCATTTCTCACTTCGACTACCGCCGAGCTTCGTTTCGAGTAAGATGTAAAAACGTAAAACTTCCAAAGATATCACAGGCTTGAAGAATCAGAAAGAAAAAGGAAAGCAAGCCATGTATGCCTTCTTGTTCTTCTGGAAAGTTAGGCAACATTGGAAACAAACTATTATTGCACGCAGAAATAACGATAACTCCAGGCGGGGGTCCATGCAAGATTTTTTTTCTTTTTCCACGGGTTATGTTCAGCCGTAGATTTTTTACACACAATATATATTTAAGCTTTTTCACTAGCTCACAGCCACCTGATGTAGTCCAGTGTTCGGCAGAAACTCACGTGGAGAGAAAAGAACATAATTGATCCATAGCATAAATTGGCCCAAGTAAAGCTTTTAGTGTACAATTAAAGGACAATAAAAGCCGTTTTTTTTTTTTCACTCTTTTTTCCTAGCGGTGGGGTTTTTTGTTTTCCTGAGCCGGTCGCATCTCGGCTTTCCAGGTCAGTTTACCCAATAATGACCCGATCTTCACTTTTTCTTGTCGGCACTATCATAACGAAAAGGAAACTAATGTAAGGCGCAACACATTTACCGGAGAATTGCTACGAAGCGCTGCCGCATTGCGTGCGATTGCATTCCAATGCCGCCAGATGGCACCACACCCCTGCGCGCTATCATCATTGCGCGCTTGCGACAGCGACGCCGTGCCTCCCACCGCCGCCGCAGCTGGGTGCGCGTCGTCTGCGCGCCGCCGGCGTCGTCTGCACAAACCGTAGTCCAGACTCCGAGCGCCGAGCGCAGGTAGCAAGCGCGCCGGGCAGAGCGCGCACGCGTGTGTGCTTGTGGCGCCACTGCCGCTCTGCTTGTTCTTTAGGGACGTCGCGTGGCTCTGGTCGCTAATTGTGGTCGCTTCCCGAAGGAGACGAGCAGCGCCGGCGTTCGTCATCGTCGTGAAAGTGCTCGCAGTGACGTCGTCGTCGTGCACCCAGAAGCAGTGTGTCCTCTCATAGCTCGGCGTGCGCGGGGTGTCTAGAGGAATGCAGGCCGCGGGCCGGCCTGCCGCAGCGTGTGCGGCGACGTGGCTTCGCGTCCCGCGGATACATCATACAGGCGGCCTTCTTCGCACTTGGACTTGGCCGCGCATTGTCGTTGTCGTCGCCACCGCCTGCGTCGCTGCCAACGCCGGTGAGTTGCGAGCTCCTGCCTCTGCCAGCATTGACGAGCGTTCTGGCGTCGTCGTTTATGACGCCGCAGAACCCTTTCTTGACTCGCCACTGTTCGCTCGGAGAGGAAGTTTGCGCGCGCGCGCGCGCCTTTGGAGGAGAGGCTGCGCGCGAACGAGCAGGAGTGCGAGTATATTGACACAACGGCGCCTGCCGCGTGTTCCTTGCGGATCGCCTCCTTTGTGCTTTGCTTATCTCTCTCTCTCTCTCTCTCCCTCTGAATGAAGAGCGTTTAAAGGTCGTTACGAGGCAGCCTGTGCGTGTGCTACACTAGCTTCATCGCGCGTGTCCTGGTTTTGTGTATAGGCACGCAGCCAGGCCGCCTCTTCTCTATCGTGCCTGCGACTTCAAGTAAAACCGCTCTGGGCTGGTGAAAAAGCGTGCATTGATCTTGCCTGCCATTTCCGCTTTTCCTCTTCCTTATTCAAAGGTCCCGTCCCGAAATCAAGTTGGCAGTCTTGTATTTGCTCCTGCGGTTCTCGCAACGTATAGGGGCGGTCGTTGCCATTGAACTTGGTGCTGCTTGCGAGGTTACCGAGAATGTGTGGGCGTTCGTCAAGTTTTGTCTTGCGCAACGACTCGGGGTGACTGCTCCGAGAAGAAGAGTGTTGCGGTGTTGTGCGTGCCAGTGCCGCAACTTTCCGACCCAAAACATGCCCTATGTTCTTGGCGGGACACGACACCAACGATTAAGGTGCGTGTATACACTCGCGTCGATCGCCGACCCACGTTCCGAGAAAGAGAACTTATCTGGTTGATCTGTCAAGGATCAAGTTGCCGTAAATGCATTGTTCAGTATCACGGCTTCCGTTTCAGTCGCCGGTGATTGTGCGGAATGTCTTCATCAGGAGTAAAAGGTGCTGTTTGCAATCTGCTACGGCTGTGTGTCTCTTCTTGACACCGTGCCAAAATACTGTAGGGTTGAATAATTTCTGCACAATCATATGGTGTTTCGCTATATCGAAGAGACATTTCCTTGCCAGAATGACGGCTATAACGAATTCTACGGAAGTCTTTGTTTGACACTTGGAAAGTTTCAAGTAGGCATCACGGCGTTCGTGTATTAAGGAAAGTAGTACCAATTCAACAGCATGGTATCCCTAGCGAACGTTCATGCTGCAAAAGAAATGCACCTCGAGGGGGAAGCGTAATGCACCAAATAATATTGTACAATGTTTTTTTCTTCGATTATCATCGCTACTGCCTCCTGCGATTCCTGTGACACCTGAACGATAGGAGGCACATTAGCGCGTTTGATGAAAAAGAAGTGTACGGTTGTTCAACGCTTTCGGGAGTTTTCTTCTGTCACCGCGCACGCCCGTTCAGTTCGCTTTGGCGGAAAGTGTGGGAATAAATACGAACAAAAAAAACAAGAGCTTCCTCAGAGAAACATTCACATCCTGTCAAGACGAAACCATTTTCCCATGAAAACGTGTAATGTCCGCTTGCGCCCGACGTTCACATGGCGAGTTTACGATTGCTAGGTTGTATAGCTTGTTTTACGTTTGTTCTCGGCTCCTGAAATATCTTCGGAGCTATCTCGCGTCTCACTTCCTTGAATTTTGACAGCCTGAGCCACATCAAGATTTGTGCTTTATCGAATATACGATTTTTCTGACGTCCCTTCGTTTTGTTTTTTCTTTAATAACGACTGTAGAAAAAGAAGGAAAGAAAAATAAGGGAGCAGGAATAATACTGAATAGCTCACGAAAATGAACTGGGACAGACTTTCCCGTCGTTTGGAACTCGTCAAAGGGGAGTGGCGTGAAGGTGGTTGGGGGAAGAAGCTTTGCATCGAAGTAAAAAAAAAAGGAAAGAGAAGGAAAAAAACCCATGGTTAATGGAAAAGATTTAATGGGAATATACGAGGCATATAACACGTACGCCGTATAGCCGTACTAATCTGCGCTAACGAATACGCGTGTGAGAATGTGTTATAAACGGAAAGGCTTAACGCCCACAGTGCCCCATATCTTCTTAAAGGCCCGATTCCCGAGAAGAACAAAAAAGAAAGTTACAAAATGCGCTGAACCTAATTTTTGGTGCCTAGAACATTTTCTCCTTCTTCTTTCTCCCGCTTTTGTTTTTATCTGCCGGTTATTCGAGTAAAAGTGATCGTCCTTAAGCTAGCGCAGGGATAACTAATCAATCTAAAAGGGGATCGACCACAGACAGAAACAAAATTATAAACAGAAAAAGAAAGAAGCTTCCAGTAGGCCTTTGGTAATCAAGTTCATCTGGTTAAGTAACTCTACCGGCCGGTACGCGGGCAAAATTAGGTGTGAGAAACAATCGACCCGGGTTCGCGGACTCGCATCTTGCACTGGCCCGTGAATAGACCGCGACTGCGCCGTACTTGGGACGCGCGCTATATGGCGTCTCTAGGCAGGTGGTGCCCCCTGACGGAGGCGCGCGATGTTCGAGTGCGTTGCTCTCTCTCTGCCACCTATTGATCCCTGGGCTCACCTATTCTTTCGTTCTGGGAAAATAGTGCGTCGACGGGGCCAATCGGAACGATCGGATAACTATCGGAAATTGTTGCGTCTGGCTAACCTAAAAGCGAGTGAAAAAAAAAAAGAACATTCCTTCTCCAAACCCCCGATACAACGAAACCTGATTGACCGAATTACCGTTTAACACGACGTCCCCAGCGTTGCCGGTTCCTGGCAGTGTTTAAGGGACAGTTTATATGGAATCTACAGGGAACATGGGGGAACATCATATTAGGACGTCTCAGGAAACAGCAACACTAATGCGACCATTGTTGAAATCGGAGCTCCGGTGACACGGCTTGCGAATGCGCGGTCTCTTACCGGAGGAAGAGCACCGTTGGTCCACCCTGACTCGTAACTTCGGCGACAGGACGGTCCACGTTCCAGGCTGTCGATATATAGCTGTTTTCTCACGAGCGTTCTACAAGAAATAAACTTACGGTGGCTTTTTTTAGATTGAAACTCATAAACAGGCTGGCGATATCAAAATACAAGGCACACCAAATTGGGCTGGAGTGAGACAAATTTTCCTGTTAAGCTTTTTTTTTTTCTGCGGCTCGTTTGGTTCAGTGCCGTTTAGACATAGCGCTTAGCATTGTCTGGAACGTCTTATTTATTGACTATAATGAATAAGCAACATTTTACAATATGTGCTCTCAACGTGCTCAACGACGACGAGTCGTGCGGCCTTAGTAACAATCTGAATTATCTAACTTGCGATCTAGTGCACTCTCCAACAGCGGGTTTCCATTTTTGCATGCAGCGTCACCGCAAGCAACATTATTTAATGAGGAGTTAGATCTTGTGGCGAGCTACAAATGTTCTCTCAGCCATTTGCTTCCTTATTTTCTTTTTTATATCCACAGAACAACTCATTACACACATTCTTAAATCATTTTAGTTAAACAGATCAACGTTAGTGGTGCGGCAAGCTCTACACCTCCTGATTTTTGGACAGCGCTAAAGGTCCAGACACTTAACTAAAAACAATTTCCGACAATGGGCGACAATTACATATACCGTAAGGGGGCGCGCAATACGCTATAGCGTCTTCACACGTCCTGCATAAGACCTTTAATTAGGTGCAGCACGTTCTTAGGGATTGACATTCTCTTTTTGATATCTTGCTGAACGAGTTCTGATTGGAGTTGCCATGGATCGTTGTACGGGGAAAAAAAACAACAGAAAAACACCTGCAGCGTCATGAGTGACCCCTGATGAATTTGTTTTTAATCGCTGCTTATAACTCGCATTGCAGGGTGCGATTATGCTGCGCGTTAGGTGACGGGAAGATTTCGGCTGCGGAACGTTCACGGCAATATGAAGGCGGGTAAAAAACGCGAATCTTCTTGCGGATAAATTCTACCAGTAAGTGTTGCGTGGCACGTCCCGATATTATCGAGGTCATTCAACGGCAGGAGGTTGAGCGCAATGTCCCGGTATGCCGCCACTAACGTCGCGCTTCGCGTCTACGTTTCTGTATACCATAACAACTACGGCGACAACACTGCACATACGTCAGGCCAGTGCTATCATCTTTGCCCATGCGCTTACCTTAGCTGACAGAACTCCCTCGAACTCGCGGCTGCGGTGATACCACATTTCAATCTTTTTTTTTATTTTATCGAACTTTTGTAACGGTCGCGTGGCCCTCCAAGTGACAGTGACAAGAACTTTATTTAGAGTGTCCTGAGGAACTCGTTTGGGGGGACCGAAGGCTCCCCGATCAAGTTGGTGGCTCTGCCCACGACGGGACAGGGAGGTGGTGACTCTCCGCGACGTCGCGGGTCCTCTGGACGGCCTGTAGTTGGTTTGTGAAATCCGAGCTCTTCAGCAAGGCGTCCCACTTGGACTTGTTATGAAAGTCGGAGCCCGCGTTGTCGCTTTCTTTTCTTTCATTGAAAGTTTGCTGAAAAAGTTCCGTGAGCCTTTGGTGACGTTTTGTGAACCGTTTCTCGTTTGTTTTCTTTCTTTATGTCGGGCGGCGCACTTCTTGCTGTTCCCCTGGTTGTTCAGAACAAGCACCTGGTCTTTTCGCTCCAACCTACGTCTGCAGGGAACGCTGCTAAACTTGCAGCGTTTCGCCAGAGGAGAACGGCGCCCGGCTTACGTGTTCCTCCGTGCCCAAAAAGTGAAGCCTCCACCCTGCGGGCTTCGAATGTATACGGGCGCACGCGTGGAGCGCGGTGCGAAGCATCCCGCGGGCGTTTTTTCTCCCATTGTGCTCCTCAATTCGATATCTGCCCTGTTTGGGTGCCATCCGCGCAGGATTGCAGGTCTTGTAGTATTTGGCCAAGTGGCAGTGCTTCCTCTTTTTTTTTTTTCTTCCTCGACCTCCCTTTCACAAACAGAAATTTCTGCCCTTGCTTGAACAAGAGAACCGGCACAAAAGGCTTTGAACCCCTTCTACGTTCTTCTTTCTATATGACAGTCTCTCAAAGCAAGAAATTGTTTATTTCTTGGTAGGGAATGTTTATTTACGTTTCTGCGGGCAGCTGCGCGCGACACCTCAAACATTCTTTTATTGATTTAGTTTCCTTCTTCTTTAACTGCATTTTAGTGTGTCTTATATGTTCCAGTGCTCTACTGCAACTGCGATCGCGGTAGACGACTGGAATCGCTAGAAGTTGGGAGGGCGGCTCCCTTTCGCTTTGCAACTGTTGCGTTCACTGCGCATAATTTTTTGTTGTGTTGTAGTGAACTTACATACGTTCTTTCGTTCACTTGCCAGGACAGAGCTTAAAACTGCGTGGACAAAGGCCGTTGGCTCCGTTGCTTGCCCACGCGGGCTAGATTTCAGCTACTGTATTGCAGGCTATACAGCACTTTAGCGAACACATTGGCGGGCACACGCAAATGCCTCCTCTCTGCTGTACAGGCTTTCTAAGCGCATAGCTGCATAGCGCTCCAGCGCTGAGCACTGGCGGCGTGCATAATAGATGACGCTTTGCAATTACTGTTCATGCTCTAGCTTGCTTTGAATCATGGAACCAAATTTCTTTGCCTTACAATGAACCGGCTGGTTATCTTGCCGTTCTGAATGACCGAAAAAAAAAAAAAGATTCGTAGGTAAAGGCAGACGAAAGCATTTGGGAGATGGATGACAGAAAAGAAAGAAAGCAAGAAAGAGAATGTTGACCTCTTAACGCGGGGTAACAGCTAATGTGTCGCCACTCGGGACAAACAAAACGCGAACGTTAACGCAACAAGCAAACTGAACAAAAGCCAGCGAGCGCAACAAAACGACGGAAAGCATGTTCCCGGTGGTCATGAAGCGTAGCGACTGTCACGTCGCTCGTTTTCCTCCGTCGTGGCCGAGGCTGACGGTCCGCATCGCGCAGTGGGCACAGTTATACGTGCCACCTCGGGATATGCGTGCGCGCACGCCAACGGAGTCGCAACGCGCCGGTCGGTGCCAAGGTCGCCGCGCGGCACGTGACTCAGGTCCTCCTGCTTCCCAGCAACGCACGGAAGCTTCGGGGGCGGCCGTCGCTGTGACGCGCACTCTCCCTCGAAGCGAAGTGAGGTTGCGGAAGAGGTGGGGCGCGATGATGCCCCGCGGTGTTCTGAGAGCTGCTTGGTTGCCTGCTTTCGTTGTTCGTTCCATCTGCGAGTGAAAGCTTTTCGAGGAGTCCACCATTTCTTTTTTTTTCGATCAGCGGATGCGCGTGGTGTGGTGATCGCAGGGCCTTGCCAGGCCCGTTCTCCATCCGACTGTCTGACCGGCGCGTACAGCCCTTATCGTTACGTACGTGCGCGAAAGAACCGAAGGATTCCCGGACCGCTCTGGCTACTTGCGCGGGACGCGCTGCGGTCCCTTATCGCAGATCAGGCGCTCTTCCTGTTTTGCTGAATGATTCGGCCTTTCCACACTGACCTCTGGTCAATAGCGTCGTGTTGTAAATAGGTTCTTGAAGCAAGATACAATTACGCTTGCCGTGCAAACTCTGTTTTTCTGAGAATCTCTCTTAGCACTATAAGGGTTATGCATGGCAACGGCCTCAATAATCATCCGACGGTTATGCTAAACCTTTATTATCACAGATGCGGCCTAGAAGGGTAAATTGGTTGAGGAATCGGAACGCATTGATGAGGCTAGCAACCGATGAATGCCCCCGAACGGTTACACCATGTGGTGAAACCATAGTTTTCAGGCAACAAAGGCGCATATCACTCACAGGACACTGTCGGCCTTGACTGCGGCACGGATTCTCTTCTTCCGCAGGGGCGCCGAGAACTATTGACACTCGCGCAGCAGGTCGTTAATTAGTGCATGATGGTTCATATAACCAAATTCCCACTAATTAATTGCCTAATGGTTAGGGTGCATGTCATGTGTCACGCTGGGCAAGCTGCCTGCATCAGCGGTGTAGCTGTGTCGCGGTGACATTTGGGTGATGACTTCCAATGTACCCACCCTCATGCTTATAGCACGCCTATTGTATAAGTGCACTACTGGTGCGGGCGTCGTGCACGAGTACACGTGGCATGCACTGCAGGCTGGCTTGTCGTTGATCTTTAGGCGTCTGTCGTTCACGTCTCTGCGTCGTCGCCTTTGAGGCGCGAACGTTGCTACGTCGCTGCGGTGGTTGACGGCGGCTATTACGCTGCAGTGGCGACGAATATAACACACGCATGTCAACTCGGCCCTGCTTCGGACCCAGCCGGCTTCAGCCCTAGCTACCTTCACGCCGATGATAGATGGCGGTGTCAGAGAAATGGACACAGAGAAAAGCAAAGAGGGAACGGCAAGGAGATTAACCGAGGAAGTTCTCGGTTGGCTACCCTACGCTTGGGGACGGAGAAAAAGGAAGGGTCGATGTGAGGCGGGCGTAGCACGCGTACCACAGCATGGCTGTCAGTCTGAATCCGCTTTAGTGTCATACCTGGCACGGACAGCCAGCCAGTTCGACCATCAAGACGTCCGCGAATTCTGCGTGCTCGGTTGCACTGTCGAAGCGGCGTGTATCACAACTAGAGCACTGCACGGGCCCGGACCGGCCCGACCCGCGCGCTGGACTCGGGTCGGGTAAGCTATCTCTATTGCGGGTCCGGGCCGGGCTCGAGGCAAGGAGCTTCGGGCTCGGCTGGGGCCCGAGCCTCGGTCAGTCCCGTAATAGGCCTGGGTCTCCGTCAGGCCCGTAATAGGACGAGTATGCTATTGGTGACTTTTGAAAACTGCTTACTATAGGCAGGAAAAACTTTATTTCGTCAGCGTTAGGTGGGGTGTTTAGGCGTGATTTCTTCAGGCGGACCAGATGGCCGTCAATAGATGTTTGATGACGACCTGTGCAGCTCGTTCTATGCTGGAGTTGGGTGTCCAGGCTAGAACGGCGCAGCATCGCCTCCCATGCTTCAGGTGAGGGAGAGGCCATCAGGTTAGGAGGAGGCTAGTGCTCCTTGCAGTCCCATATCATGTGATTCAGTATTGCTAGTTCCCCACGAAATCTACAGAGTGGGCGTAGCCGTGTAGACACAGTCAAAAGTATCTCTAGAAAACTTCCTGTGCCGCGGAGGGTATCTTCACAACTACCGAGAATTGGACCATGCTTCACTTACGCTCATGGGCTAACGGGCCGGCTCGGGCCGGCTCGGGCCGGGCCCAAATCTTTCGGTCCCGAGCCGGGTTTAAAACTACCGAGGCGGGCTCGGGTGGGCCGCCGCATAGCACTTTGTCTCAGGTCGAGCGCGGGCTTAAATAAACGGCCCCTGCAGTGCTCTGATCACAACCACGACTCGCGTGCAGTCGGGCGTGGTATAAACAACGGATCATAACTAGGGAACGAAGTTGGCAAATGTCGCATGTTTCTTTTCTTTTTGGCTGTGGTGTTGTGCTGCTAAGGTATAGGTCGTGGGTTCGATCCCGGTCGTGACAGCCGCATTTCGATGGTGCTGCCCTGTACTGCAAAACTGCTGTGTACATAAATGCAGAAACACTCGTGTACTCAGATTTAGTCGCACGCTAATGCACCCCAGGATAAAATGAATCCCACTATTAATCAACCACTATCGGGCGCTCTCATTATCACATCGTGGTTTCCGCAGGTAAGACGCCAGAAGTATATACATACATATATATCGCGGTTTCCATCCAGGCCTGAGCGCGAGGTTGGCATGCACGAACATTAACATTTCTTCGAGCCTAATCATAGCGTAAACAAAGCATGCATAGCGCGCAATGCTCAGTACCTACAGATCCGCGCTACAATACTGTGCTTACGCTGCTTGGTTCGGACTGAGTTATACACGCCCTTGTTTGCCATTTCTACACGGTCAAAATTTTGCTAGTGCTGCCTGCTTACGCGTCTTTCTCTGACGAGCACCTTGAAATCATAATTGATCCCTTCGTAGCTCTCGAAACTACGCCACGAGAAATGCTGCAACAAAGTACTCTGGACCAATTCGAAGAACTTCAGGCTGTTTACCGTGTGCCGGAACACCAGCGCACAGGTGCTTTTGCAAGCACTCGCTGATGAATTGCATCTGCCAAGGCCCGAAATCGAAAAGTTGATCTCGTCATCGGCAAAAAGACGTCGTTGTTGAAGCTGTGTTGGGAAAGCGCAGTTAGCATTCACAACGTCTGGCCCGATATTCTTGGACCTTTGTTGTCACCGGGTGTTGAACAGCACTCAGACGATGCGATGTCGCATTGCAAACTTTGCGCTTGTCGATGTTGACACGGTGATGTAATGCCTGCCCTTGATTGCCTCTTACTTAATGCAAATTTCGTTCGGAAAATTCTTAATCTGCAGTTGTCGTGCTGTCTCTGCAGCTGCGCATAATAATCCATTACGGGGCTTGCCCTATATAAACGCACGAGCAGCGAAGTTTTAGATATATGCGTTACCAGGGTGATGTGGGGTGGCCTTGACATTATCTACAAGTTCACGAGAGCACAATTTTGCAAGCTTTAGTTTGCTGGGTAAGAAGTGTACGGGCACGCTTCAGTTGAATATGATGTCCTTGGAACAGTATCTACGTTACCCACAGTGCGGTAGAGGATCTGAAGGTTACATGTGCTGGGCATAATTGCAAAACGTGTACTTCCATACGTCCCGCTAATAATATGCAAAACAGTGAGCTTATACCGTGGCCGTAAACCTAACGGAAATCCCACATAATGTGTCACAATCTAAAAAAATATATTCTCGAAACTGAACCCTTCCGTTTTCTGAACACTCTAGTTCTTTTTTTTTTTTTTAGTGGCGAGTAACTTCTTACATTGTACTACTCGTGCTCCTATACTTCCACACTTCGTATATATATATGCTTGTTTAATTGCTTGCAGTAGTATTCCTTTGCCTTGTTTTTGCATTTGGCCAGTGCCTGGTCATATCTGGAATGCTGTTAAGCCATGAGTAATAATTGAAATAACAATTGAAATGAAGAAGAAAAAAATAGATCTTCGCGAATTATAGTCGTAGAAAATGTTGAATATGATGTATCGATCTGTGATTTCGCTTACGCGGATGCTTCGCTCAATGCGTAAGCATAAATGCCACTTCCTGAGCGGTATTACTGTCGTTTCTCAATGATCGAGATGCTGCCTCGTAATGTCCTTGGCCCAGAATACGATCACGTGCTTTGTCCACGCGAGTTTCGAGCCTGAGCTCGCAGGAAGACAGAGAATGAGAAGGACGCTCATTACGCTCGTGCTGCGCTACTCACGCGCACGAAAGACTTGTAGGGTGCTATTGGCAACACCCACCGCTGTAGCGCTTGACAATCACGAGGCACAGCGAAAGCAAACAGGATGACGCGACATAATGCCTATACTACCGCGCGATCAAAACAACACGCATACGTCGCCTTTGGCAGTGCACGTTTGCTCGCGTTACAGCGTATGCTAATATGTCCTTCCATTAGTGCATGCTCTTGGCCATGTGCCGTCGCTTGTGGTGTGTGTTACGGCAGTATAAGTCGTTGGATGCAGGCAAACAGACTGCATTTTATGCAGCGCTTTCGTTATGTCGTTTAGTAAATGCCTCGTCGCTGTTAGTTTACGTGAAAAGGAGAAACGAGGAAGCACGTCGTTAGTCGACATAATGTGGGGGATAATTATTCAACACTCTCGCTGCGCCACATTTCTCGCGTCACTGTACTATTCTATACTTGTAGCTGCTCTAGTCGTCAGCGTTCAGCACCAAGCCTGGCGCGGGCACTGACGGGGCGGCGGTATAGAGAGCTTTACTGGCTCTGAAATGACAGCTTCATGCCCGAACGTGTACGCGCCATACAGTAGCAAAGTTACTGTTTTACTGAAGTACCGGCACGGAACCGCAATAGAATGTGTTCATTTCGCGACGCATGTGTCCCACCAAGTTGTGCGGTGTTCGTAACTGTGTTGTGTAGAGCTGTATTTTGCGGCTGCAAAAGACACGCAGTAACGAAACAATGACGAGACGGAAGTGAGCAAGACGCGCGCTAAGCAAATAAAAGATTAACCGAGGGTCCCACTACAGTTGTTTCATTTTGGGACCCTCGTCTGCATATTTGTCATGTAATTACTTCTGTCTTTGGAACCAATAAATCTGAATCCGAATCTGAAATCTGAATCTGAAAAGACACAAGAACGGAATTCAGTTTGCTCAACGGATGTGCGCTCTCAAATTAATGCATAAGCACTTTGCACAAGGTATAGTGCGCTATACGACGCTTCCATTTTTTTTCATACCGGCGTCGACGCCATCGGCTATTAAAATGCAAAGCAAATGAGCTTGCAATAAAAACGGGACACTGAGGAGAAACACGAAATCAATTTTAGACTGATAAAATTTTCAAGCTATATTTTCAGTAATTTCGCGTTAATAGGTCCTTTATTAGAAGAGAAAATTAAGGTGAAAGTTCCACTTCTTTCGAATTTCGCTCCAGTGCCCCAGCTACCCATACCCGGGCCACACTGGCGCTGTGAAAGTTCCTGAAACTTGCAGTCCATCACTACCGTGCCGCGCGACTGGCCGTTCGAGGCACTGTGCGTGTATTGGCGGGCTTCTTTCATGCTCGGAATAACACTGTTATGTAACACGTATTGAGCAACAGAAAGCTGTATGGGATGTTTCTCATGCTACTCTACAATTTTCTCATTAACATTTTTCATCTAATTACATTATTTTAGAAGTCGGTTAATTAATTTTGACTAATTATCTAATTAGGCAGAATTAAACAGATAGTTTGAGTACCTCCAAGCAACGGCAAATAACATTACCTTCGTTCTGTCCAGCTAGGTGGCATTCGCATATTTTTAAACTCTTGCTAAAGTTAGCTGGTACATGCTGTATAGGCCGAAACACGCCTCAGAAAACATACCAGCGGCATTGTTAACCTCTTAGTCCCCAACGGTAAAGCTACACACACAAGCAAATATGAGAAAGGAGAAAAATAGAAAGAAACAGGGAAGAAGAAAGAAATTAGGAAAGCAGAAACGAAGCAGCAGAACCGCTAAGTTGACGCCAGGAGCACTTTTGCACTGTTGCGCAACATCTAAGTCATTAGGACTTTATTTTTCATCTCGTAGTGTTTCCAAGGCGGTAACGACTGCGTCAGGGGGCGAAGAGTTGGAGAGAAAGAGCGTCTCTGATGACAGCACGCCATGGCGGCGGCAGAGAACTCGTAATTAAAATTTGTATACATGCTCATCAGCAAGCCCGGTTCTTATTAGCACTTGCCTCGTTTCTTTGCCTCTCCGTACTGATGCCCCCGCGAAGATTATAGAGAGCGGCGCCTCTAGGGGAGGTGATTTGAGAGACTCGTTCTACGTTTCTCGCTTCTCGAGGGGAAAGAGGAGAGAAAGACAGCAAGAGGCAAGTAATGCGTCGAAATTCGCTGGCGCGCTGTTATTCTCTCTCTCTCTCTCTGCAGCGACACGGTCGTTTTGACGACGACGCTACCGCGGTCTTATCGCCGGGAAACCTCGCACCGCAAAGCGTCCGCCTCCTTCGCACTTAGAAACTTCCGTGTGCGCGTTTCTTTCTTCTTAAATTTTGTTTTCGCCGTTGTTTCGCGAACGAGAGAAGATGATGTGCGGTCTCGGCTGAAGCGCCGTAGCGCGCTGTCTGAAAATTGCACGTCATTGTAGCCCCTCCGCCCATCTCTGCTCGTTTGTACTCGTTTGTAGCGTCGTCGTGCGCGGACCTCTGCAGTTATACAGCGGGGCCCGACTTTGCGGCGTAAAGCGGTATAAACGGCGTCCCTTTAGTATATACTTGCGTGGCAGGAATGTCGTTTCTCTCTCTCTCCCTCTCTCTCTCTCTCTTTCACGAGAGATGACGAAGAGAGCATCCTTATTTACACTTTTGCGCTCTCGCACGTTTCTCGCACGGCTTCTTATTCTTGGGCGTCGGTTGCCTAAGCGCGTTGTGTAAAACTGGAATGGGCACTGTTACGATTGACGTTTAGCGTTGCTTATCCGGCATCCCTTGTCTACGATTAACGCTTCACCGGCAAGCGTGCAGCTACGTGGGCCCTTTCACGCTGTATCGTCGTTTCTTCAGGACCAGGGAGCTGGCTACTAAATCAGCCTAACCGCAGCTGACGGGCGGGACAAGCACCAGCCTGGACGAGACTGGTCCCGACACAGACGGTGACACGGAAACGGGGCAGTTCACGTTTATCATCGGACAGCTATCATCTTTGCCAATGCCTCCGCCCCGTTGTCAGACTAAACGCCGCGTCACATCAGAAAGGGGCTTTGCGCCGATCCTCGCTCTCTTGCATGCGTAATCATGCGAACGAGAATTAAAATTTGGAGTCGGATACCTCGGAGCACAGACACGCTGGAAGAATTCTCCCAACGGATACTGTGCAGAAACACTACTGCCTCTAACTTTTCAATACAAACATACCCACTTACCGCAGTCAACAAAAAGTTAATTGGGCTGCTGACAGCGATAATTACCATCTCACTTTGTGTCCTTCTGGCCACATAAATTATTTTCACAGGAAGTCTTCGAGTGCCTCCCAGGGCCTAACTTTAAGAAAACCATAAAGCTTAATTTTGAACACCCTGTATATTGTCCCGGAAGCTTCCGGGACAATTAACACGTGTGCTACAAAAGTACATTTCCGACGCACTACGGGAACCCGAGCCGCTTGGTTTAAGGTCGAGTTTCTCTATGGGAAATGCGTATCCCTCAGTCTAGGACACTGCGGTATACGTTATTTCCTTCAAATTTAAGCATCGCGCATAATTTTAGACATTAATTACCATCAGGAAATATAAAAGTGATGAGGTACTTGCGAAAAGCAGTCAATCAAAAACCAATGAACTGAGGCTGAAGTAAGCGCGTAGAGAGAGAACTGTGGCCCTGTGTATGAAGTTTTTCGTTCGTAAGTCCTATTTGCTCTTGTGTGGCCGCCTTCGGCAATAATACATGGTGTTCTTTTTTTCTGCCAAGCCAGCAGAATTTTTTTTTTAAATTAGCAGCACATATTTTTTTTCAATTAACTAGCACATAGCCTCGAACTGGATTACTCGTAGCGGCGGACATTTTTCGAACGAGAAAGCGAAATGCGTAATCCATTAATTAAGAGAAAATCACTAATTAACTTCCTAATTAATAGCTTTATGGCACATATTGCAATTTATTAGTTGTAGCTGGTGTGTTTGCAAGGCATATTCACTGGGAACTAGTTCTAAAGATAGCACCGGTTTCGAGATAGGCGCGTTGAAACTTGCGGTTAGCAGGCACTTATGTTCCAGTTAATATTTTAATAACATTTCTTTATATATAATGAAGCACAAAAGTCACTCGAACGCCAAATGTATCTCGTTAGACATTCCGAAAATTAATATCTCGAAGCGGGTGTAGTCCTGAGCATCAGTTTCAAGTGGATAAGGCTTGCGAAATCACCGGCTGCAATTCGTAGATGGAAACATGTGCCATAAAGTAATTAACGTAAAACTTAATTAGTTAGTTAGTTTATCTTTCCTTTCGATTTTCTGCGCACGTAATATCCGGCTCTTCCGGTAACCTAGCTCAATGTAGAAAGATGTTAACTGCCACAGGCGATGTAAAAAAAGAAAAGAAAAACAATTCCTTGCGTGTCCAGCACCATACAGGATTGGCTGGATTTTTTTGTTCTTAAAAACAGTTTTAGCGTAAAAACGTTTTGTGAATACAGGGCTCCGGTTATCTTCGCACGGGAACTGAATGCCGAACTGGGCACCCTCGAGGACGCTCTATCGTCACCACTGTCACCTTTAGAATGCCACCCACCACGCACTCATACGACCAGTTTGTCTGGCGTCCGGGCCCGATCTGTCTATGCCCGACTTCTTACTACTTCACACCTTAAAGTACAAAGCGTTCAGTCTCTGTTCACCATTGCGCAACGCTGCGCGCGAGCAGCAGCTTTGTTTCAGGTCTGTCAACCGCCTGAGTTCGCATTCCGAGGCGTCAGCGGTAATGAACCTTTAGATGGATATACTGTTTCTCATGGGAGGAGACAAGGACGGCGGAGAGGAAGCGACCGAGTCTATAAACAGTTTAGGCGTCCGGTCTTTCGAGCTTCGGAGCGAGTTGTTCGCGGAGGGGTTTCCGCGAGCGCCAGCCCCCAAGGCTCTTGGAGCGCCGGCACCCCCGTAGCGTCGTCGCTATGCGGGGCTCCTCTTCCAGTCGGCGTCGTCGTCGCAAGCCGCAGCTTGGTGGTGGGTCGCTCGCCCGCGGCGCTGTTTCTATTCCTGGGGAGCTGCTGCGACGACAGCTTGGCTGCAGCAAGCCGCGCGCGCGCTCTGCCCTTCGCCTTCGCGCCGTGTTTTGCAAAGAGCGGAACCCTCCGTTTCGGATGTCGATTCATAACAGGCACCTTTTGAGCCCCGAGGCTACGCTGAACTGGAACGCACACAAAGAAGAAGTAGAAGAAGAGGAGAAAGAGGGGAAAGAGAGAGAAGTAAACAGAGACGAAACACAGGTAAACTATGGGGGACGGGGATAAGGGGGGTCGCTCCGAAGATGCAATGCACGCTTTGCACTGGCGCTGTGCTGCGACACTGCGACTGGCGGTAAGCCCCGCTCGTTCGTCTTGAGAGTTTGCCCAGATGCAGAGACGTGGTTTCTTTCTCCTTTTTTTTGTTTCCCCGAGCTGTTTGGTGACAGCGCGTGCGCCTCTAGATCCCGTGTGATTACGAGGGGACTGTTGGGGGATCGCGCGTGTGCCCCCCCCCCCCCCCCCCCCCCGAGTTGGCCCTCGCTCGCCGTGGGTAGCTTACTGGAGCCGCGGCGGCCTTCGTGGAAATTTAGGCCGGCGACCCTGTTCTTGGAAGCGACGCCAACGAGTTAGCGTCACTCGCTGCCGCGAGGCTGAATTTGGCGCCGCCAAACGGAGGGGGGCGTTCTGCGACCACTTTGAAAGCCGACGAAAAGCGGCTTTGTATACAGACTGCACCGCGCGACTTGCAGTATGGTGCGCGCATGTGCTTCCAAGCTGAAATTGCTCAGTATCACCACCGAGACCACTATTAGGGATGTGGAGAAGCAGTTTCGTATATATATATGTGAAGAGATGACAAACGACCGTATTTCAGCTAATACTCCTCCGCTAGCCGCTGGTGTTTGCAGCGCCGGTACTGCTAACGTGCAGTAAGTGGCAACGTTCCCTTGACACAACAATTTATGGGGGCAGGGAGAATACCCCTTAATGAAACCGAGATGTTTCGGCCGGCCTGCATATCATAGCCTTCACGCTATATATACTCATCATGAGGAATCATAGGGTATTCAGATGCCTTAGGAGAGGGAGGGCGAAAAGAGAGAAAGAGAGAAAGCATTACTGGATGCATTCACAACCTCTGCGACACGTTGCAGTCGTCGTGTCCACATCCGCCTAATGTGGCTCAACAAGAACATCGTGGTTAACCTTATGTCGGTGACCTTTGTGCGACTGGCCCCTTATAAAAGCGAAAATGAGGAAGTGTTTGAGAGCGAAGTGGGCACCACGGCAAAATATTCGACTGCTCGAATCAATCGCTAGTATGGACATTGCGGGTGCCGCAGAACGCGCCCGCAAACGCCAGTGCACCGCCGCTTCTCACCTCTACTATTTCTTGCGCGGTCAATTCGCGCGCCGCTTTCAGGTTTTCTTGTTTCCGATTGAAGGAAAAAAAAAGTGAACGTGCGCCCCCGGAAGATGTAAGTCAGCCGAACTGGGAAAGTGGGCTCTGATTGCCCGAATGTATAGAGCGCGTAATCCACCCTCACGTTGTCTTCCATAGCATGCGTGGGGTGGGGGGACTGGGTTGTCAACCTGGGTAAATCGACCCCTTCGCGCACAACAATCCTCCATCATATACTCATATATATATATATATATATATATATATATATATATATATATATATATATATATATATATATATATATATATATATATATATCATTTTTGTTTGCGCACTCTTTGTCTCTCCGCTGTAGCGTTTCTGCAAGTTTGCGCGGCCCGCCCGACGGCGGTTTCGAAGAACCCGCGTGCGAGCTTGTTCGTTTCCTGAAACAGACGTCTTCCCGAAAAAAAAAAAAACGGCAGAAAATTCGTAAAGTGACGTACATCTCATGTGCACGCGTACTTGCGCGCGCGGCCGTGTTTCTTCACCTACCTCTCCGAGTGCAGTTTCGTCCCGGTACGCGGAGCAAACTTTGCGCGTTGGCATTCACGCCAGCGAGTCGATCGTGAATGCGCACTCTCTCCACACAAACACGTCAACATGTGCACTTGTATGTGCGTTTACGTGTGCGCGCACTTTCCGGAGCGCGTGGCACGAATGACAGAAGCGTGTAATGCACATGCTCGCGCCAACGCATCTTACGCGGTCGTTTTTTGTTTGTTTTTGTTTTCTAAACAGAGAAGGCAACCGAGTGGCCCTGCCCAGAAAAAAAAAAAAGAAGGAAGAGAGAGAAATAGGCGGACGCAGGAAGAAATAAAAAGAAAATGGCGACATCGAGCAGCATTCTTGCACTTAGCCCCGAGGCGGCGTCGCGCACTTTTGCGCCCAGCCGACGGCGATGCGTCAAAATCGATCGGCGCGCACCGTCTTTGACTTTTGCGTCGGCAAACGCCGTAAAACCGGAGAATATCGAAGGTCGGAAAGAGGAAGGTGCTCCAGTCTGGCGCTGGGTAGGGGTACGTGGTGGTGGTGGGGGTCATGGGCGCGAAGGGAAGTGTCAAGGCTTTCGACATTTGACAGAAGAGCTTCGCGACGCATCCCGAAAGCGATTCATCGATAACAAGGACGAATGGCGCGTATGAGTCACAGTAACAAGGACATAGGGGCAGACGCCTCCGTAAAGGGGTCCTCACCGTTCTGTTGGTCTTTTGAGCTCTCCGTCTGGAGGGAGGTGAAAACCTCGAGGGATCCGTAGCGATTTCGCAAACTATGTATGCACGTTGTGCTTCTGACTTTTGCCACTATGACAGTTGATGAACCTCCATGGTCTACCAGATTACTTTTATTTTCTGATGGTCTAACGAAAAATTGTGGCTGCTCACTTTCTAACCGTGCCTCGAGATTGCCGGCTCTATTGGAACCTATACCTTCCCATTTATCTGCGGTTATTCAGCAACAACAGCAATGTGCCGTGCTTGTATTTATGATATCCGCGCTTTAGATAGTTTTGATAATCAGTGCTCTCATTTCGATCACGGACACAGCTCTATCTGAGCTTACGGCTCTACTTGCCTTCAACCTAACAAATAAAATTAAGAATCTGTGCTGAACTTGACAAATTTTAGGATGGAGCAACGAACACAGCACTGAGCATCAACTTTCACTGGAGGTAATTTTTTTTTATTTAGGTGTTTGACACAGGAGTATTTTTGTGTCTCTTATGCGACGTATTTTCACTTTTTTTTCCAGAAAATAGAAGAGCGTTGCTTAGAATGTTTTACTCTTGAATTCATCTGAGAATTACTCTCTCTCTCTTTTTCTCTCTCTCTCTCTTTTAATATTTCCCTAGGGTAAGGCAACGCGTAAAAGCAGAAAAAAAGTTGATCCGGATTTTTCTTCTTTTGCTAAAAGCCGGGTAAAAATGCGATGGGGTGAATCCTTTTATAATTTTCTTTTCAATACGAATATGGATACGGAAGTCAATTTCGTGAGACGTATATGTCGCGTTCCACTGACTCCTGAATCTATCTGTCATCTGCCTTCAAGCGATCACGTATACCTTATCATTGAGGCCATTCTTCTAGACAGACAGACAGAGAGCTTTATCGTGGTCCCGAGAAGCGCCGCGCTTAAATCAACACCGCGGGCCGCTCCCACGTCGGAACGGGCAGGCCTAGCCTGACCGCCGCATCGTGGGCTCTCTGGACAGCCCGGAGTTGTGGGAGAAGCTCGGAACTCTTGATGGCAGAGCTCCACTTCTCCTCGGTGACTTGACTGGGCTCAAAACAACGCTGCTTGTGCACTTTTCCTGGAGTGTTCTCACTTCGCCTGCAATGAAAGGATAGAAGACCGCTAAATGTTCTTTTGTTTGCTGTATCTATCAGGACTCACGTGGAGGCATGAATTGGATGATAACGAGCATACGACATAACAGTTCGTACAGCAGTATGTACCAGCGTACTTCTGACGAGTATGAGGTCTGTCTCCCTGCTGCCTGCTAGTTCTTTCGAAACCTGTTAGCAAGTAGCACGTGCGTATTCCCAGTGATAGTTAAGTCTACATGCTGTTATATACCTCTGCATGTGGACAAAAACCGTCAGACACATCGTGTATTCGTAGGTTTGTCGTCAACCGTGCATACGCCATGCTGTTTTTCCGTACCTTCGTGGAACGTCTTTCTTTGTGCAGACGCCTATTTCTGTATCGAAATTAATTGTCAAAATCTTATAGTTGTATATGCAAAGAAAGTGCCGCACATTTTTTAAAAGGCTTTCTGGTTGCTCTTAAGAGGCAGTGCATTACAGCGTTAGACATAGTAAAGATCGCTCTGTGTACAGGAGCTATTCTTAGCTGCACCAAATTTTTGAAGATTGCCTATATGGCAGATGGCACAATTCTAAACCTTGATCTAAACTGCTCGATGAGGCGCCGTTACTTCTACGAGAAATCAAAACGTTCATTTGAGTAAAAACCGTAATTACGCTAATTAACTGATTTTACGCCACATACTTAAATCTGCGGTTTATATCCGCAGAGTTAGCATGGCGTATCCACTTGGAACGAATTCTCTGGACAACACCAGTTCCTAGACATTAATTTTCAAAGTGTCCGTCGAAATGCATTGGCGTTCCAGTTATTTTTTCTGTTTTGCTGCATAAAACAGCGATTAAAAAAGGTAACTGGAACGCCATTGCATTTCGCCAGACACTTTGAAAATTAATGTCTCGGAACAGGTGCTGTTCAAAGAATTCGTTCCAAGTATAGATACGCCATGCTAACTGAGCGTCTATATATACTTCGTAGATTGAAATACGCGGCGTGAAGTAACGAATAAGAAGGTTAATTAGCATAACCACGTTAATTATTCAACTAAACGTCTTGATTTCTCGAAGAAGTAATGGCTGCCTCATCAAGTAATTTATATCAAGGGTTAGAATTGCGCCATCTGCCATAGGCAATCTTTGAAAAATGTGGTGCAGCTAAAAATAAAACACCCTGTATATAATCGTGCAGTCTAAGCACTATCATATCGGCACGCGGTTCTTCCTTGCCATTTTTGCCTTCCTTTTTTATTTTTGTTAGTGAACAGCCTTATCTCTTATATTCATATGCTCGGCACGCCGTATCGATTCTTCTCACTCCTACTGTATGAGTGTCAGTGTTACGACAATGCGTTTGAGAGGCGTTTGAGATGTGCAGTATTTGAAGTTTCTAAGCCACCAGTCGAATAACACCAACTGCTGTCGGGAATTCTAGCAGAACTTCTATAGTGATTCAGGTGCTGAGGTTCTCGAAATAGTGTAGAGCAGTGTTTTTCTCAATTTATGGAACCTTGGGCCAATGAAACGTCTAAAAGGCTACCAGAATCACTTGTATATGTTACCCTATCTCTATCCTTGTCTTTCCTTTATTTTTCTTTGTCATCGATGAAGTGTGTAGTTAACTGGGCACCAGTGTTTACCTGACCTATACGCCTTTCCTCCTGCTCTTCCCTTTTCATCTCTCTCTTCAAACGCAAGATACGCGTATTGAAAAAAAAAAGTGATATCAACTTGTCGAGTGGGGTTTCCGAGGTTCAACGTGCATTACGCTTCTAATGTGTTCTTTTTTTTTTTTACCGCCATGGCAACGCAGCAATCAATTCACCGCTACAGAGCCGCGGAATAATTCCTGTTTTTGTTATCGGGTTTCTTACCCCCCGACAATTTCCGGCCAAGATTGCGGACGACAACTCCGCCCGGGTCCGCATATTCCAAATGGCACGACAGCACGTCGACAGCTCCCCGTCAAACGGAGTGACAGACACGACGCGACGAAGCGACAACAGCACACTCGCACGAACCTCCTAAAAGGGATTGTTTAAGGCGCAAGAAAGAGGAGGCGGCAGCAGCAGGCATCGGCGCCGGCGGCGACTCCGGCCATCTCGTTACCCGCGGAAACGAGGTCACACCTCGACGCGCGAAAAGTAAGAGAAAGTCGAGAGCAGTGTGTAGCCGCGAAGACGGCAGCCTCAGCAGCTGGTGGCGCGGCCCGACGTGCATGCTTACACACTTCGGCCCCGCTCGAGTGCGGCGGCGCGTTCTTTTATTCCGACGTATAAACGAGAAGGTGTCTGGCTCACCGACGGCATAAATGCGAAGGCCGGTTCAACGTTGCACTACTGAAGATTGTCTCTCTGTCTCTTGGGCGCGATGACTGGGCTGTTTATTTTTGTTGTTCTTTAATTTCGGTCTCAGGCTGGGGGCGGCGCGCTCGGGGGTCCTGTCTTTTGTCTCAACAGTTTCTTTCTTGTTTTTTTAACGATCAGTCGGCGGCGACCTTTGTCGCCACGCGTCGAGGCAGCCGTGTCGGCATCTCTTCCGTTCGTGCGGAGATGGCGTGGGGATACGTAGCCGTAGTGTTCCTGTATATGCTCCCGCAGGGAGCATATTGAAGGAACACTACGTAGCCGCGGCAGCTCGCGCTCCCTGCGGCTTCTGGCAACCCCCACTGGGCGAGGCCCGCGCTGCGCGTACGTACATGCCGCACAGCGAGGGAGATCGCGTGCCTCGCCGGTCACGCTCGAGCGGGATCAATTTGCGACGGCGTCACGCCTCCGTACGCGTGGCCGAGTGCTCGAACACGAGTTTTTCTCTCGAGTGTACGCGGTAAGCTTAAAGGACGACGACGACGTAAAGCAGCGTGGCTCCTTCCGCCTAACGGGCACCGTCTCTGCTTGATAGATGCGTTCGTTCGGCCGTGGTGCGTGCGGAATTGTTTCGATCGAAGCGAAAGAAATGTGAATTCTCGGGGAGCGTGCGCCAGAGATCGGAAAGAACAAACAAACAAAGAGAAAGAAAGGAAAAGAAAAGGCATATACTAACGAATTTTTTAATTCAGAGCGGGAATTTCGGCGAGTTGCTTGTTGAACACCCTCGGAAACAAACAGCACGATGCCGACGAGGTACAAAGAGCGCGCTTTGTAATCGTAGAATGGAAGTGAATGTGGGCTGAAGCGACGCTCGCTCAGTATCAATTTCGAGATACCCCGGCACTAAAACGTGTAGGTGATGGAATTAGGTCAATTATGTTTCTGTAAAAAAAAAAAAAATCGCTAGGGAAAACACGGAGGCACGTTTAGAGGGCCGGCTATCACAACATCGGAATTGTTGCCCGAATTAAAAGATCTTTTAAAGAGCCCGCGTGAGAGAGAGAGAGAGAGATACGTTACTGAAATCGTGCCCAAACGGGCATTTTCGAGCACTGGATATAGCTTCAGATACATGGTCCAAATAGGTTCGTCAACGTTGCTATCAATAGCACAACTTTTGGTCGAGAAAATGGTAATGACACGGGATTAAATTACCTGGCCTTTCTCGAGTCTTGGGCCGCATCTCGAGTCTTGGGCCGCATGTAGTGGTTCATTGAATACACACTGCGTGCTGCTCGGTGTTCCGCGGACGCAAGCGGAATTAGAGGTTTTCCCGACTAGGTACGCGTTTACACACCTTCCGTATAACAAGCGCAATTTGGAGCCACCCTCCTGGTTAACCTCCATCTCTTTCCTTTGCTTTTATCTGTCTCTCCGGAGCCTCTCTAACGTCTTCCGCTCTTCCTTGACACTAACTACTCGTACTTTCCGAGGCTCTGAAAATGGCGTCCACGCCGACATAATTAGCCGTACCGAAAGAAACAAGCCGGGAAACCTTAACTGAGCCTCCCATTAACGGCCTAAAGTATAAGCAAAGATGGGCGCCCACCGAAAGCATCACTCTCCTTCCTTCCATTTGCGCGCCCACCGAAGCTGCCCCCGCTTAATTCTTCCGAGGGAAAAATGAGAGCGGGATCCGTCCATCCGTAGCGGGGTGGAGAGGGGGGGGGGGGGAATTGGTGCGTCGATGCGGTAACGACTAGAGGAGAAAAATAAAGAGAGAGAACGTAAACTACACGGAAAAAGCAGGCACGGGAGTCCCTGCACAAAAGCTGAATCCACTGGACCGTTGCGCGGGTAATTCACCATACACACAATATACGGATCGATCCGCGCTCTTTCTTATACATTGAAGAACGCAAGAAAACAAGAAAAGAATAAAGGTCTCCAAGGGGAAACCTATATAAGAGACGCGTAAAAGAATGGATGACAGAGCGAAACGAAAGAGGTGAGAAACTCAGCGAGTTTGGGCGCCTCTTAGGCAACTTTCCCTGTTCCATTATTGGAGCCGGGCCTGGCACTACTAATCTTTCTTCATTGCTTCGTCTTTCTTTCATTTTCTTTCCTTGATGGAATTCTCCATTTTCATTACTTTCTTTTTTCTGTTGTTATCCCTGGCTTCCGAAAGTCGCAGTGTGAGGGCGTGTCTGAATCAATCCTTCCCTGGGATTCCACGAACGAAGCAGCCGTTGTCTATAGCTCATTGAGGAAATAAACTGGCCTTGGACGATGCAAGGAGGGATTGGAGGAATCGACTCCCTGAAAGAAGAGGAATTTCCGGTCGGCGGTTCGGCTGTCTAGCAGCGTTGCTCGGCCTTGTGCGGACCGTCGTTCTGGTAAAGAAACGTATACGAGCGCATGAGAGGTAAAATAAAGGAACGATAAGGGAGTCACGTAAAGGGAGACTATTAACCGAAAGCAAACAGCGGAACGCGTCAGTAGAGAGCTTCAGTGGTCGGTTCAGTCTCTCGTTGTCTTACCATTGGTCTTTCTCCGCGTTCATCTTATTTCCGCATTCGAGTGGGTTTTCTTATTATTTTTCTCGTCTCGTCGTGTGACTTATCCTTTTCTTGGTTGAGATGAATGAGAACTGCGCGCTTCAACGCTAAGCCCCCCCCCCCCCCCCCCCCCAGATTCCTTCGCGTCGCTCTTTAGTGGCTTACCATTGCAATTTTTCTCTCTCCTACAGGAAGCGTTTTCGATTCGCCCTTTTGTCCGCGTTTCAGCTTTTAATGGTCCGCTGGCTGCCCCGACGCTTGCCTCCCCACTGCCTCGTTCTGAGTTTCGGGCTTTCTTGTAGTCTCTCTCTCTCTCACTCTCTTTGTTTTGCGTTGCTCCAGCAAACGTCGAAATCGGCAGTACGCCCTTTCCTATTCAGGATTGGTCTTTCGAGACGAAGCAGGATTGATCTTTCGAGACGAAGCACTTCCGCTTGCCTTTTCCCTTGCTCTATGAAGAGTCCAGAAGCTTTGAGGCTCCGCCGCCTTGACGATGTGCTCGTTTTAACCTTAATTTGGTCAGAGTTAGCAATCTATTTATTTTTTACCAAAAACTGTGCCGCCGAGCATTTTGTTGAAAGTGGAGGGGGTTCTCAGTACAGAGCAATTATATGTTCTTGTGAATATCCAACTAGGCATACTTGTGGCTATTCTGTTGAAAGAAAAATAGAGAAAGAAAAACAAACAAGCAAACAAACAAACAGGCAAACAGATGAAACCAGGGCCACAGCGTAACCCACACTGGACAGAAACAAAACATTACGCCTCATCATCAAAGACAACGACAGTAGCTTTACTTTCCTTCCCACCGGATTCTGTCTATTGAGCAATGGAATGGAGTTGCGAGCTTATTCCTTTCATTACTGCTAGTAAATCAAACGGATCCTCCGGAACAAGCAGGCCTCTGAGCCCAACGCCAGAGTTATCCTAACGTATGGTTGAGGCGGCCAGAGTTCCCATACTCGGTGAGCACTCCAACAGGCAGGCATTGCGTTCGGCGACTACCCTCAGTGCATTCTCGCGCCAAGTCACACACACCAGCCATATCGGCGGCGCCGGTGTCGTTGCTCCGATTACCTGCGCTGGCGCGCGTGTGCGCCTGATTTGCCAGAGCACCGCTGTGGTGCGGTGTGCGATCGCATTGCCACTCTGCGCGTGACTGCTTCGCCTCTCCCCTCTCCCTCTCCCCGATAGCCACAGCCGCGTTTTCCTGACGCGTTTCTGGCAGAGAGTGGCGTGCTCGTCCCCGCGAAGGAATCATGTTCGTGTCCCGCGGTCGCGTGCGCGAGCGTGTTTGGTTCGAGCAGTGGGGGCCTCGTGGAACACGCGACCGCATGCATGCTTGGCTGTCTGCCTGCTTGCCTCGCTAGCCTGCGTGCGTGCGTGCGTGCGTGCGTGCACGCGCGTTTCGGAAACGCGTGTGCCGCCTGCCAAGTGTCGCGGTAAACCCAGCCCTGCGCGCAGTCTCGGCAGTTGCGTGCAGTACGCCTAGAGCCGACTCCGTACCTACTCACTCAATCCGCGGGGGAACGGCCGTTCCTGCATCCTTTAAGCACTTCTTTCCCCCTCGACGTTCCTGCAATATACGAGCGCAAGTTTGACACGGACGCCATTTCAGATTTCGCCGGCGTCGCGTATGGGAAACGGACTGATGGAATCGCTTCGCAAGAGTTGCCTCTGAGGAGCACTGGCTCTTTCCTGGCGCTTGGAATTATAGAATGGTGTGCGCCTGAAGGTTATCCGCTGAGCGGTATTGCTACGGTGGAGTCACAAATCTTTAGGTAGATGGCGTACAGTGAGAGGCTTTCAAAGAAAGGCGGGGTTGCTTAGGGGCTATCACGCGTCCCGTCACCTTGTTCCATGCTCGTGGGCCGCGTGGGTACCTCGAGTTCTTTCTTTCTTTTTCTCTTTTTGCGCCGCGTTGTTACTTTTGTTTCTTTTCGCTGATTCCTTTCTTGCTCAGCTGGGCACATTGAACACGGAATACGAGGAGCGCATTGCCAGGTTGATAATTTTGTATGAAACGTATGATTCGTTCACATTTTATTTAAACACAAAGGCGCTCTATGGCTGCGCCTCGCAAAAACTTTCATTTCGTCGCTGCCAGTCAATAAGAAAAGTTCACATAAAATCAAAGGACATTCCAATGTTTATTTCTCAGTGATGCTCGGCCTAATTGTACTGCTGTTTCAATCCAGACGAGCAAAATTTTTATCAATTATTAATGAGCCGTAAATCTCACTCAAACATTCTCTCGCCCCGCACCTCCCGCGGCATGTGCTTTTTTTTGTGTGTGTGTCTCCGCAGTTAAACTGTTCTGACGTATAATTTTTCTTTCAAGGAACGAGTGTTTTTGAGCGTTAAGACCTGTCGCAGGACTTATTTACGTAATCTGTGCAAGTTGTTCGAATTGTAACGCTGCTTTGCTATTGTTAACTGGCATCACATAGAGGGTATCGGAAAGTTGCTTCTGCACCCGCCTACTTGCATTCAGAAATCTCTAGAACCTCTGGGTGGAATAGCTGGCGCATATATGACGGCGTATTTGTCTGCTCGTAAGAACACAACCATGCACAAGGACACATTAACAGGACGAGCGCAAATTACCAAATGAGTTTATTGCCATCGTCTCGTCAGAATAGATACATCGGCGCACTCTGTAGTGCGCTTTCGCAGAAGGAAGCCCTGAGCTGCATTCGCTGTTTTGTTTCATCATGGATGCAAGCATTGTCGTTCCGTATTGCCCTGTTTTCTTTCTTTGATAAGCCGCACTCCGAATGCAGTCATGCGAATGCAGTACTAGTGCAAAGGACAATCTCTGCTTTGAAAGAAAGAAAGAAAGAAAGGAAGAAAGAACCTGACTCGCATTCTATTTGGAAGCGGAGGAGCTGCAAGGATTCAGGAAACACAAAGTTGATCAAGGCTCGTCTTTGATGGTGCCGCTGAGTGCAAGAAACTTGACATAACTATACTAAAGTGACACACAACTTCCTCTCGTTCTCTTCATCATGCTTTGCATGACATGATGCCTCTTCGTAAACGGTTGCATAATATTACACGCTCCATAAAATGAAAATAAAGAGAATTGTACGCATTGCCTTTTGTTGTATACAGCAGTTAACAACCACTTCTCCATAGCTTCGCTTCAAGTATAAATTCTAGTGTGCACGTTATATCTGCATACTTTTCTTCATTAAAGAAATTAAGCGTGAGCGCCCAGTGCGAGGCGTCCCACTGATCTTTGGTTGCCATCAAGTCACTGTTGTAGCCTTGATTTCAAGCAAACAACCGTATTTCCAAATGTAAGTCCTGGAATCATTACACCTTCCCACATACCCCGGAGCACCTCGTATACCTATTGTATCCCCATAGCGTTCTGTGTTTCAGTATGGCCGCGTAATGCTTGGTATTATTTGCTATTATTGCTTTAACGCGATAGCATTAAGGGCCAGATGTCACAGGAAAGCCGGTATCGGCGTCGGCGGCGTTGCCCGTGACAGGAAAATCATACCGAAGGACGCATACCGAACCATGCAGGCCACAGGCGCGATGCATATGCTTTATTGAACTAACTAAATTTCTCAAAGTGAAATGCGTCAAAATTCGTAAAGTACGACTGAGGCACAATCTACAATCATGGCAACTTCGGATTGCAATTTTAATATGCAAGAAAATGTAATTCTGTTTCGCAGAAACTCAAACACAAACCCCTTTTCCAGCTGCCATTTGAGGTGTCCTAGTGGCCGCGAACGCTTGGTGTGGGTAGTAAAGAGACCTAGTGAGTGGGTCATTGTCTTTAATTTAATGAAGCACGTTAGAGACATGTACTGATTAACGCTGTCGCGTTCCAGTCTTAAAGTCGAAATTTAAGCGTCCTCCAAGTTCTTGTGTTTTTTCATGTGTTTCATGTGGCGGAGGAAGCGGCGATCACCCTGGCTTTTCACAGCTCAAAAGTTCCCGCTATCGTCTTTTCGGACTCGCGCACAGCGGTTAGATCCTTCTCGTCCACCCCCGTGTCTGAATAGGCGAACAGTATTGTGATTAAAGCACTTCAAAGGACTATGGAGAGCAGTGAAGGAGGATACCACATCTCCTGGTTCCCAGCCCATCTAGATAGCTCAATTAACCTGCTTGGATGTAATCCTAACGAGTAGGCCCACCGGAGAGCGCGCGATTTCACGTACCGTGCTGTCGCGGGTAACCAGTCTTGGAACGAGATCAATATCCACAAAGATCCATTATGTACTTTCCACGAAATGTTTCCCATTATCAACTGGGCAGGAGGACATTTCCACCCCCTCACCCCAAATTGAACAAACCTCAGGCTAGCACACTTAGGCTTCTGCAAACCTGTTCGCATCTCATTCCTCGGTCCCTTAACAGGATAGATCCTGACCACTCACAGTTGTGCCCCAAATGTGGTCGTGACTGATGCTCTTTTGAGCTCATGCTCTGGCTTTGCCCAGCCCTTAACGCCTCTCCGCCCATCACGAAAGAACAATGGCAGGAATCTCTCAGGAGCAGCAATCTCCACATTCAACTGCAGGCTGTCCAGAAGGCCCACGACATTGCGGCGGGTATTCATCTCCCGGTCCCATCGTGGACGGAGCCACCGACTTGATATTTGGGAGCCTTCGGCTTTGGCTCCCCAAGATCTCAGTTCCTCAGGACTGAAATAAAGTTCTTGTCGTGTCATGTCGTGTTTCCATTTATCTATCACGTTCGTTTATGCATATACCAAAGTATTTGTATTCTTTTACTCGAGGTATTTCCTGGCCCTATATTGACACTCACTACGATGCCAACTGTCGCCACCCTGCGTGGTGGGCGGCGTCTGGTTTGAAGATGCAGTCAACATATCGTCGCTGATTCGTAACCGCAGACAGGGCGGCGCGCCACGCATTACCCACAGCGAGCGGCCCTTATAGATCTGATGTGCTGCAGAATCATGGTTTGTGATTGGAGACTGTAGCAGTGGCGTTATCACTTTGCTTGTTCCGGCTTTCGATCGGTTCACGCGCCAACTGAACGTGAATTTAATTTCCCCGGCGTCAAACGAGCGTTGTGATACGTGGTTTCAAACGACCGAGCTTTGTGGCAGTGCGATTTCTCTCGAGACAATCACGCATTTCGCCTTTCTTCGCGTGGCGAGAAAGGCACAGCGAGAACGTGTCATTTGGGGCGATTGCTGGTACGAACCCATGACCGGTGTACGCAAGCTAAAGAAACGGTTGCGCTTACTTATGCTCAGTCCGCTGCGATATAGTGTCTTGCCCAGAACGGCTTTGCGTATACGTGAACCGCTTCAGCTGACGCTGCATCACGCTTAAGCGAGATAAGACCCGTTCACAAGGGCCAGTTATGGTTGTAAGGTTGAAACTATGATATAGTCACCATCAAAGTGTTATTCGGCACGAGCGTTTATGAGGTTATATCTCGGAGAAGCGTCGTTCATGCAAGCAGGGGAAAGGGAGCTAGTTAAGAAATAAGATAACAGTATTCTATACTAGACGCACGTCAGTTTTTTTTTTCTACCATGCGCGCAATATAGTGTTGCAAATGGGTCGCAAGCCCCAAGGGTAGCGTTGGCCTGGCGGCCTGGGGCACAACTGGAAGCATCCGAAGGTCCGAGCAAAGCATGAGTCGACTGCTAACAGAACAACTTGTTTATTCTAGCATCGCAAAAGAGCGGCCGGTCAGGTCGACCGAAGTGGAGAGACGGGAGAGCACGTTGCTCGACAGAAGAATTCGGAGCCTCCCCCTGGCGTCCGGGGGCAGCTGCTCTTATACTCTCGGAGTTGAGGGCAAGAGGGAAGGTCACGGGACGAGGTCACGTGACGGCGGGGCACGGACACGCTGAGAGACACGTTGGGACAAGAAGGTGACGCATCAGCCGAGCCGGCGCCGGTCAGACCTCCTCGCTTCACACTTGGGGAGCTCCTCTCCCCGGCTGCCGTGCTTTGACAAGCGTGGGCACACACACACACACGAAGACACGTGGCACTGAAATATGCCTGGACGCGCTTGGCGGGGATGCGTTGCGGCAGCTCCGAACGGGCCAAAATGTCCGCCGCTTTGAACGAAGCCCGGCGTGCGTTGCATCCGCGCCGGCTATACCGCGCGTCGTAGGCGAAACGTAACAATAGGGAGATTTGCCTATGAAAATAGGCAAGACATGGTGATGAAGACATTAGAACGGCAAATGAAGTAATTATTCTGCTAGTGAAGCTTATGGTACACCCTAAAATTCAATGAGCTAACTTAATATCTGTAGCTATAGTTTGCATTCAAAAGCTTTACTTCAAGTTTTTCGGTTTTTGTTGCTCGCGAGACATGTCGTATATACTTTAAAAAGGCGTCACCTCCTTGAAATGAATGAGAGAATACGTACCGAGGACACCTAGTTCTTATCACTTAATAACCAACGTCCCCGAAACATCGGCCTTGCCCGTCATTCACTTGCGGCCCAAGTTATGCACTTACCTATATGTTGGGAAGTTAGAATCATTTGCTTTTGAAATTAGTTAATCAGACGGCGGTGTTTTGCATGTGACTTTCTTTTAGTGGATGCAGCTGGAATCCAACAATTATCGCGGTTAACGTTCAGAGCAAGGGCTTACAAAACTTGTCAAATTCTTCTTGGCTTAGTTACATTAAACTGTCTTTCTCAAAGAATCAAGTGCATTCAGTCAACTAGCTTTCTCATAGAGAAGGGTTGATTGATCGCCATATTTACTTGAGTTGATGCTGCCACACATTTAACTGCGCGTGCGTCAACGTTTCAGTGTGAAAGGAGGAACTTTTAGTTTTGGTGTGTTTTTTTTTTGTTTCGCCTCTGCTTTTTGTACAGTGAACGTCACATTAACGATTTGGTTGCTGGCTAGATACCAAGAATGCGGAAACGAAAGCTGGTCCTGAACTGAGTTGAATTTAATTATGGGTGTTTTACGCTCCAAAACCACGATTTGATTGCGGGGCAGGCCGTAGTGGGGAACTCCGGATTAATTTTTGACCACCAGTGGATATTCAACGTGCCCCCAATGCACGGGACACGAGCGCTTTTTGCATTTCGCACCCATCGAAATGTGGCCGCCGGGATTCCATCCCAGAACCTGGTGCATCAGCAGTGCAACACCGTAGCAGCTAAGCCACCGCGGCGGGTAAAAGCAGGCCTCTTCGGGGGCTCGCATGGAGTCCGTGTATAAAATTGGCAGTGGCTTGGCTCGGCTATGCCGGGATATACGTAGCGAAAGCTAAGTCATAGCATGGTTAGCCTTGGTTAATCTTAATTGCAAGTCCAGTTTAGTCTGGTTGTCTAGCTATGTTGCGGCGTTTAGCCAGTCGTTCGGCGAGCTGTTCGTCTGTTTCCTGGGCGATTCGTTTCCTCTTCATATCGTTCCGATGTCGATTCCAGGCCTCCTGCTTATCAGAATTGTCGCCGTCCATACTGCCGCCTCAACTGTAGTTGCGCGGCGCACGTGAGCTCTCCTTTTCAATCCTCCGGCAAGTTATCGGGCATGCGACGCAGCTGGCGAAGCGAGCGGAGGCGAGCGCAACGACGAGGAACGCGTGTGACGTCATACCAAACGGCGCCGGCGGAAAGGCGCGGTGCTGCGCAGCGGCGGAGCACTTGTGGCTCTGTGCTACCAGTGGCGCATGCGCAGTTGTCACTAGGGAATGAGAGAGAGAGAGAAATATCCGCGGCGAGGCACGCGTTGTGACGTCATGTGCACCGCCAAGGTGAAATTGCAAATTCGCGGCCAGTAAAGCTTTCACTTTAATATACGGGGAAACAACACTCATTTGAAGCGCGTGAGGCGAGGCATCGTTTATAAGGGGTTGATTTGAATATTTGGGAATAACTACATGGGCGTATAACCAGTCCCCATGCTATTAATTAAATAAATTCTGGGGTTTTACGTGGTGTTGTGCCATTACCACAAGCCCGGATTCCGAATCTGCAAGATGCAGAATCTATCCTGCGAGCGCCCTAATTCTCCCTTCACAAGTCAAGATGCTGAGCCGTCAGGCAGCGTGCGGGAGAAGCTTCGGCGAGCCGCAAGTTTGGACGTGTCAGCGTGTGCCAGACAGCCCGGCGCCGCACGTCCCTTTGCCTGGAGGTCACCGCGCGCGCGAACTTTGAACCGGGTGGCCAGCGCGGTCGCTGGTTGGACCCCTCGGACGACCGTCGTGTGCTGACTTTGTATTGGGCCGTTTGAGTGACAATGGTTCTCGGGGATTATAAAGCGGCGAGGAGGCCGCCTCGAAAACAGGATCCGCCGTCCCACCGGGAGAGAGTGTCGCTCCCGACTGGGGTGAGATGTGTCACGCGTTTTCGCCGGACGTCGTCGTGCGAGAACAGTCGCGTTTGTTGTGAGCACTCGGCCCCAGTGCCGACCCGTTCATGTCCTGTATGATAACCTGTATATAATGTATAAAGTCCCTTTTGTTATTCTCATCGACGCCAGGCTCGGAGTCTTCGCTACCAACGCTCTGTCACGAAACGGGTGACGAGCGCTACGGGACCACAAAGCCGTAATCGTGGTGCAGCGGTACAAGTTCGTAACACTGGTGGCACCGGTTGGGTGTCGTAACACTGGTGGCAGCGGTGGGATTGACCGGCATCAGCTACCTCGGCGCGGTGAGTGCCTGAAGTTTACCTCAAACACCAGACTTTCTCTGACACAGGTTATAGTAGCTTAGGGAAGGATTTGGTGTTGCATTGTGATAACCTTGAGTGTTTCAAGCCTAGTAAGAGTGTTTTGGAAACCAGGGGATGCTGAGGGGGTAAACAGGGCAGTGTGTGAAATACTTGCATATGTCTTACTAGTAGCATTATAGTAGCGTACGGCAGGTATATTCAAAAAGGGTAAACAGCAGGAGGACAGTGTGAACGATGGAGAAGTACAAGGTGAAGGAACTTCTCGAAATTTGTGAGGAGTTGGGCATTGAGTTGGGCTCAACCAAAAGAAAGAATGCGATCCTTGAGGTCATGAGGACTGGGGACGTAACGGCTGAGGAAGCCGCAGAGGCCTGGGCGGATATCAATGAACGTCGGGAAAGGGAGGAGAAGGAACGTTGCGAGCAGGAAAGGAGAGAAAAGGAACTTCGCGAGGAGGAAAAGCAGGAAAGGAGAGAAAAGGAACTTCGCAGGGAGGAAAAGGAGGAGAGGAGAGAGAGGGAGCGACGTGAGCACGAGCTTAAAATGAAAGAGTTGGAGATCCGAAATAACTCGCCGGCGCCTAGTCTCACTTCTAATGTTCCAAGAATACGCGATCAACTTCCACCCTTTGTCGTCGGAGAGGATATGGCCAAATACCTCGTAAAATTTGAGCACGTGTGCGAACGGAATAGCATTGAGCGATCCCTTTGGGCACAGAATCTGTTAGCGTTGCTTCCTGGGGAGGCATCAGACGTAATAACTTGCTTATCGAAAGAGGCGTTTGAGAGCTACAGTGATGTGAAGGAAGCGCTACTGCGGAAGTACAAATTGTCGCCCGAAGCTTTCCGGCAGAGGTTCCGGTATGCAAAAAAGGGTAAGGAGTCGAATGTTGACTTCGCGTTTCGTCTAAAAGCCGACCTGGTGGAATGGCTGAAGGGCGAAGAGGTTTACGACGACCGCGACAAAATTGTCGAATGCATCGCGTTGGAGCAGTTCTACCGTTGCATTGATGAGGATGTCCGGCTCTGGCTGCAAGATAGGCTAAA
This sequence comes from Dermacentor albipictus, assembly GCF_038994185.2. Classification (NCBI taxonomy): domain Eukaryota; kingdom Metazoa; phylum Arthropoda; class Arachnida; order Ixodida; family Ixodidae; genus Dermacentor; species Dermacentor albipictus. The sequence continues at coordinate 383,513,959 of NC_091821.1, read as the reverse complement.
GGAGGTTAAGCTAAACAAGGCAGCAGAGTTAGCGGAAGAGTATTACACCCGCCGCAGCTTGCACAGCAAGGCAGTGCGCATAGAAAAAGCAGATAGAAGAGATGGGTTTTACGGGAAGCCCGACGAACGGAAGGAAATCACGCGTCGCGAGTTTCGGGAAGACGAGTCCCTTCCCAAAGAAACTGTAAGGGATGGACAGAATGCATCTCAGAATGATGACGATGGTCCGAAACAGCGAAACGAAATGACGCGTTCTTTTGAAAAACGGAAACCGTTAACCTGCTACAATTGCAAAAAGCAAGGGCACATCGCTGCAAGCTGCCCAGAGAGAATTGCTTTTGCAACGATACAGGAAACTCACAAGAACATACGTCTATTGGAGCCCTATGTGCAGGAAATTAAGGTAAACGGCAAGAAGTGCCGAGCACTGCGGGACTCTGCAGCAACTATGGACGTTGTTCACCCGTCTTTCGTCTCCTCGAGGGATTTTACGGGAGAGTGCGTTAGGATGCGGCAAGTGGCCGAGAAGGAGAGCGTCTGTTTACCGATCGCAACGGTTATCATTGAAGGAGAATTTGGGAAACTTAACACCGAAGCCGCTGTGTCAGCCGCCCTCCCGGAGCAATTTTCCTACCTCTTCTCAAATAGCTCGGAGCAGCTGCTGAGGGATCACGGCAAATCATTCTTTGCCGACGTGGCGTACATGGCCCCCACGCGATCCAAAGCGCGCCCGCTGTCGAGGGAACTTGACTTAGCGTCGGTGAGCGAAAGGCGGTGCGGCACACGGACTGATCAAGGTAACTTGAGTGGCGAGCAGTCACGGGAGAGGCAGAGCTCGGACGCTGGCCTAGACGAGCGGGTCCTGGAAGTGAGTGGGAGTGACGCGTGCAGTGCTAGCCGCGATATAGACGCGACGCCGCAATTAGGCGACGCGGGCTCCACACTCGCTCCGGTTTCCGCCAGCTGGCAGGAGCAGGCTGCAGTTGAAAGGGAAACTCGGATTCGCGAGCAACAGGAAGATTGTTCACTAGCCGATCTGAGGAAGAGCGTCAAACGGGGAGTGAAAAAAAAGGGGGTTTCATTTGCCAAAGAATCTGGCTTATCGTACCGCCGCTACACGGATAAGCAGGGTCGCAAATATAAGCAGCTTCGGATTCCGCGAAAATATCGCCGGGAAAAATGAATGACCTCATTTGCTTCCTCAGAAGTATGGTTTCGGTCCAAGTGATTTCAAGGGGACCATTCCATTTGTAATTATTATTGCTGATTAATAATTGTTTCTTGTCTATTTTGTTGTGTTGTTAATTTGAAAACTGGTTGTTTGAGCCTTGTGTACAAGATCGTACACCTGCCTCTTGTTGCAGCGGGAGCAAAAAGAGGGATAGCAATTTAGTTAGGTTGATTTGAATTATGGCCTTGCCTGGTGTTTGACGGGAGACAGAGGGCACTTGTTCGTGTTGGGTGTTGCCTTTTGCCGGTCGGTTTTGCAAGCTGCAGAACGACCAACCGGGACCAGTGGCGAGAAGCAAGGTCTTAGGAACGACCCGAGCAGAGCTGGTCAAGGTGCCTTGGCGACGACGCGGTGAGCAGAGCTCCTGTCCTGGCGAGTCGGACCTGGGCACGTGAAGTTACCTGGCGTCCCGACACTGGACGTGAACTTGGACGAGCCTGACGAACGTGCGCGCCTGGCATCCGAGCCACGTGGAGGCAGCTCGTCTTCCCGGCGCCTTGTCTGAGGGCGGGGATGCTGTTGTGCCATTACCACAAGCCCGGATTCCGAATCTGCAAGATGCAGAATCTATCCTGCGAGCGCCCTAATTCTCCCTTCACAAGTCAAGATGCTGAGCCGTCAGGCAGCGTGCGGGAGAAGCTTCGGCGAGCCGCAAGTTTGGACGTGTCAGCGTGTGCCAGACAGCCCGGCGCCGCACCTCCCTTTGCCTGGAGGTCACCGCGCGCGCGAACTTTGAACCGGGTGGCCAGCGCGGTCGCTGGTTGGACCCCTCGGACGACCGTCGTGTGCTGACTTTGTATTGGGCCGTTTGAGTGACAATGGTTCTCGGGGATTATAAAGCGGCGAGGAGGCCGCCTCGAAAACAGGATCCGCCGTCCCACCGGGAGAGAGTGTCGCTCCCGACTGGGGTGAGATGTGTCACGCGTTTTCGCCGGACGTCGTCGTGCGAGAACAGTCGCGTTTGTTGTGAGCACTCGGCCCCAGTGCCGACCCGTTCATGTCCTGTATGATAACCTGTATATAATGTATAAAGTCCCTTTTGTTATTCTCATCGACGCCAGGCTCGGAGTCTTCGCTACCAACGCTCTGTCACGAAACGGGTGACGAGCGCTACGGGACCACAAAGCCGTAATCGTGGTGCAGCGGTACAAGTTCGTAACACTGGTGGCACCGGTTGGGTGTCGTAACAGTGGCAAACCACGATCTGATCATAACACACACCTTATTGCGAGGAACTGCAGATTATTTTTTTGTCCTAACTGGTTTTTTTTTAACCTGCCCTCAATGCACGATACACGAGCGTTTCTTCGCTTTCCGCCTCCGAAGGAATGCGGCCGCGCCGCGGACGGGGTCATACCCGCGACTTCGTGCTCAGTCTATCAATGGCACAGCCACTGAACTACCGCGGCCGGAGTACCCAGTCTGTTCATCGCATACTCAGAAATTGTTTAGAATTTTTTTTTTTTTTAGGTGGTACAATTAGCTGCCCTATCTCCGACGTTTTCACTGCACTAAAGCACACACACACATCACACTGCACTTATCGGCTATGGAATAATTTTATTCGTAGTGTAGAAAAGAGAAAGCTGGGGTCCGATCACGTTGCAACGACACGTGATTTATACGGAAGAATTCGCATCACGTCGCCCGTCTAGCTTTCCGGTTTGATGGTGTCGTTCGCCTGCAGGCGTGGGCTCTGCGTAGCGCCAGTGTTAGGTTCAGGGTGAAGCGAGAGTCGACCACGGTTACTGGCGCTTGCTTGGTTAAAAATAGAGCTCCGGAACTTGAGGAATGCAAAAGGCCGAGCGTATATCTATCTCAGCAAGCGTCTGTCTCGGGCCCCACACTCGCTCGCAAACGACGCCACGCCAATTCTGAGCGTTTCGTTATCGCGTCATGCACGAGTGTGCTTGGTGCTGAATGCACTCTGCGATCTCGAATAGGAGGGTGTCGTCCACGTGAAGTAAAAATAGATTTTAAAAGAACGACACACGAAGCAGCATGGGGATGCGCACCCCAGAAGAACAAGGAGAGGCCGCCGCAGAGCATTTCGTTGTCTTCTTCTGACAGATGGCGTTTCCTCCATTGGCTCAGGCTATTCTAGACGTACCAAGTGGACCAAGCTTCGATTATCTAGCGTGTTATATGAGAACACGAAAGCTATAACGTGTTACAGTTTTTGCCTGACCTCCTCGTTGGCCTCTCTTCTGTCTGTGCAGAGTAGCCGGCTAGAGGATTCTTACCTCAGGCCGAAATAAGATCTATTTTTCATTATCGATTTACTTTTAATCTTTCGCCTATGATGTAGGCCTATGTGTATACTTGTCACGCATTTTTTTTTTTTTTACGGCGCTACTAAATCTCCTTGACATGAGACGCCCACTGGTTGCTCGTTAAAAAGGTCCATTCTATATAGCGCCGAAAAAAAAAAAATCTCGCCAGCGTCATTTACAAGAGCTCACATGGGGAATACGTCAACTCCACGAAGGACATGCTGACGAACGGTATACCTTCACAATAGCACTACACGGAACTTAATTAAATCGTGACCTTCCCTTCCCCCACCCCCGCCCCACCCCCGCTATTCGCGCCCGTTCCAAACATCCCGCGATGTCTCTTTATCACTGTATACGTAACCGGCCTCTAGAGATTTGAAGGGCGTTGTTTTTGCTCATTCTTCTTTCTGTTTTTCAGCGCCCGTATGACCGAGCGCATTGACAGAGAACGCGCTTATGGAAGACTTGCATCCGGTTTCGCTGAAAGAACCCGCGTTTGCATAGAGACCGACTTTAATATATGCCAGCAATGAGTGGGGCCCTGTCACGTTGGTTTGATAAACACGTCTGTCTGTGTGCTTATAAGGTAGGGCAAAAATAAAGCGTGGTCACTCGAATGTTGTGTGGCCCCTTAGTGCGGCATCGCGTGTACGATCATTTTTACTTGCCATCCCAGTCCATTTGTGCAAAGGCGTACCGTGCTGAACAAAAGGTGCGGGCACATGTCGGCACGGTATCGATGTGTTTCACGCGTGCCTCTAAAGTGAAGCGACGCCGTTTCGGCCTCGTTTCCCACTCGTTCATATTTTCAAAACGAACGCATCAGCAGCACGCAATAAATGAAAGTCCGGCGAGTTTGTAGGTACCGATTCATGCGGTGGCTCAGTTGTTTGTTGAAAGAAAACGAATTCGAATGTCTGTGTAGCACATGTCGGGCGGGATTGACTGATAAGGAAAGCCAGCCGGTGCATGTTTGATATGTTTATAGAAATCCTTGTTTGTTGTGGCACTAAGTGGCTCTTTTTCCTTCAAAAAAGAGAAAACGAAAACACGCTTGTTAGAAATTTGTGCTCGCGTCGTCTGTTCCTTTCCCATCGTCCACGTGTTCTGTGCTCGAACCCTGGATGAATCATTCAGCAAAATTTAATCGATTTTTACAATCGTTTTTAAGCGCAAAGCCGCCTCTTCTGAGCGTAAATGGCGTTCATACATATAGCAGACCGTACGAGATCAATATACCTGGTAGCGAAACTTCCGTAGAAACCCATACGTTCGAAACATGCCGCTTCATCGGCGCATGGACGGAGAAATGTTGCGAGCGTCCCCTTTGGAACGGAACGGTGGTTTCCGCCACCGAGCTCTTGCTATTATACTGCCTAATGTCCTACCTAGGCTAAAGAAGAAGAAAAAAAAAAGAAAAAAAAAGCACTATGAATTCCCGTAACCAAATTTTCTGACCACTTATTGTGAACTTTGTTTTTGTACGCCTCCCGTTTTTGTCGTTTCCCTACTTTTGCTCCACCAATCTTCCAATCGCCTCTTACTAATCTCTATTGCGGGCGTGTTTACTTTCCTCCTGCTCTCGATGAACCCAAGGGCCTCAAGGAGGCCAGTGGTGCCTAATCTACCGCTGGGCAGATATCTTCACATTATGATAAAACATGCTCCATCTTTCCGTTGTTGTTGTTATTGCCTTTCACGTATGTGGCTCCTACCTGCGATGGGGAATTGGCCAAGAAATGGGTGGGTTATACCAAATTAATATGGAGCATAAGTTTCCGAATGTCTATGGAATTAGCACTGGATAGCGTAGAATTTTCTGTTATAATAAAATCAGAAAAGTCACATCGAATCAGTAATGTATAATTTGAAAGGATATATATATATATATATATATATATGCTTGTATATATGCTTATATATACAAGCACATGCTTCTTCTTCCTCTCGCTTTATAGGTGCGTGTTCTAAGGGGCATCCTGATCTCGCTTCGAAAAGTAATGAGCTTCCCTTTGAGTTATCATAAACTGTTTCTTTCCCGATTTCATTTTTGCCTCTTTAGTAGTTACTCATGGTAGGTTTCTTTCCCATTGTCGCCACCCATGAGATTATTTCAGCCTCTCTGACTTTCCACTTGACGTTCTTTGTTGTTATGGTACCCACCCTACAGGCCGCATACTTGCTGGTAAGCTTCCTAGTTCTTTTCCTCCACTGTGAATCAATGTCTTTCCTGTACAACTACCTCAACGCTCTCCGAGCCCATTTGCTTTCTTAGATATTCGTTAATCGTTCTTCGTAATCAATTTTACTGTGAGCTTACCTCACTTCGAAACTAGACGAGCCCATATCATCCTGCACAGCTTCATTTGTAGTCTTCCCGTGGGCGCCCAATGCCAGGCGACCCATTGACCTTTGGTTCCCATCGAGTCCCGATTGTACCCCTGATTTCAATCAAACAACCGCATTTCCAAAAGTAAGTCCTGGAACCATTACACCTTTCCACATACCCCGGATAACCTCGTACCTATTGTATTCGCATAGCGCTCTGTGCTTCCATTATGGCTGCATTTCTCTTCCCCTTTACTGTTATTGTTTTTTTCTTGTGTTTCTACATATCTATTGCCTTCGTTTATCTATATACAAAGGTATTTATATTCTCTTACCCGAGGCATTTCCTGGCCCTGTATAGCCACTGTCTGTTCACTGTTTTCATTGAATACCATAACCACTGGGTTCATGGGGCTTAGCGCCATCTGTGTGACGAAGAAACACTTCCGGCGGAAGAAAAAATAATGTGACGCCATATCCGTTGAAAGCAGAAGTGATGTTATTTTGTTCTCAAAGGCGCGAAATTTGTTTTGGTGGCCTGCCATTAAAGCTTTATATTCAAGTGTCCCTCCATTTCACTTGATGGGAGTTTAGAGCTTTCAGCGCGGCAAGCGATGCAGGAAAAGGCCAGCCGTACGGTTGTCGAAATCGCACCTTTGCTCGGAACATACTTTTTTCGGAGGCCGACGAAAGCTTTCGGTGTAGAGTGCTAGTCCTATCCTCGGATGTCAAGCCCGTCCGCCAGCAAAGTCGCATGAAAGCAACTAATGTAAACAGTTATCCGGCGGTCGTACCTCACTACTTTTGACTGAACAGGTCAAGAAATGATGAAACTACCCGCTTCACCAAATTCAGACGAATGTCGACAAGTGAAACAGCACAGCGTGTTACGGGGCGTAGTGTAACAGGTGAACTTTACGAAGGCGCCTTTCTGCACACTTCTGAAGCTGCATTGCATTGCAAGTGATAGCGTCGTCAACTTGTTACGATGGGCGCAGAAAAAATGTAGTTGTTTATAATTACGAAATAAAATAGAGTTGTCTTTTCTTTACTCGTAACGCATATATAAAGTTGATTACGAATTTTTTTTTCGTAGAATGAACTTAACTGTGCCTCGCTATAATTAAAGAACGATTTTTTCCTTCCCAATGTTTGTTCCATCCAAACCTAGTCACGCTTCAATCGCTGCTCCCATAACCACACCTGTTGATGTCGGTGACAATTTGATCTAAATCGCTTTTCGCTCGAAGCTTCGCGACCTACTTGGATGGACCTTGAGGCGTATATAAGCGAGAGGTCTGAAAGACCAGAAGAAAACACAGAAGTCGATGGCGCATTGCTGGAGGGAATCATTAGAATTCTGGTGTTAGTCACGCTCTAGAATGTTTCGAGTGCGAAGGCAATGTTCGAAGGATGCATCAGAAGAGAGGAAGCAATATGAAATTACACGCCGTTACAAACACCAAGTAAGGTTAAAAAAAAGCTATGCAATCGATGGAATGTACTATCGCCTGTCAAATGTTTACGAGACACAAGGTGTGCGAAAGCAACATTACTAACCATCACTCACTCAAAAGAGAAGGCATACGTGCCCAAAACTGAGCATTAATTCAACGAACTCGAGCGAACGGTAAAGGTCTGACGCCCGCAGCACATATTGCATCCCGTGACTCAATTCTGAGACTTTCCAGGCCGGTCCAGGTATGCGTATTCCAATCTGCCGTGTGCCCTTTTCTCAGTGCACGGGACCGACGCACGTCGGCCATGTCGTCCTTGTTCGCTCACTTGTATTTTTCTATTTCCTTTCACCTGTCTCTTTGCTCGTTTCTTGTTGAATTACGCCTTTCCGAATATTTCGCCCAGGCCCCTCGACGCTCCAGGTGTCGTCGAGGATCGAAAGGCCCTGCCTCCTCCAACATACGGGACGACAAGGTCGTCCTGATACATTGTGAATATTCGATGAAGCCGCGGTCACGTACGGCACCCTCTCCAAAGCAGCGGACTGCGAGGAGCGCGAGGTGGAGAGGTGTTTTCGGGCCCAAAGGCACGAGCGGGCTCGACTTCCGCATCGAAGGGTTGGCAGAGATGGAGAACGAGGAGGAGAGGGCGGAAGGTGACGTTGTGGAAGAGGGGAGGTGGCAGTGGAGAGGCAAATACCAGCTGCGAAGGCGGGGACAATGACGAGGAGGAAGGCGAAACGCCGGGTGTGTTTTCTTCGTTGTCGTTGCCCGGCTCGCGCTCCGGACACCTCGTTGGCATGCAAATCCGGCCGATAATTCCGTGGCACGTTCTCGATCCTCTTCGATGACCGGGCACCTCGCCTCTTTGTTGCCTTACCTTTAAAGGCTTGTTATTATGATTTTATTTTTTTATTGTTTACGTTTCTCCTTTTTCACCCTTGCCGAGGGCTGTCCTGCGACTTACGTGAGAGGGGGGTGGGGGGGGGGGGAGCTGTTGAAGGGAGTGGCCGGGTACTGACGTGCGATGTGCTTGGCAGGACCCAGCCCAATATTCGGGAAGCGCGTGAAGAGAGGTTCGCAGCGCGCTGCGCACAGCTGTAATACTTTCCTCGGCACGGCGCATGGCGCTGTTAACCGTACGAGGCAATGCTGCCGGTTTGCTGCGTTTCGTGTAGACTCGACTTTAAATGGAGCGAGATTTCGCACTCTTTGCACATATCACTGCGTGTGTGCGCCCGATTCGTACTAGAGTCAACTGACTCCTGTGTCATTTCGCAGCTATAGGTTCATCAAGACTAGCCAGAAAACGCAAGACGCGCGCCTGGAGCTTCGACGCCGCGCAAGTGGACCATTATTTAAATTACCATGTGTACTTTGGTGCGACCAAAGCGCGAACATAACCGCCGTGGGATCTCAGTGACTGTAGCGTTGCTCTGCCGAGTTCCAGGTCGCGGGTACGGTCCCGACCGGGGCGGCCGCATTCCGATGAGAGCAGAGTGCAAAAATGCTCGAGTGCACGTTAAAGGTTGCCACGTTAAAGAACCCTAAGTGGTCAAAATGAATTCGAAGCCCACTACTATGCGTGCCTCATAAGCAGTTCATTCATGGCTTTCGATCTTAAAACCGGAGAAAGATATATATATATATATATATATATATATATATATATATATATATATATATATATATATATATATATATATATATATATATATATATATGTAGCGTTGCCTTTGTTACATTGGCGCTCACTTGGGTGCTCGCAGACCTCGCGCTTGCGCTGGCCCTGAAGCGCTGCGCAGTTACGTTTCCGTCGAATACTGAGCTAAGAGGGGCAATTCACACGTCAGCACAAGCCTATCTGGGCTAGTTGGTGACTTATCATGGCGCGATTACCGAGGCAGAGCGCATCTGGTAGTCAGCGCTACGCCTTTTTGCCTGTAGGCTGTTGTACCGTGCTTGTGCTGGCATTTCACCATGATAAGTCACCAACGAAGCTCATTTGTGAGTTGGTATAGACGACCTGTGCCCCTAAGCAAGCTGCCCCGGCATGGTGCTGTTCCTTTGCAATTTCGCACAACGCTTTGGTTGGTTGACTGAGCGTGTCAACTGTAAGTAGAATGGGCAAAAAGAAAAAAAAAAGGTCATCGGGTAAAATATGCTACACTGCCACCTCGCGTCCCAGAAGGGCACTCTCCTGCACGACGGCTCTTTAATGCTAGCGCTCGATGTCCTAGCGTGTTTGGTGCGTTATCGATGGCCACCTGCCACCAAACACTGCGGCGCCGGAATCAGCTCGCTCGCTAGGCGACGATTGATGACGCGCTAAAAAGAGAACGACGGGAAGAAAGAAAGAAACGGTCCGGGAGCTTCGGTGCTGAGGGTGCGGCGGGCCGACAAAGCGTGTCTTTGTTTGAACGGTCCCGCCTGCCCTGCTGCCGCTGCTGGCTATTTATAACTATCTCGTCGCCGCAGATGGACGAGCCCGCTTGTCGCTTTGGACGGCAGATGGCGCTTCGGTCACCCCCGCTGCCCCTGAACCCGTGACCCTCGGCGGAGACCCTTTGGGGACACGACGCTCGGCCCGCACCCGAAGCCATCCTTCATCTTGAGCCGAATGACTGCGTGTGTGTTTCATGCATATGTATGCATGTACGCGTGTGTGTGTGTTAAATTGAGCGCGTATATGCGAGTATGTGAGCGAGCTTGTTTGTAATACGCATGTTCATGCTTTTATTTGTGTGTGTGTGCGCGCGCGCGTGTGTGTGTGTGTGTGTGTGTGTGTGTGTGTGTGTGTGTGTGTGTGTGTGTGTGTGTGTGTGTGTGTGTGTGTGTGTGTGTTTGTGTGTGTGTGTGTGTGTGTACGTGCGTCAGTACACAAGTGTCACTTTGGCCTCTTCATTCGCTTCTTGGTTCGATGCGCGTTTATGTCGAAGCCGAACGGTAATACAGCGGGTCATATAAACATTAAAAAGAAACATCATTCTTGAACATCTCTCCTCAAGTATAGCATCCCAATTTAACCTATCCAGACAGCAATAAACCTTTTCTCTTTAATGTCTCTTCAGCCAGCCCTAACACATGCTATGCAATCTGCATATTAACTCAGCATGGAAAATTTTCAGCACTGATGTTTTGGTATAGAGAGACTGTTTCTGAGTCGCACATTAACTTCGTGGCTATCGCACTTGCGCATAAAACCAATGTTTTCTCAATAGTCCAATAGACATATGTTCTGCTTTCTCTGTTATCGTGGTCGCATGCCTGTGTGTCGCATTAAAAATTAAATTATGGGGTTTTACGTGCCAGAATCACTTTCCGATTATGTGGCACACCGCAGTGGAGGACTCCGGAAATTTCGACCACCTGGGATTCTTACGTGCACCTAAATCTAAGTACATGGGTGTTTTCTCATTTCGCCCCCATCGGAATCCCGCGACCTCGTGCTCAGCAGCCTAACACCATATAACCACGGCGGGTCTGTGTGTCGCATTAACCAAGAGGTGTTGCCCAAGAAATCGATGGAACAGCCAAGGTGGCACCGTTCAATAAATAAAAAAACGACGAAGGCATGTGCGTATTGCAGTGAAGCGCGATGTTAATTTTGGTCTTGCGCCTCGTGCCCTCCCGCTGTGTTACCCGCCAATATAGATATCGACGTTTGCTGCTAGCAAACGGTAGCCCAGTAGCTAGTCCAGCAGCACAAATTAGTAATACGATTTAAGAACATGTATAGGTGAACAGCTTTGCATGGTTTTGTAGACATCTAGGGCGCTATAACGTAAAACTATTCCAAACTTTTCTATTCCAATTCTGCTATCAGCCCTCCGCGATTGGTCAAAAACTTTTTTCGACCACCTTCCACTTCACCTGTCTGTCACGCGACGTTACAAAAACCGCAATACCTCCCCATCTGATATGATGTGTGCACACTGATTATGCATGATTTGACAGAAAAAAGAAAGACAGTTATTTCTGATTCGACCCCTTTTCGCCATTAGCCCTCGGCTATTGGTGAAAAGTTTTCGGGCTGCACCCACTTCACCTGCCTGTCACGCGACGTCACAACACCGCACGAACTCACCGCGTCAAAGTGACGTGTACGCGATAAAGATGCATTAATATGCCGAACAAAACTGAATTTTTTTCGGAATAGCCGCAGGCTGCCCCGTTCCGAAAGGAATAAAAGATAGCTGCCGCCGATCCCTGAGACGCTGGCTACTCGCACCTGCCGGAGAGCATGGGTGTATTTGCGTATAATAAAACTTCTTGCGTGACCGTGTAACGTTTTCAAGCACTTTCAGCACGTTTACTACCTCATTCTGCCAACTCTTCTTTGCTGAGGGTCAATTTTAGCGTCATTCTTAAGCTTCCGTTGCATGCCGCCGCGATTTTCGACCAGCCACCACAAGCTAAGTATGGGAAAGCCGACCAATCGCAGACGCCAGCACCACCCTCTTCATCCGGTTATCGGTTTTCAGTGCAGTGGCTCGGCCCCATTGAATCCCTCTCCACTTGAGCGTTCTCCTCGCTTCTTGTGAGCCAATTAGATACAACAAGCCGCTCAGTGTAGGCAATGTTATTCGTTTTTCAAGCAAACAAAAGGGACGTCCTATGAACGAGGAGAGCGTTTGATTGGTCTGCTCAGACAATCCTATGGGTGACCGCCCGGTGCTTGCGTCGGTGGTTACGCAAATTTGACGTCAGGAAATTGGAATAGAAACATATTGGAATAGTTTTACGTTATAGGGCCCCTAGACATTTAAACTGATGATTACGAGGAAAGAACAGCCGCAAGCCATGAGTTCCCCTGAAATACGCAAATTCATAGTATCAGGTAGGCGTTTTGCAGGAATAGCTGTTATAATGGGCCCACTTCCCTGGTCGTTTTGGTGTCCGCCCGTGTCGGTGAGTGCCATTGCTGGTATGCGTGGAAAGAAGAATTCTCATTGTGCTGCGAAGATTCGAACTTAAGATCAGTGAATTCCCAGCCCAGAATTCTACCTCTCAGCCACTTTGCCGATGCTAGAGCAGTGAAGAATAGATCCTGGAGAGCGTGATGGTGCCAGCAGCTGCCATGATTTGATAACACCTTCTCAGTATCTTTATACGGGTTCGAGCGAAAATCCGTTCAGCGAAAATACGGTTGAATGTACAGTAACCTAGGCGCTGACATTGAAGCTCGCATCTGCCATTCATTTTCTTTGAGAATGTACCTATATACAGCTTTAAAAAATTCGGGCGTTTTATGCGCCAAAACTAAAATCTGATTATGAGACATGCTGTAGTGGGGGGTTCCGGAATAATTTTGACTACCTTGGGTACTTTAACGCCTGCCACATAGCTCAAAGCAGTACGCAGAAGTATACAAACAGCGGATGTGGTTCAATAAAATGTGCAGTCAATAGCAAAACTTTGCAGGATTCGGTTTCCCCTGCAAATGGTAATTCCTGCACTGTTAAGGCATGGCACTTCCAATTTAATGAATCACTGTGTAAGTGGCCAAGGTTACTACAGACTGGAACATTCAATTCGAGGCTGCAGTGTGTGACCACGCTTCGCCCAAATCCAGTTTCTCAGCAGATCATGCGTCCCGTAAAAACTTTTGCTGTTCACGGTACCTATAAGCTGACGATGTCTGGTTTTGAAAGCAGGCTGCTGCAGTACGCAGTTTCTGCACCTCCATTCAGCTTCGACGTGAACACACCCGAAAAAAGGACGCTTTCCACACTGCTGCGCTGTCACGTGGTGCATTTGAACGCGTCGTTTGGCGTTCTCCCCTTTCTTTACACTGGGAACCGCTTCCCTTGGGAGGCCCTTGATAAGGACTCGCATTTCGTCGAGCCGCGCGCGGCGCACGCAGCCACCTCTTTCGCGGACACCGCCTCCGCTGTTGGGCCCGTTGATATCCGCGCGCGAGCGCGCAGTGAAGATAAGCGGTGGCGGCATGCGGTAGCAACTTTCGCGCCGAAATCGACCCAGAGCCGGTTCTATACACGTGTTTGCTTCGCTGCGGTCGCCATCGCAAGCGCGCTCTACGTCGCCGGTCGTTTCATACCGCGAGACGCTCCTCGAGGAGCGGGAGAGCCGTGAGAGCTATTTGCACATCGTGCACGATGCGGCGCGGACGATCATCGACCCCCCACGCCCCCCCCCCCCCCCTTCGGTAATCTTTACTTTATTTGCTCCTCTTGCTTGGTCGCGGGTATTCTTTTACCGCCTGTCCTCTCAAACGAGCCCCCCGGGATCGGCGGCGTCGAAGAGATGCGCTCAGCAAACAACGGAAGAGCCCACGCCGCCCATGCCGCACAGTGGGGTGCGTCCGCTGCGCTCTCAGAAGTGTGCGAGTTGCGTCTACATAACTTGAATAGATGCTCTTGCCGGGCCTTCGCTGAAACAACGTTTGCTCCTTGGTTGTTTTTTTTTTCTCTCAGCTGGGTCCTCAAAGGTGGTGGTATAGTACGTCGATCCCGACACGCCTACCCTATCGAGTGCTCCGAACGGAGTATAACCTTTGCAGAAATGGGAGGCCACTGTTCCCGAGCACGTTGAGCGGGATAATTTTCGGTCGACTTAGTTTGCTATGCTCGCCACTTGTCGCAGCGCGCACGTGGAAAGGGGTTTGTCTTATCGAGGGCAACAGCTTCTATTATGGGAGCTGCCCTCAAAGTCGCGAGCGGTAAGATCGAAAACTTGAGAAGGAATGATTAGTTCCGGTGTGCGTTTTGGAATCTTACATGTGGACATGCACAATGTTGTCTTTCCGTTGAACGTTCAAGTCACTGAAAACTACGTCCTGTTCATATGGTCAGCCACTATAGGCCTCCCGAATCCATATTCATTTTGATATTGTTCATGGCAGTGCCTGCACGCGCTATAGAACGCTTGTTATTAGCAGCTGATGTCCAAAGTGTGCTTTCCGATATCGATCCACACTTTCTTTTTAACTACTACGCAAGGGTGCTCTGCGGGATAATTTTAATGAAAAAAAAACTATTGTTCTGGATAAAATCCAGGAGCGGCCTGTACAAAGTACTACGCGTTCATTGGCGAAGCTCAGGCGAACGGCCGGGATATGTCGTTTCCACCTTACATGTTCGCAACGCTAAGAAAACAACGGTGAGTGCGGGAAAATATTCAAAATTGCCTCGCGTGCGACAAACGTAGACCTATATAGCGCCAGTCGCGGTGTTGTCGTACAATGCCTGCGCCGTTGCCGCCGTATACGTTTCTGCTAAAATACTCGCGACGCACAGTATGCATTACGAGCCGAGCGACAACCTCATGAGAAAAGATTGGCACGTCGACTGCTCTGCATGCAGAGTGCGCGGGATCTGCCTCCTTCCTCTCCGCCGTATACGCTTCAGCATGCAGCCATTGCAACAGGTCTCAGTGGCTGCGCGTGGGTACACGTTTCGCAAGATCGGTTTCAAGACTTTCTTCTTGACAAAGGACACGGGTAAAAAGAAAAGGATCGGGGCCTGAAAGGGCCTGAGACAGGCGAAAAGAGAACCACGTAACACGGCAGCTCTCAGTTTTATGCAGCGTTGCTGCGCGGTGGAAGCATCCCGCAACTTGTCTCACCGGGTTCTCATCTTCATTCGCCTTTTCGTTCGCGTTTCGTGAACTCGTGCCTCTATAGCGAGCTTCTCTCTTTGTATCGGGCCGGAGCTGCGGTTGCTCTGCTGTGGAAACAAATGTGGCCCTCGGGGTGCAGCTTCAGGACAGTTCCTCGTATAGCGCGCATGTCGCAATTTCCCTGCCACCGGCTATCGTTCAGCGATAGCAGCGGGGGTGAAATAATGCGAGTGCCTGGGCTGAGTCCTCTGCACTTCATTTTCTGTGCCCTGTTTATCCTCCGGGGATCAACATTTAACCCTCGATGAACGGGTACGCTTTCGAAACGACATTGTCGACCTTCCCTTCCCTATATCGAATAGCTGCCACGGGGTCAGGTGCCCTTATATGCGTCGCGTCTTGCCCCATAAACATTTTGTTTTCTTTGGACTTTCTACGTGCAGTGTGGAGGCAGACGTGACGACGACATTGACCTGGCATCGCTGTAGTGCAGAAAGTGTAAATGAGAGGCGAGGTATAAAAGAACGCGGAACGAAGAGGCGTTAGGATACACGTAACAGTGCGCTAAACCATCTTGCGTAACAGATTTCTTGCGCTTTATCACTGACGTTAGACTTTGCTGTTTAAATATCATCGGTACTGATTAAAACTGTCAACGCTGTCTTTTAGGGGCGCAAAGAAGTCGTTGAACGTTCAAGCTACGCTAAATTAGCGAGACACGCATGCACAGCCATTGCAATTAGGAGTGAGGAACTGGATAAAGAAGTAATTTCACACGCTGATAACGTCTCTCGGTACTTAAATGATATACAGGACTACTGTAAGAATAGACTCGTCGTATTCACAAGTGTTGGTTACGCAATGAGGCTTTCTATGTCGACACGACTTTATGGGATTAAAAGAAAATGATGTGGCAAACTAAGCGTATACCTATAAATTCCGGCAATGATATACTTTCTTGCCCTTTCAGTAAAATGTTACATTTTTCTTTTAGCTGATATTGTTCCTAAGTGTTGTAAATAGTATTGACGTGATTAGAGGTGCCCAGGAAAGAATCCCCCAGATAATTCTTAGCGGTTGACTCTCAGGCTGTCTGTAAAAAACGGTTTAATTTGTTTCATGAATACACCATTCGTGAACTAAACATTCGAATTGATAATTATAAACTGGTATAACTTTGTCGGACATAAGTGTTAATAATTATTATCTCAGGACATGTGTAAGTATCGAATAAATTGGGATCAGAACCTGTATAAACCTGCCAGTATTCGCTAAACGAAATATACACGGGACTGTCTTGCTGAAACGCTTGGAGGTGGTGCGAGGAGAGGTGTCGTTCTTTATTTTATGTTCGAATATGATTCTCACGGAGAGAGAAAGAGAGAGAGAGAGAGAGAGAGAGAGAGAGAGACAGTCAAAGGAGAGACAGGGAGGTTAACCAGAGATTATCTCCGGTTGGCTACCCTGTACTGGGGGAGGGGCAGAGGGACGCGATAGGTCAGAGAGAGAAGGATAAAAAAATAAAAAAACCTGCACACAAACACACGGAAGTGATATGTAACGCCCGCAAGCTACTCTGCTTTTCGATAAAGCGATCGGAAGCCTGACCGTTAGCAGTATAGGACTCTCGCGCATTACCAAACGCACGCTTTCCCCAGTCAATAGGACAATGCTTGCGGGACTGAATTCTCGTTCTTTTTTATTCAAGCTATAATTTGTTCACTTGCAAATCAACTGTCTGAGATGTAATTTCACTTGTACGGAGATTGCTAGCTCTCAACATCCTAAAATTCTGCTTATTTATTTATTTGTTTTAGAGAAAGATCATATCTGTGAACTCGGGTCTCCCTTTCAATTGATTACAGCAGTTCTTTTGCAACTTCAGTCTTATTTCCCGCTAATGAAATGCTGCCGATCCCCGGACGTGCGTCTGTCTCGGGTCGCAACACCGTGTCCGGAAAGCAAACCCGCCCTGGGCATTGCGCGACAGGTCCTTCTAAAGAAAATGCTCGCACTCGCAAAACCTGGCTCTGGCATCGCTCAGCGTTTTTTATATCCTTCCGCACGCCATGCCCGGAAGCAGGCCTCGCAGCCGGGAGCGCTGGTCATGGCTCGTGCTTTCTTTTACACGACCCTCATCAGCCGCTGATACAACTCTACGGAAGAAAATGTTGTTGCTCGCTGTTTGACTAAAAAAAATAATGAAATAAAATAAACGGGAAAACAGCGAATGAAAACGCGAGCAAGGGAAGAAAGCGCACGGAAGCACAGAAACAGAAGGGCACGCCCTGCAGCGCATGCGGGGGAAGGGATAAGTGCGCAGCTGACACTCGTACGCATTAGTAGGCTCTGCAAAAGCGCATACAAGGTACGCGCTCGGAGTTCCTTGTCGTGGCTGCGAGCAAGCGTGGCAGGAAACAATGTGAACAAGTGGGGCGCTCGTTACGAAACCGGCGGCTCCTCGTCGTCATCCTTAGAGGCGCCTGCGGCTAGCGGCTGGCTGACAAGGCCAGCGGCTGCAACAACAGCACCAGCGGGGGACGCTTGCCGGGAGCTGCACCCTTCATTGACGCTCCGCTCGCTCTCGCTCTCAAACCTCGCCCGCCCCCTGCTTTCTCGAGCGACCTAGGCCGCGGCCGGCCTTTAAATTGGCGCCCCGCAGCCGACGGCTCGAACCCTCCCCCTCCCCCCTCCCTCCCCGCCCCTTCGTCCTATCTAACTGCTCTCTTCTCAGCCGGATTTCGCCCTCTCCCCGTGTATTCTGTGCTCTTTGGTTGCGGTACTCGCACTGCTCTTGCTGCTCCGTTCCTTCGCATCCCTTCGGCCTCCCTCTCTGACTAGGCGCGACCACGTTTATAATTGGATTGCCTCCTCGTCGAGAGTCCGTCCGCGCACGGACTGCACACAAACTCGGCCTGCTGGCCGGCGCCTCCGCAACTACCGAGAACTGAAGAATTCCCTGGCTCTGCCTCGCAAGAGCGTTAGTTTAGGGGGCTTGTCTTTTCGCGTATTTCGTTGGCCCCACTTTTTTGTTACTATTTGCTCGTTTAGTTTGCGAAGGCTTGGAGAGTTTCGAGAGAAACTGGAGCACACTTGCCTTCGCGCGGCGGCGCGGCTTCAAGTGGTTCCCGGCCTGAACTGTTCGGCCTGAACTGTGTCGACTGAGAGCTGCCGCAGCAGCTGTTTGCGCTGCAGGCGCTTGCAGTTTCCAGTTCCATTTGCGCCATCTAGTTACGGATGTCTGGATGTCGCCTAACTAAAAGCTGGTCATTTTTTACCGACAATTGACACACACACACACACACACACACACACACACACACACACACACACACACACACACACACACACACACACACACACACACACACACACACACACACACACACACACACACACACACACACACACACACACACACACACACACACACACACACACACACACACACACACTCACACACACACACACACGCACGCACACACACAGAGAGAGAGAGAGAGAAATCGCGATGCTGAGAGACGCGATTCAAACGTGACAAGGTCCCACAGTGTGTGTTGTAGAGGCTGTCCTATTCGTTTTTCGAGACTGAAACGAACGGAAATGAAGCCACCAACAGCGCGCGCGAAACCCTTTTCTGCCTTTTCCCTCCTCTGTTTGGTTGCGGAATCTTTGCTAATGACTCACGCTCCGGAGCCGGCGCAGCTCTCAACTCATCAAACCGCCCTTTCCCGCAACTGATTTGCTATGGGAGCAAATAGGCTTTTTTTTTTTGCGTGACCACGACAACGCAACATGTACATATGATGAGCCAATATAAGCTTCGCTTGAAAAAGAGATGGCCGCGATGAAGCCTGTGCCAGCGAAAACGCGCTACTGTTGGTCTGCACTCTCTACGGAGAGAATAGAGAGATTGACGTCATTGGTGCACTCTTTCATATTTCTTTCGGTACTGCCATACGAAGCCACCCGCAGTATCAAACTATTGCAGGCTCTTGCACCCTAGACGATTTTGTTTAGAGAAGCTTTTGCTGAGGTATTAATACGACTTTGAGTCCTCGCTTCCCGAATTGTAATGTTTCCTCTATAATTGCTAATTAAGCAGTTATTTAAGATGTCATATATTAAGATAGCACGGAATGAACGGAAGAGGGACCCAAGAGCCACATCGCCATACTGCATGTTTAGCGACGCCAGCTCAGCGCACGAGTGCACCGCACGAGCACACGAAATTACATTCCGCTAAGGCGAGTAGTTTAGCGACGACTTACCGTATTAAATTTTTTAGCCCGCACATTAGTGCAATTATTACGTAGGATGTTGATGAAGATGCAGCTGACAATCCTGCGGCACTACATATCTAGTACATCGTGTACATGTGCACGGGCGACTGGTAACCGGAGCATTCTTTACCATTTACGCCCAGTCAAGCCGGCGGAATGACGGGGTTTTCAGGCATATATGGCACCCCACCTCAACTGTGCCCCCCCCCCCCCCCTTTAACACGCCACTGGCTACGAGGCTTTAATTGATACTGGACATAACTTCATCTTGGCAGTATATGACAATTCAGCTGTCTTCTTTATGCCTTCTGTGTGCCTTCGATGTCTGCACATGTCAAAATGCGCATTACAGCGCTGCAAAATCAGGCAGATATTTCGACTTCTTCTCAGAGGTTTGTAACTTGATTATGCGTCACCATGGTCTCAGGCTTCCCACCGTCGTCTCCCTGCTTGATCCCTCGAGGCTTGTCTGTCCAACCGCCCGTGCAGCGGTCACGCTCGAATGCACTTCTTGCCCGCGGCGGCGCAAACAGACCTCGCACCCCCGGAGAACCCGATAGCCCCAACTGCGGCAAGGGACAGCGTTAAAGATCCTGGGGAAGAAGCGATCCCTGCCGATTCCCTCTGACATCGGCTGCACTTGCAAACCGCCGCTAGCTTTTTGTGCGGTACCTTGAGCCCTGCAATTGACACTGCAATCCCGGAGGCACTCGGCTGGTGGAGGCGGCAGCCCGCAGGGTTGTCGTGCTATGCGGGGAGGCACACACATGCGCTTGCTCGCAGGCGCTCCTTTCTTGTTTGCCCCCCTCCCCGATCCGTTTGCCAGGAAGGTGGGGGAATGGCCGGGGGACAATTACTCGCACGGGCCGTTGTCGACTCATCGTCGTGTTTGCACGCTGGCGGCCCTCTGGAAAGGCATAATTCGGTCCCCATCGGCCCTTGGGAGTTCATCATCAGACAGGATCGGGGGCGTCACACGGTGCTTCAACGGGGCGTTGGAGCGAGCGCTTTACCAGTTCTTTGTGTGGGTGTAATAGACGGTTTTCAGCGCATATACAGAAAGGGCACGCGGGAATTGAGACAGGGGGGGACGTTGGGGTTCTCCCCTTGCCAAATGAGTGGGAAGCTTGGTGACTCGCCGAAGTGATGATGGGGGTACCGCGTGGGGCCCCACGTGAGACTTTCGTCATCACTTATGCGCGTCATCATCGCCGAGCAGTGGAATTCGCACGGCATCCATCCGCACGACGGTATCGAAACCTCAGTGTATTATCGGAGAACCACGCACCAGCGGGATTGCGTAATCAGCCGCGCATCGTTGACGACCTTCCTTGCAAGCGGCTTTGTTAAAGCTCGGTCGTTCTTGAGTACACACTGTCCTTAGAGTGTACATACGCACGACATTACTTTGCTGTAACCAAACCAAATAAAAAGGCTTCGTTACGCTTCCGGTTCCTTAAATTGAGCGGGTACTGTTTCCCATTTATCGATTGTAACAAACCAGCATAACAAATGACAGAAGTATGTAAAGACAAGGAAGGTGACATGAAAAATTCTGGGCTGCAGGACAAACACACCGTCATCTGTCCTGTTACATTTTTCTCTTTTTGTCTCTGTGCTTCTTTAGTGCTTGTTACAATTAAAAGAAAGGAAAACCGAAGAGTTACTCGAGAAACATACTCCTCGAAGAGCTCTGGTTATTTTATGTTTAATAACGTTATACCAAAAAGCTCAGAATTAACTCACTCTACTCATCGTTTTCTTGGACAATGTGATCCCACGGATACGTCTACACGAGTCTAGCGAATCCGTATCATCGGTGAAAACTCGAAATACTGTTGAGATCATGTTATATTATCCCATCAACCAACTCATCATCAATTATAATCTAACTGTTCGATTGAGACTGTTGCTCTTAATGCTGCTACATATTCTTCTCTTTTATTTAGGTATTGCCTCATTAAAGAATTTATACTTTCTCATTTTTGAGATCTCATATTCTTAACCACGCAAAAAGGGGTAGCCGTTGCCAGCAAATGGCAGCAAATTCAGTGCCTACTATTATCTTAAAGAGATATATGCGGATCCCACGCACTGTGGGAATCGATGTAAGCGAAGATTTGCATGCCGTTTGCTTTGACAGACCATATTTAGCGGTGACGTTAGCGGCGAATGTGTAATTCCTTCAGAGTTTAGTCCAATACAAGAGTGGTGAGTTTATGTTAGACGTTACTTGTGTGCACCGCTGCTGTTTGTCTGCGTTGTCCACAGAACAGACATACGTGTTTGCTTGAGGCGTTGTTGTGTGTCATTGTTCATCTGAGAGGGTCGAGCATTACCATTGCCTCCCGTGGCACATCGCATCGCGGTTGGAGTGTACAGAAGAACATTTCCTCAACAACGGCTAGTCAGCAAGGGGACTGCTCTTGTGCGTTCGGCTGCTGGAAAGGAGCGTTCGGACGCTTGAGGCACGAACGCGGCAGCGCAGCGTGCTTCGCCACCACGGCTACCGGCAGAGACGCCAGCTCCAAGCGCTCCCTTTAGGTTACGGACGATTGTAATGGTTGCGCTGTCACAACCCAGCGCGTGGCCCCCCACTGCCCAGCACCTGCATTTTTGTCGCATGGGAAAGCAAGCACAGCACGTGCCATGCGCACATACTGTGAAACGCTGCCGCGTCGTCCCTGGCCGGGATGGATGTTATGAGAGCCCCCTTTGGAACGGGCCGGTGGGTTGCGCCACCAAGCGCATGTTATTTTGTTGCCTAATGTCGTACCTATCTTAACAAAGAAAAGGAAAGAGAAACCCACGGTGAATTACCATAACGAAAGCTTCTGAACCCCGTTAACTTTGTTTTTGTGCGCCTCCGTTGTTCGTCGTTTCCCTATTTTTCTTCCACCAATCTTCCGATCGCCTCTTACTAATCTCTACTGCGAACATGTTCACTTTCCTCCTGCACTCGCTGAACCCAAGGGCTCGCACGGAGGTGAGCGCCATCTGGGGGTGTTGCAAGGAACCCAGCGGAGCGTGCGAGCTTGACCACAACAGCAGCAGCAACAGCGCCCGGAAAGTCGGGAGAAGAGGCAAAGAAAGTTTCGCTTTAAACTTATAAAAAAAGGAAACGCCTTCTATCAACTGTTATCTAACTATCGTCGACTAATCTTGTCACAAACTATAGTCTGAGAGTCAGGCTGACTTCAACCTTCAGCATTGGCTGTCAGTTTCCATGCACAAAGCAGCATAATTTTGGCTGGGACAGCGAGCAAGATAGATAGATAGATAGATAGATAGAGAGAGAGAGAGATAAGTAAACGCAATCAATAAAGAATTGAGATGAAGATCAACGAAGCGGGTACGCGCAGGAAACGATAATTAAATTTCTTGTTGCATGACTGACGAGACGCAGGCACACTCCATCCGCGTTAAGCAGTTGAGTAGAGATAAGCTCGGCGAGGCTTATGCTATGAGCGTCCGCCGCTATAACTACCGCCTTGTCACTTTACATTTTCCTTTCTTTTTATTGTCACTGTAATTTTTACAACTTTCCTCGCAATTGATTGCTGTTTCTCGTTACTGCCGTGCGTCTCTATACACGCCCACGCTTAAGGCGAACTGTTGTGATCGAAGACCCAGAAACCGAATGCGCATTCTAATGATCTCACACAGCGCATAGACTTTCCTGGGTGGAGCAGCGCGCCCTTCTGCGAACTGCATAATATGCGAGTCTTATTTTCGCATCATGTTACCGAGTGGTCGCGCCTACTTCAACGCGCGTCTCCCGCCTGCAGGACGAGATCGCTTAGTGAAAGCAATTTTCGCAAAAGTAACCTCTGCAGCAGAGCGAGCTCCAAGACAGCAGACTTAAAGATGCGTGAGCGGCACCGTGCACTGGACAGTTTAATACGTGCCTGTACGTTACGTCGAGCTCATGGTTCGAGCCTGGCACGAGGACTGTTTGTATACTTCTGTACAACGCGCATAATTCTCTCTCTCTGTCTCTCTCTCTCGTGTTTCTGCCCCTGTACTTGTTTCTGTCGTGCGAGTAATAACGAAGATATGTTTTTTGCTAGGGAAGTCTCGCAACAGCTCCTCTTTCTCACTTGTTTGATGTTCTACACAACTTTCCTGGCTGTTTAATTATTCGGGTGTGAACGCGAAAACCGCATCACACAAATATTGGAATGAAGAAGTCATATCTAGAGCGGAGCTAGTCGGAACGATGTTACAGAGCGCTAAACAATTCCACCGCATTTTTGCTTTTACTCCACTTGATACCTCCCTTACGTGCTCTTATAATTTAATGTTTTTCGTACTTTTCTTGGGAGAATCTTGTGGTAATTTATGCAGATTTTATATGGGTTCCCTGGGCAGAAAGCGCACCGTATTGCTGGAATCCATACGGACAAACTCCGATGGGAATTAAACTTCATTTCTCGTCTGCGTGAAAAAGAAGAACACAAGATAAAAGCAACAACAACAACAACAACAACAAAATTTGTTACTGTGACTCTGGAGCCATTTTTCAGGTAGAATGACCCGATTTTGTCCTCGTCACAAAATGAGCGGTACAGAACTTAGTGAGTTCGTCGGATGCATTGTTCGGGGTGAGGCGGAGCTATGCTTTCTGTAAAACCGTTTCATAGGAAGATTCTTGAGTGATAGTATCTTTCAATAAACTTAAAAAATGGTTATGCCATGCCCGTTCGTGCGGGGAAGGCATCTGCATGTCGCTTTTTTGACGCCCGCACCACTAGTTCAAATCCCTGTGTTCTTCATTACGTTCCACGCAAAGTTCAGCCATTTTTTTTAATTGTGCAGTAGCATTCGGAACACGTATTCGCCTTACAGATAGTATAGCCAGCGTGTCCTGAAGATAGAAAGAGATAAAAAAGGTCTTAATTGAAAATGGAAAAGAATCGGAAACATATATAGGAAGCAAATAAATACGAAAGAGAATATGACAGAGACATGGACAAAAGAAAGTAGGAACACGGGAAAAATGTCTATAAACTAGAGGCCAAATCAGTTTGCTGTATAAACGATATATATATATATATATATATATATATATATATATATATATATATATATATATATATATATATATATATATATATATATATAAGGTATGGGGGAAGACAGCGAGGTTAACCGGATGAGATTCTTGTTCGCTACCTTGCACCGGGGGAAACAGCGAGGACAATAAGCAAAGAAACGAAAGAAAATGCAGGGAAGGTCGTGAACGTCCATGAGAATTACAGTCTCTCCAACAGGCCACTCGAACGTCAAAATTTCAAGAGTGCCTTCACTGTCTTGTGGTGTGACGACTGCGAAGGTCTACTTTCCAGGACTGTCTGCTCCGGTAACGGCCGGTCGTCAAGACGCGACAGCGCGGTCGCGAGTGACTGCCTGTGTGCTCTGCATTGAGGACAATCACAAAGAAGGTGTTCGATAGTTTTCTCGTCGCCGCAGTGGTTAGACGCAGCGCTATCCTCCCATCCCAAACGGAAAGCCAACGACTATGTAAATGCGACACCAAGAAACAATCGGGAAAGTACCGTTGTCTCGGGTAGGGATAGTCCAGGTGGAGGCTGAAGTTGCAGGCAGGGGTCACGTCGATGTAGACGCGTCTGCTGGGAACTAGGTATGTGCCACAACGATTGTAAGGCATCATATGCAAGCACTCGAAGTTGCGCTGCTGCATCTGTTTTTGACAGTGGGATTGGCTCCTGCACGCTGTCTTCATGAGCAGATCGAGCAGCTTCATCGGCCTGTTCATTTCCCAATATGCCGCAGTGCCTGTAGTCACTGAAATGTGAGGTCGTGTCCTTGCTCGACGAGGCAAAGAAGGGGCTCTCGGATTTGTAGCACTGGTTGTTCGTAGGATCTGCGGTGTAAGACGGACCCTACGCAAACAATGTAGAGCTGGCTTAGAGTCGCTGAAGATGCTCCACCTTTTAGGTGGTGCCTGTCCAATTATGTGTAATGCGCTACGAAGAGCAGCTCCGCGACTGTGGATGTAGTCTGATGCGATGTCTTGAACTTGAAGGTGGTTATTTTACCAGAAAATTACTGATCCTGCAGATCCGTCCATGGTGTTTGAACCATCTGTGCATATAGGGTTATGATCTTTGTATTGTTCGTACAGCAAGAGCAACGAAAGTTGTTTGATAGCAGGTGGTGAGAGTTGTGCCTTTGTTTGAATCCCTGGTACTGTCAGTCGAACTTGCTGCTGAGCCAAGCACAAGGGAAAGGAAAACTCTCGCTGCAGCTGTGTAATCAGGTGGCAGGTATACACGATAAGGCACTATCGTGTGACAAAAGAGTCATATGGGCGGTCTTCTGTCAGTGAGGCGATATAGTGGAGAAGGACGCGAGCAAGATACCTGACGTGTGCTCTGAGCGCTTCCATAACAATGTAAATCTTGGCTGGGTAGTCATGCGCAATTATAATGGTTTCGGATGTTGATGCACATTGTGGCAGCCCTAGGCGGACCCTAAGTGCCTGGTACTGAGCACGTTCAAGTGTACGGATGTTAGTTCTGTAAGTATTGGTCAGCACTGCTAAGCTGTACCTCAGATACCCGAGAAACAGCGTCCGGTACAGTTGCATCACGCTGTGACGGCAGAAACGCGCCTAGAATGTGCATATCCTTACTATTGCAATAAAACTAGTGGTGCAATGGCTAGCTGACGTGTGTGAGGAAACAAAACAGCAGTTTCAGGTTAATGGAAGCTTTTGGACTTCAATCGCCTATAGTTTTGCGCATATCGTATTCGCGTTGTTCTAGTCCGATGTTCTACATTCTCGCAGCCTGCTAAATTTGCTAACAGTGCCACAGGCTCGAGTCATGTCATGTTTTAAGTGGAAGATGAGCTCAATGACTATTTCTTTTTCTTTCTTTCTTTGCTGCGCGTTGCCACCGTACTTTACGGGGTAGAATAAGCGATTTCTGAAAGCTCGCGTTGCTAGTTGAATCTTTGGGTGGGTTTACGAGGAAGCAATAATGAGAATGAAAGTAAGGATAAGCTTAAACCGCTTCCATTAATGAATAGTTTATTGATACAATGTGTACAAATGCAGAAGGAGGTCCACTAGCACAACGCAGTTAGAGGACCTCCTGTTACAGAATACAGGAGCTCTGTTGAAGCGACAACGGTGTGCAACAGTAAAGCACAGTAGGTAAGGTAAAGCTACAATGAAATGAACAAGTAAAAAAATTCCTGTAAAATAAATATTATACGACCAATCAAGTCACGAACAGTACGAGGATAGAAAGGTACGAGGGCTAAACTCTTCAGGCTAGTCACATGTCCTGAGATTTGCGTAAAATATTCACTTCTTCTTTTCCATTTGGCTGCAATTGCAAGAGAGCGGCGAAAACATAAAAACGCCAATATTCACTGACCGATAGCACAGGGACTGCTCCTATAGGAGAGGACACATGGCCTTTATTGAAGATCTAATGTTTCACTAAAAGCTGCACGAAAATTCCGCAGAATGGCAACAATCATTTTCCTAACTGTGAAAGAGTTGAGTAATCGACAGGTCGAATTAAGACTCGCACTAGAGGAACATTATTAATGCGAAAGCATTATATGGCTCACGAAGTGGAAAATTTGGCGTAGTCCAAATTTTCCAAAATGGTCCGAAAGGTCATCGAACCAACGATCCTCCGCGGGAGTCGATCCCACGACCTTTGATGTTAATTAAGTGATGTTATTTAAGGCACAGTGAATTAAGATATTCACTCGAACGCACGACCATTGGTGGGAGTCGAACCTACGACATCCGTTGGGAGTCGTGCACACGACCTTTGATGGGAGTCGAACGCATGGCCTTGCGTTGTGGCATAATGCCTAATCATCGCGCGGTGCTCGCAATGCTTTCCCATTCGTTCACGCATGGATGACTAAGGGCCCCTCGAAATATTTCGATTGGCTGCTAATTAGGCGCTTCCACTCATAATGGGTCGCGCGATAACATATTGTCTCCCTAATGTATGCCTCGAGGCTCCGGGATGAAAGAGACGCCGCTCTTTGGTCTCTCACCCGGGCCGGAGCCTCGTGCGCTGGCGCCGTTGCGAAAGCGCACACAGCGAACGTTGCCTGACGGACGTGACCCCCCGCGTTGAGCGACGCGCCCGGTGCCAACGCCCTGCCTTATCTCCATTGCCTCGCTTTTTCGTCGTCATCCCTTAAACATGCGGCGGGTTGCGCGAGACGGGCGGCTGCCGGCCACGCGCCATATTATATCTCACCCCGCCGTTCCCTCTGCGAACTTTTACAAGCTCTGTATGGCCCGCGCGCTCTTTCATCCGTATCGCTCGTCGTTCCTCTTTCGCCTTGCTACCGGGCGGCATGTCGCGGTCATCCGACAACCCTTTAACGCTTCCGCTCACCCTTCTGCTCGTGACACTTCCCCCACCCCCCATTCCTCTCGCCTTCTCCTTTGTGTATCCCTAGCTCGTTCCGCACCCAGTGCGCCCTCCGCATTTAACGTAGAAGTTCGCCCTCCATCAGGCGACGCCGCATAAACACGCACACCGTTGCTCTTCTCGACCCGGTGCGTAGTTTCGGCTGGCCAGCGAATCGATCCGGCGGCTGGCGGTGGTGCCAAGGTCGCAGGCACGCCGCTGCAGCGGCGGAGGGAGCTGGCCGGCGCAATAGATGCGAGCTGTGGCGGTGGGCGCATCCCCGCGTGCGACCTGGCTGCCATCTAGAGCGTGCGCCCGCCCCCCCCACCCCTCTCGTGGTTTACGCCGTTCGGCCCTGGGGGCGCCGCGCGAAGATTGCGGGTGCAGATTGCGTCGTCGCCAGCTGTTAAAAGCCCGCCAAAAGCCGTCGGCGTTAATCTGATGACGCAGCCACACTTCAATTGAACGACCCCAGTGCTTATCTGCGGGAGGAACTCGCATAGCATTTAGACGCGGCTTTCTTTGGCGTCGTTTAATAGAGCGCGAAAGAGGGTCGCGAAAAGAGCAAGTCTGAATGCGGGTTTGACTTTCAGAAACATTAAAATTGACGCTAGGACGTCGTCGAGTGTTTCCTGTGACGACTAACGCCGTGAAAATTAGTTGGCGCAGAAAGAACGTCCACATCGATGAAATGAAAGTATTGTGGTCTTCAGAACTTTGTGCATTTTCAGTCACGCCCAGCAAACTCTTTCTTAAAGACGCAATCAATGTTTTTTTTTTGTGTGTGTGTGTGTGTGTAAAATTAGGTCTTTATCCAAAGCTCATTTCATATGTGGAACGCTGTGCATGTGTTAGCTCCCATGATTTCAGAGTTCTTTTTTTTTTTCTCTAGGGGCACGAGCATCGAGTGACATTCTTGTTTCTTACGCAGCACTTCTGGTTCACCTCCTGAGAAGATCAGGGAAGAAATTCAAAATAAATCAGAAAGAATTGAAAAAAATATGTTCAGTACAAAATTCATGGGTTTCTTTATGGAAATGACAACAGTGCATAATATTAGTTACAATTTGAGTTCCTGAAGTGTCTCGAATAATTATAATTAATTAGAAATCACTGATTACCGAAGACCAAAGCACAGAATTCTAGAGTTTAGAGACCCGCCATGGGAGAAGAACTTTGGCAAAACTCCTGGGAACAGGAAAGTAGAAAGCGGAAGTACTGATGTCACTAATGACGTCAAACACAAGAAGATGGCATGATATTTAACTGGCTAATTTATGAAAAACAGTTGCCTCCGAGTTCGGTTCATGCGTTGGGTTCGCCGAAAGTTAACCTAAAGAACACCAACGCCGAAGTGCGAGTGCCACTAACAGACACCTAACTCAAACATTAGAGTCGCCTATCATTCTGTTTTTTTTTTTTGCAACAGCTGTGTCAATAAGGCTCAAATAAAAGCGGCTCCTAAAGGCCGATCCACACGACAGACCAAGTCCGCGGGCCGCTAGGTCACGTGATGGGACGTCACGGACCGCCGCGGTCCGGTCCGGCGCAGAGCACATCCACACGGTGGACCGCCATAGCAGACGGCAGAGCAGACCAACCAGCTACACTCTCGGCCAGAGTGTTATCATTGTTATCATTCCGGCTCGAGTCCCACAAAGCCAGGAACTGTTCAACGAGGCATACAAAATGAAAAAAAAAAACATCCTCGTCACTCCAAGAGGACACGGTGTTTAAAAATATATCCGCTGCACGCACGCGTAGGTGGAACGGCGGACATGAAACGACTGGCTTGACTGGCTTTTGCTGAGCCGAAAACTAGATTGGATTTGGCTAGAACACTGTTTTTGGCTGAAGACACTCTGTTGCCGGACAACATTCGTTGGCTACGCCAAAATCGCTGCGGTTTGCATGCGGTCCGCCGCCAAAACGGAAGCGGGAAAAGCCTCGGCGATTTGTTGGACCGCGAGGGCCGCGGTCTTGCGCGGGCCAACGGTGGTACGCACGAACTGGTGACGTCCTATCACGTGATGCGCGGACCGCGGTCCAAAAGAGCAATTTGGTCCGTCGTGTGGATCGGCCTTAAGCGGGTGAATGGCTAATCAGGTTGGCTCCGAGAGGTGGCTTACGCGGTATTCACAATAACGGGTATGCGCAGACAAAAAGCCCAGGCGCTCCGACGCTATCTGCATCTATTGCGGTTATCTTTACCGTTTTATCAGGACAGGGCTCATATAGGAACACGGATATCGTGGGACCATTCGTCATACACGTCAAGACGAGTGTGAATGAGTATACTGCCTCGGTCCAGTAAATTTTGTGAGCTATAGAAAACCATTTGCATTAGTAGACTCTGTAGACTTAGTCAATCGAGCGTCGTTCTCAGCGCACATTCTGGCAGTGTCTCATTCTTCTCCGTCATGATAACGTGACGATATTAGAGTACCTTGGGTAACTATATATCTTATTCTCTAACCTGTTATATTTGCATAGATGTCGCGTGTTTTAACGAAGAATTAAAAATGCCTTTTCAGGTTGAAATACAAAGTTTCTTTCTTAGCTCTGCGTAATTGACAAACGTGAGCGGCCGACGTTCCGCAGACGTTCTGTCGTTATCAGCACGACGTCTCGCATTCATCGGCATATACTGTGTAAACCACAACTGCGACCGCAGAAAAAGCCCCCAACACGCGACAGCACCACTGGCAGTGCGCTTCGGCGCGACACGCGAGCAAGATGCGTCGCTTCCTTTCGCAGAAGCGGTTCATTTCTCACCGGGCGAAAGACGTGCAACGCGAAACTGGTCGCAGGAGACGTTCCGGCACGGGAGGCCTTGAAAATGCATGCCCCGCATCTGTCGCCGTAGGCCCGCACAGCGGCTGCGACTGCAGATAACGCCGCCGCAGCAGCAGCCAGACGCTTCACGGCGACGCCGGAGGTCGTGGCGAGAGCGCGTGCGTGCGTGCGTTAAGTGAAGCCGAGGCTCCGACGCGCAGGACTCCCCGCTGTGCTTCGCAAGAATGGAGGCAACGGCGGCGCGGCCCGCTCTCTAGGCTCTGCCGTTCCTTCGCGGAGGGAAAACAGCCGGTGTGTGTGTGTGTGTGTGCGCGTGAGAGAGAGGGAGAGCCCGAACAGAGCGCTGCTGTCTTCTCCGGGCGTCTCATCCTCGCTCTCAATGTTTTCCCTCTCCACGACGTGCTCCGTATTCTTCAATGTCCACTTCACGGTCGCGTCCTGCTGCCCCCGACGCTTCGTCGATCTGTCCGGGGTGCACGCAGCCGGTGCGAGAAAAAGGCGGGGCCCACTGGCCGGCGCCCCACGGCGCAGGAGACGACAGGTATATGGACGAGGAGGAGGGCGGGCGCGCTCGCAAGAAGGTGCCAACGACAGCTGGCCGGGAGCGTCGCAATTTCCGCGTTGCGCGTGCGTGTATATATGGACGCGCAAACGCGCGACGCATCTTAAAAGCCCGACCTGTTCTGCTGGCTATTCTTTGGGGCTAACTGAAACGAGGCTTCTGTTCGCCTTTCTTATTGCACTGTCTCTACTGGAGGGGGACATCGCCTTTTGCGTCGTAGTAGCATTTGAAGAGATAAATAACCGTATGTGATTAATAGAAACTAAGGAGGTACGGTGAAGAATAAGGAGACAGAAGTTGCGAAGACACACACACACACACACACACACACACACACACACACACACACACACACACACACACACACACACACACACACACACACACACACACACACACACACACACACCCACACACGCACGCACACACACACACACACACACACACACACACACACACACACACATTGATACCTACTTTCGCAGAGTCATTGAGCGTTATTGCGCTCTCAACATTGCAAGGTTGCTTCAAGCAAACATTGAACGCATGATGGGCCCGGAAACAATGGGATCTTCGATTGTGAGTGGCTTCCTGTGGCCGCGGAAGTGCTTAATAATAACACCTACGGAGATAGTTGGCTTGAACCTTTCATAGGCCTCCCACTTTACGGGTTTCGCGAATGTTTGTTCCGTTTGTGGTCTCAGAAAATTATGTATATGTATCAGCAAACCGCTGACGTCAATCTGTGCGCTTAAACGTGTACTTGCGAGAGGGGACAAAGAGGGAGAGTAATATCTTTTTCTCGGTGAAGAACTCTGCTTCTTCCCCAGGTGAGCAAGCTTGGTGAATCGCACAATATGGTCTCGTGCCGGCATATGCGCGCCAGTCGCACACCAGGCGCACCTGCAACACGTGGAACTTTCTGTCAATGAAGAACGCTGTAAACGCGTTTTATTTGAGGCCGTGTCTGGCAATCTAACTTATCGTGATTTTAAGGAGTTTTTGAGGAATGTCGATGACTACATACGTCAAATTTGTAATGGTGGACAGTGTTTCACTTGTTTAAAATGTTTGCTTAATTTTGTTTTCTTATTACATACACGAGCAAGTTTCCACACTATTCGTTTATTAAAACATTATCCGCTTGAGTGATTATTTATAGTCCACCCATGCAGCCTCCTACGAGCGCATAGAACTATCTCTCTCTCTCTTCATCTTTCTATCGCCCCACTTTTTTTGCTTTCCTTCTATATCGAGTAGCAAACCGGACGCTTGTCTTGCTGACCTTCCTGCCTTTCCTATCCTTGCTTTCTCTCTATTTATCCGGAAGAAACGATCACCGTGATTGCTTGTTCTTGCCGCGGCAAGCTTTTCTGCTGCAGTAAACATGCAGTGTACTCTGTAATTTATGCTTTGTTGTAGATGCGTTCACTAATGTCTTGCATCTCGTTCTTTTCCAGGTAAGTGGACGCAATCTTCTACGAATCTGCTTCGTCATGTGAGTACTGCGCGGTGGCAAGCACAGAGGAATGGACCGATTTCGAGAACACCCACGTGCTTCTTCCCAAGATAGGTCACTGCTTAGGATTTTGTGCGATAGTGACTTAGGACAAGAAGGACGTTGAAACAAGGCTTTTACAGGAAAAAACGAAAGAGTTGTTTTCGAAATTAGTTTTTGCGGCAATATTACTACAGCGCCAATAAGCAACAAACAAAAATTGAGGCTCATTCGTTGCAGTTGGATGCTGCGTAAATGAATGGAAGCTTTTCGAGAAGCGTTAGTTTTTGTTAACCCGCTACATTTAGCTTAAACCGAGCGGCTCCGAGGTGCTTACTGAATTGTACGAATTCGCTAAGAAAAAAAGGAAGTTAACGTTGTTACTACTTACTTCGGTGGCATCGAATAAACTATCTAAGCAAAGGTAGGTGTGAGCTGTCTTATGTTTCAGCGAGATCGGCACCTTATGGGACAACAGTAATATTGTGGTATAGACAGATCGTGCTGTGCAGAATGATGCTGGTTTCCGGCATGGCAAAAGAAAAAAATAAGGAAGAAGTAAACTCACTTGTGATGAATAATAAAGGCAGCAAAAGTAGAAAAAGAAAGAAGCAATACCAAAGTAAGGTTTCTAGAACTGCCTTGTTCCCGAGCAACCTCATGCCTCCACCTCCACCTCACGCACCTTGTCATCGTTTGTTCCCTGTCAACGGCTTGTGTTTTATTGTCACCTTCAGCTGCAATTCAGTTTACTGCCAAGCGCTGTTTGCAGCAAACACAAAAGCACGTGTTGAACACTGACTGGCGTCCGCCCGTGCCAAGTTCTCACGCATGGAAATGATTCAGTGGTCTCTGGTTTATGTGTGTGCTACCTAAGGGGCCCCTCGGTTAACCACATTTCTCCTCGTTCTAACGGTGACGATTACATGAAAAGCAAAAGAAAAAAAAGAAACCAGAAAGACCTGTGACATAGCTATGAATAGGCAAAAAGAAGCTGTATACCAGGCCCTATCAGGGAGCGCAGGAGTGTAACAGACTTGTCGGACCTCCTGCAAGCCGTCGTTAGGTGAGAAGAAGCGGCGAGCAAGTTAACAAGTGAGTGGCTTCGGCAGTGGGAAATAAATGAGCGCGGTTTTGGCACGTGTTGCGCGCTCTATCGACAATGGGGTTTTCACTGTCGGCGGGATTCCTAGTATTCTTGATGTGCGGGAGGGTTCGTGGTCATGAACATGTAGCCCGTTACTCAAGAAAGAGCGAAACGAACTGGGAGTGGCTGAGCCAATGTGCAGAATAATTGGCGTTCTTTTTTTTTCGTTTCTTTTTTTAACACGCAAAGGAAGCATATTTCATTCCGGGTGTCTACGTGTTGCACTGTTGTTGAAACTGAAATATGCTCCGATATAGCTTCCCAGATGCTGCTGTAGTTAAATATTTGCCAAGAACGCGACCTTCGGGTTCTGATGGTGACTCGTGATTGTGGTTGTCCGCTGTGGGGCTACGGGTCGAACCTGGGAGGTGACCTGTTTCTCGAACAACTGTGAACTGAAAAAAACACGACGCAAGGACGGTGAACATGCACTGAACAATGTTCAGCCGTTGGCTACCATACTCAGTGGAAGCACGGAATAGAAAGGTGAAAGAGAGAAAGGCAAGATTTTATTGTGCGTGCATCTGTACAGCAAGAAAGAGTTGACAAGAGAAAAAGGCCGCCGCGACGAAGATAACAATAAATGCTTGATTGGTTTCCACAGCATTACACAGATACTGGATGCACTTCACAGTCGTATAACCTGTGGTCGAGAGGTCTTCCACGCACTAATAAGGAAAGTTAGAACATGCTTTTCAGTCGAAACACACACACACACACACACACACACACACACACACACACACACACACACACACACACACACACACACACACACACACACACACACACACACACACACACACACACACGCACACGCACACACACAAACACAAACACGCACACACACGCACACGCACACGCACACACACACACACACACACACACGCACGCACACACACACAGCATCGCGTACATCGCTTCACAGTTCCGCTTATCACAAAGACCTATGCGCACCTGTGTTCAAGTCCCCTTAGAGAATATTGGTTCTTGGCTAAAGCTCACATTGATAAAGCTGTACAGAACTGCGAAGCGCAGCCTCATAGTCTATCTAGTGACTGCGTTACCCTTGGCACAGCAATTGTGCCATCAATCACAGACTGCATGTTGTGCTTCGAGCACTCCCACTTTTTGCAATATTGTGAACAATTTAAGAAGTATAGCTGTGTCTATGGGTGGAACACATGTGCATGTTTGCGCTCGCTCAAGCTACATAAGTTAGTCTTTTTCTCCAACTGCCTACCTTAAACAACCAAGCCACATACTTCTTTTTCTTTTTCTTTCTGAACGCACAGCAGGAAACATTGGAGAGAGCATCGGGGATGCAGTAGCCAGCGGTCCTTTCTTTAACGCGGTTGACAAACGAAGTAGCAGAGAACGCGCCAGCTCAGCACTCTGCCGATTCCGGAACCTTCTTGTTGCTTCTTTCTCCATTTTCATTTCGCCTGGCGTTTTCCCATCTCGCGACTGCGGCTGCCGTTTTAGCTCGTTCCTGTCACTCGCTGACCTCGTTGCCGCGGAGGTCAAAGGTTACGAGAAGTCGTCAAGACCGAGTTCCTGCATTGCGGGGGTGCCGCTGTGGTCGGGGGGAGACTCACAGCGGCGGCAGAAAAATCGCTGAGGGCGGGGCCGCCTGGTAGAGTACGATGGGCCTGCTCGAAGCGGCTCGGTATACTTTATTGACCCATCATTTCCCTACTCGGAGCCTCTGAAAGGAGGCGCGCACCGCAATGGGACGCTGGCCGCGCCAAACCGAACGTGTTATAAGAGCTCGTACGACGTGTTATTTGTGTTTCCTGTCAGCGCTTCCTGTCAGCGTTGTGGCTTCGCTCTGCCGTCGCCGCCGCCGAACATGCTGCGGCAGCACGCATAGCGGCAGGCGTGTATGCCGAAATTGTTTCGAGGCTTGCTGCTGCAGAATGCATTGGAAGTAAGGTGAGAGAACCGTGACTCAGCGTTGGCCGAGCACGCCGTGCCCTCTTGACACCTTGTGCAACACATGCTGAGACGATTGGATATATTTCACAGCTTCATTATTTACAACTTTTCTTTAATTTTGCTGACTGGCGCCACAAAGTTTTTTTTTTTCACATGTAACTGCCGTCCGCGCTTGGCCCACGGCCGGACGCATGGTCAGTGGGGAAATATTTTTACGTGAGAGATGTTTTGCGAAGACGGGCCTCAATCAAATTAGATTATTTCCCATCGCGATAAGCAGATTTCTCTTATTCATCCGTACTGCTCCTTTAACGAGGCGAAGCTTGTTGTTGCCTTACTAAATCTTTTGTGGTTTGGGGTGTCTCGTTTTATTTCACCGTGTTCCATCTCGACCCAACGGGATTCAGTCAAACTCTCGATTTCATTGTCACTGTAACGCAGATAGGGCTGGTTTCATGAATGACGCGAGCCCTACAGCGGCAGCCATAGACCAGAGACCCTTTGGAAAGCAAGGAAACATCAATCCACGTTTGAACGAAGTTAAACGTGCCCGTCGTGGTGTAGGGACTCATTTCTTGCTCGTTCAGGCGTATACAAGTCCATAATTACATTTATATGAAGCTTCGCGTAAAAACATGCAACTTATTTTAGACGAACTTCATTGCGTCTGCAAATATAGGAGGCACTTATATAGCATGTGGTCACCCCTAACGAAAAACGATGTTTTCATGTCCAACCTTGGAAGTGCCGAAACGTTGGAAATACAAACATCGTTTTTCGTGCACTGCCATGCTGTAAGTGCCTGTCAAACTACCGGTTAAATATGTATATGCATATATATTTTGTAAAGGGAGTCTGGCGACTTGAAAGGGTGCCAAGCGGTGCAGGACACACTCAAATCTCAGCCGTTCCAAAAAAAAAAACTGTTCCCGTGTCCCACTGCTACTCCACCCTTCTGCCTTGCTCTCCTCTTCCTGTTCTTTCAATTTGCTGCGTACTTCGTTATCGTTACACTCGCCGCCCCCTCTCCCCTCGAGTTCGGTCAGAAGTAAGACAGGAGTTAGGAGTTCAGTTCAATTTTCACGAGGAACGTAAAGCTTCATCTGGCTGACATGAGTTGCAAAAACGCGTTTGCGACGGTTGTCTGGTTCGGGAATCACGGCTAAACGAAACATCACAAGTCCCATAGCTTCCACAACACGGAAAGGGCCAGAAAACTGGGGTAAGAATTTTTCACAGCGCCGAGGTAAACGCAGTGCCCGTCGAACCGTGACTAAATCGCCCGGTTGGAAAGAGTGAGCAGAATTTTGCTGTGAAGACGTATTGAACTGCGCTTGGTGGTGCAGTATTGCTGGCCGAGCTCGGAGGTGAGCCTGACGCAGGGCCTCGCTGGACAGACAGACAGAAAAACTTTATTTGTAGCAAGTGAGTTTGGACTCCTCTGGGTCCCTGGACCAACGCACGGTCCCACACTACAGTCGAGACGTTCATGCTCCTTTTGTTCATGGCGTCGGCAGCCCGAGCTACCGCAGTAAGCTGCGATGTCGGGTCTGTAGACGAGAGCAAGGCCTCCCAGTCCTCCCAGCTTGAGATGGCGGGCTGTCCATGCGGGGGATCTCGCTGGAGTTAACTTTTGCGGGGCGTTCTTGTAGAGACGTGTCGAAGCCAAGTAGATGCTCTTGCGGCAAGCTTGGCGTCCTCCTTCAGAGTAGCTGAAATGGCGCGGCGCGAGTGACTTTCTGTTAGGACGTGTTTAGAGGGAAAACCGCAGCAGCGACGTAGCCATGTCAGGCGTCGTGTGTGGGACAGACGTAGGGAGAAATGATGTATTTTATGGTGCGGTTGGTGCGCTCGATCTGTCCATTTGTTTGTGGATGGTGAGGGGACGCTGCGGCGTGTCGCATTCCTTGTTTAGACAAGAAGGTTTCGAAGGCACGCGTCCAAAATGCCGCGCGGCGGTCGGAAATCAGCAACTGTGGCGTGCCATGCCGGAACAGGAGACACTCGCTTATAAAGGTCATGACATGAGCGGCTTCATAATCAAAGATTGCTCGAAGTTCTACCCACATAGTCAGGTAGTCCGTGGCGACAATGAGAAATTTGTTGTCATACTTGCTGGGAGTAAATAAGCGCATGGGATCAATGACCACGATATCGAACGGTTCGTTAGGAAGAGCGATTAGTTGTAAGGGCATAGGTTCTGAGTTTTTGACGACCTTACGGGCTTGACAAATGGTGCAGGATGACACGTACAGGTATACCCATTGGCGCGCATGCCAGACCACCAAAACCTTTCGTTAACGCCAGTCAGTGTCTTCTGCTGACCCAGGTGTCCAGTAGAGGGGTGTCGTGACACATTAAATGTACGGATGGCTGCATGGATGGATGCACGTCGATGATAAAGGATGTCAATTTGGACTGTACAAGCTGATGAAAATCTCTCGAGGCAGTACGTGCTTAGGTGTACTGGTATCACCGGAGAGGCGCCGGACGATCTTGCAGATTTCGGTATCCTTTGAATTTGCAGCTGGAAGATCGAGTACTCCAAATGTCGGCGCCTAGTAGTTAGTAACGATAGTTCATGAACCACTACGATGAACGACCTTGGAGCTGTAGTTTTTAAGTTTGAGGGCCCACCGAGCGAGTTTGGCATATAAGCCTTTTTTTTTTTTTTGAGCCAGTGCAGTGCAATGTTGTCGGTAACAATAGTAGAATGCTGGCCGTAGACGTAAGGCCAAAACTTTTCAATTGCCCAGACCACCGCGAAGAACTCAAGTTCTGAAGCGTGGTACCTAGTCTCTGGTTCGCTGAGGTGGCTACTGGCACAGGTAACGGGGCTTCTCGTTATTTTCGGAGTCGAATTGTATAAGACCCGCCCCAAGGCCAAGGCCACTGGCGACAGTGTGGATGATGCTAAGGGCGTCCTCTTGTTAGTGTACGAGTGTCGGTGGAATCGTCAGAGCCGCTTTAACATTCTGGAAGGCTCATTCCTGGTCGGGGCCCCAATGTCATTCCTGTATTTTCTTCAGAAGTTCATTGAGGGGTGCAGCGCAAGCGGCCTAGCGGTCGAAATGGCCGAAGTAGGAAGCGAAGCCCAAAAAACTTCCAAGTTGTTTGGCCGTTGTAGGAGGCGGAGTGCTATAGCTAAAGCTTGTAGCTTCGGAGGATCGGGGCTGATCGATGCCGTGGGCACTCACAACATGACCCAAGCGGGCAGCTTCTGAATAGCTGAAGAAACACTTTGAAGGCTTCATGCGGAGCCCACCATAATCTAAAGCGTGTAAGACGAGCTCCAAACGCCGTTGGTGTTCGGAAAGCGTGGGATCGTAAAGGATGATGTCATCCAAGTACACCAACGCCATCGACCACTTCAAGTGTCCAAGGACCCGGTCCATTAGTCGTTGGAACGTTGCAGGTGCATTAGAGAGCCCAAAAGGAAGGCAGTTAAAATGGTACAGGTCGTCCGGTGTGATAAAAGCAGTCTTTTCCGTCTCCTTCTCGTCGAGCCCGACCTGCCATTAGCTGGAGAGGAGGTCGACTGTAGTGAAAAATCTGGCCCCGTGAAGCCGATCTATAGGGCGTCGTGGAGGCAGGGAATAGGGTATACATCCGGCTTGGTGACGCTGTTTAGGCGCCGATAGTCTCCGCAAGAGCGCGTAGTGCCGTCCTTCTTTCTCACGAGAACTACAGGGAACGACCAAGGAGTGAACGAGCCAGGTATGATGCCACGCTGTAACATATCTTCCACTTGAGTTGCAATTTGAGCGCGTTCTGAAGCAGAAACACGACGAGGGTTGTGTCGAACGAGTGCATGGAAGCCAGTGTTGATTTTGTGAAGAACAAGAGTAGTACAACCAAGTTCACTCGGTGGTAATGCCAAACCCCTTCGAAATTTCACCAGCCATGCTTGGATATAGAAGTTCTTGGGTGGCGTTAGGTTTAGGCCGAAATGGAACACATTCCACTCGACGGAGTCATCACCACTCTCTAGACACGTAGAGTGTTGCACTGTTGTGGGGATGGAGCAGGGCTGAGGGGCTGCCCCGGACGCCAACACAGTTCCAGAGTGTATACGCGCTTAGTACTGGAGCACGTCTTGCTGCGGGTTAACACGACCGCTGCCACCAAAACGTAGCGGGAGTCCGGCCCCTTGAACGGGTTCCAAGCGGTACACGACACACCCAAATCTCAGCCGTTCCAAAAACCAACTATTCCCCTGACGTACTGCTACTCTATCCTTCTGCTTGCACCCTTCTCTTCCTCTTATTTCACTTCAGTTTTTAATTTATCTCGTCGAAGAGTTTGCGTCACGTCCTGTTAGTTCGCACTTGTTTTCACCGGAGCGAGACATTTAAAGCAATGTGTTTAGGAAAAAAAAAACAAGGAAAAAGGAAACTCTAGCTGCTACGGCCTTAGGACTCAACAAAAGGGCGACCAGTGGCCTGGATTTTCGAGCTGACTGACGCCACCGGTATCACGATGGAATTGAAAATCCGTTAATACCCCGCGGGCTGGCTCGGGAGCCCTGCGGTCACCTGGAAACCTGCATGTGCGTGTTTGCTTTAGCATAGATTGCGGCGGTGGCGCCGCGAGCTCTATAGCGAAATCGTTGCCGCGCCCTGCGAATAGTGTTGTTCGCTTCAGCTCACGAAGCCGGCGGCTGGGCGAAAGAAGGGGGTGGGGAGGAGGTGGGGTGCGCGGACGGTACCGTTGTTTTGATAACGCCTACGTTCCATTAGGGCCTCTTTCGTAGCCGATCGATCGAGCTCGTGAGGTCGGTCCTTTGTCTCTGTGACCCGGGCGGTATAGAGCGCCGCGAAGCGGTTTGGCGGTCGGTAGGTGCGAATTATGAAAGCACAAACCTCTGCTCCAAACACCCAACAACACACCGGTGGGTCACGTGATGTTTCGATCTTCGGGGCAGCCGTATTCACACACACACACACACAAAAGGAAAAGAACTGTTACATTTCTAGAACACTTCTTTAGAGCAGATACCAGTTAATGCCGATGCTGGACATAATTAGCGACGGCCGCTGGACAAATGGCAAAGAGCACTTACGAGCGGGAACCTTTGTGATTTCGGCCTTAGAATTCTGCAGAGGATGGTAACGTGTTTATTTCACGCATGAGAAAAATGCGTGTTCTTCTGGTTGTTCCCGGTGGAATTAAGGGGTTCGCTTCGGCAGGAAATTAGCTGATCTTAAGGCGGGATTATGAAGTACAATAGAACTCGTTTGGTCAGACCAGTGTTTTAGTAACGACGAAAAATAGAGAGAGGATCGAATAATGAGAAAGGGGAGAGACGAGACTGCATACCGTATCTTTATGCTACTGATGACATAATATAGGGTTGATTTGACCCACGCTTTGGTGTCGCTGGCTACCTTGCGATGTGGAAGGCGACACACAGTATACACGCAGCGTGAAAACACACATGCGACCTAGCTATTGAATAACAGTGCGTGAGTCCAAATGAAAAATTTGGCTCGCTCTTTATAGTATTGCCAGCGTACGTAGCATAGATAATTCTCAGACCAGCAGCTATATCTGCACGATGCCGTGTACACAATTCCTGAGGATTACTTAATACAACGGAGAAGAAATATCACAAGATGATACCTGGTCAGTGTTTGAGCTGGAGTCTCTGTTGAGCCGTATGGAAACCGATCCCAAGATGTCACGTTCACTGTCATTGCTGACGTCAACTGCCTCAGACGTACAGTCTGCAGTACGGAGCTATCAGACTGCACTTACGCACAGTGCGTTGCTTGCAGCAGCCAATTCTTCTCTGGAAAACAGTGAGACTGTGAAAAGATTCTGGCATGTTTTTCTGCACAAGATCAGGATGGCGGTTGGCCATGCCAGTAGAAATGGTACAGCCGACCGCTAAACGTCAGTCATCCAAACTGCGCAACGTCAGTTAAAAATTAAAAAGGAAAGGGATTTCCAAGAGAGCTCTCGAGAGATATGTTCCAAGTACGTGTAAAACAGAAGGTCGGATGTAACAATACATACAATCGGGGACATGTGATTATAAAGCATGACATTTTAAAAAGCGTCGCAGGTTGATGCGCTTCATGCGGTTTCAGGAATCTCATTAGTTCAGTCGCGTACAGAGTGCTGGCCTGTTTAATCGCGCCCGCACGCGTTGATTAGCTTTCCGTTAATGCTTTTTTTTTCATTCATTCATTCTTTCTTACTTATTCGTTTTGTTCCGCACATACCGTACTATACGGCGCTATGTGTGCCATAATACGGGAAGTGCGGAACGAAGTAAACAGATGCAATCAGGTGTCGCTCCTAATTAATTAAGCAGAAGAGTGCCGAAAGAGGCGAGCGCGGAGAAGTCGATAGTGCGCAATTAATTTGGCGGCCATTCCATTGGGACAGCGGACCGGCGATCAGGATGGCGACACCAGGGGTGCTCGAGCCATCGCTGTAGTATAGCCATCTGTTCCTCGCCGCCTGCGCCGGTTGTATGCCTCTATCCGCGCGACGTGTAAGTGAGAAACCCGGAAGAGGCGTGTTCGCTCCTGTGTACTGGCCACGCCTTTGCTTAAGCGGAGTTTCGATCATTGATATTCGTCTGCCGTGCCGTGAAGTCTGAAATGAATTGATCGAAAAAGCGCTGTAGAGAGAGAGAGAGAGAGAGAGAGAGAGAGAGAGAGAGAGAGAGAGAGAGGGGAAGGGGAAAGGCTAGGAGGTTAACCAGAGAAAAAGATCCTGTTTGCTACCCTACGCTGGGGAGAGAAGGGAGGGGGAGGTAAAGTTGTTAAAAAGCGCTGTAAATGCTGGAGCGTGCGCATGTTCTGCTTGCGCTTTTCGTGTTTCTTCGCGTTTCGAGCCCGAGGAAACGACAACGTGAAAATGGACACCGATAGTGGCAGGCTCGCGCTTCTATTATTGACGCGATAACGGTAGGCATGAGCGGTAGTAAAACTTGTGAAATAACGCTATAGCCTTTAAACCGACGGACGCGAGGGAGGGGCGTATAAGACGAACGTTGACTTTGTCCTGTCACCTTACTTGCGTCCGTCGTGTAAACGCCGCGCGATTAGTGCTTTATGTAGGAGACGGATAGCCCAAGAACAAGTTTTGAATAACGCTATACATCTCAAGCGAGGGAAGAGCTGCGTCAGGAGACAGCGCGGTATATGGATGTGTAATATGTAAGAAAGCAAGAATGAATCAATGAGCACTTCTTCGAAGAAGCGGCCACAGGCAAACCTGTACATTCTCGACAGTATACATGAACTGAGGCGCAAAAATATTGGGCTGTTAGCTGCGGCTTAACCAGGCGTGCAGTGCGAACTTCTTTTGCTCGAG
This sequence comes from Dermacentor albipictus, assembly GCF_038994185.2. Classification (NCBI taxonomy): domain Eukaryota; kingdom Metazoa; phylum Arthropoda; class Arachnida; order Ixodida; family Ixodidae; genus Dermacentor; species Dermacentor albipictus. The sequence continues at coordinate 383,471,116 of NC_091821.1, read as the reverse complement.
GCAATGATGAAAGGTTCTCGACTCGTATTTCATAAAGAAGTGTTACGCTAGAATTGTTTCTTACAGAGAAACTTTCAGCCAATTCTGACGTTCGACTATGAATTGCGAAAGTAGCTGACCAATATCGCATATACATAGTGCACTTACGAAATAAGAGCTTTGTGCATTCTTCCCCTGACTATTTCCATTTTTTGATCTGCGTGGCTCCCTCGTTTAGTGTTTCTTCTTTCTTTTCATTTCCTTCTTTATTACTATTTTTTTCTCTGCGGTGTCGGGACAGCCGGCGGTTCAGTATCCATATCGCCCATGTGTCGCAATCAATCAGCAACGACAAAGCAGAGCGCTTAAACATCGGAATTTTCTTCGAAAGTGTGTGCGTGCATCCTTTCTTGGCCTGGCCTATATGCATGGGCGTCTGTGGCCGCAATTGTGCAAATTACAGAGGTCGATTGGGCTGGTGTTGTAGCTGGGGAGCGACGGATGCATAAATGTTATGGCACAGTATGAATCTTCAAGCGTACCTCTGGCATCTAGAGAACGGTCAGAATGCCTTGTGGTATATTTGGTTATCACGTTATTGAGAGCTACGTATTGACGGGTTAGTTGGTTCACGCGAAGACATTCCAACCTTCTATAAATTCACTTACGCTGTACAACTATGCCCGTACTCACGATGGAAAATATAGGGAAACATACGAATTTTAACTTATGCGAGGTAAAATAAGACACCGTAAGCCTGTGTTTTTTTTTTTGCTTTATTTCTTAATCATTAGAGGTAGTGCTTGTTGCTTGGTCTTCCTGCACAGTTCTTCCTCCTGTAATGGCGTTCCTGTAGTGCTTGCTGAAGCTAACCTTCCTCAAAAACAGCCGGTCGGCATCTTCGTGACGCCTTATTGGGCCATGCATTGTACACGTACGCCCCAATCCGCTTATCTGGATAAATATTCCTTTCAAGAGCACCGCACCTTATCACCGCGCATTGGCTTCTTCCGTACCCAGCCGTCGTCGCAGCGTTCTCGAACATGCTGAGCACGATCGAAGGCTGCCCCGGATTCTTTTCAACCTAAGCGCACAGACGGGCTCGCCGCCAATCAGATGGGCGACCGGACTGAGCCTATATACCGAAAAAAAAAAAAAACATTGCCTTGGGAGGAGGAGAGATACTTTATTACGGCACTCGCGGAGGACGGACGGCACCTTCTGTGCAAAGCGAATTGGTTTTAGATAAGATACACTTCAGAAATACATGCCAAACTCACAGTGAGTATACAGGTGCCACCGTGCTTCCATGTGGGTGTCTACATAGTCTATATCCTGACCCACATATTTCGATGCTCGTCTCCGGCTCGTAACCTTTGGCTGTGCACGGCCTGTTGAACACGAGGCGCGTGAAATCACCTCGCACTCTATCCACTCCCACCGGATACAGGCCTTGCACGCGAGATTAAACTGAATTGAACTCAGTTTCATTGACATAATACAATTTACAAAAAAAATGAAATTACAATATAATATAGATGTCTTGCTAGGGGTATATGACAGTGTCTGCGCAGTACAAATGCTTCTGCAAAAAAAAAGAAAAGACGGAAAGAGATGCTTGCCGGGGGGGGGGGGGCATTTCATCTTTAGTTTCAGATTATGCCGTCTGAACGCTTCTCTTGTTCTCCCGTCTTGTGTAGGATTTTGTATCCTCTATGTATGGCGACGTTCGAGCACGCTATCTATAGGTGCCGACTAACGCAGAGTTCGGAAAGCACGAAACCTTGATAATTTTCTTGCGGTCACAGCGAGAGCGCATTTCGTTAAAAAAAAAAATTTGTCATTTAATTTCAGGACTAAATCAGACGACCGCGGAGGCTGCCGTACGTCAAAATTCTCAGGACACTTCGAAACAATCTGAGAGCACAGACCGCTGATAACACGACGATGTAATGTCGGCCAACAGTCTCTCCGTAAAAAAAATAATAATAATAACAAAAATGTCTGACATCATTGGATTACGTCCTTTTTTAAAGCCTTTAGCTGAAAATCTGGAGTTGACAGCGAAATAACGCTTTTGCGTCAGAAGATAAAGGACACAACTTTACCTTCGAACGGTACAGGCGACTGCTCAGGATATGCACCGGGCTTGTTAAATGCAAGGCCCATTCGATTCACGCGCACTTTCTATACTAGTTCGCGTGGTGCTGCACTTTGCTATTCGTTTCACCAGTTTGATATGGCGGCATCTGCACGTTGCCATACGTATCACTGTCAGTGCACGCTTCGTGCAGGGCGAGTTCACGGCATTCCCTGGACTTGTCAGACAACAGTGTAAACGGTCCCGCAGGTAGCGCCGTGACGGTTCTGCACGAACAATAACTGGCACTAAACTGGCGAGAACCGGGCCTCTATAACGTAAAACTATTGCAATATGTTTTATTCCACTCTCCTGATGTAAAATTTGCGTAACCGCCGACGCAAGTATCGGGCGGTCACTCGCAGGTTTGTCCGAACAGACCAATCAAACGCTCTCCTCGTTCGTAGGAGGTCACTTTTGTTTGCTTGAAAAACGAATAACATAGCCTGCACTGAGCGGCTTGTCTTATCCAATTGACGGACAAGAGGTGACGAGCACGCTCAAGTGGACAGGGATTCGATGGGGCCGAGCCAGTGCACTGAAAATTGATTACCGGATGAAGAGGGTGCTGCCGGCGTCTGCGATTGATCTGCTTCGCCTTACTTAGCTTGCGATGGCTGGTCGAAAATCGCGGTGGCATGCAATGGAAGGTTATGTATGCGGTTAAAACGCATCCTCAGCAAAGAAGAGTTCGCAGAACGAAGTCGTAAACGTGCCGAAAGTGCTCGAAAACGTTACACGGCCACGCAAAAAAGTTTTATTATACGCAAATAAACCCATGCTCTCTGGCAGGTGCGAGTAGCCAGTGCCTGAGCGATCGGCGCCTGTCATATTTTGTTCCTTTTAGAACGGGGATGCCTGCGGCTATTCAGAAGAAAATTGAGTTTTGTTAGGCATATTAATGCATCTTGAATGCGCATACGTCTCTTCGACGCGGTGAGTTTTTGTGGTTTTGTGACGTCGCGTGACAGGCAGGTGAAGTGGGTGCAGCCCGAGAACTTTTGACGAATAGCCGAGGGGTAATGACGAAAAGGTTTTCGAATCAGAAATAACTATTTGTCTTTTTTTTTGGTCAAATCATGCATAATCAGCGTGTACACGTCATAGCAGATGGGGAGCTATCGTGGTGTTCATGACGTCGCGTGACAGACAGGTGAAGTGGGGGGGGGGGGGGGGGGTCCAAAAAAGTTTTTGACCAATCGCGGAGGGCTGATTGGAGAATTGGAATGAAAATGTCTGGAATAGTTTTACGTTATAGCGCCCCTGTAGTTCACGAAGTGCAAGGTAAATCGAATAGATGCTTGAAGTCTCCATACTTCACGACGGCTCACTATATTCGTCGGATTTACGCATTGTAGCTGTGGTCGCAAGCTTTAAAATGTGGGTGCTTTTACTTACGAGAATTCTAATCGAGGATCGCCAAGGATAGTCGCGTGCTTTGGTTGGAACGAATTAATTCATCTTATTAGACCACTGACAGTGCGACGTCCTTATATTCAAGCTGCAATTTTGCAGACTAAGTGGCATTGTACAAGCAGAAATGACACGCGACTACGTTGACCCTTTGTTTCCTCTTTTAATAATCTCTGCAAAGTAACCTTTATAAGCTTGGCCACGTCTTTTACTCAAGCCTGCAGCGACATGGTCTACAGGTACATTGTCTACAGGTATATGGCACAGGTCTACATGGTGTATCTGTAGACCATGTCGGTATATATGTCTGCACTTTTTGTTCGCACATAACTTGAGGGCAGCGCCGCACCATCTTCGTGAAGTCCCACGCTTGAGGTTGTTTTTGATATACTGCTTAAAATGCCAATAATTCCTCAATGAGAGGAGTACTAAAGAAGTGTACACAAAGCTGAACAAAGCAGAGTCCTTGCCCTCCTCTTCCCCCACCCCCGCAAAAAGAGGATATTCAAATAATGATAAATAAATAAAAAATGGAGATAAAAATGCTTTCGTGTTTCGGAGCAGATTCACCAGTATATAAGGTGTGACGTCAAGGCCTCTTTCTGTGGCTCATAAATTTTGGTGCAAGAATACCAAGGTGCGCTTATGCATAATTAGGGGGCTCTCGCCCCGTACCACATTGCTCGTGCGGCCGAGGCTATACGGACGCCGAGCTCTGTCCTCTCATCTATATCGCGCTACCCGACGGGAGTTCGAGACACGCAAATCCCCGAGTGTTGAGGATTCCCGACGGACCCGGCTAGATCCCCGGAGCTTATAGCTCACCGCGGGTGCTCCTGGCGTGTGCAGGTCTCCCGCGGCGGCGACGTTCGTCGGGGTGGCGAGCCTCGTCTCTTGACTCGTATTTATAGGTGTGCTCCCAGAGAGAGAGGGAGAGGGAGGGGGGAGAGAGGGAGAGTTGAGCGTACGGCAGGAAAACCGCGCGAAGAGAGCGCATAAATCATCCATCATCTATCCCGGGAACCACGGCTCTCTCGTGCTGTATGTGACCGGGTTAAAAGGTCATGACGCCGCCGCCTTTATATACGTACGACGCCATCATCGTCGTGCGGTTCGCGTCCCTGAGGACGGAAGTAGACGGTATCTCCCCCCCCCCCCCCCCGCCCCATTTGTTTTGTTTCTTCGTTTGAGCGGCACGTCCTATTCGCACCCACCGGCCGCGAGCACTCGGTCGGTGACGGGATGATGGCTAATGGTCGGTGACGGGATGTTTATATCATATGCACGGTGAGGCCGTAAGTCACCCCTGTGTACCAGAAGACTAGTAGCGGCTTTACGCCGGCATTGATCTTTATAAAGCTCGTACAAAAACTGATGCTTTTTGTGTTCTTTTCATTGGGCGACTCGAAGAGTGTGCTTATGGCCCCAACTTGTTAAAAATTACGTCATCTTTTGCACTGTTACGAATATTTTTTTCCTTTTTTTTCCAATGCCTCCGGACTCTTGCACTGTGCATGGAATGCTTATGTAAATATATGGCTTGAATGGTTAGTGCTCTCGGTGCATAAAACATGTGCTACGTTTTTCATTTCTAGAAAAACTTTTGCCTGAGTTCGTGCTGCCTGAGTTGCTATTCATCGTAGACGTCCGCCATGCAACATTGCGATACAGAAGCTCCGACAGCTGCCGAACATGCCCATAGTATACTTCTACTTGCAAACTAAGGGAAACACTGCTAAGGCTACAAGGCTCATGTCAGCCCAGCAGCAACAAGAGCCGGCTGTGTGTTCAAGAGAGAAGAGGAGGGATCGCCAATTATTGTGCTCCTCTGATCGCTCAGTCGGCGATTCGCAGTTGGGCTATCACGCAGAGGCGGACAATGGGTGGGGCGCTTCTAGTTCTCCGGTTCTGTCTGGCTTACCAGTTTGTGAGGGTTAATTTACCGACACGTACGCGTCCACGACCTTTTTGTCAAGGATTGTGCGGTAGCTTTATTCTCATACCTAACTTTTACTGTGGAGACGCAGCGAATAGTGTGTGCGTTTGCGCCGCACTCACGATTTAGTCACCCCGAGCGCCGATCTCGAGCTCGTCCTTATACTTGCCTTTGCCGAGCCTGCACGTTACAGAGCAACGCGTGCGTCACGCGGCGCAACTCGACTGTCTCGCGCGCTGCGAGCCGCGCCCTTCTGATTAGAATGAATCGGGGCCCTGGGAACCGGCAAGCTGGAGAACGTGCGCCTACCACTTGTTAGCGTAATTAGCGATGCCCGCCGTGTAAATTGAGCACCCCCCGCTGCTTCTCGGCGGGGTTGCAGCGTAGTGTGCAAGATTGTATACTCAGATGTTATAGAGCGCGGGCTCCATGCACCCGAAAAAAAATATATATAAGTGGCTTGCTCACATGCTTTGAACGGGTGCGCAAGGTCACACACATGCTGTCTCAGAAAATGTAATGATTTCTATTTCCGGACGAAACATTTAATATTGAATAGAGTTGTTCTGTGAACATATCCTGAGCTGTCGGTAATCCTAAGCTGTCGCTGGCACGGTAGTAGATCCTTTCCGGGTTAAGCGACTCAGATAGTTCACTGAATCGTTTCCGAGCGCCAGAAACACGTGACTCCATGTGCATGCTGACCTCCCCCCCCCCCCCCCCCCCCTTTATATGAAGCGGGCTGTGGCGGTCAATTAGCGCTGATGTGACCGGAGAAAAGGGACACAGACTGCAGTACAATTTGGCATATTGGAGTTATTGGCCTCTCCGGCTTAATCATTGGTACACTTCACGTTGCAGTGTGGGTCATCCAGCTGTGCCTTAGCTTTCCTCGTATAGTGCGCACGCAGCTCTGAAAATTGCGATTGTGCAGGGAAAGTATACGTATTAGGGATGCGTTATCTTCAAGCCAGGAATTAGATAATTGACCTCTGAGCTAGCTATACAGGGTGTCCTACGTAAATTTAGACAAACATTAACAATATACAAGGGCTACGTAGCCGGACAGAATCATGGTAATGTTCTTTGCCGTCGCTTGTAGATACTCAGATTGTTTTTCTTTTGCATTCCGCCTAATTAGATAATTAACCTTAATTAATTAATGACCTTCCTAAGTACTGTAATTAGATGAAGACTGTGAATGAAAAAATTGTAGAGCAACATGAAAAGCTCCCGATACAGCTTGCTGTTACTCGATACGTGTTACGCAAAAGTGTTTTTCCGAGCTTGAAAGAAGCGCGCGAATACACTCAAAAGTTCCTCGAGCGGCCAGTCGCACGACAGTTTTGCGTGTCATCTCGGGCTTCTTTGACGTTCGGAAAAACACATTTATGTAGCACGTATTGAGCAACAGCAAGCTGTATCGGGAGCTTTTCATATTGCTGTACAATTTTCTCAGTGACAATTTCAATCTAATTATTAAATTTTAGAAGTTGACTGATTAATTAAGACTAATTATGTAATTTGGCGGTATGCAAAAAAAATATTCTGAGTATCAACAAGCGACGGCGAATAACATTACCTTAGTTCTGTTGAGCTACGTGGCATTTGTATATCCATAAAATTTGGATAAAGTTACGTGGGACACACTGTATAACCAACGAGAATGTGTGACGGCGCATCTTTACCAGCTTTTGCTCGCGACGTTATTGTGTTCGGTCACGCTATTCCTTTGGTCAAAGCCAACACGTCAAATGACCATTAAAGGCCGACTGTGGAGAGCGGCGCCTTTCTTCGCTTTTCTTATACAGCGCCTTCTCCACCCGTATTATATATACGTGTATTGGCAAAAGCCACCGGTAGAGGACTCCCGCTATGTCTGGAGCTTATTGACACGACGCATGCAGATGGCAAGGCGTCACCGTGGTGGGCGGTTTCCATTCGTTGCGCACTTCCTTGGCCGCCAGGTTTTGAAAGGAAACAAGATGGATGGCAGTAGCACATCGCAAGCTCTATAGGCTCATGCGCCGCCTGTAACGCTGCACTGGGGCAGTAATGCAAGCGTGCACCGGAGTCACAGGGCACAATGAAGGACGTTTTCTTTGCCGGCTGCAATGTAAAGCTTTCTGTGCGTTGTTTCGGCACGCAACACGAGATTTAGACATATTGTTTAGTATACAGTTGTTATTTATTACATTTTATGAGTCTGAAAAAAATAGGCTAGTGAAGAGGTGGCTGTTTATTGCACAGTCATTAAACATTAACCACAGTGGCTAAGAAATGTCAGAGGAAAGCGAAGACAACAAAGACGGGCACAGTGGTTCGCAAAAAAAAAGAACCTTCGTGGAACTCATAAACGTTAGTCTATTGTTTGTCATCGTGGCACAAATGTACGCCCTTTTTTACTGTGTGCATGCAGTTCATGATCATGGCATGCACAAGGTAATGATCAAACCAGTGGAGAGTTCGCAGTTAACACGATAGTTACTGTACCCGTGTTCAGCGAATATGATTTTGTAACGATATTTGTCCGAGTTTCCTGCATAAGAAGCGTGGCAAGTGAGCGTTTCTAAAGGTAAAATTTCCCTATCTTGATAGATTAACATGTGAACTGTCTATGTACTTTCTTTAGATACTTCAGCGTGAAACAAGCTGTTGCTGCCTCGTTTTCGCTTGGAATTAATAAACAGTAACGGTTGTTTTCGCAAGTATAGACCCTTTTCACGGTGATCTCGTGGGCGCCGCCACCTCTGAGCACGTGGTGGCGCGTCCATTGCTGGCCTCAGCTGCCTCAGTTGCCTCCGTGTTCACAATGGGTATGCATGACGCCCGATGCGGCTCAGCAAACCTCTGTTTCGGCGGATATCGTCGATGGTGACTGGGTTGACTACACGAAACTTTGACCATAGTATTTAGAGGGCATATATAGGCGCTTTCGATGCTCATTACCTGCTTGTACAAACGGCGCGAGTTGCGTATACGGCGCTTGCACTAATAGTGGGGTCAAGAGTATATTCCAGGCTGTCCGAACGTTCCACTTGTGAATTAAATGAGGATCGGTGTGTCTATCTCTTAATTTTTTATTCGGCAACCGCACTGAAGCAGCGGTTTGCAGTGTTTCTGACTCACTAATATTTCTCGGTGCATTCGCTATCTTATCGTTAATTTTCTGCCTAATCGCTCGCGGGTGTGCTCGGTTGCGATAGGTTTGCTCTTGCTGCGCACAAGGCATGGCATGTAAATGTCCTGTATACTTAATAATAATATTTGGGGTTTTACGTGCCAAAACCACTTTCTGATTATGAGGCACGCCGTAGTGGAGGACTCCGGAAATTTTGACCACCTGGGGTTCTTTAACGTGCACCTATAAATCTAAGCACACGGGTGTTTTCGCATTTCGCCTCCATCGAAATGCGGCCGCCGTGGCCGGGATTCGATCCCGCGACCTCGTGCTCAGCAGCCCAACACCATAGCCACTGAGCAACCATGGCGGGTACTGTATACTTTGTTACAGCTTGTAGCGAATATGTGATATCGATAGTCACTCGCTCACCCAATCGCCCACATTCGTGTGCAGGCGGTGTCATCGCCGTCGTAATAAATGCTTCGGCGCATTGACTCGGGTGTCTGCCCATTTACTGATTCTTGACACGTTGGCGATATAGCCGGTGTATGTTTGCGTCCGAGTTGGGGTGTATGTGTGCAGATAAAGTGCGAGAAACTTACCATGCAAGGAAGCGGCCCTACTCTCCTTGTCACTGGGTAACTAGCGGTACTAACGCCATGCCATCGTTCCGGGGCTGAAGTCCTTTCTTGGGAGCTTAGCGATACAACGCTGGTAGAAGAGTGAATTTTTTTATCCTCCAGGAAAGCCGGGCATGGCGAAAGGCCGGCAACACAGGCAGATCTTATGTAGCACAGATCTGTGAGTTTGGCCACACAGATTCATTCCATTGCTTAATATCCCAGTCACTCTTTTTTTGCAGACCACCACCGCAAACGTCTTCCCTCTACCATTTCACGTTTTTTGCAGCGCGAACAGAGCACAGTACGTTAGCAAACAGCCAGCTGCCTTTCCGACAGCTGGTCGCGCAGTATCCAGGCAGAAGCGCAGAAGCAGTAATGGTTTCGCATTGCTAGCTGCGCTTTCGCTAAGGCACTGTGTGGCGCCCCGCCGAAAGCGCCATCTCGTTTCTCTAGAGACAACTGCTCCGAGGCAACGGTTCTTCTTTTCCCAAGTACGAGAAGACGCAAGCCAGTTTTAGGATACAGGTAGCGTGGGCACGGCAAAAAAGCCGTGATAATCGGTCTCGGAAACTCTGCGGAGAAGTTCGCTGTATTTGCGAACCGCACTGCCTGCCATTACGAGTCGGTCGTGTCTTCGTGTCCCGGAGAACGAGACAGCAGTGTCAGCATTAGGTGCGTGAGCTGCGTCCGCAATTTGACTGCCGCATTGCGGCTGACGACATTCCGCGCGGGTGACTTGTACGGCACTTTCCACTATAGACTGTACGCCGCGCTTGCGTCCCATTTCTTAGCCGGGAGCGTGCGCGGACTCTGAGGCTGGGATAATCCCGCAATCCGGGTTATCTCTCCCCTATATACACTGGCTCAAAGTACTGCTTTTCGCCCCAAATGGTGCAGTGTATACACCGACGGTGGGCCTCGGCGCTTCCATAGATTATAATCCGACTTATTTTCCTTATCGTCCCCATTTTATTCCTTGTTCCTGCGACTTTCGTTCTCGATTCCATCAGAGGCCTGTGGGAGTTTGCTGCTCCCCGGAATAAGGAGACGGCGCCCATCATTCTGGACTTCCTCCCAAAGCTTTTCCCAGAGACACATTTTTTTCCGCTTTTCCCTCGCCGCTGAGGCCATGAGTGTCTCTCTCTCTGTCTGCTGTTGCTGTTCGCGGTAGAAGGGGGGGGGGGAGGTGGGAGGCCCTGTATGGGGGCGTGCGCGTCGGCTTCGCCCGGCTGTGGTAATGGTGGGGCATTGCTGCTGCGACCCACGGCGGATTTCGCTCGGGTCTGTGCCATGTTATTTCTTTTCTTTCTTCTTCGTCCGGTCACTTCTCGTCTCTTCCAATTCCTTCTTTCTTTTCTCGCTTGTTTTCCCTCGGCGCTTTCCGCCCCGCCAAACTTCTTCGAGCTGTGTTTTCTGCCGCTTCGTAGGAGGCGCGAGTGAGAAAGATGAAGCGTTATTTTCTTTACATTTCTCTTCTTTTTCTTTCTTTTTATTTCTTCCTTTATTTTCTTTATATATACGTTATTATTATTATCTTTTCTTGTTTCTCTCTCGTTGTGACTTTCTTTCGCTTGGGTCTCTGTGACGGAAGACCGACGCGATCATCTCCCCGGTTAATCTTAATCGTCTTACGCGTGGAAGACGCAAAGAAACCGGCGCGAAAAGTATATCGAGAGAAACGAGCTTTCTCGCCGTCTTTGAGCCGCCGCCCTCCTCCCTCCCCACCCTCTTCCTCTTTTCCGCTTTTCCTCGCAGTGAGACGAAGAGATGCGTCTCGCCGTGATCGGATCGCGCGGACCAGAGCGCCGATTCCCTGCACCGCACAGCGCTCCGACGGATAGTGAACTCTTTCTTTTTTTCTCGGTGTCTACATGCTCGGTGCCTTGATGCTTCCTGGCCTTGTTGCTTTGCCGGTGCTCTAAGCGCTAAGTGGCGGTGGTGGTGGTAGGAAGGGATTTCGTGCGGCAGCGGCTCTTATCTCGGACTTTTATCTCGACTACTGGAATTATATGTCTGAGCGCAGAGTAAGGGAAGAACGAAATACGGTAAAAAAGAAAAGGAAAGTGTAGGAAGTAGAAAGCCATGTTTATAGTAGACTGCACTTGGGTATTAGTGAATGTCAACCAACGCTAGGGGGACTGAAAACACAGCTCAGAAGTGGCACCGTCCACAACGTGCGATCCGGTATATAAGCTTGGCTATTGTGAAGCGTCAGTGATTAGATCCAAATGTGCAATAGATATAAGGTCACCTGGGTATTTTTTTTCTATTGAACTTTGTCCTTGTTTGTTTAGGAAACCAGCAACGGCAAATCGAGGCGGAAGCATTTGTGCCAAGGAAAAGAAAATCACCCAGAAACTCCTCTGGGAGTTGTCTAAGTATGCGGAAGCATTGTGTCACTTGCTGATCTCCACGTAGCCCGGGGTCATTATCAATGTTATGAAACCTGATCCTACCAGTATAAGCCCTTATCAACCCTTATCGGTCATTACCTAGCTTATCGGACTAGATTCGACCCTTATCTACCCTCATCGGCTCTTATAAACCTTATCGGTGCTTATTAACCTTGTCAGAACTGCTCCGACCATTATAAGCACTTATCGCTACTTAGAATCTTATCCATTCGCGTCGAACCATTATCAACCGTGATGATACCCACATATCCCCTTATCAATCCTTATCATTCTTGTTAACTCACTTGCTGCTTATCCGTATGTGCTGCGTGACGTGAAGCGCATGAGCCCTCAGAGATCGGTGGCATTTCGTAAAATACAGACAGGGGTGTTCCCCCATTTAAAATTGCTAAGCGCCATGTATCCCACTCGTTATAGGGCCAACTGTCCTTGGTGCGGTGGCATACCTACCCTAATGCACATAACCTGGGAGTGCACTAAGCACCCTCATAGGCCAAACACCAGTAGGAAAATGGAGCAGTGGGAGGCACAGCTCGCCCGCTCCGATCTGGCAGGACAAAAGTCCTTAATTAGCCAGGTCAGGCAGGCGGCAGAGGCCAGTGGGGCCCTGGACTGAGAGGCTCCGACCACCCCTCCTTCAAATCTTTAGAATCACAATAAAGTTTCTCTCTCTCTCTCTCTCGGTTGGTGAAGGAACGCCCCAAGGAAGGCGCATCCCACGTCCAGCGAAACGCATCGGTGGTAGGGCGTGTCCGGCATTCAATCTTCACAAAATCGGAATTTTCCCTATGGCTGCAATGCTCCAAGTCGGCTCCAGGTGTGGTCCAAGAGATGGCTTTTCTTTTTCTTCCATCACCAAAGTCTTTCCACAAAACCACGTTTTGTAGCACCGGTAGAACGCTTTCATATGGTTCTGATATATTCACCGTCGGCAAGCGTGCGTGTTTTACTATCTTATAGAAAAAAAAAAGAAAGGTGTTCAGCCCGATGGCTCAAGCACTTTGCTTCTGAGTGTGGGGTCGTAGGTTCGAAACTCACCAGCTCCAATGTTTCTTCCTTTCGAATTTATTAACGCGACAGCGTTAAGGAGATCGTGTCGCAGAAAATCCGGTGTCGTCGGTGTCGGCGGCGTTGGCCGTGAGTGATAAATCCCAGCAGGCACTTCATGAATAAAAAACAACTTTTTTGTTCTATACATTACATTCTTTATAGCGATTCGTCTTTATACGTGACAGACGTACGGACGAACGAGTTTTCTAGTTTGATAGGCACATAAATGCCGACGCACTTAAAAGCTATTCACATTGCTGTTTACTAGATGTTTGCAGCAATATCTGCTGCTGAAATGCGGTCGCATTCTAGTCGCATACTGCGGTCGCATATCCGATTGATATCTTGGCTATCTGCGCTCAATAAAAAATTGAGAGCTTTTTGTGTTATCTAACTTGCACCGGGCCGCTGGACCTTCTCTTACTTGCCCCAATAATGTTCTCTGGAACAACAACAACAACAACAACAACAACAACAACAACAACAACAACAGAAAAAAACATTATGACCCTGATTTGCGGGCAACAGTCGTTACTATTGTATAGCAGGGGTCGCAGAAAAGACTACATGAAACGTAGTGGTGGATCGCAATGAGGACATATAGTGCTCCGTTCGCGAATATATTAGGGCATTGGGGAGACGAAATCAAGTACCATAAATGTCGCACAGGCCAATAGACATTATCGCCGTCGCGTGCAAGACAAACCGTGGCGTGTACTCGTGTCGGTTCCATGCAGAGTGCACACATCGGCTCTCCGTGAGAAATGGAACGCTGTTCTCACTTTAATGCGTGCAACAGCAGATAAACGTCGCGGAAATCCCGCATGCAGGGCAAGTCGGAGCGGCTGGCTTTGTTTAATTGTTGCATGCACCAGGTTTCCTTTCTTTCTTTTTTTCGTTTTTCTTCCTCTGTGAGCAGACTCCGCAACTTCTCACGTGAGCAGCGGGTGTTTCTGCTCGACTTTCAAGTGCGCCGCGTGGAAGCTGGTGTAATTTACGGGGCTGAAAGTTACAAACACAAAAATAAAAGGAAAGAGAAAAGAAAGAGAAGAGAAAAAAGAAGTCGCACTGAACATGACACGGCTTTCGCGTGCGTCCGTTGCTCTTGTGCTGGCTGCTCAGTTCTTTTTTTTTTTACTCACTTTGCCGACAAATTGCTTCCTAAAATTTTTTGTCTCTCTTTCTGCTTTCGTACCGCGTTCTTCCCTTCTCAGTGTGTCGGGCTGAGCAAACTTGTTCGCCCGCTGTGAGCGAAACGACCAATGCTGCAAACGTTGCGTGGAAACGCGGGACGCCCGCTATAATATGGCCACACACACACGTAAACGCCTCGCGGAGGCATGCGTCTACGCAAGTACAGGCTACCCCGTGCGTGTATAATGTGCCGAGCTGTCTCCTCGTTTGCCGCGGACTCTGACAACAAACTGCGCTTTCCGAGGCCTGAATTTTCTCTTGGCTCGCACGAGCGGGCTCGCGGAGAGAAGGATATCTCGGGAATGGCGCCGTTGTTTCCTGTCTTGCGAATTTATGTGGATAGAAGCATCCACGCGAGGCTTAAAAAAATGAAAGAAAAAGAGCTGTCCGCAGAAAAAGAAAGAAAGCAAAAAATCGTCGCCGCTGACCAGGACTGTCCCTTGTGCCATTCTCAAATGTTGTGTGCGAGCAAGTCGGGAAGCGACGGTGAGCAAATGAAAACAAACAATGGGCGGAGCGAGCTGCGGAATTCAAACGCGACGACTGCGTACTTTTTGGCATCGCGGCAAATAGCGCTGCTGGCAGTATACGTGTACAGGGTTGGTGCGTGGGCGCATTGGTGCGGCGAATGTAACGTGGGCCATTCCATTCCTTTTGCTTGACGAGCGCTCCTGCGGTGACCGTCCTCGGCTTTAGCTTCGTGTGACGCGTGGTGTGTGGCATAGCAGCTTTGCGTGCGCGAAAGAAGCCGGGCATGTCGCGCTCGCGAGTACGTATGTGCGCCTATTTGAGAATACGTGCTCGGATTGGGGAGCCGGCGTTTGTTCAGGTTTTGTCTCTCGTTGCTTCGTGTATACGATTGCAGAAGGGTGGAAGATTGCAGCTTGCGGTCTTACAGTGAGCAGGTACGGCCTGGTTATTTTTTCTTCTCTCTCTTTCTTTTTTACTTTTACCAGGGACGTTTGACAGCGCAGCCTGTTTTTATATCCTGTAATAAACGGGTGGATGGGCATTTAGGTGAGCCTTTGGGCATTCCATGTTGTGTGTTTGGTTTTACATGTTTGCAGGCACTTTTCTTTTTATTCCTGTGTTCGCTGTGGTCGCTAAAAACTGCACAGTGTGCTAGAGCACATAGTAGCACGGCAGAAAGGGCGGGCGCCAAGTGCGTCATTAACAGCTGTGTTAAGGGAAAAGGTGTGAAACAAAGCGCAGCGTTAAAATTAATTTTGTTGCCCTGTTATAAGCTTTCATGTGCTACCGATGTTGTTTTCGGTGATACGTTATAACACGTGCTAAATATGGTCTGGATGTCTTTGCTCGCGGCTGTGCAGTCTGTGCACCTCTGCCACACTCAAGCCACATACGTCCAGGAAAGCTTCGTGAATGCAAAAACTGCCAAGAAGCGGCAATTTTGGTGGAATAAAGCATTCAGCAGAGAGTTCAGATGGGCACTGTGTAGGACAACCTGCAGCCAGGCTCTGCAATTATAATTAAACTTTCTGCACATCTCACTCTCTCTCGCTCTCTCTCTCTGCGCAGACCCGTAACATAGCAGCGGAATGCAGCCGTCAGGCGCAGGCTGCATGCTTAATCCCCGAAATGCTCGACCCCTTCTCGTACTTTCCCCATGACAGCGTAACGTTTACAGACATTTGGATCTGCTGAGTAACGGTGAACGGAAATAGAGGGAAAAGCAGGACGGCCATGCGTCACTCAACGGCCACTCGCAGTTGCATGACACACCAGCTTCCGGTATACCTGCGCCAACGCGAAAACCAAAGGGACGAGCTGTCTGGGACTCCCAAACGCGAAGCCTGGGGCGGCGGAGGACCACTGCGGAGAGAACGTCCATCACACATACGCAGCGGTCCCGTCAGAGACTGGCGGGACAAAGACACACAACAGGGAAAGTCGGGAACCCTCGCTGCTAATGGCCCGCGAGCACGGCATCCCTAGCCTCCCACGCTTCCCGTCACCGCTTGCGGAAGCGAGGGAAAGAAAGGAAGACGGAGGTATAGCGCTAAGCCTCGCGAGGCCGCGTGTGGTCAACCGGACTTCCGGCGTTGTCCTTGGGGCGACACGGCCCGGGGCCTCTTATCTCGTCGCCGGTGCTTCGCCGTCGCAGTCGATCGTCCCACGGGGTCCGCTGATGGCCCGCTTGCTGGCAGAGATACGCGTCCGGTGGGTGTAGATTGCGGAGGTGCGTGCCGCCGGCTTCTGTGCCTGCCTCCGAGATGGACTGTCCCCCTCGGAAACAGGGCAGGCAAGGCGATTTGACGGTGCGAGGTTCATCAACGCCCCAAGAGCGCTGACGACGTTGCCGGAGGAATCCGATGCGATCCCCGTTTTCCGGCATTCTTTTTTTTTTTGTACGATGTATAGATTTCTATATCGATGGGGCAAATGCTACGCGCCATACGATGCGGTATTTCTTTTATCGCGTCTCTGCCGCATCACTTCTTGTTCACCGAACAGAACGCGTAAACATCCGTCGGACTGCGCATACCGCGCAAGCGCAGGAAGAAAGCGTCTAATATATTGGAATACGAGCGCTGACCTCTCTGTTTCATTCGGTATCTGGTGATGTTAATGCTACACTGTAGTGTTTCATTGCGACCACAACGAAACGCAAACAACAACAACAACAACAACAACAACAACAACAACAACAACAACAACAACAACAACAACAACAACAACAACAACAACAACAACAACAACAACAACAACAACAATAATAATAATAATAATAATAATAATAATAATAATATACAAAAAGAAATCCCAGACGTATAAGTAAAGATATGTATACTGACAACGGTATCCCCATTTTGTAATCGCAACACATGCACATAGTTTTGCTTGGGAAAACGTTGCTGCGTAACAACGCACTCAGTGGAGGGGCAAAGAATAAAGCGGAATCAGAGGTTTTACAAACAACTTCCTTGATCTTTTAGTATTGGAGCAACATACGTACAACCAATTGCACTAGAGATGAATGCAGTGAAAGATTAGTCAAAACTAGCTAATTCTGACCAATATAAATTGTTAAGAAAGCAGCGTCATTACGTGTTATTTCCGACACATATGCGCTTATCTAATAAGAAACGGCGACGATGACGTCACTTCGGAAAAAAAATCACATCTTGCTAATGCAGAATGGCAGCTATACCAACGTCCGTTGCAGCAACAACCACACCAAGGAACACATCGCTTTGAGACAGGCAGATGCTGCGACGGAATTTGAAAAGTTCATCAGCGTGATGACCTCTTCGTCAACTCATGACATTACACAACAGCACTTGAGGGTCTCGGAATGACAATATCGGCATTTCTACGATTACCGCGGTACTAGGTGAAATAAAGTCTGTACTATCAAAAGACTAGGCAAGCCGTATAGTTGCCAGACTCGAAAGTTAATGAAATGTGTTGGACGGGAGACAATAAATAAATAAATAAATAAATAAATAAATAAATAAATAAATAAATAAATAAATAAATAAATAAATAAATAAATAAATAAATAAATAAATAAATAAATCATAGGGGCTTATTAAAGTGCCAAGAACGGCCTCAAGGGTCTTGGTCCTGGCGCACCTGGCATGGGCGTTATATGCTACCTGCACTCTAGATAGAGGGTCACAAAAATTGGAAGGCTAAAAGGCGCGCTATGTCCTTGTGCTTTTCTGCGGAATGTAAAACAATAATAACAACAACAATAATATAGTGATAACAGTAATAAAAACAAGCGAAAAGGAATGCGCGTGTTGAGGAATTATTCTCTCGGAGCTTTCGAAGATCGGTATTCGATGCGGATGTCAGCACCCTCGCAATCTGACAGCTCAACGCCGCATATATGTATAGGCTATACGAATCACGTCGGACGCCCAATCTTTCGTGTCGCCGATGTCAGTGACTTGCGGTAGTGTCGTGATACTGAGATGATTGATGATCTCCGAGACGGGCTGGCAAAAGGAAAAAAAAATAAGTAAAGAAAGAAAGAAGAAGAAAGTTTGCGCATCGGTGCTCTCATTGCCATGCGTAGCCCGGTGCCTGCGGGGCCCAGGAACGGTAGCTTATACACTCCTGGCCAGGACAATAACCGGTCGATGCTTCATACGTAGCGTTCGCCCTTGCGTGTGTGTGTGAAGTGATTTTTGGAAAGGAAATGGAAGAGATGAGTGCAGCGCCGTAACTGTCTCTCACAGGAGGACACCTCAACAGCACTGCACGGGGAAGTGGGAATGGGAAGAAAAAGATGAAGCAGAGAAAGACAGGACTAACGTGGCAAGGGGGTAAAAATGTGAGTGCGGGGCTCAGAGCCGCGCTCTCAAGTGCGTCGCACTGCAGTAGTCTAGCAGTGCCGAAAGAGCGTGCTTCACGATGGACGAGTGGGCTGCAGGGAATAGCAGCGCGGTCGCCGTATCGTAAGTCAGTCCCAGTCGCCGATAGACTGTACACAAGTCCGTGCGCTCCACATCGAAGGCAGGACAGCGAAGTAGCAAGTGGTCGAGCGTCTCCAAATCGGCGCAGTTACTGCACGCGGGGTCGCCAATTCCCTGCAGCCTGTGCTTTCTAGCAGCCGTCCTGTAGCAGCCGACGCGCAGGCGAAGCAGGAAAGAGCGGTCCGCCCGGGAGAAGCCCACGCGGGGGAGGAGTCGAAGTGACGCACCCGCGGCGACACGCTGGTCCGGGTGCTGCGCACGGAGCGTTCGCAGAATGGTTGCTTTGGCCACGTCGAAGCCGCCGACCGAGGTAGCGAGGGGTTCGCCCTTGCGAATAATGTGCAATTGCAGAAGCCTCCGCTTCCCTCCTTCATCGCTGCGATATACGCGCAATATTTTTCAGCGGCGGCTGCCCTCCGCTTTTATCATCTATTTTTTGAGATAATGTGCTCGCCCGTACATTGTGGTTGCGTGGAAGACTCCACCACGTGTTTGCCCGAGCATCTTGGCTTTGAGCTTCCTACAACGCGAACTCTTGAAACTGCTCGGCTGCTGGACTTCGCCGTTATGTGGAAATAAACTAGGAAAAGCGCAAACAACTCCGCGTGTATCGCAGCTGCGATTTTGACAAACATGGCACATATGAATCGGCGCACTGTTGAATACCACGCTTGGCTCCAAAACGCTGTTGCTAGGCAGTTTCATTGTTACGATAGTTCTAGCAGCAAAATTGCGCCGTCACTAGGAGGGGAAACATGGTTATAAAACGCAGTTGCTAGACAGTTTTGTCGTTCCGATAGTTCTCGCATTAAATTTGCGCCGTCACTAGGAGTGGAAGCTTGAGGAGAAAGTAGTGGAGCGTACATTTTCCACAACGTGAAGTCGCAATAACAGCTGCGCCGTAAAAGTGAACAGAGTGAAACGCTAATTTACGGACACACCACCATACCACAGCAAATAATGTAAGCACGTCGGGGAGCAGACAGTGAAACGACTTGCGTGTGGTGTTCACGTACAGGGATGCTCATTGATGTGAGAATCTTTGTGCATGAGTGTGACTTCATGGCCACATCGTATAGCAGTTAGCCACTATGTGGGGCGGCGGGAGAAATCGTAAGTTGGACGACTTCACTTCTGAGGTTGTCCACCTTGTCCGTTAGTGCTTCGCACAACCCACATGATGCGGCACGGCGTCTGAGATATTTCTAAATGAATTCTTTCCTGTCTTACTGCGATTCTTACTCATCCTAAAACGAATTATCGCGGACAAACATTCTAAGTGAGAGGCATATGGATGTACACTATAGAGCTTGCGGTGTGTGGATTCTCTGCACAGAATACGAGCGCATATGTTACGAGAGCACCTTGACGTGTGTAAAATATGGCGTCTATGTGCACTCCTTCAGAAGGTGCCGATGGCCGTGCTGGAAAAGAAAAGTAAGAAAGGGGAACAGCAGAAGGAACTTGCGCAGAGTTACGCAATCATCACCCCTCGGACTTTTGCTTTTCTTTTCTCGCGCTGCATGCAGGTAACACCTTTTGGGGTATCGCGAAAATGGACTCCTTGCGATCCGCGTATGAACGCGGTATGTAGCGATTTGTTCTCGTACGTGGCGTCTCTATTGGAAGCCACCATGGCTTTCTTTTCTCTTTCATTGGCGTTCTCGGGAAATTGGTTGCGTGCCACGTTTTCCAAGTGCAAGTCTGCAAACGCTGAACGGATTAGAAGAAATATAAGCAAGCAGACAGGTGAAAATGCTACCTTAAAAAAAATAAAATAATAGGCGCTAGTATATATATCCGCTGGCGCTAAGAGAGGCCTTTCCACTCTTCTCGGCCATTTCGTCATCATGGCCGATTCATCATCCGCTGACAACTTCGGGGATTACGTATTTTTTTCCCATTCATCTTATGGGACGGCCGAACTCCCGGATACAGAAAAAGTCCGGTATATAAGTGAAATATTGCTTTTTTAAAAACTTAATTCCCTCGCGTTTTTTAATTCGCGTGCAGTATGTTGGCGAGAAATAGCCTCGGGTGTGATTGAAAAGGACGCGCTGCGAGATTATGCTACTTATCATCGCGAAATTTAACCTTTTCGCACGTGTTGGTGATATTGGTCATTCAAAAACGCGTAATTCATTTGGCTCTTCGATGGCTGATGCTATAGAATCAGTGCTCGCTGTTTTATTTCACGGATCTATAATTTGTCATTTCAGGTGATTACTGCTCACCTACTTATGGTAGAGCCCATAAGCGTCTATGTTGTATTTGTTTCCTTTTTACTTTGAGTCTGTTCAAATTGCAGCTCATCTAGAACATCGTCTGGAAGGTAATGGTGCCCACAGATTGAATTAAAATAGTCGTGAATAACCTTTTATGGACCGCCGTCCATTTCGAATAATATACTCTCGCTCTCTCATATATATATATATATATTTATATATATAGAAGGTAGAAGAAGTACCGTTGGTTTGCGCAAGATTATAATTGAAAAGGTGATGCACTTCTCAGAGAACAACTGTTTATTTTGCGGACGTTTTGGCCGGAGACTGACCTTTCTCAAGACAGCTACTGTTTTGAGTCAGTGTCTTGAGGAAGGTCGGTAGCATGAGCACACTAAACAGTTGTTTTTAAGAAGTACATCAATTTTTCAATATATTAGCCAGCTCACTCTTGAAACGACGGGCGATAACCACAGCCGTACTTACTAACACACTGGCCAATTTCTATTAACGTTTATGAGGTCACTACAGTTCTCGCATAGCCTGTAATTCAGCAGGTGTTGTATGGTTTCTTGAGATGCACAAGAGTCGCACATTGCACTGTGACCATTCCGATACGGTAAGACTGCGTTCGGGAACATTGCCACTAGCCATATATATATATATATATATATATATATATATATATATATATATATATATATATATATATATATATATATATATATATATATATATATATATATATATGCTATACAGTTGTCACTTATAGCCGTGACGACAGCTCCAAGGTATGCAGCGAGAACTTAGGGACGATCGGATAACTCCATAAAGCTTGCGTTGTGCAGCCGCTCTCAATATGACTTCCAGCGTATCGCTCTCCTACTGCGCTAAACCGACTGGACTGAAAACAACATTATTGACGAAAATTCTAGGACCTTGGCCACATCCGTCGCTAGCGCAGATGCTTGCGCTGCATTGAAGTGCACCGGCTGCAGAGACCCTTTGTAGCCTCCCTGCGGATCTAATTGCGTGCACGCATGCTTACTCTTTCCCGGTTTTCCTCTTTTTATGCCCACGTTCCTTTACCTCGGATGTAGGGTATAGTAAGCTGCACACTATTGTCTGATTGACCTCACCAACTTTCCTCTCTTTGCTTTCTCTCTATCTGAACTTCAAATACAAAACGTTTCACATCATTGCATGTCCATTTCACCCTTAACTACGCAGCCTTGGGACGTTCGCTAGCGTCTTTATTCAAATTTATCGTTATCTTCTTGTTTCCTTTTTAAATTCCCCAAAGGGGGTGTGTGCCACTGCCTCACCAAAGAGAGAGAGAGAGAGAGAAAGGCAAGGGAAAGACAAGGAGGTGAACCCGAGATTATCTCCGGTTGGCTACCCTGTACTGGGGGAGGGGCAAGGGGATGCAATAGGTGAGAGAGAGAATGATAAAGAAAAGAAAAACCTAAACACGCACACGCACGTGCACACGAACTGTTTCTGTGGGCACTGTCAAGCAGCCCGCAAAGGCGTTCCTATAGTCTTACGCAGTGTCACCGTACAGCCCTACGTCCCACAGTGTACAGTCACAATTTGTCAGAAAGTCCCGTGTTTTTTAAGTATCGCAGCAGCGCCTTCATAGCAGATCGCGCTGATGTTTGCGTAGGCCAGTTTCCAGGGATCTTGTTTTCTTACATTGGGCGCTTGTCCAATTTGTCTAGGGTGGCTGAAAGGACCGCTCTTTGTGGGTTAAAACGAGAGCACTGACAAAGAAGATGCTCACCAAGGCTCTTACTACTACTACTACTATTACTACTACTACTACTACTACTACTACTACTACTACTACTACTACTACTACTACTACTAACTAACTAACTAACTAACTAACTACTACTAAAGTACTATTGCATCTACTACCACCCTCCCACGGTGATTCTATCTGCCGCGATGCTCCTTGTTTAATATAATCGGACACACCACGGTACTCTGCTTTCCCGTAAAGTTTCGCTGCTCAGTCGTGTCATTTTCACTCAGGGTGGCGTTTCTGGCTACGTTCCCCACCACCGTTAGTGTGCAAGTCAGTGGAGTGCAAATTGAGGCTAAGTCTCAGCCCTTTGGGAGAGCTCCTGGCTTTCATACTCACCGCCCAAACTCTGATCGCGTCTCCTGCCGCACTTGAGCAGTGCTGCAAAGGGGAAACGGGCCAAAAAAAAAAATAAAGTAAGGTAAACTAACGAGAACCGCGAAGCACTTCTGCGACGAATATTACGAGCCAGCCACTGTCTCGCGAGAGTCGCCACGCTTTCTTCTGGCGGCCGTACCGCCATCTCCTAAGCACCGCTGGCCTATGCGCCGTAGCCGCCTACATTCTCCGCGCGAACGCGTAGGGGCCCGCGGGCGTAGACGTCGTCTTGCCATCTATGAGAACGGCACAAGAGTCATTGTGGACGCGCGCTGTAGCGTGCGAAGGACAGTGCCCGCTCTCTCTCTCCCCATATCCCGCCTCTATATGCGCGTTGCAGCGCTGGACGGTCCCGCTGGACGGCGATTAGGCGCCTAGGAGGCGCTTGAGCTCCCTGAACCGGAAGAACTGCTCACGCGACGCCTCGCTCTCCTCGGTGTCTGCAGACGCGGAAGACCGGCCTCTCCCCTTCCCCTCCCCAACTCCCCATCTCCCTGCGGTGCTTCCTCCTAGACTCCTGTTCAATTCGGCCGAGCTCTGCACCCCGTCGTGATGCTCTCCGAGCACACTCGCTGAACTCGTTGGACGAGACTGTGCCTTGCTTGTTCGCTCGAGATCACCGGGAGAATGGAGGGCACAAAAAAAAAAGAAAAATTGGTAGGAGATACCGGGAGTACGCCCATGGTTTATTCCTTCTTTTGCCAGCCATGTTTTCTGGACCCATGTGCATCATCTTTTTATACATATTTAGGGTTGCTATTTTTCTCTTTTTTTTGTGGCACCGTCTTCTCCATATTCTCGCTCTTCTTTTTTTCCCTGTTCGTGTGTCGCCTACTCGTGCAAGACCTTCCCCGAATTTTCCCGAGGAGCCGGCCATGCGAGAGAACTTTCTTAAAGCGAGGCAAGTGGTGTTCCCCCTTCCGGGTAGTGAGACGTACTAGCGAAGCAGCGGCAGGCCACTCCCCGCTGCCTCCCGCCCCTCTTCACCTTCCGGCCCCCTCATCTAGAGTGTCCTTCTTTTATTTTTTTTTTTTCGCGCTCCGGGTGGATTCATTCGCTCTTTATATATTAGTAACTGTAGTCTCTTCCGGCTTAGCGTAATTACCCCGCGCGCTCTTCCAGCAGCTTGATGAGCCCTTCGGTCACACGTGCGCTCGGTGTTTCTGCGAATAGAGTGTCCGTGGAACCGACGTCTTTGGCGTATCTAAGGAAAGCACAGTCGTTTGGCACAAGGCAGGAGGACCACGGGACGGTGGAGCCTTGAAGCGCCCAACAGCGGGCGAACAAAGGAAATATCGGCTTGGTGTCGACGTTTCAACAAAGGGGGCTTGTCTTCCGAATCTTGGCGCCTTAAGTCAGGGTCGGAAGACATGCCCTGGTGCCTTGGTGTCAGGGCCTTGAACAGAGGAAATATCGGCTCGGAGTCGACGTTTCAACAAAGGGGACTTGTCTTCTGAATCTTGGTGCCTCAATTCAGCATCGGAACACATGCGCTGATGCCTTGGTGTCAGGGCCTTGATGCCCTGACTAACACGAGTCTCCTTGTCGAAACCTTGACTTCGGTCTGTGGCTTCTCTTTCTCGACCGCTATCGATCCCTTCGTAGTCATGTCGTGTCCCCCCATTATGAACCTGCTAGTTCTTCCTTTCTCTCTCGTTTCTCTTCTTGCTCTCATTTTGCCCCCGTATCTCCTGTATCTCCTCTGAGTGTAGGGCAGCAAATGGGACGTGTGTCCGGCTAAGCTACGTGCCTTTCTTATATCTCCTCTCTCTGAACATGCTAGGGTGTTTTATGTGAGACTGCCTAATAACGCTGCACTCGCTTGTGTAATGGCCCAATATAATAAGCGAGGTGTGAAGCGGCCACATATCTCACGCGTACAAGTCAAGCTGCAAGCGTTCAACTGTGATAACTATACGGCTTCAAGATTCGCGCCTTCCGTACCGTTTCTCCGTGCACGGTTCCCTCTAGCAGCATTGTGACAATGTATGGGCACGCGCGTAAGTCCACGAAACGCGATATGCACGCGTTTTGTGGATTTACGCTGCCTTCCAAGGCGGTAACAGTGGCCAACGTTGTGTTATCGGCCCGCACTTTCTTTATAGGCCCTCCCTATTCAAATGAACGTGAAACACAATGCTGTAATGAAGAAACAGTTGATGTGGTGATGAGTAACTTTGTTGAGTGAAAAGAAAGAGAAAGTAAAATATTAGTGACAGTTGGGAGTGCTTATTATTATTAGTAGTAGTATTTATTGGCTCAGATTTTATTTTCTCGCAAGAAATAAATAAAATATTACGCATTAAAAGAAGTGTTACAGGTACCAATGGTTTTCGGCTACAATAAACTGCTACACTGATATGCCAGGGAGCGTCTCCGACTTTCTGAATGACGAGCCTTCCTTTCTGCCCTGTAGTCTTGAGCGAAAAGCACATCAATTGTTGACTTCACAGGCACGGAACGATACGCGCTGCTTTCATTAAATCGAGCGCGGTTTCCGCAACGCCCAGTATTTTTTCACGTTACTTGAGCACGCATATTTAAAAATATGTACGAAGCCATGTGACGGAGCTCAAATGACCTCCCCGACGTTACTGCGACGACGCGTTCGCTGTCGTCGTTGGTCTTGTCACGCCATGCTACCTCGCTGGCTTGGAGGCGCGTCCTAACGTGACGCACTAGCGACTGCAAATTGCGACGCACGTCCTGCCCTGTACACCACGTGCCGTCGCTGCCCGGGCGTTTAATGGATCCGCTGCTCGTTTAGTGACAAGCTATAGGTGCGTGGCTTGGAACAATTTGTCCGGTAACAGGCAACCTAATGGGAGCCTAGCACGCGGGTTTAGTTAAGTTTGTGCGTGTCACGGCTCCGCCGCCAGTGTGACGGCAAGCGATATGCCGGAATGCTGTATGCTGTATACGGGTTAACGGGAATCCGCGACGTGCCCGTACGTAGGCTTGCTTGTCATGAACATTGCATGGACGCTAACAAACACTTTGTTTCCTATGATCTGATTAACTGAAGAGAAAAGAAGACCAACAAAGAGGGTGTTTGAATATGATCAGTACACGTTACTAGTGCCTAGCTGGGCAAATGGGGAACTGTACCGTATTCGCTAAACGCTCTTACGATGGCATCGCTCTTAAGAGCGAGCGAATTGCAGTCAGTGCCCATGTTGGAAATGTTACTATAGAAGGCTGACACCTAAAGGCAAATTGGATTGGAAAAACTTTAATAAAGGTCCTTCAGGACGCACGTCAGAGCGCAGTGGGCGTCTCCCACGTAGGGACCTACAGGGAGTACCTGGCGGCAGCTGCACGAGACTGCTGGACGGCCCATTGCTGGTCTTGTAGGAGTGGGCTTCGTAGGGTCTTCTCCCACTTGTCGGAAGTAGAGTCGGGCGGAGCGTTTCTGCACTCCCAGAACACTTGTGCGAGTGTCGCCGTGACCCCGCACGAGGGGCACGCATCGTCGGGGTAGACGTCCGGGTAGATGATGTGTAAGGCGGCGGGGTTGGGATAGGTATCTGTCTGTAACAAGCAACAGCTTCTACAAACAAAAAGCTTCGTGAATCGGGCACCTGTTGCTTCCATCACTAGGAGCCGATGTTGATTCGCACGCGAAGCCAGATAGCGAGTGAATTGTATTACTAAAGAAAAAAAGGAGATGTGAATTATTAGTTTTTACATGCCATAACCACGATCTGAGGCATGCTGCAGACTCCGGAAATTTGGACCACGTCAAAACACGTTAGTGGGCTAGTTGGTTCGTGCTGTTCTTTAACGTGCACCTAAATCTAAGCACACGGCTGTTCTCGCCCCCATCGAAGTGCGGCCGCCGTGGCCGGGATCGATCCCGCGACCTCGTATGGTATGGTATGGATAAGTTTATTGGGTCCTGAAGGTCAAACCTAGGTTGACGCGCGCCGCTTCCACGTTGGGACTGTCAGGCCGAGCCCTGCTTAGCAGCGCAACACCACAGCGACTAAGCAACCACGCGGACAACTGGAGCCGAAGTACCTTGCTAGAGGCGAGGAGCAAAGTACGCGTAACGAGCCCGAAGTCACGGTGCCGCCGTGCATAGCCGGTGGAGGAGACGCCTCGAATCCATGCGCGACGTGGTGGCTTCTTCTACGTCACTCCCTCTCTCTCTCTCTCTCTCTCTCTCTCCCTCTCTCTCTCTCTCTATATATATATATATATATATATATATATATATATATATATATATATATATATATATATATATATTGTTGCCCTTGAATAATTGGCCTCCTGCACGTATTATATCGGACGAATATACCAAGAAGCCGAGAAAGATTCACCGAAGTATTTCTTGCACGCCGCTGAAGTTAGGCCACGTGGCCCGACTTTGCACATGAAGTGGACGTTTTACTGGACGTAGTAGTTCCGAAAATTTCTTTTACTTCTGCAAGTACCGCATCATTCAATATTCTTGCTTATTTTCTCTTTTCTCTTAGAAATACTGGTCAACATCTCAACATCAGATAATAGTCAACATCTCGCTTTTATTTTATAACGTGATGGAAGCCTAAAAATGGTAAATGCGTTTGGTCGGTGAATGGAGGAGAGCCACACGCCAGCAGTAATCTCAATGTTAACTATAATCCTCGGGGCGATTTTCCATCATTTACATGCACCGCGTGAGTCTACCTGCTCGCTTTAATCTCCCCTCTCCTGACGCATTAATGCGATTCGCCTTCCTAGCGCAATTCCAACCTTTACATGAATGAGATGTGCTACATAAGTGTGCAATGCGATTAGCCACTAACGCATTCGTATAAACGTGGCTATAGACTGGCCTACCAAAAAAATGCAGCTGATCCGACGAGTTTGAATCTATACACAGCGAAGCTTTGTGTGAGTTTGTGAAGAGTCGAAACACGAGCACACGCACACGTACAAACGCACAAGCGCGGGCGCACACAAATTATACCGAGCCTTTTGTTAAACAGAATTGCTGACTACCAGCGAGTACGACGGATGCCTTGAAAGCATCATTGTTTCAGACGCAGCATGCGCATACGTACGCAGTGCAATTCGAAGCCATTCTATCCGCAAGAAGCGTTTGATTCCTCATTAGCGTGTCGACGCGTATGTGCGAAGGCGAGCTTTCTGGTTCTTTTTTTTTCTTTCCCCCGCACGGCCGGAGCCGCCGCTGTCTCGGAGAGCAGAGCCATCTGGTTGTGATGATGCAACTAACCCAGCGGCGTTGACGCGCGCCTCCTCCGCTGTGTTTGGCTGGCCTATTCGGCAACAGTAGAGCCACGCAGCTCCCGTGGTCACGACAACCCGGCGATATTCGCAAAGAAAAGCTGCGCTCTTAAAGAGGAGAGATGGAGTGAGAAAGAGCATCGAGTCGCTCTTCAACAGCATGCATAAGCCAGCCTGACTCTTTTTTTTTCTTCTACCTTTGTGCTTTTCTTGCTTGCGGCTGTTAGTTTTCAACGACGAAGCAGGTCGAACACTGCGGCTGACTTATCGGCCACGTGTGCCGCGTCCGCTCCGTACGGGTAATCTATCCAGAAAGCGCGTGCCATGTTGCGTAAGCGCCCGAACGCAACGCGGTCTCCTGCATGATCCATAGGTCCGCGCATGCCCATATATCAACGCAGCGTTTCGTAACGCGACACCTTGTGTGTTCTGCGCCGTTGCGTACCTATATGCTATGCATGCGCTTTCTTTTTTGTGTGTGCCAGTGGAGGAACGATGCTAAAAGGAAAAATCGGTCCAGGGATGCGTTTTTGTTGCGCGCTACAGAGAAATGATTTGTGGTTTGTAGCAAATAAGGTATATTGCGGAGGTCAATCAATACAAGTAACAAAACGCTGGCCCACATCACGTTCTCAATCACTGTCGAACCTCCTGTGTTCACTATCACTAGGGCGCTCTCAACGCCTCGTGCAACGTTTTGCGATTTCTACGAGAGTATAGCGCATACCCTCACCTACGGGCCTTCTTTCGACGATGAAAGACATATTTTGCGTGCCATTTGAAGCCGACTGGCCGACAGAGCGTTCATGGAAGGAAATATATTGGTACCGCGTAGTCGGCATCCTTGAGCACCGAAGGCCACTGAGCTCTGCTGACTTTTTAAGGACCACTGTGCTCTGTGACCGCCTGTGTATATAAGGGGTAAACGCTGTTACGAGTGCGCCCATCGGTTGTTATTCCTTTGTTTACTACTTACCCTTTTCCGTCTGTTCCCAATCCTTCCTTCCACCCGTGTAGGGTAGCAAACGAGGTACAACCTTGTTAACATCTGCGCCTTTTTGTTCTCTCACTTTCTCAAGCGTAGACCACGGGGGTTCGCTTTACTCGATGACAAGCTACAGTCAACGTTTGCGCTAGTTTGTGAAGCCTCTTTGTGCTTTGTGTTTGCAGGAGTCCTTGTCGTCTTGTCAGGCGCTTCTTGTCTGTCATATCTAAGCAGACCAAACATGAAGAAGAAACAAGACAGATGCAAAATTATGGCAGCAAAGTCGCCATTCGCAGGGTGCCTGCTAGATGGCACCACGTTACCAATGAGACGGCTTGGCTCTCTAAATATCTGTATAGGAAAAATTTCGACTCACAGAGGAGACGAAGAGACAGGAAACTAACCAGACACTAACAGGGTGGACAGCTGTGGGGGGGAAAAAGGGTTCAGTGTCAGAGATGCAGAAATAGTGTACTGGATTAGAAGAAACAGCGATAAGCCAGCTGTGAAACAGCATAGAACAGAAAAAAAAAATGACCTAGAAGGGAAAGTTTCAAGACAACTGAAAGGGCAGAGTGCTCTACTGTTCGAACCCAGGACAGGGTGTCTCAAAAAGCCTCCTTTATTGGTGGTCTACTCTTATATAACACAAAGACACGCAATACGAGCAGCATCCCAAGCGGCAGGCTTTTTTTTCGGCAAAAATCTACATGTAATTAAATGTACTGAGTTCGCGTCACTGTGTCGTCTCTGCAGTCTGCATAACATGCAGTGCCTGAAGCGCAGTGTATCACAGCAATGCTGTACATGGCTAGGTTTCCGTGTATTTATCGTGTGCGCCAACAAAACTATCATCAATGGCTCACACCCCTGTAAGCAATGCGTATACTAACGAGCAAAGCATTTCATTTGTGTTCTACAGTTGCCATGGGAAGGCCACGTAAAGTTAGACAAATAATGACTACCGGTCGAGACAATGAATGAGTTCGTGCCTTTCTTCAAAATTCTCTGTCATCTGTGTCGTCTGCTAAGCAGATTCGCTGGTTTTCCAGCTTCATAGAGTGGAGTGGCTCAAGATATTTGTTTTTAAATTTCTTCTATGCGAAGCACCGTGTGAACACGTCCCGATCCCTTATAGTAAACACAGTGTCATAAGGCCGTCCATAGCTTATGAAGACCAGTACGGACGCAGAGAAGATTGTGAATGTCTAAAGGCATGAAGACACCAAGTAGGTCACGTGGACTCTCTTAAATCAGTGCCATATGTTGGCGGCTAGCTAAAAAAAAAAGACAAAAAAAGAGGAGGTTCTCTTGGCGAGGTTAAGTTTGCGCTTCCTTTCGCTGTGCATGTTTTAAATGTGTCTTTACAGATGCCTGTTCCTCTTTAACCACGGGCATGTTCGACACCTGAAGCCGCCTTCTGGTTGCTTGCTGGTTTTTAATCACGCAAGCTGGCTATTCGCCTGCACCTTTTGTTTAAAAGACAGCACTGCGCCAATTATTTTCCGAAACCGGAAACTCGGGATTACATTTTTCTTACTTTGCTTTGGTAAAAGCGCATGCGCTACATTTTATTCGCTCTTTTTTTGTATTTTCTTCCAGCATTATTTATCGCCTCATTTCTCTGCCGTGGCTTCGTTCTCTGTTCTTGGACAGGGCGTCGAATTTAATTAAGCGCACGCATCCCATTTGCGTAATTAACTCCGTTTGGAGCTAAATTTACGCGGCTACGCTTACGCACTCCCGGAGCCCCTGTGTTCCGCGTCTGCAC
Organism: Dermacentor albipictus; assembly: GCF_038994185.2. Lineage (NCBI taxonomy): Eukaryota > Metazoa > Arthropoda > Arachnida > Ixodida > Ixodidae > Dermacentor > Dermacentor albipictus. The sequence continues at coordinate 383,440,397 of NC_091821.1, read as the reverse complement.
GACAAACCCTTTAGTAGAACTAAATTTACAGCGTATGGTGTCTTCTCTTTCTCTTGCAAAATGATTTTTCTGCCGTTCTTTGTTGTGCGGAATTATCGTTGTGTCTTTCACTTTTTCGTTCTTGCCATTTTTTCTGGCGACACTTCAGCGCTCGAAATTGGGCTCTTACCCTGGATGTAAAAGGCGACGAGCTATGGCAAGTTAAAAGCGCTGACCATTAACATTCCGCACTAGCCACTATTTGCCCTTCTCTTCTTCTGTTTTCAATTTGAAACTAGGATAGAGGTCGAAGAAGTCGGTGCGGTTGCCCTTCAGCCGGGGAGTGACATCACCGTCCGCGAAAGAAGCACACGCATAATCTATGCATTGTTGGCTTATATAGACTGTTCATGGATGGGTGCAGAAGACATATATATATATATATATATATATATATATATATACACACGACGTTGAAGAAGTCATGCGCGTACTGTTGACTGCTGCTGTCGACACCATCTATCTGGCTGTTGGGGTCGCCACTTGCGGCAAGTTATCTATGCGCCCACTTTCCCACTTTCATTTTTCTTTACCTAGTTAATTCTATATTTAAATGACATACAACAATCAACTACCCTCATGTTTTCCCAGTTGCTAACAAGAAATATGTAAAAAATTACTGTAGGGTGGGCTTTCTCTCACAAGTTTTGAGCGTATTGTAGAAGCGCCAAGTCAATTTTTGCGCTTCTGATATTTTAACAGCAGCGGCTCTGCAAATACGGCTGTGTGATATCCGGTCCATTTTTAAGTGAAAAGAGGTATTTTGATTGTTTGATAAAATGTAGCTTATGATCACACCATAGAACAGATAATTGTGAGGTGACAATAGCAACAACAACAACAACAACAACAACAACAACAACAACAACAACAACATACTGCGTTCTTTGTGTTGTGGCTTATGTGTCCTATTTTTTTTTCTCGTAGTGTTCCCGTTCCTTGAAAACGAAAGTCAATCTGCCCGCTGTACACGTTCAACTGTGGCCTCAGTGCGGCCGTTCCTTGTGTCGGTGGTGGTGAAGTGGTGGAGCCGCAGGCGGGGTTAGCCTATAGCATTGAGTGGCGGCATTGCCACGATATTGTGCTCCTCGATTGTGGTGTTTCTGTGAATGTCAGCGCCTAGCGGCTGGACATCAAGCTGTGTATAGCAGGCTGACGTGCATCGACTGGCGGTACATCCACAAATGCTCGTGGTTTCTTTCCTTCGGTGTATTTCCCTGACTACGTTAGTGCTAGGATGGCCAAAGAGTGGAAGAAAGCGTATGTTTGTGAAGTGTGGAAAGCCGGTAACGTGGTAGAGGTATGCATATATGAAGTGCAAGTGAAGGTGGTCCGGAGCAGACCACCGTGAGTATCACTTCACTCCTCGAAGAGGCATGGACGTGACGTTTGTAGAGCGAGCTCCTGAACAATCGCTTTGTAATGCTGTGAACTCGGTTTAGATCATGCATCCGGGACCTCAAAGTGGTGTCATTTATTGCTAACGCATTTCTCTCGCATCTTCCGCTAAATCGCCACTGATTTTTTTTCTCTCCGAATTCGACGTTAAACTTCGGCAAAAATGAAGCGGTGAGAAAGCCAGCGTAAACAGTACACAATTTCGCACTTTTCTTTTGCGACGGCTGAGGCTCCAAGCAGGCATCCTAGAAAACCAACCCTGTAGCCTCTTGCACATTGACGCCACCTGGGACGGCAACCGCATCGTATAGCGTAAGACTCGAGGCGCAATTTAAATTCGGACTGATTGCTCCCACGTGATTGATTGGTCCCGCGATTTCCCGCCGCCGAATGCGCCGTGCCGTGCCCCGGAAACGCGGGAAGCGGAATCCGCGTGAGACGGATTTGTTTAGCTCGGCAAGAAAATAAAGCTGCCGTAACGCGCACGCCTGCTGCGCGTATCCGCCCAGGAAAATCGACCTGTAGGGAAACCGGAGCTGAAGCGCAGTCGGGCCTTCCATTGCGGCGTGAATGGTGGGTAGTCGTGAATTTCTGTCCTTCGTCGAAACGATCTTCTCGTTGCATGTGTTCCTGTGCGGCAATCCCGTGTGTCTCGGTCGAATAAGTGTGAGCGCTTGTTGTAGTCCGTTAGATATGGGAAGCAAAGTGGCCGAGAAAATGCTGTCAGCTACGCAACCATGATTAGAAGCTGGTGGTCTTACGTGGTGTCTTTTATCGAGGGCCCCTCATTGACCACCGTGTTTATACACGAACCGTGGCAGTTCAGTCCTATGAAAATGTAATGCCGATTTGGGCTCTGGATCCCGGTGCCGCAGCACGACAGACTGGGCACAAATTTGCGCTTTTCTGGACCCGGTACCCGATAGTAGTTGAGCGAATATTATTTCTTTTTCCTCCTTGTCTTACGCTCACGCCTCGCTTTCTTTATTTGGCGTCGTTATCTGAAGCAGTACCTTACGCAAGGCTGATGAATGTTAACAAAGGAGCACGCATCGTGTACGTGATTCACTAGCGCAGAGGGAAACCACTCTCCGCGCAGCGTCTGAAAGAGCACGTTGCAAAGAGAACGACTTTCACTGTGAAGTGGAAGGAATGTAGTATTTGTGCATTTTCATGTGTGCCTGAATATAATAGTAGGCTTTTAGTTTGCGTGTTTATGCAATTACTTCTTTATGTACAGCTTGCACCAGCCATCTAGACGTGAACGAGAGAGAGAGAGAGAGAGAGAGAGAGAGAGAGAGAGAGAGGGATGTGGCTGTCAAAGAAGGAAACCCGTGATAACTGTCTCACACATTGGTGGGCACCTCAACCCATAGAAGTGAACGAGAAGGAGGACAAGGAGGATAGATCGAGAAACATGTCAGTGTGGGTAACCATACCATGGTTGCGCTCAGTTGGCCAGCCGACACGTCGAGATGGGTAAAGTGTAAGACAGAGATGAGGTGGACGAAGGAGAGTCAGTCTGTGCAGATGAATGTTCACTCGCGCATATATCACAAGCGCTCGTATAGTCCAGTTTCCTTCGAGAAGCGCACCATCATTTTTGTGGCCTTGGGCACACCAACGTTCCTGTGCCAAGATCCAGGATCTTTGCTTCCGAGAACCACTTTGTCGTCTAGGCGGCAGAGATTGGTACTCAGAGCATATTGTCGACAATTGAGAGAAAGAGAGAGAGAGAAAGAGAGAGAGAGAGAGAGAGAGAGAGAGAGAGAGAGGGCAAAGGAAAGACAGGGAGGTTAACCAGAGATTATCGTCGGTTGGCTACCCTGTACTGGGGGAGGGGCAAGGGGATGCGGTAGGTGAAAGAGAGAGGACAAAAAAAAGAAAAAAGATAAAAAACTGCACACACACGCACGTACACACAAACTGTTTCTGTGGGCACTGTCACGCAGCCCGCAAAGGCGTTCCTAGCGTTATGCAGTGTCACCGTACACTCCTGCGTCACACAGTGAAGTCACAATCTGTCAGAAATTCCAGCGTCTTTTAAATACCGCAGGAGCACCTTCATAGCCTATCGCGCTGATGTTCGCGTAGGCCAGTTTCCAAGGATCTTGCGTTCGTTCATTGGGCGCTTGTCCAGTTTGTCTAGACTGATCTTTGCGGGTTGAAACGAAATACCGACAGTGGCACACAACGTGCTCTATATAGTTACATCACATCTGCAAAACTTGCATGCGATGCTTATGGCCATTCAGATGAGGAACGGGTATGTTGCACATCGTGTTCCACTTGTGATGCGCCATCAGTGGTAACATTAGGACGTAATTGCATTTGCCGTTGCTCGCTCCTGGCATCAGGCCGAGTCTTCCAAGTATGCAGTGCGCCTTGTGTGGAGTACAATATTTCATTAAAGGGGCACATTTATAGGTGTTGTTTCACGTTACTGCGCTGCTCTTTACCTTGAACATTGGTACTGGCCTTGGGAGCCTGGATATTTTGGCTATTTTTTGTTAGGTCTGAAAGTAACACCGCTGTTAATAATATCTGCAGTGGCAAAATAGCTTAATTCCAGGGCCATGCATGGGCTCGAGTGACATCTTATGCACGCTCTAGTATACCACCTATAGGGCTGCACGTTACATGTTATACGTTCCTGCACACTCTGTATGCGGTAATCGACATCAGCCTGAGGCCTTGTGAAAGTTATTTCAAAGGCATACTCTACAATAATTGGAATGACTGACAGTGCAGCATGCGAGGTCTGTGGCACCGAAGAAAACGTCGACCACCTGCTGTTCCATTGTCCACGGTACACTCCAGAGAGACCAGAACTTGCCAAAGCTTTCCAAAAACTGGAGAATCGACCGCTTTCTGTGCAGGTGCTGCTGGAACACCGCCCCCATCGCCCGTCGGCCCATAAAGCGGTGAAGGCGCTTTTGTGCTTCTTAAAAACGGCGGGCTTGTGCCACCATCTGTGACTTTTAATGCAATTTCTGTTGGACCACACACGTCAGCGAATTCACCGCAATTTCCTTCTTTCCTTCCCTCCTCTCTCTCTCTGTCCCTGTTATCCTTGTTTCTCCTTTCCCATTCCCCCGGTGTAGGGTAGCCGACCGGACGTTATTCGTTTTTTTTTATTGATATGATATAAGGAGATGTTGGCGCGCAATTTAAGGCGCCGGCTACTCCTTATCTCTTGGGTGGTTCCGTCATACATAATTCAGGGTTCACGGTTACATATCAAATAATCATTTCACACAAGCACCAGGACTTATAAAGCAACGTTTCCACAGGAAGACTATGGCAAATGTCTCCACACCTATGTAGTCGAAAGTCTCAAAAGTAGAAACGATACTGTCGCCTAATAACACATTTTCTAGTCAGCGGGTCAGCGGGTACATACAATATACATGGCAAATGTCTCCACACTTATGTAGTCGAAAGTCTCAAAAGTAGAAACGATACTGTTGCCTAACAACACTTGCCTAATAATAAATATATTAGCACATACAGTCACAACAAAGTCGAAAGTCTCAAAAGTACAAACGATACTGTTGCCTAATAACACTTGCCTAATAATAAATATATTAGCACATACAGTCACAACAAAGCAGTCAACATAACATAATTCCCAAACAGATGGATATATAGAGTCACATTGAAATGAACAGAACAATGAAAGCACTAATAGCGTCCAGCGATGCCGCTGTCTTCAAAGAAAGTCTTTAGTGCTTTTAAATTGCGCTCTTCTGCAAGGCCGTCGTTGGCCAAGGGCCCAAAAGTTTCCTTAAACTGAAAGGTCTGCGGTCTAATTTACTTAGCGCTGATTTAAGTCGGCATCTTGGTGTGTCGTGATGTGGGCAATCTAGAAGGAGGTGATATATATCTTCATCTACAAATCCGCAATCACATTCGGGGGTTTCCGCTCGGCCAATTCTGTGTAAGAAATGCTTTGTGTAGGCAGTGCCTAGCCTTAATCGATGAATAAGCGTTTCCATAGTTCTATCTAATGACAATGAAAATTTGAATTCAATAAATGGATCAATATGATATAAGTCAGAGCTCTTAGAATTCTGGTCAAACCAAGTGTTCCTAGACATGTTGAAAGACGTTGTCCTTATAATGCAGCGTAATTCATTCTTTGATATTGGGAGTGGAGCCGTATCATCTTTCAGGTGCGCTTGTCGTGCTGCTTCATCGGCTGCTGTGTTGCCAGGAATGTTGCAATGCCCTGGTATCCACTGGAATGCTATTGCATGTTTTGCTTCGCTTGCCTTTGTGAGGTATTTAAGTGTTTCATATATTATACTGTCGCTGAATGTTTTCCCCTTTGTGCTGCAGAGTGATGTTAGAGCCGCCTGTGAATCGCTGAAAATTACCCATTTTTGCGCTTCTGTTGCTGACAATATAAATTTTACCGCACATAGGATTGCGAACAGTTCAGCCGTTGTGGACGAAGTCGCACGAGATAACCTAAATGATTCTTGTTTGTTGAGGTGCGGTATAATGAATGATGAAGTTGAAGAGGTTGCTGTACTAGAGCCGTCTGTATAGACGTGTGTGTATCCTGGATACCGCATATATATCTGGTATAGTGCTAGTTGTTGAGCAGCTTGAATGAACATGTCTCTTTTGCTGAATATCCCTTCTACTGACAATTCAATTTTTGGAACTGTAAGCAGCCATGGAGGATATTCGATGTCTGAGTTCCAAAATTCATTTTCTGGCAATATGTGAAGATTTTTTTGAATTTCTATATGAACATAACTTCTGTCTCGTTTCATTATGTCTAGAGCCAATGGGTGGTTTTTATGCTGGGTTTGAAGGCGGAAATAATGCCGGCATGTTTCTGTAGTTCGCATACCTGGAAATGGTGATTGGCGAGCCTCAGCTATTACAAGAGAACTCGAAGTCGCTCGTGGAACTCCTAGACATAGGCGTAGTCCTCTAGCTAAAAGTCTTTGAAGTCTCTCTTCTGACGTGTGGGAAAGTCCGTGTAAGATGGGCGCGGAATATGCAATTTTTTGTCGTATTAATGCATTCTAAACAGTCAGCATGGACGATACTGATCCGCCCCATGATGTGCCTGCAAGTCTGCGAAGTACAGTCACTATGGCATTGACCTCGTTTTCGAGTTTTTTTAAGTGGGGTGCCCAGGATAGCTGCCTATCAAGTATTATGCCAAGAAATCGATGCTGTGTGACAATCATTAGAGGGTGTCCTTCCAGATTAAGAGTGAAATTTTTTAACACCCTTCGAGTGAAGGGCAATACAGCAGTCTTTGCATGTGATAGTACCATTCCTCTTTCTCTCAAAAATTGGTTGATGATATTTATGCCGTCTTGCAGTGCCATCTGGAGTAGTTGAGCTTTAGACCCAGATGTCCAAATACACACATCATCTGCATACAGTGAAAACTTTAACTGTGATGGCAGTCTTCGCGTTAAATCAGCCATGACGCAGTTAAAAAGGAAGGGACTGAGTACGCTTCCCTGTGGTACTCCCTGTTTGACAATATGTTCAGCACTCTTTCCTTCACCCGTCTGAACGAATATTTTTCGACCTGATAAAAATTCAGAAATCCATCGCAAGGACCTGCCAAACAGACCAAGTTCCAACATGCTTAGCAGAACATGAACGTGACTAACGGTGTCAAATGCCCTCTTGATGTCTAGGAATACTGCTATCGTCATGTTTCCACGTGCACGCTCGTGCTCCACACAGGTTACTATATCTAATATTGCATCCATTGTGCATCTATGTTTTCTAAAACTTACTAAGTAGTTGGACAGCACCTTCGTTTCATTACACCACCATTGAAGTCGCGCGTCAATCATTTTCTCCATTACTTTGCATAAACAACTTGTCAAACTAACGGCGCGGAAGGATTCAAGGCACAAGGGCGTCTCACCAGGTTTTAAAATTGGTATGATTCGAGCGACTTTCCAAGAGTCAGGTACAGTTTCCTCTATCCATAAGTTATTATAGATGTGTAAGAGCGCATTTGTACCTGTCGGTCCGAGGTTTCTTAGCATATTGTACGTAATGCCGTCCGGCCCATTATTATTATTATTAACCTCTCTGCCTTCTACTTATCTCTTTCCATCCTTCCTCAAAGAATGTGAAAGTGGTGGTATATTATCGATATCTACGTTTTAAAGGGCTCCGGTTACAATTAAAATGTTAACTTTGATTTATTTTTTTTTTAGAAAACTTACCCTGCTTATAGCGTTATTAGGCAGCTTGCCGACTTTCAGCCGCCTTGATTTCAGCTTCTCCCGTTGCCTCCTCTCTGTTTCAGTTCGTTCGGGGCATTCGCTAGGAATTCGTGAAGGCATGAACGATGCGCGAGCCATCCAAAAGAGCGCTCGCAATAAAAAAAAAAAGGCTCGCGTGCAGGACAGATGCACGGCGAGAAATGGCTTCGTCGTCTAGATGGAAATCCCTCAGGGAAACGAGGAGTCTTCGAAATGAAGTTCGAAGCACAACAGAAAAAACCAAGAAAACGCGCTTGAGAATGACTCCCAAGAGGAAATTACCTCCCGGTTTCTCCCATTCTCTCCTTGTTTCTGCACACGCACTCTTGCGGACGGGCTTGCGGGTGAGCGAGTTCTGCTTGGGACACGCAACCTTTTAAAAAAAAATCAATATCTTGACGAGTTCGAGCCAGCCCTGGGAATATAATTGTCTCTCGCGTTGCTTGATCGAGTTCCTCTCGGTTTTCTTTAACAAACTTGAGCGCCAATAACGATGCCGTTTGCTTACTTTTCCCTTTCGTTATCATTGCGGCGCACATAAATAATCTCTAATTGCAGGCGCGAGTCGGTATCAGTTTCCGTCGGCATGCTTTATAGGTCGACGCTTCTTTCGCCCACATGATGCGTGCATGAGCAAGATTGCATTGAGAATTTGAAGGCGCTCCCACTCTGACGTCGCTGTGATTTTGCACTTCGCGCAGTGTGAAGCGTTTTTTTCTATGCTCAAGTCGCACTTCGATCTCTTCACTTTCCTCATGTAAAAGTATGCACTCTTGTGGGATGTCGCTGGGACCACTGAATCCTAGCTCGTTTGTACGGCTTCGTGATATATTAAGGCAGCGCAAAGGGTGGGGTAACAGGGACATAGGGCAGGACACTATCGCTTAGCTGTTTCGCCGAGCTTCGCGGGACCTGCCCTGTATTTCTCGTACCCTTGTTTTCGTTATTTTTCTACCGTGAAGCTCGTGACGTGTAGATACATAACCTAACTGAGTGTCAGCATGTTTCCACTAGAAGGTTCAGGTCTGTAGCTTTCTGTCTTTATGTTATTCTTTCTTGAGCCGCTATAGGGCCTTTCGTTGTGGATTTGGCACGTAAAGCGCTAAACCTTAATGAAATGTGGCCTTTCGAATGCGAGTCTTGCTGGTCTCAGTCATTATAATGCAGAGCGTGTGTTCCCTTTCTCTGCCTTCGGGGACAGAACGAGTCTTTGCCCTTCTTTATTTTATTTTATTTCTCGAAATTTTGGTATAAGTGTACTTCCATATATCTCTTCTTGTGCAGCAGAGATTGCCATTCCTGTTACATTTTAATAAGTTTGTATGCATAAAAACGAATCAAAGATAGAATGTATAAGGGATAACTTGCAACTACAACCTAGAGGGTTACTAGCTTTCTTTTTCAACACCATCTTTTTCTGCGTAATTTTTTTTCTAGAACAGGCAAACCATTCTCGTGCTTCAAAAAGAAACACGGCATGTCCATGCTGGCTGGCGCCACCCTAGTTCCTCTTTCTTAGTCTGTAACCGGGAAAAAATTATGCAGTGTCAGGATTGGGGGCTCAATCCCATCGTCCGTGGTCCTTTGCCAAGATTGGAGTACGGCATGAATTCGAAGGTAGCTGGCCCATGCCGTCGTCCAACTTATTTACGCTGAGATCGTTGATGAAGTGAAGAACTGCTTCTCATCGAGAACGAGGAAAAAGGGTTTATTTACAGAAATTAAATCAGTCTAACATGACTGCTTGAGAAAAAGAGTAACAGTCCAACATGACTGCATGAGAGAAGTGACTCAGTCTAACATGACTGCTCAAGAGAAGTGTCCTCAGCATTCGCACAACCACAGTTTTTATACACTCGATCCGCCGGTCCTACGACGCGGCGACTGTTCGTTTACTCATCACCAACTCGCCGCGGCTCTGCAGATCAGTTTACAGACACAAAGGCAACCGCGCTCTGATGCCTGACGACGGCGTTGGCGGGGTGCCGAAGCGTGAGACGCACCAAACTACGTTGTCCCCACGGGAGCTTGTCCATGCGTGTCAAATCAGCTCCGCGTTGGGGAACTCCGGAATCATTGTTCACACACGCCGAACTAGTTCCGTCACAATGTCGATGGGGCGGGTGGAAGGCGGCGGATTCCAGCGCAAAGGCCGCTTCTTTGAACGCCTCCCAGCTGCAGCGACGGAGAGGGAGAGGTGCGCGTCGTGTCGCCCTGTCGTAACTGTGTGGCAATCTTGTTTCGCAGCTCGCCATTCTTGACAGCACCTCCAGGGCCCGGAAAGTCTCGACTGTCTAGCGCTGACAACCGCTAGGCAGGAAGAGAACGGCTGCTGGTCAGGGGGGGGATTGATGTCTTGGCTCGCAGCGACCACTTGTGCATTGATGTCACCGCCCCAAAACATCCAACAAGGACAGGCAACTGCAAAATGAACCCCACAACACGGCTCTGCGCCGAGATGACGTGCTTTGGCTCTCACTTTAGACTCGCTAGGCTTCAAAAAAAAAAAAACAACAACAACATAAGTGCAGAAACAAAAAAAATACTACATTTCACTATGCCAATTTCTGAAGCAAATTCCTGCTGACAAATTCAGCAATTAATGGAGGGAATTCTGCTGAATGAGAGGGGATTTTCTTCGCCTAAAGAAAAGCTAACACTAGTAACCCTAAAATTTAGGCGGGACCCTCAAACGCAGAATTCAAATTAGCCTGCTCAAACCATCCGCATTGCTATGCAACTTTCCCTTCTTATATCTAACGGAGAAGTTGTACTCTTGGAGAGTGAGGCTCCATCGGAGCAAGCGGCCGTTTTTGTGTGACATTTGATTGAGCCACGTCAGAGGACAGTGGTCGGTCTCGAAGATGAACTTCGCTCCGTACAAGTAACACGACAACTTCTGGGCGGCCCAAACCAAACAAGCGCATTCCTTCTCTGAAGCGCTGTAGGCTTCCTCTCTTACATTTAGTTTACGGCTGGCGTAGAGGATAGGATGCTCCTCGTTATCGTCGCCGACCTGACTAAGTACCACGCCCATACCTCTGTCGCTTGCGTCGCATTGAACTATGAATTCCTTTGTGTAGTCTGGCGCGCGAAGCACAGGGCGAGAAACCAATAGCGTTTTCAAACTTTGGAAAGCGTTCTCTTTGTCCTTATCCCAGTGTACGTTACTCGGTGCTCCCTTTCGGAGGGCGTCTGTTAATAGACTTGCCAATTGCGAGTAATTCGGAATGTACCGTTGATAGTACCCCACAAGTCCCAAAAAATGAACGAAGGTCCGTTTTAGTGCGCGGCTGAGAAAATTCTCCAATCGTAGCTATTTTCAGCTCAGCCGGCTGTCTCATGCCTTGACCGACAACATGGCCCAGATAAGTAACCTGCGAACAACCAAACCTACACTTTTCCGCTTTCATCGTTAAGCCGGCTTCCCTCAACCGTGAGAACACCTGTTTGAGGTGCGATACGTGTTGTTCCCAGCTGTCCGAAAAAATGGCCACATCATCAAGATAAGGTAAGCGAACTCCTGCAAGTCTTTTAGGACAATATCCATTAACTTAGAGAAGCTAAACGGCGCGTTCTTCAGCCCGAAGCTGAGTGCGAGAGGGCGAAAAGTGCCTACAGGCGAGATGAATGCGGCATAGCGGCTGGCACTTTCTGAAAGGGGAACTTGCCAGTACCCCCGCACGAGATCTATAGTTGAAATGTATTTAGCAGCGCTAACTCTTTCAATTCGTTCCTCAATGTTGGGTATCGGGTACAGCTGATCCCTAGTGATCGCATTTAACTTCCTGTAGTCAACACACGGACGAGGGTCCTTGTTAGGGGTTTCTACGAGTATTAGCGGTGACGTGTAGTCACTCTCAGCGGGCTCAATAACTCCCAACTCTAGCATGCGCTGTATCTCTGCCTCCATAATCTCTCTCTGTCTTGGAGACACCCTGTAAGGTTTTGATCTTACTGGTTCGGTAGAGGTCAGCTCAATTTCATGCGTTATCAGTTCGGTTCTACCCGGCCGATCGCTGAATCTGTCGAGATATTCCCCTAACACCCATTTTAGCTCATCTAGCTGCTCGGGGTTTAGAGCGTGCGAGCTTACCGAGTGTTCTACTACTTCTTCTAGGCCGATTTCAGAGTTGGAGGTCGCCCTATATTCGTCAAACTTGGTACTAGTGCCATCCGGCTCTTTGACGGTATAGTTAACGACTCCGCTCCGCTCTACATACGGCTTCATCAAATTACAGTGATATATCCTCACTTCCTTCCTGCGACCAGGCATTCTCAAAGCATAGTTAGTATCTGAAAGTTTGTGCAACACTTTAACGTGCCCGTCCCAGTGAACTTCAAGCTTGTTCTTTCTTGAAGGTTTGAGGATCATTACCTGGTCTCCGGCGTTAAACGTACGAAGCCTCGCATTCTTGTCGTAATAGAATTTGGCGTTCTTTTGAGCTAGTGCCATGTTCTTTCCGACTAGTTCTTGGGTTGCGCTTAGCCGCTCCAGTAAATTTAGCACGTATTCAACCACGGTTGGACTCTCCCCTCTTCCCTCCCACATCTCTCTTAACATTCTCAGTGGAGACCGGAGTGTCCTCCCATACACTAGTTCTGCTGGTGAGAACCCTGTCGCCTCATGTGGAACCGTTCGCAAAGCAAACAAAGTTGCCGGCAGACAGTTTTCCCAGTCCTCCTTGTGCTCGTAACAGAGCGCACGCAAAACTCGCTTAAGCACCGAATGCCACCTCTCTACACTGTTTGACTGAGGGTGATAGACAGAACTGTGTATTAACTTTACCCCGCACTTTTGCAAGAATGTGGAAGTCAGTGCGCTCGTGAATACTGACCCTTGATCTGCCTGAATTTCGGCTGGAAACCCAACTCGTGCAAACACTGTCAAAAGCGCGTCTACTACTTCGGTGGAGCTGAGCTCTTTCAAAGGGATTGCTTCTGGAAACTTGGTAGCCGGACACAGCATGGTAAACAAGTACCTGTAGCCTGATTTTGTTTTTGGAAGAGGCCCCACCGTGTCTATTACAAGTCGTCTGAAAGGCTCTGTTATTAAGGGCACTACCTTCAGTGGAGCTTTCCAAGTCTCTCCTGGTTTACCAGAACGCTGGCAGGCGTCGCATGATCTTACAAAGTTTACTACATCTTTGAAACAGCCAGGCCAGTAGTATTCCATAAGCAATCTTTCCTTTGATTTGTTTATGCCTAGGTGGCCGGACCACCCATTTCCATGACAAAGACTCAAAAGGTCCTCCCTATACTTAGTAGGTATGACTAACTGATCTAAAATCCTACCCTTTCGATCTCTGTAATGCCGATACAACAATCCTCCTCTCTCATGTACCGTTACGTTGCGCCTAGCAATGCCTTCTTTAGCTGTGTCACGTAATCTAGCTAAGCTCTCATCATTCTTTTGCTCAGCTGCCAGTGACTCTCTATCCACGCGTAAGAGTTGATCAAAGTTCTTTGAGGCCGGTGATAATAACGACCCTGTCTCGCTTGGGAGCGCGTCTGCTTGCTCTTCCTGCAGGCTAGAACTCTGACACTCTAGTGCTACGCTCTCATTGAGCTGGTCAGCTGGCAGGCTCTCCTCAACTGTTCTTTTGTCCCTCGGGCCTAGCTCGGATTCGGGTATCGAAGTTATCCCCTTTTCTGCTTCCGCTGGAGGAGCTTGAGCATTTTCAGCCGAAAGCGCCGCGATCTTACGAGCTTGGCCTCGGGTCAATGCCTGTACTATGCCCTCTCCCAGTTTGAGCCCTCTGTCACGCAGTAACTGATTCGAACGATTCGAAAAGATGTAGGGATACTGCAGTGACAAAAATTTGGAAACTGCAGCCTCAGTCTCTAGCTCCCCGAATGGTCCACTGATTTTGACTTTGGCCATGGGCAGACACACGCTGTGTTCTTCTACAACCTGTTTTATCCATGCTACTTCTCCGGTGAAGTCATCTACCATCACGTAAGACGGATGGACAATGTCCAGCGTGGCGGCACTGTCTCTTAGCACTCGGCATGGTTTTCCATTAACTTGCAGGTTGTGGAGATACGGACTTAAAAGTTCCATATTCTCATCTTTTTCCTCCACGTAGGAAAAAACTACGCTAGACTTCTCGCAGTTTACAGCTATATGTCCCAGTTTGTGGCATTTGTAACAGCGAATTGGTCTAACAGATTCGAATTTTCTTTTCTGTTCTTTTTGTGCGGTTTCTCCGTTAAGTTTCTCCTCGCTCTTTTCTGCGGGCTTTTCCGCCATGTCTACAGGCTCTGATCGTCTAGTTTGCGCACCCTTTTTGAACGGAAATGGTTACCGCGGTCCATTTCGACCGTCCCAGTTTCCCTCCTCGGCGTTCAACTTTCTGCGGGTTGCGTACTCTTCGGCTAATTCAGCCGCCCTTTCCACAGTGTTTACATTACCTCTGTCTTGCACCCACAGTTTCACAGCTTGGGGGATGATTTTGTAAAACTGCTCTAAACACATGCATTCAATGATCATGTCTCTGCTGTCGTACGCTTCCGCGCTTTTAAGCCACTCGACTAGGTTGGCCTTTAAGCTATATGCAAACTCCGGATAGCCCTCGCTATCTTTCTTGCCTGTGCTCCTAAATCTTTGCCGAAAAGCTTCGGCTGAAAGGCGGTATTTCTTCAGGAGACTAGCCTTAACTTTTGCATAATCATATGCATCCTGCGCACTCAATCTGGCGATTACTTCCGCCGCCTCACACGGCAACATAGACAGCAACCGCTGTGGCCATGTACTCGGGCCGAAGTTCATCTTCTCGCAAGTCCTTTCAAAATTGCTTAGGAACAAGCCTATGTCGGTCCCGACCTCAAATGGCTTCAATAGCCTGTCCATGCGGTACGATTCTGCCTCACTTGATCGTCCCAGAGCGCCTTCACTTCCTTGAGACAACTCCAAACGTTTGCTTTCAAGTTCAAGTTGCATTTTCCTTAACTGAAACTCGCGATCTTTATCGCGTTCCTCTCTCTCTTGCTTTTCTCTGTCCCTTTCTTCTCTTTCTCGGTCCCGTTCTTCTCTTTCTCTTTCCCGTTTCTCTCTCTTTTTGAGAAGTTCCATTCCCATTTCAATATCTTCCTCACTGGCCTGATGAAATTAGCTCCAATAATTCCGATTTGAGCATTTCCTTGCGTACATCTAGGCCCAGTTCCTCACCAACAATCAACAACTCGTCTCTCAGCAGTGTCCTTAACTCCATGACTGCTGCTTTACTGCCTTGATTCTGCTCTCTAAATCTAGCTAGGAAAACACAACCCAGCTAACACACAACAATCTAGCTTCCCTACTGTTCTAAACAGAACAACCACAAAATGAAGCCTAGAGAGTCAAAGCAAAAACCAAGCACTCACCGCAGATACAGCACCATGTCGCAAAGTCCATCCCACCGCTGTCAGCCAGTTGTCAGGATTGGGGGCTCAATCCCATCGTCCGTGGTCCTTTGCCAAGATTGGAGTACGGCATGAATTCGAAGGTAGCTGGCCCATGCCGTCGTCCAACTTATTTACGCTGAGATCGTTGATGAAGTGAAGAACTGCTTCTCATCGAGAACGAGGAAAAAGGGTTTATTTACAGAAATTAAATCAGTCTAACATGACTGCTTGAGAAAAAGAGTAACAGTCCAACATGACTGCATGAGAGAAGTGACTCAGTCTAACATGACTGCTCAAGAGAAGTGTCCTCAGCATTCGCACAACGACAGTTTTTATACACTCGATCCGCCGGTCCTACGACGCGGCGACTGTTCGTTTACTCATCACCAACTCGCCGCGGCTCTGCAGATCAGTTTACAGACACAAAGGCAACCGCGCTCTGATGCCTGACGACGGCGTTGGTGGGGTGCCGAAGCGTGAGACGCACCAAACTACGTTGTCCCCACGGCAGCTTGTCCATGCGTGTCAAATCAGCTCCGCGTTGGGGAACTCCGGAATCATTGTTCACACACGCCGAACTAGTTCCGTCACAATGTCGATGGGGCGGGGGGAAGGCGGCGGATTCCAGCGCAAAGGCCGCTTCTTTGAACGCCTCCCAGCTGCAGCGACGGAGAGGGAGAGGTGCGCGTCGTGTCGCCCTGTCGTAACTGTGTGGCAATCTTGTTTCGCAGCTCGCCATTCTTGACAGCAGGCACAACGCACATGCTGGAATCTACAGCATATGAAGCGATCGTTCAATCAAGCGTTGGGTAATAAATCCTATGCAACTAACGGCGATGCGTCCAATTGTGTTCACTTCCATTGTGTGCAGATTGCATCCTTACGCGATGTTTAAGCTTGCTCACCGTTACATTGCTTAATTAGTCATTTACGCAGTATCAAATACGCAATAGGTAAGGGAGGTGCCTTCGCGGACTAACATGAAGTTATCGCAGTGGGAATCGTACGACACGCTAGAGCACGGTTATTATTATGGCTCGGAAGTTAAAACTGGAAACACTGGAGGGAATCGGAAAAATTCTGGAAGACTACACTAACGCGTCTGTGTAATCGGAAACACGAAGTAAGTCTACACGATAACACATCAGAGCACGCACAGTTGCAGAAGTCACTTCGAAGTTCTGATGGGACAGGAACGCCCTCATCATTCAGCGTGTCCCTGGCCGGGGGGGGGGGGGGGGGGAGGCATGGTAAACACACGCATTTCATTGGGACGCACGTAAACTACTTAAAAAACAAGAAAAATTATGAACGCAGGTCATCAAACTGCGCAAAAATTGTGTAAGTTGTGCTCCTACCAGAGGAAAGCAAATGTGTTTTACTGGGTTTCCAACACTGACGTTTTTGCAATCAGTGCCATTGCGATTGAAGAAAGGACCAAACGAGCGCTGCGTTCTTGATTCTAATTGCAGCGTTTCTTTCTTTCTTTCTTTCTTTCTTTCTTTCTTTCTTTCTTTCTTTCTTTCTTTCTTTCTTTCCTTCTTTCTTTCTTTCTTTCTTTCTTTCTTTCTTTCTTTCTTGTGCCTGCGCTCGCCGTAAATCAGCCGACTATTCGCAGTGAATAATTGCTGATGAAGACCCGCAAAAGGGCGGAGGCATGGTCAAAATGAGGACAGAAGCGTGCGAGTCCGAGCCTAGCTGTGCAAAAAGGATTGCCGGCGTGGCGCATGACGTGTGAATGACCCCTCGGGGAATTCCCCAGGCAGCGCTACACGTCCCCGAGTGACGGCCTCTCCACATGGCGCGCCCAGTGTTGCGTCGCCCGCGTCGCTGGCACGTCGACTGTCCCGAACCACGGCAACCACGTTCTCTGGAAGCGGCCACGGTTCAGTAAGGGTGTTGCGCAATGCTGTGACACAGATGGCGTACGCTACCATCTCCTGTTGGCGCTACTTTTTGTTCTTACGCGCAAGTGTTTTTTTTTTCGTTTTAGGGAATATAGTTTCGCATAAGGATCGCGGCCGTTCTGATTCTGGACACTTCTGAAAACACTAACTATATAGCGATAATTACAGCATGCTTTCTAGAGAGCTTCTGAGTGCTGCAGATGATGTTTAACGAAGCGTGAGACTCATGTTCCAGCAATAAGGTTCGCCTAAGGCAAATCAATATGAGTGCCGCCATAGGCAGTTGCCGTCCCCGGCAAGGCGAATGGCACATATTGTCACGTTGTAGCAATGGTAAAGAACCACAGCGGCACTGCTGCGAGTCACGAAACTAATTATTTATCGGGCGAACCTGTTCCCAGAAAAGCAAGCAACACTGAGCACAATGACAGCGGCGAGCGCACCTGTTCCCAGAAAAGCAAGCAACAATCAGCGCAATGACAGCGGCGAGCACATTCCTCGCTCGCGCACGCGAGGTTGAACCACGTTCGCGGGCTCACGGTCACGCGCTTTCGCTCACACATGCAGCATACGGCGTGCGGCGACGGCTTGATCGCCCTTGGACTTTACGCGGAACGTCACGGGAACGGCGACGTCGACGGCAGTAATGCACCTGGAGTGTCCGTATAATTGCTATCGCAATAACATTCCCCTCGCTCTCATGTCTAGGCTTCCCAGATATAGTGAGCATTTAATTATTCAGGGAAAGAAAGACACAGCTCGCTAAAAGTATCTAATACAAAATGATCTTCCGGTTGTGTTACCTCCTCTGATTAATTTGAAAATGCCAGACACATAAGAATTTTTTTTTCCGCCAGTGCCACGTTGAATTAGGCGTAATAAATAGGACCGCATCAATACTTGTTCGGAGGGATAAGAGTAACGTCACGGAACTTTAGCTATAGGTTGCTTGTCTGCGTTCAAAAAGGGACAGTGAAAAATAAAAAGGAAAGGAAAGAACAGGAAAAGATGAAGGACGAAAAGCTTACGTGTTACTCAGGCGAGTCAGTGACCAACGTTTCGAGTTGTGCTCAAATACGCTTAATTGAAATTATTTCCTTCTTCCTTTTCGCACTCACGTACACCCCTGAGCCATGGTACCACGGTATCCCTGGTCTCTGGACCAGGGATACCGTGGTAAAGCTGATCTTTTTATTCGGCTGTGAATGTAAGTTGAAATTGAGGGCCGCAGTCAGAACATGATATTGCGAGCTTTCCAGATGCACTTTCTGAAATTTATTTTCTGCGTATGAGTTACGAACAAATTATTTTGGTGAATCTGGAGTACGCTTACGTTTAGAAGCTAAACATTTTGACAGAAATATATGTCTGTGGCTGATATATTTATTCAAGCATTTTGGAGCGACACCAACCAAAAAGTAATAGGCGACCCTAGGTGTCTCTTAGGGGCACTCGCAGACACCCTAAGGTGTCTCTTAGGGGCACTCGCACCTCGGCGTTCGCTTAAACTTCAGGCGAATGCAACGCACGAACCAAACTCTCTCTTCTATTAATTAGCCGCTTAAATATCATGCCACCTTCTTGTGTGTGATGTTATTAGTGACGTCATTACCTAGGCTTTCTACTTCCGGGTTTTCAGGAATTTTGCCGAAGTCTTGCTCACGTGGCGGGTCTCCAAAGTCTACGATTCTGTGCTTTGGTGTGCGATAATCAGTGATTTCTATATAATTCCAATTGTTCCGGAAACTTCAGTAACTCAGCTTGTAACTAGATTTATGCTATGGCATCATATCTATAATGAAACCCATGAATTTCGTAGTGTACTATTTTTTTCTATTTCTTTTCTAATTTATCTCAGGAGGTGAACCAGAAGTGCTGCGCAAGAAACAAGAGTGTCACTTGATGCTCGTGCCTCTAAAAAGGCGATTTATTAAACCCGACGTTTCGAAGCCATCTCGGCTTCCTTCATCAGGGGGTTAACCCGTGGGCTAACGTACTAGTGGGTGAACGTTCCGTACTGCTTGTTACTCGCGTCGTGGCAGGTTGCATTTAGTGCCAGCCATATTTATTTCTTCCTTCTTTCTCTCTATTCATCGCTTAACCCCCTTCGCCATGCGTTATATATATATATACTAAACAAAAGCGGACGTGCGTGCAGGGTTACGCTCACTGACTCTCCGTTTCATATCTTCCCACCAATATCTCTTCTGCGATGCTTTCAGCTTGCAGCATGACAAAATAAACTGCAATGAAAAGCAGCTTTCCCCCAACGCGAAAAAAAGGGCGTTTCTGACCGAGGAAGCTACACACAGAAGTAGCCGCGACGCACGAATTATCTACCGTCTTCTCATTTTCTGCATGCCCATTCGCCCCTTTCTTAGCGGAAAGATAAGCCTGTTATTTTTCATCCGATTTTATCGGTATCTCTCTTCGCTACGTTCTCAGTTTCACGGTAAACTACGCTCTATGTCAGCTTTGATTTGCGAGTGATGAAAAAAAAAAGAACAGCACACCACTGCGTAGACGAGAGCTGATTTCGGCGATCGGCGCAGCAGCTCGCCTCCCTCCATCAGGATTAGGCTGTCACAGACGGCGTTACACGTCATCCGGCGGTGTTGGCGGCCCCGCTTGGCTCCCCTTACTCTCTGTCGGTGTGTTCCTTCTATATTTGACGGTGTTTGGACACGCAATCAATTTTTATCTTGCTTTCTCGTGAATTTGACTGATCTCGACGCGCCCACACAACAGTTTCTTTAACATGAACTTGAGAAGCTCTCGGTGTTGCAGTCGGATAGCCACTGCACCAAGGCGTCTTTCGCTAAATGGCTGACTTTTGAGCCCGAATCGCTGGAAGCGAGGCGTGATATCTCATTCAAAATGAATGCGCTCACGTCCGCTTATATTCGAGAAATAGGCTGGGCTCAGACATCTCATACTCCTATAACGTCCCCCCGCCCCCTTTCCAGCTTTCATTATTGACGTATTTGCAACCTGTGTTGTCTTTCCCTGTCACCCACGCCTGAGGCCTGCTGTTTCGAAACTTGAGCGTCTCTTTAGTTCTCGTACAATATCTCCTTATCATTGTGCTATATTCTGTATAATCCTGTAACGCTGTGAGTACTTTCTTGGCGTATAATAATCTGATCACTCTCAAATAGCGTTCGCGAGTTATACAACTAGGGCGCGCTGTCACATAGAGAGTTGATATGCATGCATAGTACAGAGCCACACCGCCTACTTACTGCCATCCAGACATATCTGAATCATTGTTACGCAAGCACCGTCACGTTGAGTCGAATGGCGAGACCGCCGACGTCACTACAGGAGGAGAGTCAGGGAGCGGCGACTCCGAAGCCTTCACTGATGCCGTGTATGTGCGGATCCACTGGTTGCGTCACGCGTAAAGAAGCTGCCATCGCCGGACGAGAATTCCCATCACGCAGATTTTCAATTTTGGTGCCCCTTTCTCTAGGCATTCCCTATTTCGTGACAGTGCTCTACCATAATGTGGCCTTTCGCAATTTATATTGCAGCAACTTTCATTACGGTGGTAATATTACCTCCTCCGGGAGAGTAATAGCGCCGGCTGTGCTGCTGAATTTCATATCCCACGCGACCACAGGCTTATCAGAATGAGTAAATGATGATAACTTTACAGCTACTGAAATAGTTGTGAATTCTTATATAGATAGCACCTATATTTGGTGTTCCAGCTAACGTACACTGCGGAATACAAGACAGTGTCGAGGCTGACCATGCTGCCAAAGCTGCTCACACTTGGCGTCTCCAGCGATCCCTCTGGATAGATGCCAGCTACCAGTACAGACCCCTATGCAAAATAGATCCATCGTGCGACTTCTACATGCCTAGAGCCCTCAACAGTCAATACCAAACATGCCTTCAGTGGTTTGGTCCGCATGGACGAGTTCTGGCAGGACGGCAAGGTTCATCAAGATCGGAAGTTCAGCCGCCTGGTACCGCTTCTTAAGCGGTGCCAAGCGATGGTTAAAGCATACCTTATGTCAGGACGCACCGATTCTTAGGCGTAATCGTCTATCGTGACCTCTGCTGGAGTCATCATGTGGCCTACCTAAAGAAGCGCCTGACGGATGTTTCTAATGTATTCAAGTTTCTTAGACGAAAAGCCTTGCGTGCGCCAGTACATGCGATGATGCAACTATACAGGACGTTCTTTTTGGGGTATTTGCGATACAGCTTGCTTGTGTTGACTAACACCTGCAGCACTAATATCCGTTCATATATACGGATATATACGGCTCCGTCTGCTCAAGGTCACCTGAAGGTCGCCGACAACGGGAGCTAAAAGCATTTCCTGCTTAAAGGCACGGTGTAAGCTACAATTTCAAGACCTGCGATGTTTGGTCGTCAGACCTCTGACGACCAAACACCATATGTCTTATAATTGTATCTTGCACGGCTTCTTGAAAAAAAAAAAACATTTTTATAGAACAGCTTGGCTACCACTAGCTAAGACACACGTTATACAATGACGAGAAGGACATTATTGGCTTCATTCTGCGCCAGTAACTATATTCTTTCTTTCTTTTCTCATTTTTTTGTTTTTGTTTCTGTAGATTCCTGGAACGCATTCAGTCTTCCTCAAGACGGCAACGTCCGGGAAAGCTTGTTGTGTTAGTGTAGAGATGTATGCTAGCAAGCGTAGGTGTGGTCTAGTTAGAAACGTACTACATTGTCTTCTAGTATATTATAAGCCTTAGGGAATGTGACAGATACGCACCAACAGAGCGAGAGGAGACAGTCGACACCCGCCGTGGTTGCTTAGTGACTATGGTCTTCGGCTGCTAAGCACGAGGTCGCGAGATCGAATCCCTGCCACGGCGGCCGCATTTTGATGGGGGAGAAATGTGAAGGCACCCGTGTACTTAGGTTTCAGTGCACGTTAAGGAACACCAGGTGGTCGAAATTTTCCGGAGTCTCCCAATATGGCGTGCCTCATAAACAGATCGCGGTTTTGGCATGTAAAACCCAATAATTTAAAATTTAGACAGTCGATGAAACATAAATAAATCGTATTTTTGTGCGCGTCAGGATCAGCAAGCGCGAGAAACAACTTGGAAACGCACGCTGTGTTCGCGTTGGTTGTCCTGCGGTGAAAGCAGAACCGATAGCCGGGCCGGTTCGCGGAGGCGGTCGTTTGACGAGGTTGTCAAGGCGATCGTATAGGGCTAATGATGATGCCGCGTGGAAAATGGCGTCTCTCTTGTCCTCTACGTCCTTCTGTTTCCCAGCACGAGCTGCACTATGAGGGCGAGGGAGTGCAATATTGCGCGGCAATCAAGCTCACAGAACTTGTCGAGTTCGAGGCGTAATTGGTTAGACTGCTCTGCTCTGTAGATGAAAACAGCACGCCTGTTGCCGTTTCTGGAAGACTTGCCAAAAGTTATCTGTATCCGCTTCAACAAGCAAGTAAGCATGCTGGCCCTCTGTTGGTCTACCTGATCTTCACCGTATTTCCAACCGCTGCTTATCGCGTACTTCATCAGGTGACTGTCTCTTAGGCGAGTGCGGTGGACTTGAAAGCGACAGCGTGCTACCAACTTGAGTACGTGCATAAAGTGCTTTGAGATAACTTGTGGACAAGGCATACGCTGCTATTATTGGAACATCTGTATCGTATACATCTTCTTAGAGTCTGAGGTTCAACCCCTTCTTGTTGTGTACTAGCGCTATAGGATAGCTTTCACTATAAACGAATCATATTTTACCTGCCGAGCCACTTTGACGAAATATTACGCCGCACACTCTGTAGAAAGCACAATGACTTACTAGAAAGACGTCTTTTTTGTGGCCTATTCATTATATCGTGCCTACAACACGTCAAAACAACTGTGCCGGAAGCGTGCCTTGACTTTAGTTCTTTCAAACAAGAGGAGCAGTCAACAGCATCTTACAACTAACTGGAGCCAAATAAAACGTGGCGGCGGACAGAAAACGAAGAAAGCAAGGAATGGGGTGAATGAACTCTCCACAGATATGTCGACAGTGAGGTCACTTGTATGCGTGAGGCTCAACCACTCAGACATGCGATCGCTTGTTGTAAGCATAATACTCGTACTTGCACCAAGCCTGTGCCCCGACAAGTGGAGCGCTGCCTTACGAGTTTTTCTCGTTGAATAGTGGCCTACTCGGCTAACACTATTTACACGAGCTGCATGTTGTGTGTTCACAACATAATTACTGATGTCATTTAGTGGGCACGCTCACCTTTGCCTTACGTGATAAGTGGTGTATGTGTTTCCCTTATCTTTATTCGGGAGTATACATGTGCGACGACTGTCTAGTTTTTTACCCATTTCTTCATTTTTCTTGCGTCCTATCTTGTCACATCAGCAATTTTTTCGTATGTTCTCAGCTGGTGAACGAAGCCATCAGCATAGGGAAGTCATAAATAAAAAAATTCTTCGAATAAGGCAGCGCTCCAGAAATCTATTCGACATACTGCATCCAGGTATGCATACCGTGAGAAAAATCAAACGCGTAGTGGAACGTGATGTCACCAGGCTAAAACTGTAAGTCCCAAATATAGCGCACAACAAATACACATACACATAAAGAAAGCACGACAGACGCGGACGTGGGGCGTGACACTTGTACGTGGCTCACTTTATAAAATGGGAGGGTGCGTCGATATAGGAATAAACGGCTGGCACTATAGCTCTCGTCCGCGTCTGTCGTGTCTTCTATATGCGTATGCGTATTTTTTGCGCTGTATTTGGTAATTGCAGTGTTAGACCAACTAGCCCAACAGATGGTCCACCAGGCTAAAAGACGTGCCTTAGTTGAACCCTTAGCAACCAGCTTGGTGGGAAGGACGAGGACTGAGGGAACGCCTCGGAAAAGTGGTGAATGACAACGCTTAGTTCATAACTGCGCCGTCGGGAAGCGCTTTGCGAATATAGTGTTTAGTGACTGAGTTTGTAGGGTGATGTAGATTTTATGCCACATGATTCCCGCTATTACGTTAGAAAATGTTGTAACGGCCCCTTAAACAACGCATGATTTTTATATTATTATTGCTCTCTGTAACTAATATGTGAAAACGAGTAGCCGTCACAATTATAAAGTACCTGAATATCTTTATTTTTCTTGAGTTTCATTAGGAAACAAATAACTGGTTGCGCAGCCAAAGCTGCTGTAGTTTCGTGTAGAGCAGGTTGTTAATCTGCTAACATTTGATGCAGGATGGCGTTAACAAATGTTTAGCAGGCACGAAACCTTTAGAGCTGAATACTGTAACCCCGCAGTCAAGCGACCGCCTAACGCGCGTGTTGGGGAGGGCCACATGTCTCCTCAAATCAATGTACACGGTGTTCTCTAGATGGCACGCCTACTCTAATCAACGCTTGAAATACAGCACACACGTGCAGGCCCTTCCGCCGGAACGCCAGCTATTTCGTTCCAAAGCGCCATCATGCAGCCGTATCGTCTGGCTACATCCATCTTCCACCTTGACTTGCCCTCCATCATTGCCTGCTCGTCTAGACAACCGCTGTTCATTTCCTTAATCTGCGCCTTGTTTGTTTACACGCATCGCTCTGAACGTCCGGCACATTCTTCTATATTTGGGCGCCGTCGCTCCGTCCCCGTCACGCTCCGGGTTGCGCGGGGCGCCGGGCCGCCAAGAGACTTTGTTGGCCCCACACAAAGAAGGACGCACCCGAAGCATTCGTGTGTGTGTTCGGGACAGAGCAGCGTGGAGGCGACCTTCCCGGTTGCGTAACGAACACCGATCCAAGTGGCGCCGAGTGCCTCGCGAGCGCCGCGCAGCTCTCCCGGCGAGGTAGTATTGTACCACGTGTGTGTCATACGCGCGCGGGCGACGCTGATCAAGCCGTTTTTTTTCCCTTTTTTTTTTTGTGGGCAGCAGCTGCCGGTGTGCGCTATGCTCGTGCATTCCCCACCATTGCGGGGCCGCTGTCTCGTTCAAAGTCAAAACGAGCGCTTCGGCCGAACGAGGAGAATTGTGCAACGAGCCGCAGAAGTGAGGAGAAGAACGAGAAAATGCAACAAAAGACACGGCACGCTGGAAGAACAGAAAGATCGGAGGGTTCGTCGACGCTAAAGGGCGGGAGCCTCCTTGCGCGCGACTTCTAAATTTAGGCAACCCTCTCCGAGCCCGCTTCCATACCGCCCACCTCCTCAGGCTCTCACACTTCTTCCTCTGCCCTTAGCGCGAGCCTCGCTTAAGGAGGCGCCTTGAGCTCCGCTTCCTGCGGGCACTTTCTTTCTTTTTTCCACCCCCCGCTTGCGGCTTCTTTGCTCCCGGATTCAAAACAACACGCATGTATGCATGCGTGCTCGCGTGCGCAAGCGGTGCGTGTGATTCACAGCTTCCTGCTCTGACTACGGCTGCTGCAGATTTGGCGGCTCGCAGCAGCCGCGTCTCGAGGTCTAGGCAGCAGGCCCGAGTTCCTTTCGCACGCTTCTTCGGGTTTTGGGTTCCGTCACACCGCGGTCTCAGCTGTGGAAGGCGCGTTTCTCGGCTGCCTGCCTTTGGTTCGCTTTGTATTTTTATAGATTTCGCAATCATATTTTTTTCCCGCTGCCTCCCGCATAGCGATGGTTGATTTCGGGTCAAACTGAAGCTATAGAAACCTGCTGCGAGCGCTCGCGCTAGTTTGCATTCCGAACTCCCTGTGAGTGTGTTTATTTCTGTCGTTGTACGTTCTGCCTTTTTTGTTTTTATGGAGAGGAGCCCTCTCTGGGGAAGCGATGTTTGTTGCCATACGAGCACCACACTTTTCTCATTATTTCCGGTCTTAGCCTGAGAGAGCGGAATTGAAGGATCGCGCAAAAAAGTACAGTGAGGCACCATCGCAGTTTATAACTTTCATTTTTGCCGTCGTATTTTCCGATAACCGTGTTGTTTTTCATGCAGGTATATTAAAAGCAGTGAATGAAATGTGCAACGCACAAAACAGATAAATATTGATAGGCAGTCAGCCTCGCAGGCCAACCAGAAAGTGCCTGCATGACAGCCGGCAAGGCATCCGCTTCTCACCGGTTTGCTTGGTTCTTTTTTGGTGCCCGTGCTGCCTTGTGAGTCTGTCAGAGAAGCTGTTATTCCGGTACGCTGGTCCTTACCTTGTCGTGCACCCGGTCACGGGCGCCAAAATATGATCGCTTTCCAGCCTCTCTGACTTAGTCATCTGCGATCGCGCCCAGTAGCATGGTTCACGCCAGGAGGCTACCGTCCTCCTTCTGACCAAGATGGTTAGCTGTAACGAGACGCATGCAGCTTCCGCCGCCGGGAACAGTGATAGAAGGCTACTGAAGTCGAAAGAAGAAGACTCATCGCTGTGGCGAAGACGAGGAAGAGGACCGGGGTGTTCAGCGTGCGAGCTGTTCACGACTTCGTTGAGGGCCTAATAATATTTCAGTGGAAATACATCCTGTAAATAGTCACACGCCATGTTTTCTTTACGCACCAATATTATCCTAAAATGGAGCACGGGCCTAAACTTTGCCGAATGTTACCGTCGCACATTTTGATGAATTTTGTGTTAAGTGTTTAACAACTAGCAAAGTTACCTATATCGTTGAGAGGCTGTTTTTCGCGTTGGCTTTGTTCTGATCAACGATATTTGCGATCGCGCGTCCGTTTGCACAGCGTTTATTCCGCAGTACAGGCCAGAACACGTGAAAATATTGGCGAGGTTTTTGCAAAGGGCAAGTACCAGCCGGTGGTTAAAGCCTGAGGCCAGAGCCAGCTCTCCGTACTTTATGCTTGTGACGAGAAAAGAATGACGCGATTTTAATATATGTGATGAACGGGAACAGGAAGGCTCGATATTTTCTTAATCACGACCATGTAATGCCAACAGGCAATGAAGACAGGGATCCGATGGGAGAAATTAGGTGTGGTTGACATTGAGATGTAGTAAATATTGACCAAAACGGAAGATGAAATCGGGCGAAAAAATAACTTGTCACCGGTGGGAGACGTACAGACAACCTACGCATTACGCGGGCGTAGCACTAGAAGTTGTGCTATACGGCGACGGCCATTAATTTTTCAGTAATATTGGGTAAGTATTTATGTGTACACGGCCTTCGTTGTAGCGGAATTGGTAGCGCAACGCATGCGTAATGCGGAGTTTTTTTTTTCCAATCATGGAGTTTTACGCGCCAAAACCACTTTTTGATTATGAGGCACGCCTTAGTGGGGGACTCAGGAAGTTTCCACCACCTGGGGTTCTTTAACGTGCACCTAAACCTAAGTACCCGGGTGTTTTCGGATTTTGCCCCCATCTAAATGCGGCCGCTGTGGCCGGGATTCGATCCCGCGACCTCGTGCTTAGCAGCCCAACACCATAGCCACTAAGCAACCACGGCGGGTTAATGCGGAGTTTGTTGGTTAGTGGGGGAGGAAGACGAAGTGCTTCTCTTGCGGAACACATCTCGCCCGTCTCTGTGTTTTTCTGGACTTCTTACTGCACCTGTGGGGTCTACCGCCCCCTCCATCGCGGTGATGGATGTACAACACCCCGAGGATCCTCCCGGTTCCCGTTCACCCGCGGACATCGGTTCGAGGAAGCGAGGAAATACGTCGAGTGGTAGCGAGGACACAGAGCTGTACTGCGCATCAGGTGACGAGTCCTCGGAAGACAGCTTTAGACTTGTCCAGTACCGCAAGGCCAAACGAAGAATTATCAACTCATCTTCGGCGTCCAGCTCGAACACTGTGAAAACAGCTCCTCAGCGATGGCCTCACTCCATCCTGTTTGTGCCACAGAACGCTACCGACAACCTGCGCGTCCTCAACAGGCAAGCACTCTCCGTGTATCTAGAAAACACCGTGCCAAATGAGATCAAGGATGTTAGGATAAATACTAGGCGAAACATCCTGGCAATCGATGTGATGAACCCGAGTGCACTGACCATACTACAACATGTGACGCAGCTGGGAAACATCAAGGTCCGATCCATCGTGCCAACGAATGGTGCCACAATAACAGGAGTCATATATGACATTGACAATGAAATATCTAATGCAGACTTGCCAATTCTTATAAAACCAGCAAGCGAACACAACGTGATTGTGCATGTTGGTCGCCTCGGCAACACACGCTGTGTGAGACTAACGTTCAAAGGCGACTGCCTTCCACCCTACGTGAAGGTCGGCCACTTTCGCCATCAGGTTCGGCCATTTATTCCAAGACCAATGCAATGCTACAATTGTCAGAAGATAGGCCATGTGAAGGGTGTCTGCAGAAATTCGGCCGTGTGCCCTCGATGTGCCGAACCCCACTCAGAAGACAACTGCAGCGCAATCAAGTTGAAGTGTCCTAACTGTCAGGGTGATCACTGCGCCTCCTCCAAAGACTTTCTCCAGATCAAGAAAGAGATCACCATTCTTAAACAAATGGTGAGAGACAACTCTACCCACAAAGAGGCTGCTGTGAAAGTACGGCGAAGACGACGTCACCGTCGAAGGTCTTCACGACGGAAAACATCAAGTTTTCAGGAACAGTCAACTCGTCAAGCAGCATCACCAGCGGACGTTTCCAGCACCCCGAACACCAATGTTGGAAGGGAGCAAACTGCCAGATCTCTGTCCACAAAGGAATGGCCGCCACTTCCGCGTACACGACCGCCAGAAGAGCCGCAGAAGAAGCCGCCCCCAGTACAGCAAGGTGCTGTATCCGAGGAGTCGCGGCAAACAGATGAGCAAGTGATAGCACTTATTAGGCCTTTAATGAATGCCATTCGCGTGCTGCTAAGCAACATGCACACACCATCTGCCAGAAGTGCGCTTCAAGTACTGGACGCTCTGAGTCCGGTGCTTGCAACCCTTGAGTAGATCATGGCTCCACAGCCACGGTCTTTTAGGGAAGAGGTCCGACAAGCAGCTATTTTTCAGTGGAATGCCCGCGGACTCAGAGCGCGCCTTTCGGATTTCCGTCGCTTCGTGTTCGCCAATATGTTTCCCATTATCGTCATTTGCGAGCCGAACTTATCGAACAAAATCAGGCTTTCCGGATATGAATCATTTATGTCGTCAGCTGTTTATGAAAACAGTAAGGTTTTGGTGTTTATTCGCCGTGACCTCACCTACACTCATCAGCCTGTACCACCTAATGACAGTAATCAATATATATGCCTAAACGTAAGGAAAAAGAATCTGGCCTTCACTTTTGTAGGCGCCTACCTATCTCCGTCAAGTCGATTTGATTAAAAAAGACTACGAGACATCCTTTCCTCAACTTCCAATCCCTGGGTCATCACTGGAGATTTCAACGCCCATCATACACTCTGGGGAAGTCCGATCATCAACGCAAGGGGCAGAGCTCTGGTATCTTTCGCCTCCAGTAATGAACTTTGGCTGCTGAATGATGGAAGTCCTACGTTCTTACGTGGCTCCACGTACAGCAGCTGTCTTGACTTGGCTTTCGTCTCACGAAGCCTAGTCAGACGTGCAGGATGGTTTGCGGACATAGAGACGCACGGAAGCGACCATATCCCCACGTACATCAAGATCAGAGGATTGGCCGCTTCCAAAATACGGTATACGATCCAAAGAGTGAACTGGCCTAAATTTCAGTCTATTATGGAAGAACACTGCGACACCAATCCATCTTCCGACTTGGAAGAGGCAATCAAGAGCGTGGTGCAAGACACTATGCGTACTCTAACATGCTCCTCGAAATTTAATGATTTTGATGTGGAACTAGAACGACTTCGAGCAATCCGACGACGTGCTGAACGAAGATACCGACGTACGAAAACAATGGACGATCTACGGACCGCCAGGCGCACGCAAAAGAAGATACAGTGCCGGTTAGACAAGCTCGAATCGCAACGATGGGCTGCCTTCTGTGAGTCGCTAGATCCACGCAAGCCTTTATCGCAACTATGGAGAACGGTGCGCGGACTGCGGACACTTCCCGTACAGCGATTCCCATTCAAGGCACTTGCCCTCTCTCAAAAGAGATCGGAGATTGACGTGGCAGAGGATTTCTGCGCCAGATTATCCGGCCAACTCACAGCTACCAACGTTCCATCGCCTTCGAGCAGCTGTCCGCCACCACGTGATCACCGGTTGGATCTACCATTCTCGATCCACGAACTTAAGGCAGCATTAGCTTTGTGTAGCCGCACATCAGCGCCAGGACCTGACGGAATTTCCTACCGAGCTCTGTGTCACCTGGGGGAGCGAGCGAGAGGGGTTCTTCTTGAGGTGTACAATGAATCTTGGAGGAATGGCACGCTACCAACAACCTGGAAGGCAAGTCGCCTTGTTCCACTGCTGAAGCCTGGCAAGTCGCCGTTGGAGCTCTCATCATATCGCCCTATCGCTTTGGCGAGCTGTGTGGGCAAAGTAATGGAGAGGATGGTCCTAGGACGCCTGGAGTGGTACCTGGAGTACCACAACACCTACCCAGATGCCATGGCGGGCTTCCGACGCGGTCGATCATCGATCGATAACGTCGTCGACCTGGTGACCTACATTCAACATGAGAAACGCCGTAAGCGTCTCTGCGCATCCTTATTCCTCGACGTTAAAGGGTCGTATGACACCGTTACGCATGAAGCCATCCTCTCTGCTCTCGCAGAGGTAGGAGTCGGTGGTCGGATGTTTCAATGGATACGGAGCTATCTATCCATGCGATCCTTCTTTGTAAGCACCGAGGAAGGCCATACTTCTCTACATTATAGCTACCGCGGCGTCCCCCAGGGCGGTGTACTTAGCCCCGTATTATTTAATCTAACACTAATTGCTCCCCTTGAGCACGTGCCAGCCACAGTCAGGCTATCAATGTACGCGGATGACATCTGCATATGGACATCTGCAGTAACACGCCTACAGCTGCGAGCCAGAATCCAGAAAGCCGCGACACAAACTGCTATCTACCTCCGTAATCGAGGCCTGGAAATTTCTTCCGAGAAATGCGCACTAGTGCCATTTACGCGCGAACCCATGGCAAACTACAATGTAACGATAGATGGCCAAATAATACGACGGGTCCGATCGTACAAGTTTCTAGGTGTCATAATCGACAGGGACTTGTCATGGAGCCCACACATATCTTACGTGAAAAAACGGTTGACAGGAATCTGCCACCTGTTCAAGTTTTTCGCTGGCAAGACCTGGGGAATGTCGCCTAGTGCCATGTTACAACTGTACAGGGTGCTTTTTCTGGGATTTCTGCGATACAGCTTGCCAGCGATAAACAACACAGGCAAAACGAATCTACGCACAATACAAAGTCTTCAGGGTCAAGTGCTCCGGATCTGTCTAGGCCTGCCTCAGAGTGCTTCAACAGTGGCTACGATAGCAATTGCTAGAGACCACCTTGTCAAGACCCACATTGAAATTGAAGTACTCAGGACCCATATAAGGCATCTAGCCAGGACTCCTCGTCACCATTTAGCCTCTCTACCAGCGGACAGGCCACACACATCTTTCAGCCAAACGATAACTGCATATGATGAATCATTGCCAGCTTGTTTCACTCCGGCTGCGAGACCTTCGATCCCTCCATGGTGCCTCACTCAGCCAAAAATCAACCTCGCAATACCTGGTATCTCGAAAAAAGCTGATCTGTCATCACCAGCCCTTAGACAGCTCACGCTACTATATTTGTACGAGAACTACCGTGACTCTACGCATATTTACACTGATGGATCTGTCCTTCCAAGCAGCTCCGCGGCGGCAATCGTCATACCAGCGGAAGCTGCAACGATCAAATTTAAGACGACCCACGCGACAACATCGACGGCAGCAGAGCTCGCAGCGCTCTTTAGTGCTCTTCATCACATTGGTGATGAACCGCCACACAAATGGACAATATTCTGCGATTCGAAGGCGGCACTGCAGTCTCTACTGTCACCTTTACGACGCGGACCGCACGAACAACTAATTTTCCATATTACAGAGACATTACACCATATAAGTGATGCAGGCCACGAAATAACCTTTCAGTGGCTTCCAAGTCACTGCGGGATTATCGGCAATGAACGGGCGGATCACGCTGCCCGCTCAGCCTATACTGAGGAGCGCCACGTCCCAATTCCTCTTTCTAGAACTAACGCAGCACGGAAGCTCCGCCTACTTGCTCGGCAGTGCACCGCGTGGCAATGGAATGAACCACATTTAACAAATCCGCGACTGTACTCACTTGATCCAACATTAAGTCTTCGAGCGCCATCACAGCTTCGCCGTAGAGACGCCACGCTTTTATATCGACTTTGGTTGGGCGTTGCCTTCACTAAAGCCTATGCCTTCCGCATAGGGATGACCGACACCCCAACCTGTGACCACTGCGGCCATGAAGAATCAATTGGCCATATTTTGTGCACCTGCCCGCAGTACAGTCCACAGAGGGCATGCCTTAGCCACGAACTTGACCAACTGGACGACCAACCGCTGTCTGAAAAAAGAATTCTGCAACATCGAAAGGACCTACCGTCACAGAAGAAGGCCGTGCAAGCGCTTTTGCGCTTCTTGCGATCTACCGGCCTGTGTGAACGACTTTAACTGGAACGCCTTTTGTGTGTGTGTCTCCATGTGTGCGCGTTCGTTTTTTTTTAATTTTTTTTGCCTTTTCCTCTCTGTCATCTTTCTAACCCCTATCCCCCATCCCCAGTGTAGGGTAGCAAACCGCAGACTCATATCTGGTTAACCTCCCTGCCTTTCCTCTTCATTCTCTCTCTCTTGTTGGTTAGTCTATTTCCGGCGACAAGTTACCTTTTCGTCCGCTTTCCTTTTGCCTTTCGGGGATCATTTTCTGCATTTCATTTTCAACCACAGCTAATTAACCACATGCTAGCCTCGTCTTCATTGATTGATGTCTCTGCAGTCTCAGGGTTTTGTTATGTGTCACAAAAAGTACAGTGTTTGCACAATTCTGTGCAGTGACACAGGGTTTAGGTATATCGTTCACTTTTACAAACATTTACTATTGAGTGTGCTGAATCACCGCGCTTCAATTCACTTGGCATCCGTCTTGTTACTCTACAATAGACTGCCGGCTATTGCTACTATACGCATTGTGCGATTGCGGAAGATAAAACGCAGTTGATAATGGCGGTTGTTTATGCAGTGTAACGAAATTGCAAGACTTGTTGGCGTAGGATGTAGTCAACTGACGTTATAAATTCAATTGGATGCCGCTCCAAGTGGAATTCATTTGTCTAGTCGACACAAAGAATGATTATGATGGTGAAATTGCAGGAGTGCAGGTTGGAAAAATTCCTACATATTCCCCAAGATTCAATTTCTTCTTTTCTTCCCCATATAACTGACCAAGATAAAAATGCGTCCACTTCAGAGCATTCATGCTTTAGTACCGCAAATCAGCCTGATTTGTATATGCGTTTTTTAAAAATAAAAATTGTAACAGCGCAAACACACGCAACCACAAAGTAACAAGGACGAGACACAGCGCTTGTGTCTCGTCCTTGTTACTTTGTGGTTGCGTGTTAAAAAAAAAAAATTATGGGGTTTAACGTGCCAAAACCACTTTCTGATTATGAGGCACGCCGTAGTGGAGGACTCCGGAAATTTCGACCACCTGGGGATCTTTAACGTGCAGCTAAATCTAAGTACATGGGTGTTTTAGCATTTCGCCTCCATCGAAATGCGGCCGCCATGGCCGGGATGTGGTTGCGTGTGTTTGCGCTGTTGCAATTTTTATGTCAAGTATGCACCAACTCGCCCAGAAAGAAGTTTTAATGAATTATATATGCCAGCCGTATAGGTTATGGAATGATATACGCGAAAGTGTGGACCGGATATTTGGCAGGCATGGCTAGGCCTTCGAATGAGCTCCGCGACGTCCGTGCAGTCTGCCCCAAATGACTGTCACAGCGCGCGCGCTTCTTGTTGCTCCATTTTTCAACATCGCAACTAGCGGCGTAACCTCCGATATTGGGCTACGCGATCGCATCGACCGATCTCGGTGGCCACGCAAGCTCCAAACAGCTTCTGTGATTTTGGCACTGCAGTCGCACTGCACACAGGATACGCTGCGTGTGTTCTGGTTCGCCGGAAGTCGTGACCTGTCGCCGTTTTTTCACCATTGGAGTTTGCACGGAAACGCTTGGCAAACTATCCTTGGAATCGGCAGCTCATCGCACTAAGACGCAGAACTGTGCACCCCCTCTCCCCTGCAGTAAAGATACCTGTGCCATGCAGCGTTGCATACACATCCCGTCTTCATGCTTTCATCAACTTCAAAATGTCATGCACCTCTCTCCCCTTCCTCAGCTCAGAGTATAGCAAGAGAGGTCGATCTCTCCTTGAGCCCAAGCTTCACTTCGTGCCGACTTTTCAGCTCTTTTCTTCTGCAAACAATTATTATTTGTTTTGAACACATATACACAGTTAACAGGAAAGGGAAAGCGAGGAGCAAATTGGCAGCTGCCACCGGAAGCGGCACAACGCCCGCCTACTCTTCTGAAGGGAGGTGACAGCAACACAGAAACGGAAGATAGGAAGGAGGGGAGGAAAGAGGAAAGCAAGAGCAACAGGACAAATATAAAGACTAAAGTAGAGCAAACTACAGTTCAGTACTGCAAACAAGTTTCAACTTTCTTTCCGACATACTTTCAACGCGTGTCACTCCTGCGCGGCTTTGTGCTAAGAAACTAGTCGAGCTCGCAACAACGTTATTAAGAAAATGCACTTTGCGTTGCTGTTGTTTGCATTCCTTTTGTTTCGTTTTTTTGTTTTTGTTTGCAACCTTTTCCGTGGAGCGTTTCACGCCTGGCGAAGCCGAAACAGACGCGCCAACGAACCCACTCTTGTGGCACGACCATTGCAGTTAATTTTCGGCACCTCATTCAAAGCGTTTATTGCATCATCAAGGAATAACAGAAGGCGCGGCATTCTTTTAAAAAATAAAGGCCAATTTTGAAGCTGCTGTGCCGCACAGGAACATGTGCCTAACTATCTTTATTACTTTGCCAAGTGCACAGTGGCTGTGCAAATAAATAACGCGGGGAACGGGGGAGGGGGTGAGGGGGTGAGGGGGTGAGGGGGAGGGGGGTTGTTGCCGAGTGTGCACCAGAGGCATACGACGGGGGGAGAGAGAATCGCTTGAAAAACAGAAAAAACAGCAGGTTCGGCAAAGATTTCATAAATAAATAGACGCAGGCGCAGCTGGAGTGTGCTAAGCCCCAAAACATTTTTTGCGTGTGTGCGGCAGTTATGAGGGCTGAAAATTAAATGAGAGTGCCGTAGCTCCGTGGATATTCAAGCATAAAGTTTTCTGGCTCGGCCATAAAAGTTTAAAATTTGTTTGTCAAGCCTTTTCGTGGAGCGTTTCACGCCTGGCGAAGCCGAAATTATGGAAATAAAAGAAAAGAGGTCGCTTGAGAGCTTAAAATAAAAAAAGAAAAGGTATATATATATATATATATATATATATATATATACAGAGAATATGAGCGCGGATGTGCCCCACGAAGCGAGGGTCATTAATAGTGCTGCATGGTCGAGGCACACGCGTTATGTGAATTGCAGTGGCGCTGACGGGTGAACCTTGTCTCTTTGTAGTAATTTCGCAGTTCCTGCAGTTTTTTCTCGGCCAAGCAGGAACGCGCTTTCCACCACGCTGTTCACAACATTGTTCTTAAATTTATGTTTGTGTGTCTGAATAAACAATGCGCCAAATGAAGGCTTTGCGTATACACTTGACGACAAGGGCGTACTCTACATTGTATATATACTACTGTCTTGCCTTGCTTCAACATATTGCGACACAATTCATTGCGGAAATCGTGAATTTATGAAGCACTTCTCAAGCAAGTGCAAAGCTGACGTTAAGTTCTGGTAACTGCGCCGTCTTATGCCTACGTTATAACGCTGTCGACTGGATCTGGTATTGACCAGTGCAGGCAAACAAGCCCTAAGCAGGAGAGACAAGAATTAAAAATTGGAGATATAGCGGATTCAATTATGTCTTGTTCGCAAAGCTGTGATTCTGTCACCTTTAATAAGGTACGAAACAGACACGCATTGTGGCGACTAAATTTACGAACATGTTTCCACTGCTGCCCATAACAAAGTCAACTGCCCGCGTTTGCTGTACTCAGGAGTCGGGACGTCGGTATACGCATTGCGCATTACAATACATTGGTGTGTTCGCACACTCATATCAAGAAAACATCTTACCTTTCGCCCACCTCCCTGGCAAGGCCTGTTATCTGAGTGTTGCCTTCCTTGGACGCTGCCAGCAGTCGATATAGATGCACACTACATGGAGACCAAGCCCAACAAGCCTGGCTGGTGTGCGGTAAAGTGAAAAAAAAAAATGTGCTGTATTCCGCTCTGCACACAACTACTACTTGTTTCGTAAAACCACTTGAGTGCTACGTGATGAGGAAATTGCAGGGCAACCTCCAATGCACTCCGATGCGAATGGCGCGCTACTCCACCTTGCCGCGTGAGAATGGGAAACAAAGTACCCCAACGACGCGCTTTTACCGATACTTTCCACTCTCTTCACGCGCAAGTTTGGCATAAAATAATAAAGAATAAAGATTTCGCGCAAAGGGGGCGAACGACTGCAATCGCGAAGCAGTTATACGTGTCGTTGAGTTGCCTCGGGCGGAAGCTTGATTTCCATTTGCTACATTGCCTACTTTCCGGGTTGTTGCTTTCGGTTTTTCAGATGAAACATTAGTGTTGTTCGATGTTAGGTTGGAAAGCTGGAAATCAAAGCAGATTATTAAAGTTTTCACGTGCTTAGCATCTAGTTTTCAACGTGTATGATTGTTGGCGCCGTGCCGTGGCGGTTATACAAGGCGTTTGAGTGAACGCTTTCAAAAATTCTTCAACGTTACCTGCGGCACATAGCACAATTATGGTTCATGAGGTGGTCTACTCGAAGTGCCGGACACTACTTCCACAAGAAATCGAAATGCATACTCGACTAACTAAGAAAAAGTGACTAATTAACTTTCTAACTAATTACCTCATGGCCCATATTGCAATTTACAAATTCTAGCCGTGGAGTTTGCAAGGCGCATCCACTTTGAGCGAATTCTCAGGATGACACCAGTTTCGAGATACTAATTATTCCATAACTTTGCGCAGAAATGCATTAACGTTCCAGTTACTTTTGTGCTTCAATGCATAAGACGACGTCCTCTTAAGAAACTAAGTGTAACGACAGCGCATTTTTACCGCAAGTTTGATAGCGCATATCTCGTAAATGGTGTCATCCACACAGTTATTTTCAAGTGGACGTGCCTTGCAGTCTCACCCGCTAGAATTTGTAAATCGCAACATGTTCTATAAGGTAATTAGGCCCTTATTGATTAGTCGACTATGCATTTCAATTCCTTTGTAGAAGTAATGTCTGCGTCTTGAGGTAGACCAGCTCACGGACTAGAATTGTGTTCTCTGCCACAAGCAACCTTTAAAAAAATTTTGAAAAGTGTTCGCTGAAACACCCGGTGTCTGGTGGATGGGCAAGCATCTTACGAAACGAGTGTTGAGCGCGAGCTTATCTGTGCTATTGGAGACAGATGTTTGCGAAACACAGATGGATTGTGAGAAGTGCCAACACCGCGGCCACCAAAGCCCAGAGCCTTGAGTTCAGACACGCAGATTGTTCTTGTTTTTTTTTTATTTGCTCTTTTCTTATGATGCACTCCTATGGCAGATGTCCTGTATTTCTTGCAGCGAGCAATGGTCTATCACATCGCGCGTTTCTGAGTGTGGGTGCGTTTATAATAAAGCTTAGCGCGTAATAAAGTTAATTTTATGAGTGAGAACGTGCCAGTGCTTATAAAATTTATGAGTTGTAAAGTTTTGTGATCCAACAACTTCGAAATCTCAAAAGGATCACTGTGGTCCAATGTCAAAATACTGTGACATTCTGGACTTTACTCGCCTTTTTCTTTCTTTAGTCGGTGGTACTCTGTCCTATGTTTCCTTTTTATTATTCCTTGCTAATAAATTTAAACGTACACACGTTAGCACTCGTTATCAGAACTTGTTCACAAGGGGGCGTCTGCATGGAATTTCGTACTTTCTATGGCAGGTGAATTGCAGAAGATACTCTACGTTTGGTGTACCTGCATTCGTGGTTCCGGTAAATGAATCGCGTGTGTTTATTGAATGTTTGCTTTTTATACATTGTCATATCATATTTCAGAGCCACTTGAGGCCGGGAAAGGCTGCAAACGTTTCTAGTTCCGCTTAAGTATACCCCTCCAAAGGACAAAGATTCTTTACATTGCCCTGTTCCGAGTATGCTATCAGTGCCAAACGCTTTGTAAAGAATTCTACTTTTCACTTTACGAAGCAGTCCGCAAACATTTCCGTTTGTCCTTTCCGGTGCTGTGTTAAGGGCACATTAACGACGCTCTCTCACGAAAGTACCGGGACTCGTCTCTACTCTGTGTGCTGCGCCGTGGATAAATGTTTGCCTTTTGACATTTTTCCACACGTGGGGGCAAATGCAATGCTCACTCCACCACACGAACCGGCCTGACTTTCGAGGAAATCCCAACACAGCACTCATAGGAGACAACTGAAAATGGCAGAGAAAATGCGATCGTACGCCGCAGCGACAAGGTGTACGATCACAGCCGGCGGAAGCTAATTGTCCTGGGTGGATTCTTCTCTGCTTTCAGGCTCTCGAGAACAGCGAAGAGTTAAGGCGACATACTTCAGCAAATGGACTGTGGTCGACTTTGCTGAGTTGCTGTGTCCACATTTGCGCCGCCTTCTGAGAGCAACTCCCATGACTGGCGTTTCTCGCTTCTGCCCGTCGTGCACTGAAAGTAAAACGCTCTCACAGTACGCCGGCATATCGCTGCACAGCCGACGCATATTTTAGTGCGGCCGAGACAAGTAGAAACGTTGCCGTGCAAAGCACTCGGTGAGCGTCGACATACCGGGCATTGCTTGCTTGACAAATGCGGCAACATGGTTTCTCGTAGCACGGACATTACTCGCTCGAAATTCTGCAC
The DNA here is from genome assembly GCF_038994185.2 of Dermacentor albipictus. Lineage (NCBI taxonomy): Eukaryota > Metazoa > Arthropoda > Arachnida > Ixodida > Ixodidae > Dermacentor > Dermacentor albipictus. The sequence goes on along the minus strand of NC_091821.1, from coordinate 383,401,438 downwards.
CTTCAGACATTTATTTGGGTGCATTTTCACTTTCGTTGCCTGCAGCATCGTGGCTGGAATGTGAAGACGCATTCGTGATCTGGCGTTTTTTTATACGCTTTGTTCCCACTCGCCCTCCGACTATGTACCTCGCAGTGCTCGCTCAAGTACATGGAAACTGTGACGAGAATCCTGGTGGCCGTTCGGGGCATCGCGGGACAGCGGTCAAATTAGGACGTAGTCGCAAATAACGATATTCGTGCAGAAATAAGGGAGAGAAGGTCCTGAGACTAATGAGAGCAGCGTCCTGTTTGCTACCCTACCCTGGGTAAGGAGAATGAGGACAAACGATAAGAAATAGGGATAAGTACCGCCGTTGGCAAGTGTTCCCGCACCTGGAATTTCGATGCGATGTCAGACATGCTTTCACTGAGGGTAAGAACAACCATGGTCCTCCTCGAATTTGCGTTATATGGCCTTGGAAAATTTCTCTCGGCAGGTTCGTGTGATTCATTCACTAGCGCTTGTTGTTTCCTGCTTTTGTTCTTCGACTTCGACATTGAAGCTTCTATTACAACTTCTCTCACTGAGCTTCTTTTCAACTCACTGCGCCTCTTTTCAATTTATAGTATATATATCGATATCCTCTTGTTGCTCAAAGAGCCGTGAAATCTCACCTGAGTTTCGACGGAATAATAAGGTGTTGCACGTGTAGGTAGTGGTTGCACGTACTTGCAAAGTAAAAAAAAAAGAAGTAAAAGTAGACGACAATCACGTCGCCCATAGCTCACGTCCTAAATAAATGCGGTTGCTTCTCACAACGTCTTCTTACGATTTTTTTTCTTTTTTTTTACGTCCCATAGTTTGGCCACGTGATTATGCTGAGCGTCGTAAAAGAAGGAGCCGCGCAGGTTTGTCTCCCATTTCAGATTCCGCGGAAATCTCCCTTTTAGACGGGCCGCTTTTATTGCGCGATTGCCTGCCAGAAACAGCGGTAGCCCTTTTTCCGTAACATTAACTTGTATATAGTTTGCACCAACGCATCCCGGCTGAGCCTACTCCGCTGTCACTAAAGCCTCTATATACGGCGAGAAGCGAGCTTCTCCGAGCACAGCCATTTCGTGGGGATTCAGCAAATGATCGTGTCGCCTGCCAGGGAATGGGGCTCGTTCGTCGTTCTTCAAGTAAAGCGGCCTTTCCCTCTACACCCCCTTTTTTCCCCAAATGTATTCCCTCATTAAAACCGTGCAGTATTGAGATACTGCACGAAGCAGGCTTATAAGGGATGGAGCCGTTCGTTTGTGTAGCAAACGGTTCGAGGCGTGCGCGCGCTTCTGCATTGTTTCAGAACGAAGCCGGCGACCAATCACGAGCCTTCGTTACGCGTTACGAACAACTTAGTAAACTGAGAACGTTATTGGCTGTCGCAGTGCCTAGCTTTCTCACTGTTGCGCGATTTTAGTACGAGAAGCTATCGATACGAAATAACAAAGAAAAGCTCGAATGCTCCCCAAATGATGGCTTTATTTTGTTCGCGGGTATTTCGGGGCCCTGCAGGATTTGCTTCTCTCAACCTAGCCCGGAGGTTCACTTATATTTCGTGTTTTAGGACAATGTAACGAGAGTATATCTAAATCGTGTCAGCCACTGCAGGGAAGAATGTAGAGGGAGTGGCGTAGCAAAAAATGTGATAGCGAGGGGGGTGCTTTCTTGTTTTTCCTAATTTCATTCCAGCGTCAAACACTTTCGAGAATGACCCAGTTTTAAGAGTGAAAAATGTCCTCGAAAGACGAGGGGACAGGAGGAGGAGGCCGTGTATAGTTGGGCAGCAAATAGAAAGCGTAAAAAAGACGCTGCGCGATTTGTCTTCCACGGCCGACACGCACAGTCGCCGCGTCGGACGGAACATAAAGAGCAGTCAACAACGAGGATTGTGTACTGGAGACGAACGTGGGCGGAATACAAAGAACAGCGCGCAACTTTCGGGGGCTTCGAAGGAGCAGGAAAAAAAGGAGGAGTGACGGTGAACGAAAAGAGACAGGAAACGAACGGGAAGAGAGCTGGAGCGTGTAAGGAAAGGGGGGGAAGGAGGGGGGAGGGATATGCCGACGCTACAGTGGCGGTACCAATGAAGAACGAATCACAAACAGGAGAGGAGCAAACCAAAATAAAGGCTTCGTGTGGTCCAAAGCCCGGTGTGACTGGTCCTGCAGCTCGCCTTTGTATTCCGCCGAGTCTCTCGCTTTGCTGTATCGCTTCTCTTTCTCTCTCTCTCTCTATTTATCCACACCGCCATTTTATCTGTTTATTACTTTCGCGCATCATGCGATCGAAATTGGACGGGAAATGAAATTTATGAGAGGCGGTACCAGAAGCAACGGGTGTGTGTGTGTGTGTCTGCCGCAAGATAGGAAAACCGGCGAGAGAACAAGGAGATGAAGAAGGAAGAAAAGAAAAAGGAGCATCCTGCAGAACTGCAAACCAACCAAGCAACCAAATGCGGCAGAGGGAGAGGCAGGGGCATCTTTCTTGTGCGCGCCTTTTATTTTCTTTCCTTTATTTTTTTTTGCACCTGTCTGTCGCCGAGTGCCGCGCACGTTTCGCCGGTTGATGGATCGTCGTCTTCGTCGTGTGTCGCGCGATCACGAGTGTGCAGGCCTTCCCCGTTCGGCCTCTCTTCTTGCGTCTGCAGGGCCCAGCAGTGAGAGCTATAGGGATTCGGCGACGACTGCGTGAGCAGAGATATATAAGCAACGCCTGACAATTCGCAACACCCGTCCCGCTTTTTCCTTACACCTTTTTTATCGTTCTCTCCGAGGGTGTCTCAGGAGTGAGGACCTTCGTCGATGGTAAGGGGTCACGCGAGAGCGCAGAATAGACTCGCGAAGACAGCGAAGGGGGCCCCAGTGTTTGTCTTGCGAGCGCGTTCATTGTCTTGGCCGAAGTCGGCGTGGTTGGGTTATTCGCATGGATGTGCTGACCACGGAGGAAACCTCGGAAAACCGATATTCCGTCCCGCCTTGGTTTTACGCCGCCTCCAGTTATACGGCTTCCTGTCTCTTCATTCCCCTCCTACTTCCCCCGTATTCCTCTCAGCATGCTCGCGGCGACGTCTCTTGCTTCGGTTGCACTAGTAAGCGATGCCAGTGGTTCTTCCGCACTTGCAATACTGAGGTTGTTCGCGGATGCAGGGCCGCACGAATCCTGCTTCGAAGGCAGTCGTTCCTCTTGGGAGCTGTACACGGAAGCGGCAGTGTTCTATTTTTTTTGCTTCTTTATTTTTTAGCTGTGTTTAAGGAGAGCTTAGTACATGATGTGGCGCCGACTACTCCTCTTTACTGACATTGTAGTTGTGCTCATAATGGTCATAGCAGAAAAGATGATAAAAAAAAGAGAGAGAGAGAGAGAGAGAGACAAAAACACAGGAACGTTCGAGTACAGAAAATGTGAGTGTTCTAGGGCAGTTGCGAAGGAAGTCTCTCTCGAATGCCACATTCCAAGCACAACGCGGACATGAGAGTCACGGACACAAGAGTCACAGAAATGCGTCCTTTCTTTAGGTCTTCGACTTTAGGTCTTTCGACTCACCGAAAGAGCTTGTCGCGAGGCTGAGTTTTCGAAAGTTGCTTCCACTATGCTTTCCTTTGGATGCGATACCGTCCACGTGGATATGGAGCCGTCGTGGTGACATCCGTCCATCGTTTTCCGCTGGAAACGTCAGGACATTTTGCCGCAAGCTCCATAGTAAGTCAGGTCACCTTTCTTTTTTTGTGTATAGATATAGTTTAGGTGTTCCTTCAGCGTGTGAGAATACAATACAAATCTGAATCAGGCATTACTTAAAGTGCATCAAAGATAACTGTCACATCCGAGAACTGTGGAAAGGTGCAAAATGCTATTGGGGGTCAGAACTTGCAATTGCTTTCCTTATTTGCGAATGCAGCTATCTTATACTAATACGCCACGCAAACACAGTAAAGCAAACATCCCTCTGAGTAAAATATGTTGCCGAGTTCCCAAATGATAGCATGAGTGGGACACCTATGCCTAGACGAAGGCGGCACGAAGCTCTGTTTTATTTCTCTTCGAATTTTTCTTTTTCGTATTTGTGTTTCCGTGTCTTGGACTGCCTAGTATTTGGATGACGATGCACCAGTTACTTCAAATATTTTTGTAAGATACCATAGCTAGATACTGTGGTGGATATTCCCACCACGTGCGAATAGCGTGTTGGGGGCTGTGGCAATCGACCATTTAGCAAAGAATATTCTAGCCCGCCAATATTTATGGCCATCGTGTTGTCAGCAGTTTCTTCGATAATCGCCCATACGGGCATGAGCCCACATAGGCATTCATGTACACGAAAATAACTACGGAATTGAGTCGGATCCGAGCACACGTTTTACTACAGCGACATTCAGCTCTGATATTTTGAACACACTATGGAACTGCTATCGCCTGTACAACTTGCTGCGTCGATTGTGCATGAGCACAAAATCGTACCGGTAGCTTTATGCTTTTCTTTCTTGCAGCGAATGTTTTCTTTCTTTCGCGGCCAGAAAAAGAATTATGGGGTTTTACGTGTTAGAACCACGATTTGGTTTTGAGGCACGCCATAGTTGGGGACTACGGAATAATTTGAACTAGCAGGGGTTCATTAGCGCGCACCTAAATCTAAGTACATGGGTGCTTTCACATTCCACTCCCGTAGTCGTTGCCAGCAGGTCAGCCCAGCGCAATGGTCACGTCTAATTCGTAAGCAATGCTTGATGCAGCTGACGACTAATCTGCATGCAGTTCTCATTCAAATATTTATACTTTCCCCAGCACCAAACCTTCCGCCTCCCCCCACCCTCTCCCTATATCTCTCTCACTCAAGTTATCGACTCAAGCATGACGTGTGTGTAATGCGAGCGTCCGTGTTTAGCGGCAGCTACGCGTTCGAAGCGTGATGTGCCAGTGGCATAGAAATATTTATGGTGGCATGACATCGCTCAGGCTATTCGCAACCCTCTTTGCTAACGCAAGTGCCGGGCGACTCGTATTCGATTTACGACCAATCCTATCTTTGGGCACAGCAGAACAGCAAGCTTGGTTAATCCCCGGACATGAAGTATTGACCAACCTATGATCTTCAATGTTCTTCGCCAAAGCATTTACAAAACACTTTAGGCAGTTGTGTTCTCAACAGAGTTAATACCGATCTGACGTGCTTTATTAAAGTTCTTGCTCAAACAAACCAGCGCAGTGGTTAGGAACATCTACTGGTCTGCAGCTGCGCACGAATGAGCAGATTTGATTGCCGGTTGCGGCAGCCGCATATAGATGGGAGTGGGCCCATGCAAGAACGCTTGCGTTACCAGCTTTCGGTGCATGCTAAAAACTCCGAGTACTCAAAATTAGCACTGCGTCCCCCATAATCGCGGCATTAACAGCCTACCAGTTTCTTAGTCCCGTCACTCGTCCTATTTTTTCTGCCTCCACGTATCCATCCTCCACTGCTGGGTCGCAAACAGGATGTTTCGCTTCCGGTTAACTTTCCCGCTTTTTGCATCTCAAGTTTCTTACCTTTTATTAAACATATAAGTTGATCAGTCCTTACTGAAGCCAAATGGTCAGCAAGCCAATGATTCCAAAATCAGTGGTTTGTATTATAGTGCACAAAACATGTCGGGCCCTTCTTTATTGATTAACCTTTGGTGCAATCCATACCACATCACTAGCACCATTTTTCAAGCCCAAAATGTCTGTGGATGACGCACAAGATGTGCTTGCCTGCGTCAGGAGCAACGCCCAATCAACTTTCGCAATGCAAGTTACACTCGCAGTGCCCAACCGTGTGTGACCATGAGCGCCCTTTACCTGACGTTTGACAATGTCTGTTCGCTGACGTGCACAGCGCACTACTTCACGTTGATTCTCTAGGTAGTAATGTAGACTGCTATAAGTCTACTGCATATCTTACTCTGTGAACAGAAATGCTAAGAATTTTTGCTGAGGATTCCTGACGAAAAAAAAAACAGAAGAGAAAGAAAAAAACGCCTTCTCTACTGCTTGGTTAGTGTATACACAGGAGTCGGACAAAACTTGGGTAAACATAACCACTGTACTTTGCTTTCATTATTCTGTGCCGGCTGCATGGGCTCCGCAACTATTCTACATTTTGTTATTCGTTTAAGACCTTCAATGGTTATCCCAATCACACCACAATCACAAATGGCAAAAGAAAAAAGAAATAAAATGGCTACGGCTCTGCATGTTTCGTCACAAATTGTGTCTAAGTGCTAAAGCGATGTTACTGATCGAACGCTACTAAAAAAAAAAAAAGCACTATCAAATCAAGTCGAAGCTCTCTCTGTGTCCCTGAAGGGCGTCGCTGGCCCTATTCCTAAGGAGTGCTCTGAAAATCACGCCACGTTAACTCGCTTTAGATAGGTTGTGACCTGAGGCAGCCAACCAGCCGTATGGAGAACGTGAATCAAGCGGACAGAAAGTGTTGTGGGAGTGGTGATGGTGAATATTCCCATACTATATGTGTGGTGTCAGGGTGGCATTCGTGGCATCTATAGTGACGTGCGGTCACCTTGACTAGGTGACAAAGACAGCTGTGGTACAATCGGCTGACCGAAAATAATAGGATCATGTCAATTCAACCACGCGTGTTTTATTTTCCACCAGTACTTGCTCGCGCACAAGCTTTCTGCCGGCTTCTTTATTTTCGTGAGTACAGTGTCTTTCTCGCCGCGTCCCATTCAAGAAATACACAATGCGCTACCGAGAATGGAAAAGATAAACGTGAAAGCATCGCTCGTGCTGCTGAAGTGCTAGCGCTAGCATCCCGGCTGACATGGTGGCCCGACATTTCGGCCCGCAGAGCAGTGATAGTGAGTGCGTGTGTGTTCTTCGAAATCAAACGGTTAAGGACAATATATATATATATATATATATATATATATATATATATATATATATATATATATATATATATATATATTGTTGGCCCTTTGGCCCTTTGCTATCTCTTAAACACATGCACCTGTCAATGTACCGCATTTTATTCAAATGTCTCGTCGCAAAGCTAGCGAAAAGACGGGGATTGCGGGAGATGTAAATTCAAGACGATGAGCAAAACGTGAGCAAGGTGAATGCAGGAGCCAACGTTTCGACAAGTGGACTTGTCTTCTTCAAGGCCTTGAAGAAAACAAGTCCACTTGTCGAAACGTTGGCCCATCGCAAAGCTGTAACACCTAATTCGCAAAACCTTAAATGCTACACAAGAACTCGCAAGATCACGGAGGGTATCCAAATAAGCACGCACGTGAATGAAAGCAAAGCATATTATACGACCGCTCGTTAGGCTATTTTCATAATTATCCTGATCAGTTGCGTGTGGATCTCAAGAGAAGGAGTTCGCTTATGTGGCCAAAGAAATCTAAATGCTTTGTTTGCATGGCGTTTGGTTGGGTAGCTAGGTTTGGGTATGCTTTGTTTCACTACGTTCAACCCTTTTTTCTATGATGCCGTAGTAATCCGGGTTCTCCCTGGTGTTACGAAATATTTCTTATTTTTCCTGCTGCCTTGCATTCCACCAGAAGTTACAATTAGAGAAATACACTGCACTGGGCCTTCGCTTGAACTATACATCGCGATCAAAGAGTGCTCACACAGAGATTACTTATGGGATAACAAAGAACGCCAGACCAACACTCTCTACAACGTATCTGCGCACTTCCTCCTACGTCGCGCCTACGTTTAACGGAGCTTAATCAGCAACATGACTTAGTTTGTGCAATTCATTGTAGTTCCAGGTTTATGATCCGCTGTGGTTGCTTAGTGTCTACGGTGTTGGGTTGCTAAGCACGAAGTCATGGGATGGAATCCCGGCCACTGCGGCCGCATTTCGATAAGAACGGAATCCGAAAGCACCTCTGTACTTAAGTTTAGGTGCACGTTAAAAAAACCCACGTGGTCGAAATTTTCGGAGTCCCCCACAATGGCTTTTCCCATAATCAGCTCACGGTTTTGGCACGTAAAACCACATAATTTAATTTTTAAAATTTTTTCCTGGTTTATGTGCACAGATCCGTCACCACAGTCGGCAACGTCGGGTGTCCTAGCTGGAGTGAAGTTTTTATGTGCTTTCGTTTAGACAAAGAATCGGGCTTGCTCCTTTTTATTTTTCTCTTGAGAGCGGAAGAGTATATACACTATACTGAGCCCACAATTAGCCGCATAGCGAACTAGCCATGGATGTGATTGATAATTGTGGAGGCTGTTCGACGCGGCGTCACTTTAATTCCGGCTGCAGAGTCGAAACTCGGCGGAACAACGTGCGTAGTGTACTGTGGTCTACTTTAGTCTTTAGATTTGTTCTGTTGCTCTTCCTTTCCTCTTTCCTCCACTCCTTCCTATCTTCCATTTCTGTGTTGCTGTCACCTCCCTTCAGAAGAGTAGGCAGGCGTTCTGCCCCTTCCGGTGGCAGTTGCCAGCCTGCTCGTCGCTTCCTCTTTCCTGTTAACTTTGTATATGTGTATATGTGCTCAAAACAAATAATAATAATAGTGAGGGAATCAGGGTTAAATGAAGGCAACAAAAATAGGAAGACTGTATATTCCTGACGCCGTGGTCAGCATCCGAACCATGTGCTTATGGAGGCAGGGGTCTATGGGGCTCACGTATCACACGAGGCAGCTTGCCGCGCATGGCATCGATTTACTGTTCCCGCACGGACTCGTCCTGCAGCTACCGGTGCAGTTGGCCAGCTTTCTCTCACCGACCTGTCAAGGCGGCCAGAGATCGTTACTTCCGGGACACACTATCTTTGCGGTAGTATAAAGCCGCCTTTTTTTTGTTCATCCTAGCTAAGCGCCATGCAGGGCGCCTCATCATTTTTTTTCCGGGTGTTGACCTACGGAGTCGGCCGCAATTTTGCGCATTAATTCGGGTACAGATCAGAAGAGATCACAGTGGGCTTCAGTGCGTGTGGCGGTCCTGCTTAACAAAAGAAAAAAAAGAAAAAGCTGGACCATGCACTTTCTGCATTTTGCCACATTCGGGCTGCCATATTTGATGTTAGAAAGTGCGAAAGCAAATAGAGAATACGAAAGTGCACTAGAGAAGAGATTCAAGGAAGCGCAGCGAGTTTTGATTACATGATCCAGGTAGAAGATGCAGCGTGTACCCTAAGGAGCAAACGTCTGATTTTAGAGTGTGAATCTGGCAAACAGGTCGTTCTTTTTTTTTACGACTTGAGCATGTTCTTTAGGTGGCTATAAGACTACGCTACAAACAAACAAACAAACAAACAAACAAACAAACAAACAAACAAACAAACAAACAAACAAACAAACAAACAAACAGAGAAACAAACAAAGAACGGTAATTATAACGTAAAATCGTGGTCAATCACCTTTTGAACAATTCTTCGGGTGCGCTACTTTTGCATGGGACAGTACGTAGGTGACCATCCGGTCGAATGCTCTTGTAACTTTCTAGGCTGATGAGCGATGAGGCACATAGGTTAATTGCGTCTTGTGAAATCTTCTTGACGCACTTCGTAATGAATGACACTTGTTCTTAAATCTGAGACTGTGGCCGATGTAGTTGTTCCTCGTGACGTGAACAAGCTGTAGGCAGCTGCAAGAGCATGTTTCAAACGTGGAGAGTTAACATTTGAGTCAGAGAGGCACTTAAACACAATGTGCGGCTGCTTCAAGCAATGTTATCTCTATAATGCCACGTTATCGAGTTTAAAACTGCCTTAAGTTTTATGATGATCTGTGTACCGCTGTTTAACTATAAGGTTGTCCTTTGACTATCGAGACAAAGACGTAGTCTTGATTGATTTGACGTTGTTAGAAACGTTGGTAACTTTCATTACCGGCATTTTTGCAACATTTTATCGCTCTGCATGGTAATGACCACGCGGATGAGGCCGCCCCATCGGCCCATGAGGGTATACATTGCGTAGCAACGCCACTGTCACGAAATGACGCAGCTTTACAAGGGTTCGCTCGCCAGCACGCGAACTGACATTGGCATAATGGAACTCGGCGGAATTCACAAACGCTCGTCTTAATATTTTGGATCCGCATCTACAGCTTCGTCCACCGCCGGGGACATCGCGAGCTGAAAGAGAGATAATAAACTTTATACGGAAGAGCACGCGAGCGAAGCGAGTGTTGTAGGGGTTGAGGGGACGGACTTCAGGATGAAAAACCACAAACTTGGGAGGATTTAATTTACATATTATACAAGGAGGTGAGCGTCAATTAACAGTCGTACAGACATTACGGGCCGGCAGCAACTCGGACGCTGCGGCCCGCGGCAAGAAGTTCGAGAGAGGTGAATCAGGGAAGCAGGGAATGTCCCAGAATCCTCAGGTCTCTCTGGAAGGCTTCTTATAAACCCTTCGAGCACTGTAAGTCACGTCATGTTTGACCAATGGGAGAGTCCGCTCCGATGACGCCACTTTCAGCCAATGGTAGGCGCCCGTGTCGCGGTGTCGCACTTGGCGGCTCTCTGCGGTCTTGCCTCGCAGACTGGCAATCCACTTCTTCTAGGCTGGAGAAGGAGGGGGGGCGCTCATGCTTCATTGCACAAGGGCCCACCTGCACCCGGTGGCTCGGCTCCGCAGCGGTAGCAGATGCCTTCTTCAAAGCCGAAGGGGGACGATTGAGCTCCATTGTACGAGGCCCCCTTCTAATCCCGGCGACGCACGAACCTGTTGGCACGTGAACTTGTTGCCTTAAACTTGTTTGCTCGGCCGCTTCTCTGGAATGCACTTTCCTGCTTCTGCATTCCTCAATTAGCTGTGCTGCAATCCGATGTGGTCTGGGGAACTCGAAGTAATCGCAGGAAACAGCTCCATATCTAACAGCTCGTCCTCGCCCCGGTTGTTCTGAATGGCCGGTGAACTCAATTCGCTGGCCATGAGGAACGCTGAAAGAAGCTGCAGGGTACTGGGGTCGAGCCTCGTTTGACAACCCTCGGGATCCTGGGCCCTGGAGAACATACGTCAAACAAACCAAACAACACAGCGCTGCACCACGCGTAAGCGCAGGCTCTTCACCCCTGACTCGCCAGGCTATTACTGAGTCAAAATCAACCCTGATCTTTTAGTTCCCCAATTTTGACAAAACAGTTCCAACCACCCTTCCAAACAGCTATCCATTTCTCCTCGATTGCCCACAAGACCAGACTATTATTGTTGTTGCAAAACAAAAGGGTCGCTGACGATGCAAACAACAAATGAAAACAGCCGACCATAACTTAAGTGGCCTAACTACACGAACAGCATGTTTCCAATCTATCGCAGTGGCGTACTTATCGCACGTATTGGTGCTACTGAATAATCTGGTCAACCTCACAAGTACGTAATCACAAGTGCACCAGCCTTGTGGTCACTAAACAGAACGCGTACTTGCATTGTAGGCACTTTTCATTCACGCTTACTCACGTTTCTTTCCTGAAAGTCCTACAGGACACGTGACATAAACGAACAATTAAACTTGCGGGACTTACACACTCCGCAGAACCCTTAAAATAATGCGTCTTAATAACTCGTTCCACGCATACTTATCAGAGAAGTCAGAATACGGCTGCCCTAACACACACGAGCAACCCAGTCATAAATCTGCTTCCTTCCGTCCACACAGGACATGCGCTAATGGAACTAAGAACGCTTCTCAGTGCAAATCATGCACTCACTGAAAATCTACGCGCTTAACCTTAGAAAATTCAAAAACACATAAAAGGCAGGTTAAATAACACACGCGCTTTACCATAGGCCTCTGAACGATAACCTTGACCCTCAGGTTACTCACACACACAAAAAAAAGCCTATCTACTTATTAATGAACATCTCGCGAGACTACATGATTACATAAACCTCATCTTTCAAATCTCGGAGCTTGCTCAAACCGAAAACATAAAGAAAGCTCAAACCTTACACATTGAAAGAAAACCTAGTCTCAATTCGCGAAAACTTTCCGATGTTCAAAAATAAAACAAAATAACACGTTTTACTTCTACGGAAGCTCTCTTGGCTTCCTGTTCCCGATTGCTTACGACTGACTCATACTTTCAGCCTGACCCGCGGTGGGCGTGGTCTCAAAGCTACTCTGGCTGCCGAGAGACAACAAAAGGGCTGATTCACTATCAGCTCCCCCAAGCCGTTACCGTCTCCTGCCAATTTGCGTCCCCGCGCCCCGCTTTCAACACGAACGATTGACCGCGTCGCTACTCCCCACCTGGTCTCGTCCTGCCACCTTGCGTTTCTTCGAACTGCACGCTGAGCTATGAAAAGAACTACGGAACGACGAGGAGTTTAACAGCCTCGTGCCCTCTGTCCGCGTCCGTGCAGAACATTCTTCGCGGTCCCCCTTGGACCGGTGGCTCGAACGTTCTGGATGCGTCAACATCGTCCTAGACGACCGCACCTTCTTCCTCGCGCCCTGCCCTTTTGGGTTTCTCGCCATTTTTGGCGGCGCTCCATTAATTACCGACTTTCGGTCTTTACCGCGCTTCTTTTTACGGCGCTTTCTCTTTGCACTCGTTTTCATGTCGCCTCGTCGTGCCTCGTGCTGGCCGGTACACATTTCGTCGGCCCGGATCGGTCTCTTACCCGCACGGTCTGAGTGATTTACATTTAAATCTACTCTCACTTTGCCTCGACTGGCGGACAGCCCAACCGACTCTGGCACAATGCAGCAGGCTTTACTCGAGTTAGACAACTCGCACTCTTGCGAACTGCCCTCTACTACATTGCCCAGCTCACGCTGTGCATCGGCACACAGCCCGTCGGTATCGATCGCTGTCTCACGCGCACAGTCCGAATGATTAATGACTGAACCATCCCTATCTAGGCTATCTAGACTGGCGGAGAGCCGCACCGATCCCTGAACAATGCAGTTGTTCTCTCGTGAGCTACGGAGCTCGCCACCCCGAGAAATATTCTCAACTGCATCGTCCAGCTCGCACTTCACTTCTGCACGCAGATCGGACCTGACATGGGTGCTCGCGTCTGTCGCGTCAACAGTACCCTTTTCTTCGCTAGCAACCTCGCTAACATTACCAGCGACGCACACGCTCGGTAACTGTGCCAATTTGTTCGCAGCTGGCCTAGCTGTCTCTACAGTCATCTGTTGGCACAGCACCTCGTCGCTCTCCTTGCGGCCTTTAACGGCCTCTGTTGCCACTAAGGCATCGTTAGCAGCGAGCCTTTTCCCTTCACTTATGAATCTGCAGCTAATCTCACAGGCACTATTCTTTTCGTCGGCTTCTGGCGAAAGTCCGCTAGACACTTCCTCATTCTTTCGCTCTGTACTTCCTACAGAATTCCCAGACAGCCATTGTCTCTGTGCCAATAACTGATCACAATGCTGTATCTCTTTGATCAGTGCTGCCTTCTCTCTCTCATACTTTTCCTCTCGCTCAAGCTTACGTTGATTCTCACGTTCGCGTGCCTTCTCACGTTCGTGACGCTGACACATAAGAGCAAGTTCTTGAAGCTCCTGCTTCCGTTCATTCTCGCGTTCTTCACGCTTAAGCTCACTCCTAAGCTCACGACGCTCCCGCAAACGTACACGACGCACACGCTCCCGTGGCTCCTGTATCACCTCCCAAGCAAGCTCAATGCTTTTGCCATCATTGCCACTATCGTTAATCGCCTTTATGATAGCTGGCGTTTTCATCCGTTCGTCCGCCTCAACTCCCAAATCGTCGCACACCAACAACAAGTCTAACCTCGTCAACCTTCTAAGATCCATGGCAGCTGCCCCGACAGGTGGTTAAAACTGTTTTCCTTAATTAATTTGTGCAAACACACAATGCAACAAATTCCCGATTCCCAGAACTATCAAAATTGAACACACAACCTTTGAGTCTGGCGAAACATAAGGAAAAAAACCACGCGCTCACTTACGGTTGCAGCACCCTGCCATCCGGCTCATTTGTCCGCTGTGCCCGGTTCCTCCGGACTCCCTGGGTCGAAGGCTCGCTCCTTCTTCGCTACTCCCAGTTTCTTCGGACCTCTTTCGACGAAGGCTCACTCTTCTTCGCTCTTCCCGGTTCCTTAGGATCTCTCTCGACGAAGGTTTATCCGTAGCGCTGCCACCAGCTGATGCATTCGGAGGCGATCCTACCGCTGCCAACCAGATGTAGGGGTTGAGGGGACGGACTTCAGGATGAAAAACCACAAACTTGGGAGGATTTAATTTACATATTATACAAGGAGGTGAGCGTCAATTAACAGTCGTACAGACATTACGGGCCGGCAGCAACTCGGACGCTGCGGCCCGCGGCAAGAAGTTCGAGAGTGGTGAATCAGGGAAGCAGGGAATGTCCCAGAATCCTCAGGTCTCTCTGGAAGGCTTCTTATAAACCCTTCGAGCACTGTAAGTCACGTCATGTTTGACCAATGGGAGAGTCCGCTCCGATGACGCCACTTTCAGCCAATGGTAGGCGCCCGTGTCGCGGTGTCGCACTTGGCGGCTCTCTGCGGTCTTGCCTCGCAGACTGGCAATCCACTTCTTCTAGGCTGGAGAAGGAGGGGGGGGCGCTCATGCTTCATTGCACAAGGGCCCACCTGCACCCGGTGGCTCGGCTCCGCAGCGGTAGCAGATGCCTTCTTCAAAGCCGAAGGGGGACGATTGAGCTCCATTGTACGAGGCCCCCTTCTAATCCCGGCGACGCACGAACCTGTTGGCACGTGAACTTGTTGCCTTAAACTTGTTTGCTCGGCCGCTTCTCTGGAATGCACTTTCCTGCTTCTGCATTCCTCAATTAGCTGTGCTGCAATCCGATGTGGTCTGGGGAACTCGAAGTAATCGCAGGAAACAGCTCCATATCTAACAGTGTATATAGCTCCTCCGCTCTGCAGGGCAGGAGTCCAGAAGTGCTGCGGCCTGCACTTATCGCTCGGTTGACTAGTTCCATTTGGTCCGCCGAGTCAGAGCTTGACAGCGCTGCCTGCGTGTGATGGGGTGTGTTATGGGTGTGAGCTCTGGAATGCACTCGTATGCTCATACCATGTGGCAATGCGTTGAGCATTCATTGCAGTGTGGGCATTTATAAAATTACAGCACAGGGTGTATGGCGCGGTATAGAGGCTCAAGTGTGGATATGTGCTTGTTTGGAGCTTCCGGCATACTACGGCTTCCTCTCGCGTGAGTGCGCTATGCGGAGGTGGTCGTGTTGTTCGTGACAGTTAGTAGGATTGTACAGGATGTGCGCATATGTAATATGGTATGGGCTTGGGGTGGAACTATACTCGGCGCATCTCTCTCGCGGCTCCCGGTGTGCATGCGCTCGGGCACAGGCGTGTACCTGCTGATTGCTATGTATCGACTCATGTCCCGGAGTCCTACCGATGGGTACGTAGGTGGGGAGCAGGCAAGCAGAAATCTTTCCAGGGCCAACTTTTCGTAGGTCTCACATCACATTCTGAGTGGATCGCCAGCTGAAGAAACGCTTTTATGCCACCCGTGGCTCGGCGTGGCTTTCGCAAACGCGTACTCATGTCGCATTAGAATGGTCGACAACCGAACATGCGGCGAGTGTGGCTGCGAGGAGGCAATTGGGATTCTTTTTTGTGAATGTCGTCGTTTCACTGCGCCTAGCAGAAAACCCTCAAACGCATCAGATAGACCTGCAGCCCTTTGTCGGAAATCAGAATCTTCAGACACTGGTCGAGAGCGTCTTCAGCACACAAGGCATTGAACGCGCTGTCGCGCTTTTTGAGGACGAGTGGACTTTGTGAAAGACTATAACTGGTGTCGCGCGCCACGTAGCAATCGTGTACAAGATGTGAGCTTTCATTTTTTTGCGTGTGCCTCTTTCCATCATCTTTAATTCCATTTACTCTTTACCCCAGCACAGGATTGCTAGCTGATCTACACTGGCTAACCTCCCTGTTTTTCTCTCTCTTTCTCTCTCTTGAGATAATATCACGACGCCCGCAGCACATCTGATGGTTGGTTATTTTGTCCTGGTCTGTGTATTCCTCCCTTACCGACGTTTCTGGCAAGCTGCATCATTGTTTTATGACGAGGACGTTATCCGGTGAAGTATCTTCGTTATACTTTTTGTCTCCATGATGGTGTATACGTAGCATGATATAGCAAACCATTCTTTTTCTTGTATCCGACAGTGGCTTTTCCTTTTCCTTCATTGCATGGCAGCAACTCCTAGCGTTTTGTCTATTAACACGTAATGACACCTAACGGCGGCATCCCAACCAGGAAGTCACTCGTCGGATGTCATTTAGCGATGGCATTCTTTATTCCTTCTGCGTACTCGTGGTAGTGGTGATGGTGGATTGTAGCAACACGTGGGTTTACCCTGGCAATCGTAGACGGCAATGTCTCCGCCTGAGCGTCTCTTGCAATGTCACTTGTGTATGTTACTCTTAAATACAGGAAATAAGTTCCTCTTAAGAATGTAAGAAGATGCGAAGCTTCCTTGCAGACTATACGAGTGCTCTCGAAAAGCAAGAGCACGCATGTGCAAGGTCTTTCTTCACAATGTTTTCAGGAAGAACGCGCCCTTCAAGGAATCACGTCAGCTTGGGCAGGACCACAGAATGTCCGATGTATTTTATCTGCTTCGTTGCATGTGTCGTAGCGAGTGTAGAATCGAAACACCGCGTCTTAAATAGCTACGCTGGTGTATATAGGCAGATCCTGTCCTTACCCGATGCAGTAGTGATGCTTACTGTCGACGAAACTGATTGGTTACGCAAAGCTTTTTCTGGCAAACTTCGTTCGAACAGATCCAGGTCTCCGTTGCTTGCGAAAGCTCGGCGTTTGAAGACGTGCGGCCATGCCGGGTCGGCGTCCCCGGTTAGAAAGCTCTGGCCACGGGCCAAGAATCCTGCTCGCAGAGTAAAAGAAACGGCCAGAGGCATTGAAAAAAGAAGCGAGGAAGTGTGGAAGGGGATGGTGGTGCGTGGGGGGAGGGGGGGTGCCGCGGCGTGGCGAACGCGCGTTTTTTGGCAGCTCAAGGCGCATTCCGCGGGAACCTCCTAACAGGAGCATGGGATGCGCGTCGCTGATATTTCTCGCGCGCCGGTCGGCTGGCTCTTTGTTCGGGCTGGCGTGAATGTTTCGCCGCTTCCAGCGCGAAGGCGCCGAGGTGATTGTGCCTCAAAAGCGTCTGCATTCCCGAGTTTGTCAAAGTCGCACGCGCTTCGCGTGTTGCGCGCTCGAAGGCTTTGCAGTTCGGACTCGTCGTCTTCTTTCTGTTTTTTTCTTTTTCTCCACGTCTGCCGTTTAACGGATGTTTGCTTTCTCATAGTAGCGCTTTGCTGTTTCCATATGTGTTGGCGGAGACGCATTCTCAGCTCGAGTATTGCCGTTGCTGTCGGTTTCTTAGCGCTTGCAGCTTATAGCGCGAATGGTCGAGGTGAGGGCTTCAAAGCGGTCGTCAGAACTACGCTGTATTTCACGGTGAAGGCTTGTAAACAAAAGGCTCTTCGTACGCGCAAACGAACGGTAGCAACGCGGAACGTATTTTCGCCATATTTTAGAACTCTCAACCCTTTCAACCTGCGCATGCAACGCCCGCGCTGTAATGAATGATCATTCACTTTTATGCCTCACTCAAAACTTAAACGAGAGGAGGACATTTCAAGCGTGATAACAGAGTCAGTATTACCTTGGTTGAAACTAAACGTAGCAGCACAACTGAGAAAATACGTTAGGCACAGTTTAACGTATAATATAAAGATGGGTGCTTTATGCCGAAATGCCACTGCCTTTCTAACTTTCGTGTGTTATTAACACTATATTGTTAAGGGCTCTGCGTCGAAAAAAATCCCATGTCGGCGCCGGCGGCGGCGTCTCCGTCCGAGAAAATTATCTCGAACGAAGCATCCCGATCTACGCTGGCCCTCCGCGTGGCGCATAGGCGTTACAGAACTAATCGAATTTCTCAAAGCAATATGCGTTAGGAAATTGGTAAAGTACGGCTTACGCACAACCTACAGAAACTATAGTGTCGGACTGTAATTTGAATATACGAGAAAACATAATTCTGTAACGCAGAAACTCAAATTCAGACCTCTTTTAACGGCAAAGCGTTTTCCAGCTGCTGTTTGAAGTCTGTGTTATAGTAGGAGCGGCCCGGCCCGCTCGGGTCCTTGCAGCACCTATAAAAAAAAGAAGAAAGAAAAAGAAGAACCGCAAAGCCCGCCTTCGTGCACAGCACTCGCCGCCAGCGTTTCCAAGAAAACATTACGGTTACATAAGCTGCAGTTGCCGGGAAGCGTGAGAAGCAGTCGGGTATCTTTGAATGCTGTCGCGTTCCACTCTTAAAGGCGAGGCTTAAGCGTCCCCCCAAAATTTGTATTTTTTTCATTACTTTTTACTTCGTGAAATCTTTATGCCGTGACATCGGAGCTGCTACAAAATAGCGTGTTGTTTTCGTTTTACAAGTGGCTCAGAAAATCTTAACCCACAAATCTCCGTTGTGTCGAATGAAGTGACCGAGGCATCTGCAGTCGTGACCGCATGAAAGGGCGTATATTTAGGATAAGTTGTCGCGATCTGATAGACAAATGGCGCGTAAGGATAGCAGCATGCTTGGAGCTTTGGCTTCTCGGTTCGAACGCTGTCGCAGTCATGTGCTGTTGTGCGACTGGGCTCCCCTGCCGGAACGTTAGAACGAAAACTTCAAACGCGAAGTACTTTAACAAACGAAGCCTTTCGCGGTCCATTCAGCTATTCGCTGCCAACTGATTTTACTGTTTCTATATTTTTTTTCTCCGTAACGTCAGGGGGGTTTCTATCGCGCAAAAAGCAACCGCGACTCACCAGATTAACCGTTGTCACACTTGTCACTGCTTACAATGTCTGCGCTGTAATTATTCTGGGCCGAGCATGTCGCTGCCAAGAACGTCTTTCTTCGGGGACATTCGCTTCACATAGAACCAATGCCAAGCGCAGAGGGCACGCCGTCGTGCTTCTGGCATCTGCAGGGTGTACGTTCGCCTTTCTTTTTTTTACGCATCGTCGTTTCTGTCCTCGCTTTGGCCCAGCGCCCCAACGCGAGCCAGTCTCGCGGCTGACCCAGTAGCGTGGCTAATGCTCCACACATGACGACAGCTGTTGAGAGGCTTTCTTGGCTGAAATATGACCCTAAGCGCGCAATAATGACTACTTTCGTCAAGATATACGAGCAGCACGAGATCACTTCGAGCATGTCTCTATTCACTCGCTGCCTCGGTTGCAGTGGTGATGGTGGTGCGCTCCACAGCAGTGCTTCACTGTTATGCAAAAAAGCGTCCTTTGGCGTTGTGTGCCGTGTTATTGCGGGTGCAACCAGCCTCGGCGTTGAACGCGAATCCGCTTAGCGCAAACCTTTAATTAAAGAAAAGAAATGTCAGCCGCTCCCACAATTAGCGGAGATAGCTGCACGAAACACTAGCGATAGAAAGACAAAAAAAATTGCTCACACTTCTCGTCATTGCATGGATCTGTTATTCGTTTCAACTTTGCGCCTTGAACTCTATAGAAGCACAACATTAGGAATGGGGAGCCAGAGCTACGAATTGTAAGGCCAAACAAAAACCTATCTGTAGTTCATATTTCACCATTCCACTGATTCTTCTTGACCTCACTGAACTGTCCGTTTGTGATTGCAACTTTTCTGATTGCGACTACACCATACTGCACATCCTCATCTGCTGCCCTTCTTTTGATGATGAAAGACACTCATTGTGTGCGGTTTTAACCCTCTATTGCATGAATTATGAAAAAGCTATATTAAAAAATTATTTTTTTTCTGCTTTTATTATTGATTGAATGAGCAAACACATATACAAAAAGTTATAACGACTGTATTAATAAAGATACAGCTTTGTGCCAAATATGGCACACCATGAAGATGGCCGAGCGCTCTTGCTGCCATGGGCGGAAAACAAAGCTTCACGGACGGTCGTCTCTTTAGCGCGATGTGTGGAATGAAATGAAACAGTTGTTTGCTGCTTTAAGGCAGAGATGAATTTTGCACTTCCTCTATCTTATCGACGACTTGTTTGTGCAAGATGGCCGCTTACATCCGTGTTTCTTCTCATCAAATTCTGGCCAGTAGCCGAGTTGGTCAGATCGGTCGTCTTTGGGTGGCATTGCGGCCACTGGTCCCTGTGCTTTTTTTATTTGAACCTGGAATTCGATGTCTTGACTAGAAGGCCTTCCTGGTCGCTTGTTGGGTAGGCACTTGTTATGCGAGGTAAGGCATTCTGCAATTTATACTTTGAATTGAGCCAGCGGTAGTACTTGTTTCTTCCCAAGCTGCTCCTGGACCCTCCTGTACAATAGCCATGCTGCTACTACCGATAAGTCTAGCATATGCGTAAAAATTCAGAAGTTCCATTTCTTCGACCCGATATGTATGCGGTAAAGTCCAAGCAGTGAGTCCAGCAGGTCGACCCTGCCCATGTGCCTGTTGTGGACCTTTACTACGCTGGGGCAATCCATTTCGCAAAACTCCTTGGCGAAGGTAAATCAGTACTTACTCTTTTGGACTGGATCTCGGCAGAAATGTCACGGCGCGGCTATCGTACCACCGCACACACAGTAACTCCACGTCATCTATCGCGCTTCTGAGTACCCGTGAAGCACTACGTCCTTTACATTTCAGTTCCTTTTCGCTTTTCAAGCGGCAGTTTGGTAGACGATTCACCCTCACCGTACCGATCGACAAAATTCCATCTTGTGAGTGAGTGACCTGCAGCTTCGGGCTATTGAACAGATGGCAGCACGTTACCATAGTTTGCCTTTCAAGTGCATACTGTGCCAAATATGGCACACACCAATTTCGGATTCTCTGCTGTAGGTAAAGATGAAATTGAGAAAACTAATACCTGGCTTGAATCCGTGAGACCAAAAAATATGCCAAAATAATTTTTCTATGTGTCCGCGGTGGAAATCTTCAGAGAAAAAAAAAGAACCAATGGCTCGTGTTTGCCCCCTCCGAGTTTCACGTCGCTTCCCAAAATCTACTTCACCTCTGTTTTGCGTATCGCTCAAGAGATGGCAGCACTTCCCCAAAATAGGTGCGCATAATTATGAGAATTACTCTGACGGTATCACATTCTCAACTGGGAATCTCACACACGCGAAAAAAAAAATGGTAACCGGTATGTGCCAAATATGGGACGCCATGCAATGGAGGGTTAAGCCGAGACTGGACTACAAAGTGTTCACAAAAGAATATATTTTGGGACCGTGGACTCTAGCGGCATCTGTGAGCGATGTTGTGAGCGATGAGCCGGCGATGTTGTGCCGACGCACGCACCTATTTCTTTTCTTTTCCGTTTCCTTTACTTCCGGTTTCCTCATCTCGCAAAGTATTGTAGCGACCCGGACGCAATTAGGCGTCTCTCTCTCTCTCTCTCTCTCTCTCTCTCTCTCTCTTTGTTTCTCCTGAGCTGCTGATTTAACCACTGGCTAGGTGAGAGACAGTGCGACACCGTTGGCTACGTCTGCCCTTTTCGCGCATCTGGGCTCCTAAATTATAAAACGTAGCGTCTAGACTCGCAACTCTTACCACCTAGCACGTTTGCAGAGCGACGACCGGAGAGAACATTGGTCGTAAGCTTCATTACAAGGCCGCCAGTCTGCAGGTAAGAAACCCTTTCCCTCGATGAAACACGCATGACACAAGAACAGCATTTAAAAACAAGCTTATACTTTTCATATAAGTGAAATAGCGTAGACGGAGGCGTGCTACTTCGCTCGTCTCCTTTTGGACCCCCCTTGCCTGCCTAGCAGTCGGCGCACGGTACTGTCGGTGTTAACGAAGAGTGACTCATTAACAAGGGGAAGAAATTATGCCCAACGTAAAACATAAAGACCTTGTCATTTACGAAGAAGGAAGCAAGAAACGAAGTGTCTCCTTACCCTCACTTTTAATTTCAGTTAAACCGTACGCACAATTCCCTCAAAAAAGAAAGAAAAAGCCCGTGCCAACCGTATTTTGAATAACTATACCTCCTCTTTACTCGTTCCTCTTGAAAGAGAAAAAAGTTAGGCTCAGTAGTTCTTTTTAGATACAACGCTTGCACAGATGACTGCTCTTTTGCGTCTCGCTTGTTTTTTTTCTATAAAGGCTTTCAGAGTCATAGGAGGGCTCATTAATGAAAGCTTCAAAGGCTGAGTCTCGGCTAGGCGCCCGGAAGGGAAATCACAGAGGTGAAAAACAAGGGAACACGGGCACATGCACGTATACGCACGCATTGCACGGGAACAAACTAACGTCGAAGTCATTTACACTGTCAGGCTTCATCCTTGCACGCCGACGGAAAGCGAAAAGTGCCTTTCGTTGCACGAGGTGTGCGGCGGTTGGAGTTCAGCAATTGCATTGCTTCCAACGCACACAAGCCCGTCTGTATACTTGCTCTGAGAATGGGCTTCGTCCGGTCTTCGCCATCCTCTTTCGAGCAACTCTCCCGAAACGCGTCTTTCAGTGACCCGAATGGCCTGGAAGCGCGTTTCTTCGGTGATGAGGGGGCGAGTGCAGAAGCGTAATCTTCGCAATCTTGCTCTTGGTGTTCACTTTTTCTTTCTCTTTGGCGTCCTCTCCTTTAGTTAAACCGCCGTGCGGCTTTCGGGTATGCACGACTAGAATGGGAAAAGCGTGCCTTTGTCGGTCGGCTAACAAGCGGTGGTTCTATTCAACAACCCAGAGAAACCGCGACCCACTCTGAAGAAGACGGGATCAGAGTAGGAGAGAAAGCAAACAAAATAAACCCTTTTATTCCCGCGCATCCTTTCCGCGGCGCCTGGCCCACTTTCACCGCCGCGGCGAGGTCGGGCTGGCGTTCGGAAGACTTCGCAAGGAGAAAGAGCGATAGGAAGTCGGGTGGAAAAGCCGGTGCAAAGGGGGCCGTGAAAACGTCAAACTATAGCCTGGTGGCACTCTATATCGGCGCCTCATATTATAGCTGCCTTGAACGCAGCGCGATTTGTTTACGCAGTGCGTGGGGAGGGGCTGCCTTTTTATTCGCCGGCAGCATGTGTGTGCCGACAGCCAAAGGAGCCTTAGACCCTTCGCGGACGCCGTCAGGCGTCGTTCCGTTCCTCATTTGCATGGCTCTTCAGTCGGACTAGCGTTCGACTGGTGAACAAGTTGAACTAGTGTTCCTGTAAATGGAGGAACACTAAAATGAACCCATTTACGGCGGCGCGCCCGTTCGAGTCGGCGTCGTTAAAGGGACACCCAAACAAACACACCCACTTTATACCGGATGGAGCATTCTTTGAAAACTTTCTCTCTTTTTTGTGTGTCTTTTCTTTGATGGTAGGAAATTGACTATTTGCGTCAGAACTGACTTTACTTGACGTCACCGCTGACGTAAGCGTGACTTCGCCGCGAATTTTGTAGTAGTATCGCGTGCTAGAGTCGTTTTTGGGGGGTAAAGTTCTCCAATATCTCTAAGAGCTTTTGTTTGCACACTATTTTGAATGCAATGCAGTACTTATCTTTTAGACAAACAATTAGGTAGTCCCGAATCAGCACTCACCTCAGAAACCGTGCTTCGCTCGTGCCAGTGGTGGCGGTGTGTTGCAGCTGCTAGAGGGTTTAGGCCCAAACAATGAAACGTTCCTTTCCTTCAACCGCTTCCTAACCTTACGTGAGGCCTCCTAACAGCGAAGGACCGATGGAGGAAGCAAGCGTACTCTGGAAGCTCCCTTCGCTCCTCCTCACGTAAGGAACGGCTGCCGCGCGCCTAGGTTCGAGAGCATCTCTTTAAAACTTTACGCCAACACCATTATTCATTAGGAAGATGTTTTGTCCTCGCTGAATTCTTTTTATTGAAGTGCTAATACAGAGACGCGTCGACGCTTTTTTCTAGTTTTGTTTACTAAACGTGAAGACGTACCAAATTCAAGCGCGCACTTTGATGTGTTTCAGAAACACTGGCATGCCAACGTCGTGAAACGCCTATCAATGCCATTCATGCCGAACATGCGGCTGAAACGAACATGCCTAGTAATACGTGCCGTGCTCGCGCTTCTCCGCAGGCGGGGAACAGCGCTCATTCGCAAGCAAACGTCACGTGACCAAGCAGCGAGGTGACGCGCTCGTTCAGGGCCAGCAGCCGCGTAAGGACGCGTGAAATGTAGCTACGCTGAAGAAGCACCAAGGAAGCCTTTACTGAGGGCGCCTCAGTAATGAAGATTTTAGAGCGACATAAGGCGGCCTCACCACAATGAAGGCTTCCTTACTAATTTAAGAATAATTCATTGTTTGGACCTTAGGCTGGCGATCCAACCCGGCAATTAAGGCATTGGGGTTGTACAAAGAAGGGAATACGTCAATTTACCGGCCGCGGTAGCCCAGTGGCTACGGAATTGCGATACTGAGCCTAGAGGTCGTAGGCTCGATTGCCGCTGCAGCGGCCGCACTTCGATGACTGCAAACCTTTGTTGGAAATTTCGATTTAGGATCCCGTTAAAGAACCACAGGTGGTAGAAAATTAATCCGGCGTCCTCTACTACGGCGAACCTCATTAACACGGTGGTTTTGACACGTAAAATACCAGATTTTGATTTATTTTATTCAATACCTCAAGGTTAATAGAATTGGAACAGGACATATCTGTATAGAGCCCGGCTCATGTACTAGTGCTTCTTTTTTCTTTTTTTTCTGCATGGCGATTGGTGGTTGAGCATGTGAATTGAGCCCGGTGATTGGTCTCCGTTAGCGTCGCCTTCAATGGCCGGAAGTGTCTCACCATACGTCCAACAAACTTTTGAACCTAGAGACCACCGCTAGAACCAATCTGCTTTTTCTTTTTTTGCATCAAAGGTTCATTTGCGTTCACAAACGTGGTGAGTGACACTATAGACTTAGATATATAACGCAGTTTTTGAAACCCACCGGCCTCGGCGACTGATTGTAGTCCTGCTGCGAGTCCTACTGTGAGCTTCCAGTGATCCCTCTCTCCCTCTTTCTATTCCCCCCTTTTTCTTAGCTTTCAGTGTTGGGTAGCAAACCGGAAGCTCACCTGGTTCACCTGCCCACATTTCCTCGCCTTGCTTTCTCTCTCGCTCTCTATCTGTCTTTCCATGGGCTCTGCGAAACACATCCACTTGACAAACACGAGTAGGTCGCGAAGTGTACACACGTGTCCGTTATCTGCTGTCACCAGAACGTGATATGGAAGAGCTTCAGGCATAGTCAGTAACCAGCCGGCCGCACGTGCAACGTTAATGCGAATTTCTTTCTTTGGCTGGGCAAGAAAGAAAAGAAAAGGAGGAAAGAAAAATGGAGCAAATGCTTATTCGGTTTTGGCATGGTGTGTCTGATTTGAGCCTACCGTCGTCACACGGTCGTCACATTATTCAAGGCCATTCCGTCCTGCGAAGGTGGATGACCAGTGGAGCTGTAAACATTGTGGTAAGAAAACTTGTGGTAAATACTTCATTGCGTCACTCATTGTCACTTAGTAACGACGGTCACAATGGCTTTGTGGTCGCTATGATATACACTGACCGGCGTACTCGTAACTGCAGACACATGCTTTCATAATATCAAATCGATGCGCGCACGCCACTAGGTAGTCGGTTGGCC
The DNA here is from genome assembly GCF_038994185.2 of Dermacentor albipictus. Lineage (NCBI taxonomy): Eukaryota > Metazoa > Arthropoda > Arachnida > Ixodida > Ixodidae > Dermacentor > Dermacentor albipictus. Next base: position 383,375,881 of record NC_091821.1, on the reverse strand, counting down.
CGGATCGGTGTGGCATCGCAAGCGAAATGACTCCAACACAAAATGCGTAAACCACTCCCTTTTCGGTCCCGACACATCCACATTGAAATCACCGACATGGATCACAGGGGTGATGTCATCGCAACTAACCCACGTAAAGCTAGTAGCCATGAACCTTGCGGGATTAGGAACCATTGCATTTTTTGCTTGCTTACGGACGGACGAAAAAAAAAAACTTTAATGGGAAAAGGACCTGCGAGGTTGCCAGTCCGGGCTCAGGCCACTCGGGCATTATGTGCGGTGAGGCATAGCCTTTCCACCGCTGCCAGGACCCGCTGGATAGCCCATAGTTGGTCGTCTAGTTCCGAGCTAGTCAGAGCGCTTAGCCATCGCTCCTCGAAAAGGTCCGGTTCTATGTTGTCCTCTACATATATTGAGCTGATCTCTGTGCATTTCCATAAGATGTGCGCCATGTCTGCGTGTTAATGCCTGCAAAGCTTGCAGCTCGCGTCTGGGTATTGTGTTGAATTTACTCTGTTTAAGTGTACTGGGGCGCTATAACGTAAAACTATTCCAAACTTTTCTATTCCAATTCTGCTATCAGCCCTGCGCGATTGGTCAAAAACTTTTTTCGACCACCCTCCACTTCACCTGTCTGTCACGCGACGTTAAAAAACCGCAATACCTCCCCATCTGATATGATGTGTGCACACTGATTATGCATGATTTGACAGAAAAAAGAAAAACAGTTATTTCTGATTCGACCCCTTTTCGCCATTAGCCCTCGGCTATTGGTGAAAAATTTTCGGGCTGCACCCACTTCACCTGCCTGTCACGCGACGTCACAAAACTGCACAAACTCACCGCGTCAAAGTGACGTGTACGCGATAAAGATGCATTAATATGCCGAACAAAACTGAATTTTTTTCGGAATAGCCGCAGGCTGCCCCGTTCCGAAAGGAATAAAAGATAGCTGCCGCCGATCGCTGAGACGCTGGCTACTCGCACCTGCCGGAGAGCATGGGTGTATTTGCGTATAATAAAACTTCTTGCGTGACCGTGTAACGTTTTCAAGCACTTTCGGCACGTTTACTACCTCATTCTGCCAACTCTTCTTTGCTGAGGGTCAATTTTAGCGTCATTCTTAAGCTTCCGTTGCATGCCGCCGCGATTTTCGACCAGCCACCACAAGCTAAGTAAGGGAAAGCCGACCAATCGCAGACGCCAGCACCACCCTCTTCATCCGGTTATCGGTTTTCAGTGCAGTGGCTCGGCCCCATCGAATCCCTCTCCACTTGAGCGTTCTCCTCGCTTCTTGTGAGCCAATTAGATACAACAAGCCGCTCAGTGTAGGCAATGTTATTCGTTTTTCAAGCAAACAAAAGGGACGTCCTATGAACGAGGAGAGCGTTTGATTGGTCTGTTCAGACAACCCTATGGGTGACCGCCCGGTGCTTGCGTCGGTGGTTACGCAAATTTGACGTCAGGAAATTGGAATAGAAACATATTGGAATAGTTTTACGTTATAGGGCCCCTGGATTGCGGAACGTTCTGGTTGCAGCCTTCTCCAATCTGTTTCTTGAGACTTGTCGAGTTGTTTGTGGGGTTGTGGGTATGCTTCTATTTGTTTCCTGTAGTGTGTCGGTGTATCGTGGTACGTGACCAGCCTGTCCCTGTCGTCTTTTATCGCTTCTTCGTCGTCGTCGCCTCCTCCGTGTTCTCTATCGCCTCCGCCGCAGTCCTTCCCCCTTCCCCGGGAGTTGCGGGGTGTTGGGCCGTCACTGTCCGTGCCGCGGTGGGTTAGTTTTTGCGTGGCTCGGTGGGCCTTCTCGTTGAGGTTTGGAGGGGCGTTCGTGGTTACTTCTCCCATATGTGCCGGGATCCGTTTGAGGTATATGGGTGTAATTTTACCGTTCTTAAAGTTTTCTGCTCAGCGGTTCAGGATTTTAGCCGCCTCGGTGGAGACCCAGCCCTTTGTGAAGTCCCTAATAGCCGTCTTGGAGTCGCTGATTATTGTTCTGTACTGTTGCCAATCGTTGATTACAGCCAATGCGATTGCCGTTTCTTCCGCTGCCTCCGATGATCTGGTCCTTATGCAGCCCGCCGTCACGGTCTTTCCTTTCGTGCATACGACCGCCATTGCGAAGAGGGAGTTACCTTTGTCAGCGCGGCTGTGAGCCATTGATGATGACAGTTTTAAACATGCTCTGTATGGTGTATGCTTGAGAAGTAAGGACGTAAGCACTGTTCGTTTCACTTGCTGAGTACTTGTAGCCTGTGTTTTACGGAGCTATGAGCAATTGCATTTTTTGCTTGCTTACGTTTGTATGAGTCATTGATGATGAAAGCTTTTGTGTGCGGACACGAAAATTCTATGGTACCCTAGCCATATGAAGCTGCGCTTTAAAACAGACAGTCCGAAACCGCGCCGAGACGACAGTTCCCATAGCGACAACGGGCGATAGGTATCCGCGACGACACCGGGTATGCACGGTGACCGATCCGCGGAGTGCACCTCAAGAAAGCGAAGCTTAGACCACATTGTTTATAGCAATACGCAGGTACTTTATTTTGAACAACAACAACAACAACAACAACAACAACAACAATGACGACAATGATGGCAACGATGACACGCAAGCAGCCACACATCGTTAGAATGAACGAAGAAAAAGCAAACGACGCAATATCTACCCTCGGTGTACCGTGCCAGCCGGCATCCGTATATCGCGGCGTTCTGGATTGAGCGGCGAAGCGGTACAAGAGGAAAAGAACAAAGGCATCTGCCGCGCGCTGGCGCAAGACAGGCGCCCCGTTGTTACTGTCACGACGGAGACATAGGGGGCGCTCCGGCATCTGTCCGTTATTCCTACGGATGCGGTGATCCCGCTGCGAGGACACGGAGGAACACTGCTGGCGCTTGATTAATCGCCGGAGGGATCGCCGGAGGGTCCCGCGACCAGCGACGGATCAGGCCGTCGGTCTTCCCGCGGCGTGACGAATGAACGAGCGCAGGATGCTCGGTGACGAACCGAATGTACGGGCAGCGCCGAAAGCCCCCGCCATCCGTCTACGTGCAGCGCGTTCCGACGTCGTATGGGTCTGCGATGGTTATAGCACCACGCATCAACCACGCACCGCAACGCGTGAAGCGCGACCATCGGCTGTTCTGATTTTCGCTTAGATAAAGGCTATCTCGAAACCGAATTGCCTCTTGAAAGGTCGTGCTCTCGCACGCGGGTACCGCCAAGCGCCTTGTCCTGTCGTCTTTCTTGTGTGTGTCGTTTTGCGCTAAACAAAGTATTCATGGCTTTCCCGATACGCTTATCTGTAATGATATGCGGCATGCGCAGTGATCGTCACCGTGCCCTAAATATACCTCGTTCATGCAATTTCGCTCAACACAAAAAATAAAATAAAATAGAAAGCTTACATACGGATCTTCATCACCTGAGCCTACCACTATCGCTTGCTATAGTTGTTTCATTTGTCAAGTTATTGAGTTTTTGAACGCAAGCATGAAATGAAAGTGCTTGGCTTGCATCAAAGAACAAATCGGATCCAAAGCGTCTAAATTAACCTACATATATGTAAACACTGGCCGCTAGTACGTATATTGTAAAGTTGCGAACATGCTGTTGCCAGAAACATCGCTGTCATGCCACATCCGCTATACATATTTATTTTTCTCGCAGGAGAAGCAAGACCAGAAGAGGGCCTCGACGGAAGGGCGCCCGATGACGTCGTCGGCGGCAGTTCCTCCCTGCTCGAAGAGCGATCAACATGGCTTCCCGCCCACAAATCACCAGGCGAGTGCGACAGCCTCTGCTCGTTCGGCTTCTCTCCGGCTGCTCAGTTGGCCAACCCCTTTCCCTCTCCTATAGCTGCCTCTTACTTCCGGAACGGCGCCATCTTCCGGCCGGAGCCGGTGGGCTATTATGAGCCATGCCGGGTGGTCGGCTGCCTGCCCGGCATGGCGGGCCAGGAGAGTTTACGACTGGGTGCGCTGGCTGCTCCTTCGATTGCCCGATACGGGGTGGCGTCAGCTGCGCTATGTGCTGCCGCCGACGGGGGGTCACGTGCCTTGCTCGGCCACTAGGGCCATTCCGCGGCCGAAACGGCGCCGCCATCGACGCCGCATGGAGGTGTCACCACCACGCGGCTGTTGCCCTCCCAGCAAGGCGGTGCCGATTTCGCCTTTCCTTTATTACGCTATAGCCGGCGATGAAAGAAACTTCGATACGAGGGGCACGGACACGTGGCGCGGAAGTGGCGCGACTTGACTGACATATACCGTCTTTCGTCTCTCCGGTATTAGCTGGACAAGCGTTTCCCACGTGCTCCTGAAATAGCCCGGCAGGCGCGGGAAGAAAGTTTGATAGAAGGCACAGTATGAAGGGGCTTCAGTAGGGAATTCTGCCGCGCTTTTGCGGTGAGATTGCTGCACACGCTTTGTTTTCCCAAACATCCGCCGCGGGAGAGTTTCTCACACACAGTCGCTGCGGTTGGGTTCACGTTTACCTTATCTGGCTTTGGTGAATGATGCATTGTCTGTGACCGCAAACCACAGCTGTTGGTCTATAGTTTCAAGCGGAAATTTCGCACCTGCAATATGCCTTGTCTTCCATTTCCCATCTTCCATTGCTCGTGCTTTTTTTCCCTTCTTTTGTGCTGCAGCTGTTGTTGCTGTGGCGTCAATTCATTGCATACTTCTAAAGCCACCGTTCTTATAGTTAGCGTGCAGCCGTTGGACTGAAGTTGGGAATATTATAAACAAGTGATATTTAGGAGTCGTTGGCGCGATTAAGTGGCGCCGGCTATGTCTCATTTTGCAACGACATAATACATGTGAGAAATACGAAATCAAGGTGGCTCTGAAAAAAATCAAGGCCACAGTAATAGGAGAAAATCTTGAATTAATTTGTTCTAGCAGGGCTTAATTCATCTACAACGAAATTTTTTCATGGAAGAACAAAGATGAAAACTTTTGAGCAGGCAGAATCCCGTGCTCTCTATCGTTGATCCCGAAGTAGTAAACTGCGCTTTGTAAAGCTGCGTTGGATGAGCATCTTCACGAAAAAAAAAAGTAATTTGCTATGATTGTTCTCGCATTGCGATCATAATCTACATTATTCTCTATGGCTAATACGATCTATTAAAGTAGTAACGCCGTATTTAGAACCTATTAAGCTAAACCTGCATTTATATTGGCTTTTTTTGTGTCTATTTTCTACAAGCTTACTTCTTGCGCACCGAGGGAAAACATATGTTCAACTACATGCAATTTTGACGTCTCTGAAAACTGAAGACGAAATGAGACAAAGCGACAATTCGCCGTGGACCCAGATTGCTGCGAACCTTCCATCTGGTGCTTCCATCCCACACCCCGTTCTCCCTCTCCCACTCTCATTTTGCATTTCCAGCCAGAGATCTATGTGTCCGAACCACGAGCAGCTCAACGCCAATGCCGCTTCTGCGTTTCATCTGTGCCTTCGGTCCGGCCAACCTGAATACTTGCCGAGGTTTTTCTTTTTCTTTTTTTTTTCTTGCTCCGTTTTCTTGTTGTGTCGCTTGCAAAACTTACTTTGCTCGGGAGAACAAGCACGGAGTCGGGCAGCAAGCCTGCCTCGCCGTGTTCGCACCGCGCTAAAGGGTCCACGCTCTCCAAGCCCCCTCCCCCCTCTCTCTCTCTCTTTCTCTCTCTCTCTCTCTCTCTCTCTCATAGCGTTACTGCGGCGACACCGTCGCCTCTATACCGCGCTGGAATCCTAATCGCGCGGTATGGCCGCAGCGGTGGACCGCAGCGCGGCATTGCAATGGTTTCGCGCTCGAGTGCGCCTCGTTGTCCGCGCGCGCAGCAGCGACGTGCTTCGCATGGGACCCCGCTGCTATTCGTGTACCGCGCGCGTGGCTGTCGCTCTCCCTGTGTGTGGTTAGCGCGCTCACGTGCGCGCCTGCCGTCCCGCTGAGGTCAGCCGCACATTCGATTCATCGGCGCGCATGCGGAGTCGAGCCGCTCGCAGGACGAAGCGGCCTTCTGGTCTCCGTTCCCTCAAAAAATTTTTTATAGAAAGTCCATAGACAGTCTGTAGACGTCTGTACACTGTCTATAGACTTTCTATAAAAAGTTTTGTAAGAGTTGGGATCTCGAAACTGCTGGTATTTGTCCTACGCGCGATCACATGAACGGCGCGCATTTCTATATGGTCAGGTTAAGCTGCGTCGCCGTTAGCCGTCTCCCTCGCCGCAACTTCCGTGTAGACGCGACGTTTAATGAAGGCTTTAAGTTCGCACTAAAGGAAAAAAAAATGATTTGAGCCGTATTAGTAAACTACTCTTCTCTGCAATGCCAAACACAAAGGCACTCTTACAGCGAGCTAAGCTTTAATAAATGAGAAATGGCCCAAGCGCAAAAGACGCATGTCGGCGCCGCCTCCAAGTCCCCTCCCCATGTTTCGGTGACGTCAGGCATTTTGACGGCGTCTGCTATAGGCCTCGTTGGACCTTCGTTGGACCTTCGTAGATGGACGTTCGTAAGTTTTAAAAGCTTTTGTGGAGTAATAAAAACTAAAATACGACAATAATTTGAAATTTCTGAAGTCCCACGTGTGCCGGCGCGGGGTTTCGGCGAGAAGCCTTAATATTCTAACTGCAATCTTCATTTGCACTGCTTCATAATGTACCTTTCACCACGAGGTTAACGAAGATATATTTTTTGAAAGAATGCTTTTTAAGTCAAAACATATTTCAGTCTAAACCTATTTATTCCTTTAAAGATGAAATGAATGTCGCGCGGCTTCAGTGGGTTTCAGTTCCGTTTAGCGTTGATGTTATGTTATGTAAATGGCGGATGTCTCTAACAAGAATTCCGGGGAAATCCATAAACAGAGTTCTCCCACACCACAGACCAGCGTTTTCTTTTTTACATATGTTCTAAGGACATGAGGCCTTGACTGCAGATTTGAAGATATGCAACAGGAAGAACAATGGCAAATTACTAAAGCTCATGTGATCTTATTTACTTTTCCCACGTGGCAACTTATAAACGAGTTAGCCTTCTCGCATAGATATAAAAAAAGAGCACCCTATACCCGTATATCCTATACATCACGCCTGGTCCTGAGAATATTAGTTCTAAATTGTTGAAACTGTAAGCACTGGTTTGTCGTCTGCTGATGTGCGGGGGCGCTGCTTGGCTTCGCTTTCCAAAAAGACATTTGATTGACGCCCTGGGTTACCACAATCGCCCCAGTATACGGGAATAGGGGATAGTGAGGCAGAAAATAAGAGATGAAACGTAGACAGGTTAACCACAGTAACTAGCGCCCAGTTGGCGACTCTTTACTGGGAGTAAAGATAGAAATGATGGGGTGAAGAAAAAAAAATCACCGACGAATATGATACTCCCTAATGCGAAGTTTGAGCGCAGCTGTATACGTGTTTTCGTTCCGCGATATATTGGCTGGCGCGGACAATCTGTCTCGTGCGTTGTAAATGAGCGAAGTGTACTGCGACTGCCTCGCTAATCGGGATACCGCGAGGGGCAGCGCGCGGTGGACGCGTAGGCGCGATTCTGAGCAGCCGCCGCACACAGACCTCCGCTCATGCAGCGCTTCGTTTTGATGCGCTCGCCGCACGCGTCATCGATGGCGTCATCGATGAACAGACGACGCGCACTACTCTAGCGCCATCTCGCAGTGATCGTCACCGCAGAAAGCCCCATACATACTAGCGGTAAATCGCGCACCGCCGGCGTTAAAACGCAGCTGCGCGAGAGCGGCCACACGAACTGGCGGCGAGCCGCTGCTGTGGTCACGTGACAGGGTGAAAATGTCGCCTCCTCTTTGTAGGTGCGAGATGTCGCATGCCTTCCATTCACCTGATGTCAGGCGAAGGGAAACGCAGTGTTTAAATTCTTAGGCCTTCGTTATTAACGCGAGTCATGTCTAATGAAGATGACGACGTCATTGCCACTGATCATAATCATGTTGGTGTGCTCTCTTCTGTTGCGGTGTCGCCGGGTTCCAAAGGGAAGGAGAATGAGGTACTCGGTGTCACCTTCGCGTTCTTGTATTCAGGGTCGGTCTTATCATACAGAATCGGATATGGCGCACTGTCTCCAAAAACATTTCCATCAGAACGCCTGGGTTAGGCTCATCATCGTAAAAAACAATCTGAAACCATGACAGTCGAAACAAGCGCGAAAAACAACAACAAACCAAGCAAACCGAACAAGCGCGAGTGCGAGCAGACGCTACCAGACGATAGTTCGGAAGGAGCGGTCCGGCTGGGTCAAGATACGAGTACGCATTGAGCGGTCGGGCGGGTCTGCATGATACCAGTTTCCCCCGCGCACGTAACTACTCAAGGGGCCGCGCTCATTCGTCTCCGCCATTCGCGGCTCGCGACTTTCACCTGCCGCTCCGCGTTCACTCTTTCATTATTCGCTGTTGTGCTCGTTCGCTCAGTTATACCGACGCCGATGCCGAAGGCTTCGCTCGCCGCAGGAACGGGGACATAAGAGCTGCGCTCTAAAGAGAGAAGGTATGAAACGATTTATCATTCCTTTGAAGAGCGCAGCATCTCCAACGGGCGCTGTAAGAAGAGTGGTGTGGCCACACACAGCTTGGCGCATGAAGCATACGTAGGCCTCAGCAGGCGCAAGCACGCACGAAGAATGCGTGACTTTAGCCTTGCTTCCGCTGGAAATGGTGAAATATCACCGCGGTTTTTTTAGAAGGCCCAAAATTTTTATACAGTTACCTGTTCTACGTAACACAATTCTAAACTTTGATCTAAATTACTCGATCAGGCGCCCATTACTTCTACGAAAGATTAGAATGCCTAATTAAATAGTTAACACAGTTACCCCATTTATTCATTTTACGTCACAAATTCAAATCTGCGAATTATAGCCGGCGAGTTGGCAAGACGTATCCATTTGTAGCGAATTCTCAGCAGTTTGCCAGTTTCGAGGTATTAATTTTCAATGTGTCCAACGATATTCATTGACGTTCCAGTTACTTTTGTGCTTTAATGAATGAAACAGCGTTTTCGTAAAGAAGTAAGTGTAATGCAAATGAATTTCTTAGGACACATTCAAAATTACTATCTCGAAACTGGTGCAGTCCAGATAATTTGTTCCAAGTGGATACGCCTTGCGAACTCACCGACTATAATACGCATATTTATATATATGCCATAATATAATTAATTTACAAATTAGATAGCGTAATCATGTTACTTATTCAATTAAGTTTTTAATTTCTCGTAGAATCGCCGCCTCAGTAAGTAACTCAGATCAGGGGTTAGAATTGTTCTATATATGCCACAGCCAATTCTGAAAACTTTTGGACTTTCTAAGAAAATGCACCCATTATAGACTCGTCCCATTCCTCTTCTGTCTCGGACGCTAGTGTCATTCAACATGACACAATTAACCAGTGATAATGTCAGCTGCACCAAAAATGTCGAAGTCTGTGTCCAACGCTGCTATACGGCTGCTTGCATGCAATATATGTGAACGCATCTAATGTTTCCTGCAGTACATTTTATACTGCTTTTCTGATCTACGAATGGAATAAAACGTTCCGCAAGGATGGCATCGGAATGTAAAGGCGTCGTGCGCTTCCGACGACAGCTGGGCGACACCATAAGCGTCAAAAGCCAGCTAACAAGCGACGTCGCCGGGGATGCAGCTGTCACCGCGGCGCTGACATGTGCGACACCGTCAGCTGCGGCCGCACGCACGCGCACTATATGCGATTCGGGGCTGCAAGATGAAGAGAACAGCAAAAGACCGCAGAAGTCAGCCGCGCAGCCATTTCTATCTTTTCTTTCCCTTCCTATTGCCGACGTAGGCACCAGGCGCGAAGCCGTCTTCGTCGACTTATGCGGGCCGCTATATAGGCCGCGGAAGCGTTTATTTTTCTTGCCCCCTTGTTTTGCACTCTTCAGGGCCTTGGGCTACCGCGAAAGTTGAGCAAGCGTTTACGTCGATTCTCCTGTTGATGCTTTGGTTTGTTGCTGCAGACAAGTGCGAGCTTTCTTCTTTTTTTTTGTTGTTGTTCTTTTTCTTTTCTTTTTTTCGCCTAGAGCAAACGTTTAGAGATCTTTAATTTTTCTTCATTTCTGCCTCAAAAACCCAGGGTTTTGTTGCGCCTAAGACTTATCCGCTCAACATCCTGCATATCTTGGCTTATGTTCCCATGACGGCCCAAAGCACACCTGTTTTACTTCTTAACTTCCGTATGTCTCTTCCCTCTCTAGACGACTTTTATGCGCCCCTTCTGCGTAACCTTCCTTGTGGCTCTATTTTTTATTCGCATTCGGCAGCCACGGTTAGGTCCCTGTATATAAATGACGTCTTGAATCAGTAAAATCAGAGCTTTCGCCGACCTATAGGCTCTCGCAGCGCGTTGCCCTTTCGTGATTTTACATTTGTTTCCACTCGTTTGTATGTTGCTCTTTGTTGGAATTTTTCAGGTCGGCCCCCAAGCTGAACAGTGCCCCCACGCGTTTCCGGTCACATTTGCATTAGAAGGGAACTTCTGTTTATAATCCGGCGCCATTCTTCTCCCATACCTTTGATCATCGAAAGCCTCCTTCCTTCTTTGTTTGTGCTCATGTTTATTCTTGAATTTCAAACTACCCTGCAGTTGTCACGACGTCGAGACAAATGAAACTGTTCAACAGCACGAGGAGTAACCGCGTTAAATAGATGGTGGCCAGGTCGCATCGACCCATTCTTGCCACGAAGGTAAGGGTGATGGCGCAATACTTAAGCTTCCTTAAGCGTAAACGACAGATACAAATGTAGGTAGCATGTCTTATCGATTTTTCTGTGTCCGCTTTCACCTGAGAGCCGGGAGCGAGTGATATGCAAAAAGGAAAAAAAAAACATATTGCAGAGCGTTACTAAAGGAGCGAAACGCCGCATGCCGACCTTTCTTGCAATTAGCACCCCGGTATAACCGCTTTTGCTTAGCAGCTTTCTGCGGAGAAGTGAAGGTGCATGGAACATAAGCGATAATGGAAACTATCCATGTGTTGGATTGTAATGACGCCTGCATTGCTGGCGATAACTTACATATATATAGTCGACAACATCCCACATTTCTGTCTCGCTTCCAATCATTTTGCCGATGCGGTAGAGTGACAGGCCAGGGGCTATGTACGTAGTACCTAGGGCAGCTACCTACCATCTCGTGTGATTAGATGTATTTTTCACAGCTCTCCGCTGATTCGTCGGCTCGTTGACGACTCTTGCGCCCACAGAAAGAAATATGTTGAGCGAACATTTCTGCCGAGAGACAAGCGCATGAGCAGTTCTTGCCGAATCATGTAGCCTTTGCCTTATCCGGAGGGCGTCCCCGTGACTAATTTGTGTGGTTCATACTACAAGAACGCAATAGCAACCCTAGGGGCTCTATATACGTTTGTTTGCCTTGCATTCTGCTACATCCGCTCGCGGAACTATGGGGTTCTGTTTCCTTTGTCGCTTTCTCCGTAAGGGCTCCGTGGAGATTTCAACGGAAGTTTGCTTGCAACGGCGGTCCCTGACGTGACATCACCTCAACTGCCCTCCCACACGCAGCGGTGGCTCGTGTTTTCCTACTACCTGGACGCAGAACGAGATCGAGGCTCACACGTGTTGACGAGCAACGAAGCAAGCAGTCGCGACCGGAATTGTCGTTGGAGAAAACTTTTTTGCCGGGAAGACAAGTAATGTCAAGTCGTAGCTTATTCTCTTCCCATAGCTCGGGCCCACATCCGCCGGCCTCCGAGGAATTTGGCGCCGATGCGTTGCTCTTTGCTGGAGATGTCGTGGGAGGTCGAGCTCGTGTTTTGCGGATCGCCCTCGCGTGCCGAACAAGTGCCATTTCTTCTCGCGAGCAGCTCAGGAAAGTCATCCAGATTTCCGGTCCAAATGTGGGCCGATCTGGGCTTCGATGGCGTAAAACGCCTCAGCTGCCCGAGCGCAAGGAGCCGTGAAAATGCTCCTGCGGTGCTACTTAGGCTGCGGGAGACAGGCATTAAAGACTCCGAAAAGAAGAAGAAGAAGAAGAAGAAGAAGAAGAAGAGAGAGAGAGAAACAAAGAAAAGTAAGAGCTTGTGTATTACTCAATCGACTGACGTTAGTACAAGTCCCTCGCCGCCAGATATTTTCGACCCTATTATAAGAACCTTGATTTTTGCGAAATCAAGAAAGGGGCTGACAGATGGAATAGCACACTGTGGTATAAAGTTTGTGAACATGGATAAGGCGCCTCAGAAAGGCTGGCCAACGTTTCGATAGGAGGACCTATCTTCGTCAAAGGCGAAGGCCTTTGACGCAGATGACTTTTGACGCAGAAGGCCTTTGACGAAGATAGGTCCTCCTATCGAAACGTTGGCCAGCCTTTCTGAGGCACCTTATCCCTGTTTACAAACTTGATTTATGCGAGTGCGAATGGCATACCACTGAAGTAAAACGAGTACTTAAAGCAAAATGTACGTATGCAAAAATAACTTTAAAGAAACACTATGATGCTTTGTTGTTTGGACAGCCTTGTAACAACAGCTAGACGCACACACGAAGCCAAGAGACATCTCGTAATCCTTCGCGATATTTTCTCTGTACGAAGCCTCGAAAGAATGCTTTCTGTCCAATCATTGCATATTGATATCGAGTGCATTATGGTCTCATTCTGTTCGTTGCTTATGGTGACGGGTGCATCAATTTTTTTTTTCTTTCACAAGAGTAGTACGCAAACCCAAATGAACCGAAACTGTACTCCTTAAATTAAGCAGCATAATACTTTAAAAATAAGAAAGAAACAAACCAGGACAATCAGAAGTTTCAGGCTTGTTTCACTAGGCTACAATATTCAGTTATCCAGGTTTCACCCGTCGTGAGTATATAGACTGCTTTTCGTACGCAACGCGGGTCTTTCGGCCAGTGCTTGCCTTACGACAGCGCGCATAGTGGCATGATAAGCGAAAGCAGACAGAAATAAACACCGTGTAGGGAGCAGATATCCCAACGCGAAGGTCGTGTAAAGGGCGGTTGTCAGTTCTGTCTCATTTTTCGGCACGCTGTGCTTCGTGCCTAGGAAACCGGAAGACCCGTATGTCAGCTACGTCCGGCGTTTGGCCTTGCTTGGTTCATTAAGGCACAGTAAGAAACTCATTTTGGGCTCCGTGCTGCCTTTCTTTATGTTTCATATTTCTTTTTATATCGGCATTTCACTGGATTCTGGGAGGACACCTTGTAGTCATTTAACCTCACTTAAAAAAAAGAAAAAAAAAAGAAAATAATGAAACTGCCTCCCCGCCATCGCAGATTTCATTACGAGTTTTCTCTAACGAAGCGCACGTGCACTTGTCGCTTGCTTTGTTGAGCTCCAGTCAGCCAAGCGCGTTATTGTTTCGTGCTTTCCGTTTTGGGCTTTCGCTCATTTCTTTCCGATCTTCCGCTCTATACCTAGCTCTCTGCTTATCGCACTTTATTCTACTATGCTGTTACTAGTCTCTTGTTCTCCGACGGGCTTTGTCTTAACATAAACCTGTACTGCTGCCCACTATTCTTTTCTTTCGCTTCGAGCACCACACTTAATCGTTTTACAGCGAATCTGTATGTGGCTAGGGCATTTCCGTCGTCCGCGAACTACTCGCGAACTAGCTTGTTGGCGCCCCTCGGCGCAACTTGTCCAACTGCTCACGCCTTCGTCCTCGTCGTCTCCTACCACAGCTGGCGCCGTTGCCACTCGGTGCTTAAGCGAATACGAACCATTCATTGGCAAGAGGAAACTGTCGTCGTCGTCGTCGTCGTCGTCGTCGTCGTAGTCGTCGTCGTCGTCATCATCATCATCATCATCATCATCATCACCGCGATCATCATCATCATCACCGCGATCATCATCATCAACAACGATCATCATCAGCGAGGGCTCAAGCGTCGTCGTCGTCTTCCACAGCTGTCTCGTTTGCGCACCTCGGTGCGGCGGCTCGAGCACACGTTCCGCCATGCCCGAGAGAACCTGGACTGTGACCTGATGGACGGGTTTCGGTGATACATAAGCACCAGTTTCCCGCCGTCACCAAAGCGTGTGCGCCTAGACTCGCCGACCCGCAATATGCCTTCTCGCTGGCGGCTCTCAACGTCTGGTCACCGCGTCTGCACGCGGCGGACGTGGTCCACGACGCCCTACACCGACGGGTATCCCTCGTGTGTCTCTCCGAGACGTGGTCCGATTTCTTCGTTCAAATCGACGGCTACACCGGCGTCGCGTGCGCCCGTCGAGTTTACTGGCGAGCTGGCGGAGTTGCCGTCTACGTGAGGAACGACGTAGCCGCCGCCGTCGGGCCGTATACGAGGTCCGTTCACCACCCAAGAACTAGAAAGCGCGCCGTTTTGTGCCAACGTGTGTGCCGTGAAGTCCGCCGATGGGACGGTCGTTGCCACCATGTACGTTCGACCCGCCTCTTCCAAGCGTGACGTAGGGTACTTTATGAACGACTTCTGAAGGAAGTCTATGATGTAATAGCTTCGCTCACCCATGTTGAGCTTGTTAATTCGGTTCAGGATTGCTGCGTGTGCTACATTGTCGAATTCCTTTTCAAGATCTAGGCCGAGGTTGGCCCGGTTGCCGCTAGTTGGGTCGTTGGTAATCTGGTGGTAGAGCTGGAGCATGACGTCTCGAGCAGAGAGGTGTGACCGGAAGCCCACCATAGTGGGTGGGTAGGCTCCAGTGTCTTCGAGGTGGCGGTGGGTACGGGTGAAGGGCGCTTGCTCTATCATCTTGCCAACGCAGATGTGACGGAAATGGGCCGCAAGCTACCGGGGCTGGACGGCTTGCCCGGCATCGGTATCAGGTCTGCCTTAGAGCGTTTCCACGCTTCTGTGATGCGACCCGCTCGCCAGCATTTGTTGACGTATGCTGTAAGAGCGATGATCGATGCATATCGAGGCTTCGTATAGTCTTGTTCGTAACTTTGCCGAGGCCAGGTGCTGATTTTCCATTAAGGCCGCGGAGGACTGCGCGGATCTTCATTCTTCATCGAGTGTCGCATTTGTCTCGCCGGTGTAATCTCCGTGTTGAACATCGGGTCCTCGAGGGAAGTACTTGTCTAGCAGGCGTGACACTATCTGCTGATCACTCGTGGTAGCCAGTTTCTTGTGCAAAAGGCACTGCAAGTTGGCACGCAGAGCAGACTTACTTTGCGTTTGCCCCGAGAGGTGACGAAGGAGACGCCACGTGCTGCCACTGTGCAGCTGCCCGTCGACTGCGTTGCAGATGCCGTACAGCTGTTGGCGGCTTAAGATCCGGCAATGTTCTTCTAGCTGGCGATTGATCTGTGCGATCTTCTTACGAAGCTTTCTGCTGTGCCGTTGCTTCTTCCATCTTGCGTGTAGCGATGTCTTGGCTTCCCAGAGATGGGCTAGTCGGCTGTCGATCTTGTCAACTTGGACTTCGGGTGAAACCGTCTGTGTCGCCCTGTTCATGTCGCCATTGAGCGTATCCATCCAAGTCTCGATGTCATCGATGGTCTCGTCACCCCTCTGTTCGACTCGCTGCTTTCGGACCTTGTCCCAGTCCGTCCATTTGAATAGCTTAGAAGGAGGGGTTGTACTCGCCTGAGGAATTCGTGTTTCTATGATCATGTGGTTACTACCGAGATCTTCAAAGGTATTGCACCACGTTGCTTAAGGAATGTTTCGGACCGCCGTCAGGTCAGGCGTCGTGTCCCGTGCCGTTGACGGGGCCGTACGGGTCGGACCTGTGGGACCGGTAATAAGAGTTAATTCTGAAACTGCGCTTATCCATTGGTTGACGGGGTTCCGAATCGTTCATCCTTTTTTCCGGTTTCCAGGTAATGGGAAGGTCAGCGCTTTTAGTCGTTGTCCACGCCGCACTGACGTCTGGTCAGGAGGTGTGGTGATTTGACACGTTGAAAATGTTCCGTTAACACACTTGGTGGTGTTGAAACGTAAGAATGGCTTATGTCACTCTTTTTTTTGTGCCTTTTTTTAAATTCTCGAACACGGCGACCACCCTCCTATATATGACTTGCAAAAATGGTTGTGTGTCTATCAGGTGCACGTTGAACAAACCCGCCAGGTCACTATGATTTTGCGGCCATTCATCTATGGCGTCCGACCGGCTAACGCGTAGCATCAGCACGCGTAGTCCCGAAGCTGCGCACTATATTACTAATGTGCGAAGTTACTAACGCTCCATGTTTGTTTATTTCAGTTCGACGTTTCTTATTGGCCGCACTTGAACGGTATCGTTATTACCGAACCTAGCTAATGCGCAAATGAAAGTTTGCGCTGATGTCATGGTTGTTGTGCTTTACAGGTGGAGCTGCAGGTGGAGCTAGCCTGATCAGTGGCAGTCTATGGGCCAGCGATTGCTCCGCCCGAGCGCCTCTAACGTTCGGACTGTGACACGTCAGTAAACTTTCAAAAAGCCGGCGAACTTTGAATAACGAGGAAAACTCGCGAGAAAGTACTTGTGAACGTGTGCTTCTGGAGGAGAAGAGGGGGGGGGGGGGTGTTGTGGAGTGCGGAGCGGTAGAATCTCTCAAGAAGTGTTTCGGCTGCTTACATTGCAAATGGCGAGACGTTTTAGGAGAAAGTATGTATGTCAGGAACAGATCTGTTCTCTCCTGTATGTTGCTGCATACCTCGCAAACGGATGTGCTATAGAAGTTTGCCGTTACCGCTGCGACATCTAAATAAACATTGATTCGTAGTTTCTTGCTTTCCTTCTGCAGCGGCGCGTACTCTAGATGCTTCGCGGATGACTGCAGCAAAATATTTGGATCTCCAGCGCAGAATGACATCGCTGAAGTCGCCGGCAGCGCGATGAGTGTCTTAGCGTTGAGCCGAACGATTTATTTATTTGTTGATTTCACATAGCCTCAAGCGCCGGGGCATTGTATGGGGAAGTGGGTTACACAATACATGAATGTGAAACAAAGTGAAAAGAGAAACGTGGCATGTAATACAATGTTTGCGGCAAATCACAATATACGATAAAAATATCGAGCAAACTGTAGACGAATGCGTCGTCGCATACTGAGCTGTTCGGTCAGAATGCCTTACGAGGTATCTCGTACACGCCTAAGCAAGGGAGCGTGCTACCGCAGCTTTCGATCGCGCTTCGATTTTTGGCCGTTGGCTCGCGATTCACGTAAGCAAGTAGGGTATGTGTATCAAGAACTGCGCGTTTGGCCATGGTGAGTGGAATGTCATTTTCGTCGGTTTGCAAGAAAATATTTATTACAGACGGACGCGATGCAGTTGTCCTTGAATGCGGAACACCATTTTGTTCTTCGCAAGGACATTTCCAAAACAATGTATGAAACCTACTTATTCCGTGGCGAGGTTAGCGTATACAGGTTCTGGGCAATGTAGCCATGGTGACCAGCGCGGAACTGTGCCACGTTTTAACGGACATCTGCTCACGCCATTGTCGCTCTATTGTTTGCCATTTCTGCCGACTAATTATAGTTTTTTGGTAGACAGGCTTTCAGCACCCGTACAAGGTTTCTTAAAGTTTGTGTCGCTGTTCTTATGAATCAATATTCTACGCAGTGACCTCGGGATGCTACAACGGATGAGTAATCACAGCGAGAGTACGTGGACAGGGCTGTCAAGATGGGCGGGGAACGCTGGATGGAATAACTAAATCTCTGTCCGTGAGTTCTAGCTGCCAAAATTTAGTCAGCCCGAGAAGTATTTTTGTTGGCTGTGCAAGACACACCTTGTTTCCCCTGCATGTTTACATGACAAAAAGTTTTTCTCCCGATGTTGCTTTCAAGAACTTGATGATTATCAAAGGCTGCTTGTTGAATATATAATCTTGCTTAGTCACTGTAGACTTGGGCAAATGGTCACTTACACGAAGGTATGGACTTTCTCGGATCATAACTATAGCCGAGGTCACCAAGCATTTCCTCCGTAGGAGATTTCATAAAATCAGTGTACCGGCATTTCGACGCTGAGATAAGAAGCTTTTTTTCTCTTGCTTGTTAATGTGAACGCTAATACGTGATGTCTTGAACGTTCTAAGAAGAGAATTTCATTGTGAAGCTCACAAGATTTCAAACGAATGCCGAAGAGACAACATCCAACTCAAGTCGTTCACGTTTCGACGAAGGAAGGTTGAGCTTTGCCCACCAGTTGTTACTGCGAATCCACTACAAGATACTACGGCATCACTCAGCTCAGTACGAGGGGATCACTCAGCTACAAAGCTTTTATTTTTAATTCACTGTTCGCGCAAGCTTCAGCGAACAAATTACTGTTTATTGCTGCGTGGCATTTCACTGTATTAAAAATAATGGAAACGGGCTTTAGCTCAATATAACCGATTATTGAAATCAATAGTTCGACGAGAACTCGTCTCGTCTGGATTTCTCATAGTCAAGGGTAAAACGGACGCCGACCAAAAGCATTAAAAGAAAAACAACCGAAACGTCTTGTTTTTTTTCTTTTTATGTTTTTGGCCGGCGTGCGTTTTACCCTTGCCTGTAACCGATTAATATTCAAGCAGACAAGCACTTGTATCTACCAAGTTGCATCCGCATGCTACACACTGCGCGCAAGCGATGCATTTTCGCGTGATAATCACTTCGTAGAACCAGTGTCGCTTACAGATCCTACTTTGGCGAAATATATGTCGCTCCAACAAGGTGAGCATGTAATATGAAAAGCCGCCACAGCTCTTAAGAAGCGGAAAACAAATTGAACACGGCGTCGTGGTGCGTATGCGTGCATAAGCGCGTACCCAACTTGAGCGCTTGGCAGTTTGAGCCGGCACTGACGGTGTGCACGACGCAGCCTCAGCGAGTGGAGTCGTGTGCTCACGTATTTCAGAGATCACCAACTAGCCCAGCAGTTAACTCTTCTAAAGTATATTTCAGAGGCAGCAGAAAAGAGCAAGGTGGGAAAATTGCCCTGATTAGTTCTTGACTGCATTTAGTGATAACATTGTAAAACGACTTAAAGCATGCTTCAACATCATGGTGAAAAAAAAAAAATACGATAGCGCGGAAGTTTTCGTCACACATTTGTGAAAGCCATGCTCGTGCGACACAGAGGTCCACTGTGAAATGGTGTCACTATACGCTAATGTTTGTGGCTGCTTAGGCGTTGTTTCACTAAAATGTTGCAGGTTCACCCAAAAGGTGAACCATACATAACGCAAGCAAAGCATTAAGCAACTAACGAAGCAACGCTCGTGGTTTTATAAGCCGTGTGAATTGCAGTAAGCACTTACCTAATGATTAAACTAACAAGTAAGGTGTCACGCGCGCACCTGCAAACACGAATAGATCTCACTCAATGACCGCGAACACTCCTTGTCACAAAGCCGGCGTGATGGAGAACGCCGGCAGCCGGATTAGCAAACGTTTCGTGTAGCCTCTCGCTTCAACGGGTCTCCGAAACTTGAGCGCTCTTGTTCACGTGACCTCCAACACTGGGTGCGTAAAAAGATGGCATGCATCAAGCCACCATCCTTCTAGGCTCACCCCCGTGCACTTTCACTTGCACACACATAATACGTTGGTGCGCGAGGCACGATCTTATCGCACTTGGACTTTAACGGAACAATACGGCAATGACGATAGTGAAAATTCGCCTGGATTGCGCGTATAATTGATATAGCAATAATGCTTAGTTCAACTAGGCACCAAACTGTATACGATATGTAAACTATTTGACATAGTAGTTCTGCGGATACCCGCAAGGTGGAGAGAAGTAATTAATAAAGGGAAAAACAGACATCCACATAATCCCTTTATTAATTACTTCTCTTCACCTTGTGGGTATCCGCAGAACTACTACGTCAAACACTTATCTTTGCTTCGTGTGTTGCCAACAAATTCGACTTCGCCCTGCTATCTGCTAGCCGCCTGGTTAGCTCAGATGATAGAGTGGCTGCCCCGGAAAGGCGGTGGTCCCGGGTTCGAGTCCCGGGCCAGGTCGAATTTTTCTTCAACTCTGAGGCTTTTCTTTCGAGGAACCCGTATGGGTTTCCTTTGTAGCGATTGCTACGAATGGGTGGATGTCTGTTTTTCTCCTTATTAATGATCTCTAAACTAACGTGCACGGCAGGAGAAATACACAGAAGAATTATAGTAAGGAAGAAAAGGAGGAACGAATTGGGCGTCGCCAGCAGTTCTCGTAGCCTTTTCTCGCTGTTAATTGTCCACGCATAAAAAATAAGATAAACAACTGACCACAGCAATAGCACCAAGGTTTGCCACATAATTGATTTACGCTCTGTAGTGTTCTCGCCTTGCCGGCCAGGGTGTGGCGTTTCTGTGCGAAGGAGTGATGTGTATACGATGCACGTTGCCATCGTGATTTTCGTTTGTCTTCCGCGCGTTTTGTCCATTCTCCTTGTGACGGGTATTTGCAAAAGGATGACTGGAATCGGAGCATGAATCATATGCGCCGAACTAAGCTGATTATGTTGTCGCTCGCGAATTGAGATGCGCCCACGCTCGCGCCTTCTCGTTTCAACGAGCAGTGCTTAGTTGTGCGGAAGGTCGTAAATGGCTCAGAGTGATTAAGCTGTGTCTCTGTCTGCGCGGACCACTGAGGTAGAAAGGCTATCAACCTGATTTGGAAGGAGCCCGTGCACGGTTGTACGTTTTGTAGGAAAATTTGCTACATTACATTTCACAAAACGGCTCGGGTTCTAAGGCATCGATTTTCCAGCGCGTATATCGTTGCTTTCTCACAAGAGTTCACGCTCTACAGGGTTGCGCATGCAGCCGTATTGACTTACGCTTTATAACGTTTTGTTTCGGCTTCCCGGAGTCGGCCTTTCTTTACACATTTTTTCCCTAGCAAATGAAAGGGAAGCCATCTACATCGACACGTTTATGTTTTGCTTGTAGGCGTACTTGCCTTTTTCAAAGAAACACATTCGCAGCTCTAGGTGTTGTCTGAAAGTATGGGTATTATTACATAACCTCATTCGTGAGTGATCGATCCTTTTTTGGGAGCCGTTCCTCTTAAATGATGACCGCGAATGCGTGATGTGAACTGAAGTGATTAGCTCAGCTGTGGTTGTTCTGGTTACTGTGCGCGCGGTGAAGGGTGAATATAGAGAAAGTGAGAGGGATCATCCATCTCTAATAGACCGTTTATGATACCACGTTAGTGCGATTAACGCTAGCTTGAGTTTGTCTAATTTAAATTCGTCTTATCAGTTGCTGGCCTATGCCTTGGCACAATTTGAACAAACTGTTTCTCCATGCCGACGTTATGATTGATTTCAGGCTACGCCATGTCATTTTCTGCCGTTATGAAAGAGTGTGGTGAGTAAAATAATGTGTCTGTCTCTGTGAACTTCGTTGTCTCAAAACAAGAGTGAGAGGCAAACGAACGGCAAGCTACTGGTTCTGCTAGCAATATCGACGCGGCCAACTAGGCTACGAAGTGGTCCCGATGTCGAAGTTGCTTAAGGTGTCGTTTATTTTTGTCTTTTGGTTTTCATCCAGCCGGGGCTCAGTAAGAACGTACCGAGAAGAAAAAAACCTACTCAGAACGCATACATGTATACTGCATGCAGTTCTCTACAATAGGCAGGAATCTCTTGGTATAAGACGAATCGAGTCGTTGAGGAGCCGTATATATTACGTACGGCGTTGCTTTCGTTCGTGAGTGGCTGGAAGAAGGGCGGGTGCCAATGCCGTCGATTTCGCTTCAACAGTTTCTGCGATCTAGCTCTTGGACCGAAGAGGAGACACGTATAGGCAGGCTTTCAGCGAGCCATCGAACACGTCGTCCGCGATCGAGACTCGTTGAAACGAGTTCATTGTTGCATTAGTTTGCGACTTTTTCGGCGCGAATCTATAGAGCCGTTCGCAAACGCAGGGGCATTATTCGTAAGAACGGGTGACCTCCCAAGCGTGTTGCGGAAAGAGGCGATGGCGAAGCTGCCGGCAGATGACGAACTGTTCTTACGAAAAAAAAAAGAAAGAAACTTGGCGAATTGGGAACATCGTTCGCGACACATACTTGTCTGCCGTGTCGACGAAGCTGCACGCATGAGCGTAGTACATCACCGTGCGTATGTATATACACACTGGCTTGCGCGCGTACGTATCGGAAAGAGATATTACGGTTATCGATCAGATGTATAGCCGCGTTTGTTTCTTCTCTTGGACGCTTGTCGAGAGGGCCCGTTGAAAAACTCGCTCAAAGCGCGTTTGCTCCCTTTACCCAGCATCCCTCGGTGGCGGCCCGCTCCTGGGATGAGCGCTAAAGCCGATAGAGAGGAATATCCGCATCGTATCGACTGGCGTGACGGCGACACTGATGACTGTCATCATTTCTGCAGGCGATCGATGCGGCATAGATCGTTACCAGGCAAGCCGGGCATTGCTCGAGCAGCACATCGCAGTTATGTTGCGCTGCAGAGTGCACTTGGCAAATCATAAGCACTCTCGGGATCGCTCAGCCAAGAAGGCGTCGCCCAGAACGCCTATTGTCAGAGGGGGCCCAAACGCAAAAGCTTGACAAGGCGCGGTGGCTGCGCGTAAATTGGTTCTGCGCGCAGTGCCTGAGAAAACGGAACAAAAATGTCAAACGCGAGAACGACTTGTTGAAATGCGTTTTGGCAATCCTTCCCGCTGTTCCCGAGGAAACAAAGGGTAGCGAGTGAAACTGGCTGGAGAATCGATAAACTTCCTTGATTATCGTCGAAAAAAGGTGCCGACTGGTTCGACTGTTGCTGACGGGGACGAAAGGCAATGACTCGGCAAAGGGTCACCGCGAAACTAACAAAATAGGTTGTGAGGAAAACGTACGACATTTCCGCATTGATGCTCAGAAAGGCCTTGATCAGAACATGCTGGTTTTGCACTTGTGAATCGCGTATTCTTATTTATGTATTTATTTGTTTACTTAACTACTTACTTACTTACTGAATTATTTACTTATTCTTACCTTTTATCTTTAGAGCGGCTAAACATTTGTGATCGCGTCTATTTGTATGCTTTAGTTACGCTGTTTCTTATCCGAAAGGGAATTAGAGTGGCCGGGCGCATGTTACTTCAAGCCTCTCTCTGCATGTCGAACCCCCGTGAAAACAGTGTATCGAACTCCTAGAGAAACGAAAATAAAATGATAACAAGAGAGAGGAAGAGCCTAAGGCCACGTTCTGGTTCATGTGTATTGTTGTACAGAATAGGCGCTGGGCTGTGCTCTTTGCAGGGATGCAGAAACAGCACCTCTTTCCTGTACGCATCCTCTCTCCATCTAGTTCAAAGCACACACACGCCACTCTCATACACACACACGCATGTGTGTGTGTAGCTAGCTTGAACTAGCATGAACTTCATGTAGCTAGCATGAACGTTGGGCATCTGACTATCGAAACGCTAACTTGTGCTTTTGTTTGACTGATTTTTCATGTCTATATACAGGAATTGGGCATTGGATCACATTACCAGAGGCACGAATACTTCCCAGGACACGAACACTCCCAACTTCCTCGAGCACGATGAGGTATCGAAAAGCTGGGGCGCCGCTGGCGTGCCATTTAATTTACGTCATTAAGGGAATTTGAAATGGCAAGGCAATTGGGAGTTTTAGTTTAGGGTACGCAAGTGGCTTGCGTACGCACGAACTAGAGGCGACGGCACTGCGCATGCGTAGACCGGGACGTAGGTGTCTGCGCATGCGCAGTACTGTGGCCCCTAGTTCTTGCGTGTGCAAGCCGCTTGCGGCCTCTAAACTAAATATCTCTAAAGTAAAAAAAAATGAAAAAAGGCAGAAAAACCTTCAAGAAACCATAGATGATTATCATAGTGAGCGATATTATATTTATGTGACCATGCAGTGTATACTGCCATGTCATCTACTGATTCACGGAAAGCCTTACGCGCCCAGTTTTATTCGAAAAGGTGGTTTCGGAACAGAATCCGTGACAACAGTCAACAAGGGCGCGATCGGAGATATTTTGTTCGGTACGCATTCTGTTCGGTTGCTGCAGCGTCACTAAGTGGCAGTATATAAAGTTTGTGACAACGGGGTGGAGACAGCAGCCAATCAGGAAGCGGTGACCTCCCCGGAAGTTTACTTCCGTCGTTTGTCGTCTGCTTGCAGACAGTATACTGCAAAACGAAATTTTTCTCGTCTTCCAAATGAATGAAATCTTTATCTAAAAAATGTATTTTTTCTTCTCGAGCCCAAACACGTTCTCAAATAGTAGTACGTGTGACAACTGCAATTTTTAACTATTATTTTCTTTGCGTCGTCCCTAGGTGGTGTCGCGCACAGCGAGAAGAAAAAAGAAAAAGAAACGACGGGAATAGTGGCGCACTTTTCAAAAGGCAGCGACAACATACCAGTGGCTCGCTGGCACCGATGATGGGGTAGATTTCGCTGTACAACCAACGAATTATTTATTTCAAGAAACAAAAACGACGCCGGAATTCATTCTGCCATTTCTTCAAACGCGTTTCGCACCGCCACCCGCTCGCCTCCTTCCTCTAGAAATGCCAGCGCAACACCCTAAGTTCCCAACGGAAGCGCCATTTTCTCGAACTAAACTATGGATTGGATCCAAACATGCCATGCCGCAGCCGCCGGTTGGATCCAATCCAATCCACCAGACGCGCCATGCGAAGCCGTATGATCGCTCCAAACTTCCCAGCTCCCGTCGGGTTCGGCGCCTAGCAGACGAAATGCTCGGTGGGAGGATGATTCACAGGAGCGTGTCGTCATTTTGACGTCACCAAAAACGTGCTCGCGCCCCGCGGCTGGCGACGTCGGCGCGGAGTAGGCCAATCGCGCGCGCTGTAACGAACGCGCCGAACGACCATTTCCGATCGCACCCCAAATTTCTATACAGTAGGCGCCCGTTGCAGCGGGCGATAACTAGATAACAGAGACGATGGGATGTAACCAGGTATCACGCTACTACCTTCGTGATATCTGGTGACTCAGACCGCGCGCACGCCGATAAAGTGCGAAACTCACGTGATCTCGGTGACGTCACGCGACGCGTGGCTGCTGTCGTTTGCGCCAAGAAATTAGTTGCCCTTCTATCTCCTACCGCGTCCCCGCGGCTCTTTCATCGCTCGTTTAAAAGAAATACAAGCAATCTTATTCAGAAGTGGGCCGGTGGGTCAAATACATTTTGTCGCCGTAGAAGACAATTTATCGAGCTCACGATTTTTTCGTTTGGTGCAGTTCAGGCTGTACAGTCGATACCGTTCTGTAAGTTTACTACAGTGTATACCTTTTTATAGAGCTCTACAGCTAGGTAGCGCGACGTTTGGTTACACAGTGTTATGGTATACGTCTAAGGAGCTGCGCAACAATATATAAGTCCCACGTATAGGGAACGTGCAGCTGTTGTAAGCTAATTAAGGTCTCAATTAGCCAACACTTTTTTCTTCTTCTCTATTATTCGGAGGATCGTCTGCACGACGAACTGATGAGAAAATTTAATCGTAGAGAACGCTACAGCTTCATATCGTGCTGGAACTGCTCCGAGAACGTGTCCACCACCGAACGTTTGTGGTTTTTGTGGGAGACGTTGGGGATGAATATATTCCAACCAGTGACCTTATGTCGTAATTCCTGCTACGTGGACACGCTGTGAGAACAGACTCTCTTCAATAACTCGATTTCGAAACGTACCGTATGTAAATAATGAAAAAGGTTAATTAGTGAGTTCCTTACTTTCACCGATGCTAGCGTTGCTTTGCCGACATCTATTTCACCTCCACAGGGTGTTGTTTTAAGGGGCACCTAAATTATTCCCACGATTACATTATTGAAGTTCCGTTCGGCTGTACGGTATTAATGACAGGAAGTCTAAAAGGAGATGGGGTGAGTCGCTGGCTTTTCTCATTTTCGTTTATTTGCTTTGGCTAGAGCGGTGAAGGAAACAAACTTGCAAGAGCAAAGACCACTTCGTTCTTTTTGATAAAAGGCAGCAGCAGCAGCAGGAGAAAGGCCGCCAACATACGTGGCTCGATAGCGTGACTGCATGCGGGCTCGAGGCACCAATTTCCGTTGGCCGCTCCAGCGCAGTTCTGCGGTGGAATTTCTAAACGCGATCAACGTATACGCCTTTCCACGGCGCGGCATTTCAGCGTTAATGCACGTAGGAAGCCTTCTGACAATGTAATGTCTTCTCCCCTTTTCTTTCTTTCTTTTTTGTTTCTTTCTTTTTTTTTTGTTGCCAGCGCTCTGCACAGATCGCCGCAATGATATATTTAATAATTTCGCACGTAGCTTCGGATACCCGGGAAAAGAAACGAAAAAAAAAAACGAAGGGAAAGCATATTCATTTAAAAGAAAAGTTTAGACACAGGTGTGATTGCGACATGCATAACTTCAGTAGTTCCCTGCGTTTGCTTTTACTTTGTCCCTATGTTTTCCTTAGGAAAGTTTCCTGCGTGCCATTATGCGTGTTGCTGGTCTTAAGTGCCTTTTAGCTTTGTTTTTCTTTTATTTTCGTTTTTTTCTTTCTTTCTAGTGCAGTTAGTACCTCATCATATCCTTTCTATATTGTTCTTGCAGGGCGAACCTTCCGGGATGTTTGCCTATGTCGCCACACTGTACATTAGCTTTCCGTACGTTTCCCATGCTTAGAACTGTCCTATCGACGCCGCCACAGTTTCGTAGTCCCCCACCGCAGTTTGCGCCTGGCAGCTTTTGTTTGTTAAGAACTCATAATTCAAGAACTAGCGACTGCGCACTGCATCTTTGAATACTTACGTGACCCGCATATTCATTCAGACATTAGGAGGAGTTTGCTGATGGTGGCTCACTGTCGCAAAAAGCTCCCGTTACTCTACGCCGTTGATTGCACCGCCGCCTGGCACAACGCATACAATATTTTCAGAGACTTTGACGAGAATAGGTGAAACTGTATGGTGACATTGCTCTGAGAACCGAAGTTTGGAATTCAGCCTAACTAGCATATCATATTCACCACAAATAAAGATGGGGACACCGCCCGCGCTGTTTATGTGTTCTCTCCCTATGTCCCCGTCTTTATTTGCGGTCAATATGATATGCAGTAAATACCAACTAGGCCAAAGTGAAGTTCTTATGGAGCCTAAATAGCATACCACGGAACGTACTCTTTCTTGAATGGCAACGTTCTTGAGAGCGAAAAATGTCAATACAGAAATGGCAAGGCCGATTTGGAGGTATGCTTTATTCTCTAGCTTAGGGGGTGAAAATATATGCTAGATTTTTCGGAGCATAGAATAACTGAGCATTCAAATCCACCAGGTGAATCAAGTAACAGCGTTGGGCAAACTATCATTTAAGCCCGCTCGTGAGGGACTGTATACAGTATACCGGGTGTTTCAGCGAACACTTTCAAATTTCTTTAAAAACTGCCTATGGCAGATAGCACGATTCCAGTTGATGGGCTAGTCCACTCGAAGAGGCGGAAATTACTTCCACACAAAAATTAAATCGATAATCGCCGAAATATCAATAAAGTCACCAATTAAGTTTCAACTAATTTTCTTACGGCACACATTGCAATTCACAAATTCTATCCGGGGAGTTCGCACGGTGGATACACCTGGAACAAATTCTCAAGATGACATTAGTTTCGAGGTATTATTTCCCGAATTTTGTGCGGAAATGTATTGATGGTTCAGTTACTTTTGTGCTTCAACGCATAAAACGACGCTTTGTTAGAAAGGCATATGGAACGACAGTGCATTTTTACCGCAAGTTCGACGGCGCACATATTAGAAATGGCGTCTTCGACACAATTCTTTTCAAGTGAATGTGTCTTCCAGTCTCACTCGCTAGAGTTCGTAAATTGTAATATGTGCCATAAGGTCATTAGTTAAAAAATTTAATTAGTGTATTTTTGATAAGTAACCGTAAATGCATTTCAATTTCTTTGTGCATGTCCGCCTCTTCGAGTAGACCAGCCCGTGGACTAGAATTGCGATATCTGCCACGGGCAAGCTTAAATATATATATATTTTTTGAAGTGTTCGCTGAAACACCCCGTACATCCAGCGCAACGGGTTCATAAAGCCCTGCGTCAGCTGGCGGCGTTTCGCGCGCATGCTGTCGCATCCACGCGGTTCAACATACTGACGTCGTCCCTGTCGCCGTCCTTCCGAGGAGATCAAGGCATCGGCAAGAAGTCGACCAGAGCCAGAGAGAGAGAGAGAGCGTGAAACGAGGCCCTGGCCGAGGAGCGCCGTGTATCGGGGACTTCCATCTCTCGGAGGAAACGGGATCCGTCATAAAGGAGGCAATTTCCCCGGACCGGACAAAAGGACGTTTGCCTCCTCGCTTCCCCAGTGCTTTATCCCGATCCTCGGGGGTGGCCGCATATAAGGCGGCCTACGGGAGGAAGGAACACCGGTGCGCGGAGGCTCGACCGAGATGAAGGAGCCAGCGAGAAAGCGTGCGCTGCCGCGCGTCACCGATTCGGTGCGCACGGATTCCTTTGGCGCCGAAGCTACGTCGCAGCTGGGCTCTTTGTGAGACGGGCGGCCAACCATCGGATCGCCGCTCGGAGGAGGAGGAGGAGGAGGGGGATCCTATTGGCTTCCGCCCCTTTTATTCTTCGTCTGCGTCTTCGGCTGCCTTTCACTCTTGTTGTTCTGTAGCGGGACCGTGGGCGGCCTCGCTTTACCGGGTGGAAGGGGCTCGATTCGGGTCTGGCCGGGAGAAAGAGCACCCGAGAAACGGAACCACCGTTGTGATCGCGGATCCGGCTTTGGATTGCTTCGTGGCTATTATGACGGCTTGCCCGCCCCGATGCCTTACCCCTTTGATTCGGGGCTTTGGCGGCACGGTAATTGTGATTCTCTGCCCCGCTGACTGGTGCTGGTGGCCTCTTGAGCGATGCTGACCGTTAGGCAAACCGAAGCGCGCTTGTATTATACGGGATGGAAGGTGCGCATGTCTGGGAAACAGTGACCCTTTACTGGTGCTTTTGGGATGCCCTTTTAGTGCTTGCCATAGAAAAAAAAAGTTATTAGAGAACAACGTCTGCAATTCTAATGGGCGGGAAGGATTAATAACATGCTGTCACACTGAAATCGCGGTGGTTACTACTGTGCCACGCCTTTGCGTGGCTGTGTGGGGTTGCTGTGCCAGGTGGGATCGCGCTTGCGACGCGGCTGAAGTGATGCGAAACCATCATTTTGCCTGCAGAGCACCAGAAGAATTCTGTTTGGCTAATTAGTGATCAAATATTCAACTTCTTGTTACGAACGTTCATTTACCGCAGCATTAAGCCAGTCCTATCTGAATCGTATGAGCACTCTAGCTTCGTCATTGGACCAAAGTTCTAAGCTCTCTACATTTGTTTCTTTTTTAATTATTTGTTCTCGGCCTTTTTCACTCGTGAGGTTTATTTTTTATGCTTGTGATAGTCAGTGGTTCGGTAGCTTACTTTACCCTGATCTCACCTCAATAGAAAAGACACGGCGCCACGTCAAATAAACCAACGTCGACGATCGGGCATTGGTGCATGAAAGAGAGAGAACGAGAGATGCGAAAAAAAAAAAATAAAACAGGGAGGGTAACCAAATGGAAAATGTGGTTTTCCACACTACACCGGGAGACGTGGGAATGGGATGGTAGGAATATAAGAATAAAGTTGAGAGAGAGAGAGAGAGAGAGAGAAATTTGGACGCGTGATGACAGCCGGTCACGATCTATGCACGCTATGACAACACTGGATCACGTGCAACCCAATGGACACTGATTCAGGATGAAGCCGCTTGTGCAGGTTTATTGGCTTCAAAAACGGTAGCAGTGCTTCGCACCCCCCCCTCCCCCCCCCCCCCCCCCCCCCACGCCTGCCGCCCCGCAGAGCTGGCTTATGAAGTCGATTGGCCCTCCAAATTAATTTGTTCTGACGGTCTGCGATCAACGTTAGATAGTGCAATCGCGAGCAATCGTCGTTTGTGCACTGTAGCGAGGACAGTTAGACGGAACGTGTTCAAGTGATTTGACGACTGTAATTGTAGTTCGCTCGCGTCTACATCCATCACACAATATATATTAATGCATGAAAGCAGGTAAAGTCGTAAGCACCAGTATTCAATGGAGTTTAAATATTCCTTGAGGGGTAAACATCATGCGATGCCTGGCAACTTCTTCCAATGTTTAACAGTCACAGGGAAAACGCAGTGTAGGAGTGTGCGAACGCAAAAGACAGATAATTTGAGCTCATTACACTTTCTTGTAGCGAGTTGCTTTGCACGTGGCAGGTTCGGGGAGGTGTTGTGGGGTTGAGCAAAACAAGCTGTGCAGGAGCAATGTGACGCTGGCAGGAAACAAGAGTTAAATCACACCCCAGTGGGTGAGATGACGGTGAAAATTTATGATCACAATGGCGATATATAAAACGAATATCTTTCGGGACGGAGTCTATCTTGTTAACATCGGAAATTGTTTAGGGGTTTCAGATAGCAGTGGCATATACAACAATAGGCCTTACAAGTGTATTATGGATTATGGGTTTAGTCTCTTTTGTATCTTCAAAAAAATGTGTGTAGGAAGGGTGAAGAACGGGGAGTGGCGCTCCTGTGTACGTGCCACTGGTGCTGTTTGCATTCATGCTGAAAACATTCGCACGGAAATGTAAACTTCCTTTGGGATTCCAGCCGTTTCCGTGATCTCTAAGCTCGTTTTTCTTTTTTCTATGTGTAGTAATACTAATCCCAGGAAAGTCAGCGACAATCTCGAACGGCTCGATGTTCTATGCAAGCATGTATATTTAAAGCCAAATCAGAGAGAAGGTACACGTAGGCGACGTTCTTGCGGAATCGGCGTTCAAGACCATGTTTTTAAGTGTCCGCGTAGACGGTTCACAACGTAACCCGCAGCCCGCAAAATAATTGTTTCGTGTGCGTTTCCCCATGCTGGCAGGGAAGCTCTGCGAAGTAAGAAGACGTCGACGTTTGTCAAAGCCGCCGTAAATACTGCTCCCTCTCAGGGACGGCGGGGTATTTGGGGTTGTACTACACCGATGGCAAAAGGAGATTGACGCAAAAATATCGTTCCCTGCTTGGTGCCTGACACGACAGCGTCCGCAGGCAATCGATGGACTGTCATGGGGCTGTCACCAGATGTCGAGGCACGTGTGTACGCCTTCTGCTTGATTCTCTCGCATGGTTTCTTTCTTTGCCTGTGCGCCTCTCTGGCGCACGGTCGTCCCTGGCTTCATGTCCTATGATTCAAAGGTTGTTCACGACGGCGTTCGTAGCGTTTGACTGTAGCTCGGAATTGTAATGTCACATACGTGTAATGACTATAAGAAAATGTTGCGTGTGGAAGTCGTGAGGAAGTCGTGAGGCAGTAAAGAAAGTAAAGAACGAAGCTGTCACTGCGAAGTCAACGAAAATGCAACCATTTCTTTAGCCTCCTTTTCTTTCACCAAAATTGAAGTTCAATTCCCTTTAATTTATGGTCTCGGCAGAATTTTCAGTTTCATAAACTCGTGCAGGCTCTGCAATCTCTATCTTTCGATTATAGCTTACCTATTATGAAAATTTGTCTGATTTTACACTTCGCTATAACCGGCGCAACCCCTGGCCAATCCCCCTTGAGGGGGTACGTGTAGATCACAAGTATCTACATCTAAAAGGTAGACGCACGTTCTCTTTAAAGACCTTGCTAGGTCGCAAGCACCACAAAAAGATCTGAGCTGTAGTTGTTTGTTTCTAAAAACAAAAAAGAGCAAGAACAAGAAAACGTATAGATATAGGTTGGTGATTAACGTTACTAGCACATCAATGCCTTCAATTACGCTAACAGCCGAAATAAAACAATACTGGGTAAACTGCGCTCTGAAATGCTTTATTCATCGCGATTTACCTACTGATCGGCCGAGACAAAGAAACACAGTCACAGGACCCGCTCCACCTTACGCAACCTCCGTTGTTGATTCCGTTGAAGAAAGCTACCGCTCAAGAAAAATAAAGGAAAAAAAGAAAATCACGAGTGATGTACCAACCCGTGATACGACCGACCAACAGTTTATAGAAAAAATGCTCATGATTTGTCTTCACCTAAACACCACTGTTCAGTGTTCAGTAACTGTCGTCATACCGCTGACCCGGGAGCGAGTAAAGTTATCCGCCAAATGGCGGTTTGGGATATCTGTGACCTGGTGAAATGCGATGTTTTGCGTGGGGTTAGGAACAGCTAATGGTCATTGCGGCTGTAGTACTACATAGGCACCAGCCATAATGCGGCCTGCAGAGTCCTTCAAACGACTTTGTACTAACACATTTGTGCACGTTAAAAAAATACCAGGTGGTCAAAAGGCACGCAGCAGCTATCCGCTGTACGACGTCGGTTACATCTCCGGTGTGGCTTTAGGATGCTATACTCGATTCGGTTTATCATTTCACAATTTAGTCTCGGACGTGTTGTGGCCGTATACTGAATTGACATTGCACCATGAAACATGTGCGTCTCACACGTGCGTACGTTTGCCTTTGCTGAATCTCCAGAGGGCAGAGAACATGTGAGAAGGGGACGCAAACAACAACAACAACAACAACAACAACAACGACGACGACGACGACGACGACGACATCTTCAACCTGCGGAGGTTTTATATGCGTATGAAAAACACTGCTTTTCCTATCATTTACCGTCTCGTAGAATCCGTCCTGTCGGAGATACCCTCACTGAGAAGCTCCTCTGGGCTTTGGTTGCGGCGCATTCGTGAATCTGCCACCATCCGTCGCCTTACGTGCACGTGGTTTCAGACGAAGCAGTCTTGTTGCTTCAAGGAGACTTCCAAGGCATCGTTATTTACCTTGCAATGCTGCACTTCTTCTTGAAAAGTGATGGTATGTTAGTGCAGTGACTCCCATAAGCAATTCCGAAATGCACGCGGTATTCCTTCGGAACACGGCTTTCGCACACTTTGAACGAAGGAACGTGTGCGCTGTACAAGAAAAAAAAAGAAAAAAAAGAATTCTGTTATGCGCTGGTGATATTTGTGCAAGCGCTTGATTTAAAGACGCTAATTGTTACTACGATAGCCTTTGTGGTCTACAGTGATTTCATTTCTTTTTCTTGGTCTATTTCTTGTTTTTTTGTGATGGAGGTGGCGCTATCCCCGCATTTTTTAGAATGCCCGTTGCACTACACAAGATAACGGGCTAGAGATTTCTTCTGGTATTTCTTTTTTTGTCACCGGTACATTACGTGCCCCAGAGCGCTCTGTCTTTTCTTGAAGTACTCGGACCTTGGTGTAATTTACTTGACGTTCCATTTGCCACTTCGTTCTACTAGAAGATGTCTGATTTGCGAGAGTGATAGGCCTACCACAAATTTCTTGTGTGGCTTTCCATGCAAAAATCAGGAGCCATTCCACTGTGTGAAGGTGGTTGACCAGCGAAGCTGTTTAGCACACGACATGGAGGTGACACATAATTTTCAACAAGGGTACGGACCCATTTATTGTCTTGATGAGTGGTCATCCTGACTAAAGGTGCGCACACTCGTTTACTGTCTTGATAGGTGGTCACTATTTTACTCGCAACTGCAATCGCATTCTTTGATTCTTTGAGTGGTCGGTGCGCATTGTGGCTGATAATGCTGTTTCACCGCTCCAGTCGGCCACCGCTACTACTTTAGCTGTGATGTCGGGGCTGAACGCGGCATGTGTATAGAAGGTGTCCTTGCAGTATGCTCGGTGCAGTGCCATTGCACGTGCTCGGGGTGCGTATTGCAAAGTATGGGAGGCACTGTAATGTTTTCTCGATGTTTGATGCGACTGACAGGGACTCGCTTGGGGCAAACTCTGATGTTGGGTATCGTAACTGTCTGAGTACATGCCTTCAACTCGATGTACGTTTCAGTCGTTCTATCTGATTGACTTTCTGAGCTTCGATTATTTCGGCGATGGTGTTGGGCAAACCAAGCTGTAGTAGTCGGACAGTAGAGGTGTATATAGGAAGACCTGTCGCCGTTTCAACCGCTGTGCGTATGAGGATGTCTAGCTGGTTTGTTTGTTTTTGGGTGAGTCGGTGGTAAGGTGCGTGATAGGTAGTGCGGCTTACGATTAAGATGTGTATGATGCACATGACGTCGAATTGTTTTAGGCCGTGGCGGTGGTTATTGACCCTACGGCTCATGTGGACTACCTGATTAATTTGTTTCTTCAGCAGCGTCAGGGTATGTATGTCGCCTTCGTGTTGGCTTGGACGTGGAGTCCCAGTAACTGTAATTTGTTTACCTTATTTAAAGGTTCACCCTCCATAGTCACCGTGATGTCAGGCGGTAGGTGATGTTTCCTTTGGAGTTTTTTTACTATAAGCAGTTCTGATTTCTAAGCTGCGCACGTAAGCCCTCCTGCTGGTGCGTATTCTTGGGTGGCATTCGCTGCTGCTTGTAAAACGTCCTGTATTTCAACATCTAAGCCACTGGTGGCCTAGAAGGTGATGTCATCAGCATAAAGCACATGCCCTATTCCCGGTATGACATCCAGTAGTAGAGCTAGTCTGCTCATAGCTATGATTGCATTTTTTTTTATTGTTTTTGCTTGCTGCGCAGAAGATAAGTAATCTGAGGACGACGGCAACCACTGTGGCACGAGGCGTGAAATCAAAGCATGAAGCGCTTAGCCAATGAGTGAACTGCGTTTCAGTGCCGAAAAAGAAAAGAAGGGGAAGGTGAATCCGAGGGAGATGTTTTGAGGCAACAACAACGGAGAAGAGGAAACCAGCGGGTAAGAATGAGTTCGTCAGTGCTCTGGGCGCAGGAGGGAAGCCGTCGGCCGTCAGGCCTATGATTCGTGCCCCCTACTGGACCAGGACGACCTTCCGGACGCGTGATCCTGATCGCACGCAGGAAGGTGCAGATAGGTATGGGAAATGCAGCCCGTGCACCGGCAGCAGAGGTGAAGCCATTGGTGTTGGTGTCCGGTGTCGAGACCTCTACTATGCTAAGGATACGTGCCCATGTTCCCAACGTCACAACCGAACTTCCTCCTGCATCACTGGATCCTTGGTGCTCGCCTGGGGGTGACCAGGATTTTTGTTCGACGGTTTCTAGCTTCGCCACCGCTACTCCCCTCTGAGTTCCGCCTCCCTCGCCCCCTCTAGCTTATTTCGCAGCTCCAGTACAGACCATGAAACTGTAGGCCCCTTCGGACTGATCTTTTCCTTGCAGACTCCCGTTTTTTTGTGTGTGTATGTCTGACTAGTTTGTAGCGTTTCGTTTTCTCTTGGTGCTGTATTTTCTTGAACGAATGGCTTGTTGTGTGCTAACGAGCCACACTTAAATTCATGCGCTGAGGCTGTGCCTCAGCTGCGATTAATTTATTGAAACAACCTAATCCAAACTCTTCCCTGCTCGAGCCCGGCCATGATGAATGAAGAAGTGAATTCCTCTACTTTCCGCGTATTGCTTGTCCTTTAAGCATTCCAACTTTCTTTTACATGCTCCTCCATATTTTTTGTGCACGCCCTGGTCATCATTTAGTGCCATTCTTCCTGAAATCGTTTCTGCCACACCGCCAAGCGAAGAACACGTTCTCGGTGCCCGACGGGATCGCCTTCGATGCCCGTTTCTCTTATTTCCACCGCGTGTCGGTTCATTCTTAGCATATATGCGGTCATTTGTTATTGTTCTTCTCCTAACGTTTTTTTTTCTCCGCTTGCCATTGTCTCTGTACGGGCGGGTGTATATCTGTCCGTTCGCATCGTTCGCATTTTGTTGTCGTATCTTCAATATACCAGCGTAACGCCATCTGAAGCCACATTCTTTTCTCTGTATGTAGTTTATTGCGCCCCTGCTATCGCGTGCGGCGGTGACGTATTGATTGAGTGAAATTCATTGAATTTTCAGCGCGCACTCCAGTATACCGTGACGTGCCACCTTCTGTGGAAAGACAAACTGGTTCGCGCGATCTGCGTATCCGATACATTCCGATTGTTAAATGGACGTCACCCGGTTGAACACTTGCACATATTCTTGCATGTTTCGGAGTAAATGGTGAAACGTAGGAATGCCTTCAATTGTAAGGCACTAAAGAGCGCACTAGGTTTACCTACGCATAGTCATTGCTTCTTCTCTCTGCGATGTTTACAGATAACTGAGCATTCAATGTGACCAGCCTTGTCGAGAAGGTCTTGATGCAAAAAAAAAAAAAAAATTTTACTTGGAGTTTCAGTTCTCGAGCTGGTCGGTGGACAATTGTACCTACTTCGTGTGAACGCTTCTGCTCTCAGCCAAAGCCGTCTGTAAAGTCAATCGTCTATGTTACTGAATATCAGTGAAAACCGAACTAGCTTTTCTTGCGGAAGGAAGTGGTTACTGCGACTTCTGTCTTACTGCCCACGACGCTGCGTGTTCACGCTCGAGAGCGCGGAGTTTCGGTGACACAACGCGCGTGCCGTTGGTCATCGCGGGCCTGAAAAAGCCTTTGTGCTATCGCAACTTCGCAGCGGCTTTGGTGGGGCTGATATCAAAGCGGTGAAATTAATCCGCTTCTAGCCTGGTCCTCTGGCTTTGTCATTCCAGTCGGAGTAGTCCTGTGAGTGTTTATATATCGTGCCAATATTTTTAACCCAAGTCGAAGCGTATGATGGTGAAGCCCCTAAACGTGGCACATGATTACTGGAACGCCGCATAAATTGTACACATCTGCGCTAGATATGCATTATATATAAAAAAAAAAATCGAGTTTCGTTGTTGGCTCAATTGAAACTGAATTGAAACAGAGACTCGTGTGTTCAGTCAGTATAATAATATTGAGTATTGATATTGAATGACTTTACTGGCATAGTTAATGTCAGCTCTCTGCACTTGACCCCGAACAGCTTTTGTTAACATCCGTTGGGTGTATTTAGAAGAAAAAATAATATGAAGAGAGAAGGCAGGAATATTAACCAGGACATTGTCTGGTTGGCTATCCAACGCTGGACATCTGCAAGCGCCTTTGAATGCGTTGTACTGTCTGCGCAAATGCGCGAATTCGCAGCCTTCCCCGTCTCTTTCCTTTCTTTTCCCTTGTTCCATTTCCCTACATGTATTTAAGCAGTATATATAGTACATGTATCCTGTGAGTCAGACATATCGGTGACCAAAAACAAACAAACAAACAAACAAACAAAAAAGCCTGAGATTCAAATGGTGGCATATAGGCATATCGCACCAAACATCCAGTGGGAAACGATGCTAAACGGGGTGTGCGAGTGCGAGTCGAGATTTCCGCAGTAATGCTTCTTTTGTCGTGTCGGGAGTGTTGTTTACACGGGGCGTCCCCTGAATAGCCACTCTGATATCTTCAGTCTCGATCGAACGAATCTAGGAAACCAAGATGACGGCTCGTGGAGGGTATATAAAGGGTCTTCCTTTGTATAAATATTCTCGTGTACATGACGTCCGTAGCGTGGCGTCTATCTGCAAAAGGCAGTTATGTTGATTCAGCGTTTTTCTTTTGAGTCGCTATACTTGTCCAATTACCTCGACTCGCCTTAGAAGCCCAGCGACCGTGCAACGGCCGACTGGAGGCGCGAGAATGGAGAAGTGTAAGTGAGGCAAAAGGAAGGGCTATTGCCATCGGATTTGCTTCAGATAACCCTTCTAAGGGGGTTGCATTTGTCTATAGGTAATCTTGATTATACTGTACCGGCTCATTCTTTTTCAGTTCGAGCGTATTTTTCTCTTTTGTGTAGCCTGTGATAGACATGTGGTATAAAGGTTATAAACAGGTATAAGCTGACTCAGAAAGGCTGGCCGACGTTTCGATAGGAGGAGGACCTGTCTTCCTCAGCGGCGGCCTCGTCGTCCTCGGCAGGATCGTTTAACGGGCTATTGGTGTGACGTCACGTGCGGTCATTGTCGGTGGAGGCTGGCTGTGAAGGGAGATACTGAAAAGAAAATGAGTGCTGTCGTTTGACGTCTTTAGGCGTGGCTTCTAAGTCGAGGGGACAAAAAAAAAGAACATGATTATAAATAATGGCTTGAGTAGCGTAGCAGCAATGCGTCGTGCAATTTTCCAGGTGTTAAGATGGCGGCACGGAGTCTGGGGGCAATGGATAGGGTAGTTGGAAGGGACGTTAGCCTCAGTAGTTCGGCGTAGGCGTCGTCTCGACACTATACAAAAGTGGTGCGATCCTGTGTGGTCGAGGCACCGTAAAAGGTGTCCTGGCGTCTGGGGCTTAGGAGTGAACCGGTGTGGGTCTTTAAAAGAAAGGAAAAGAAAGAAAAAAAAAGACCCGAAGGAAAAAAAAAACGGAAGGAGAAATAGGAGGGTGAGAGCGGAAAAAAAAAGGGAGGGGGCAGATGTACATGGGAAAAGGCCTCGTGTGGTAGACATATGGATAAAAGCGTGGAAGAGAATAATAAATTGAGTGTTAGGCGAGAAGCAGGGAAGGAAGAACTGGAAATGGAGGATTTAGTGTGATTGAGGATGGATATTAGCTGGTGGCATAACCTGTTTTGTGCCTTTGTTAATGATGTGAGAGCTTCAGTTTCGAGTTACGACTTTTAGCTATCCTATGTTGGCACGTGCCTAATTGAGCCCCGTCGGGTGTAAGCATTTAAACTTGTGTGCGAGGTACGATTCTGTATATTTCCTCTCGCGAGGGGAACGGAAATTGGTTTGTAGTATATAGAGTCGTGCCTTATACAATATATGGCCATGTTCGTTGAAGTGGCTGGCTATAGCTTTAAGTAAATATTGTTTTGTATCTGCGATGGCCGTTGAGTCTTGCATGAATTTGTTGTCCAGCCTCACCTATCCATTGTATGTTACAAGTGGCATATTTTAGACAGTGAATTCGTTGCTTGACGTACAGGTGAGACTCGAAGTTACCGTGTGAAAGTAATCTGATGCTGCACTTTTTACTGCAGTAGTTGGTTGAATATGTTTGCATGTAGAGCACCTGGCACGGCCACAGGGACCGGATGGTGGCTGCGTCTTTGTCCTTAGTTTGGAATGCACGATAATGTCCTTGAAATTAGTGTTGCGGCTGTAGGCTACTCTGGTTTCTGGCTGCTGGTGAAAATTCGGTAGTATTTGCTGAGAAAATTGTTTACGTTTGGGAGTGCGTTTGAGAGTGCAGAAGTAAGAAGAAGCATTCCTGTTTTTGTGATCTTAGAGTGGTGGAGGATCTTAGCTCGATCAAGTTTGGTTGCATCGGTGTAGACATTCTGAAGGGCAGTGTGCGGGTGGTTCTTGTTCGATAGGGTTTCAAGGTGATCGAGTCAATCTATGTAGTCATGGTATTCCACGCAAATGTGGCGTAGTTGTGCGGCTTCACCTTTAAAGATGTCTTGTTTGCGATGTCTTGGAAGGGGGCTTGTATATTGTAGGTACTGCTGTTTATCAAAAGGTTTTTTATAGGGCGTTGTCTTTAGCGTCCCATTGTCAATATATATTGTTGTGTCCGGAAAAGTTATGCGCTCAGCGTAAGACACTGACGTGATTTTTTTTGTTGCGTGAAAATAATTTAGGAATGCTACAAAATGATCTAAACTGTCTCGACCAGGTCCCCATATTATAAGTATGTCGTCTATGTATCGTAGGTATGTGTGGGGCTTATCTGTGCAGCAAGATAGGAAATATGTTTCTAAAGTCCCCACAAACATGTTCGCGTAGGTTGGTGCAAAAGGTGCACCCATGCTTGTCCCATGTATTTGTAGACAGTAATGTTCCTCAAATTCGAAGTAGTTATATGGTAGAACTAATTCAAGAAGAGACAAGTAGGCTTCAGTAGAGTATTGTGCATCGTGTTTGGACAGCGTTTCTTTCATCGAAGACAAACCATCAGGGATTGGAAGGGCCGTGACGTCTAGTGTTGCGAGAATTGATGTTTTGCGGTAGTCTGCCTTAAGTATTAATGTCTTCAATATTCTTTTCTTTATTTATTCAAGTACCCTAAAGGTCCATACGGGCATTACGTAGGAATGTTACGATAGATCAGCGATAGTTACAGTACACGCATTCAAACAGACAATGCATGTTAAAATAAAAACAATTCTGATATGGTTATAGCTTCTTTTCAGGAGTACTTATAGTAGTACACCTGCATGAGGAGCCAGGATGTCCGATTAGCTAA
Organism: Dermacentor albipictus; assembly: GCF_038994185.2. Lineage (NCBI taxonomy): Eukaryota > Metazoa > Arthropoda > Arachnida > Ixodida > Ixodidae > Dermacentor > Dermacentor albipictus. Next base: position 383,335,843 of record NC_091821.1, on the reverse strand, counting down.
ATAGATTCACTGATTAACTCTTTATTTATAAAATTTAGGGCATGTGTTACACTCGCCGAATTGAACCCGAGCATTAGTGAAGTCATGTTGCTTAGCAGAAATTGTAAGACTGACACCATTTTTCTGTGTGTTTTGCATTGAGCATGAAATAATCAAAATACTTCCTTTTCTTTATATAAATGCGGCCTTAAAGCGTGCTACCATGTACATCGGTGTTCGAGTAAATGATTTCGCAAAAAACGTACACTAATCAGTTTGAGATTACCATAACTGTAACGCTTATGCATTTCTTTGGAAAAAATTGTGGATGGATATCTCAAACGTCGCATTGGAGTTAGGATTTCTGCTAAACAGACATCACCACTTCTGCTCCACCAATTTCGCAATTGCAACATGCGTCCTGAATGTAACAATTAGGAAGTTTAGTATTGAATGTTCCTCATTAGTCACGTGGAGATTGCGCACAACTAACATCCGTCTGCTCACATAATCCACCTAACAGGGTGAACCCCGCTCTTTGCTCCATTCTATTAAATATAGGAATTGGCAATAAAAGTAGAATTTGAAAGCGACAGCAAAGTATTAGCCAATTACACGAAGTAAGGTTCTTGCTTTTGATTGGCCGCATAAATTGCCGTAAAAATTCGGTTACTAATTATGATAACAAGCATAGTGTCATCCGCGCACAGGCAAAGATGAACACATGTCAGTCGTTGACCGCAAACGCTCGCTGCCAAAATGCTGACGTGATAAAGAGCGGGGAACGAAACCTTGGTGTTGCCGCTCACTTCACCGCGTCTCCGAAACGCGAGACTAGGCGACCGCGAGCACTAGACGCGCGGCAAGACAGCGCGCATGAAGCCACTAGCCATCTCGGCTCGCCACTAACTTTTACACCCGCCGTGACCTCCAACATACGGCCCGCGTATGCGCCCTACCGCGCGTGGACGGGCGTGTGCAGGAATGGCAGGGCTAGAGGAGCAGACGAGCGCTCGCCCCCCTTTGTGCGCGCTTGACCACGTGATCTCCAAAATTGGGTCCGCGAGAAAACGGCGCGCGCATCAACCACCCTTCTTCTCGACTCTCCCTTCGCACGCTTTCCCTCGCATCCGCAGTATACGGCGCACGATGGGATCTGATGGCACGTGGTGTCACACAGAACATCACAGTGGCGGAGAAAATGAGCCTGTAGTGAATTTGTTTGAACCCACGCTCACACACACTCACACGTGGTACATACCAACGAGTGCGTTCACTGAACAATTTATGGAACATTAATGTCGCCTACGTTGTACAGGCATGAGGTAAAAAGGATGCTAGACATGCCAAAACCAGAGCAGCAGCACGACTGTGCTGCCTTAACAGACATGAGTTTGTGGAATGACTAGAAGCAGAAACAGTCTCATACGCATGCGTTTTGAAGCTCCGCCGGATTTGGTCGAGGTGTGCAAACGAAAACTAATGAAGAAGCATCATCTTGCGCGTTCGCCTGAAGGAGAGAGAGACAGACAGAAGGAAGCAGAAAGGCAGGGAGGTTAACCAAAACAGAAAATCAGGTTAGCTCTTTTTCACTGGGAACAGGTGAGTGGTACGTAGAAAGATAAGAACAGAGTAGAGGGAGCGATATAGATACAAAAGCAGCGGAAAAAGAAGCAGTCGCGTTTCCTTCCCTTTTTTGTTTCTGTCTGTGATAGTATGTACAGTGGTTAGCGTCGATGAGTATCGGTGATGCGAATATCTTGTACATCCCGTATTCTTGCTTTGTCAGTTGCAAAAGGAAGTGCACAAAAAGAAGGAGGAAGTTGCAAGGCCTAGTACAACTTGCGCCGGCAATTTACTCTGTGCGACGATAGAGATATTTGCAGCCCACGGCGCAGAAATTTGGGCATGTTGGTATGATATATTGTTTTTTTGTGTGTGTAGCTCAACCAATCCAAGGACGCAGAGTAGCGCCGTGCGTGTGTGTGTGTGTGTGTGTTGTTCCTTCTCAGCGTCCTGGTACTGGTTGCGCTACAATGCAAAAAATCGTGTCCCACGGCATTCCTGGTAGATGGGACGACGTTTTCCTGAAGCTGGGACGTTTTTGCATTCAGAATGTTTCCCACTCTTGGTTTGCCACTCATGGCTAATGCAGCGAACGTCAGTGAAGGTTCTTTGGCTGGAATTCCTAGTGAGGGATTATGTGGGTCTGTCCATGTAAAATGAGTGCTTGATGCCTCGTGGCGCAAATATTTTGTGCCATGCTAATGCTTTCAATGCGCTAGCTGCCCACGTTTAGCATCACTACTACTTTCGTTGTCGCCATCACAGGCGCCATCGGAGTGCATTCCATGGCACCTGCTACAAAAGACGAGAATATAATCTTTAGAATGACTTCATTCGTGGAGAAAACAATCGCAGAATATAATGCCGTGAGACGTGAAACGCTTGTCGAAGCAGATTATCACACTGCAGAGGTACCCTCCGTTTGTGCAACAAACACGAAAATCACGAACTGAAGCGTCAGTTATTTCTTCGATCAACGTCTACTGCAACATCTTCACTGACATTTGCGCTGCTTTGACTGATCGTATAAGGGCACGTTATGAAGTGAAAAGCGGAAGTGATCGCAGTTTCTGTAAACTGGCTTGTAAGTATTCCCCACTGCGAAAGCATCTTGGTGTCGAAGCACACGAAAGGGAGGAAGCAGTACTAAAAAAATAAGAAGAACGTCGCAAAGGCGAAGCTCATGTACGCCGACTAACTCATCGTCTCTTCCGAGAACGCGCCACGATCTTTTCTCACGCTACTTGGGGCATTGCCTCGTCGTCAGCGAGACGCCGACGGGTGTTGTACACGCTCCTCAGCGCTCCTTTCCGTGAAAGGCGAGGCAAACTTGATAAACGAAGGAGAGCGTCGTGAGATGTTCACATAGGGATGTTGGTTTCGCCCTCTTGTTTTTCTTTGTTTAGCTTCCTTTTGGATTCGCCGTTTCTTCACACGCTTTGCTAGCGCCTTTCAATGCGCCCTTCTATTCCGGCGCGTTTCGGAGAAAACGTTCTGCGTCATTCTCTTGATTAGCGCAGTGTTTTGTGATTAGTAGCAAGTTTATGATTGGACGGTAAGAGGCATCGAAGCGAGCAACTGCAGATCATAATACGTTAAAGAAGGTGCATCTGTTCCGGTAGACGACAGTACTTCCGATTTTGGTGCCTGGGACGCGCCAAACGCGGCTCTCCTCCGAGAACCACAGTACGCTAAGCCAACAGACTCGTCGCTGCACGCCGCGGTGTCTATATAGGCTACGTAGCAGACCGCAGATGTTTACAAACATAGGCCCTGGACGGCTTCCGATTTCGCTCACTGACGTAGCCCGCTAAATATAGCGAGCAAGAAAAGCATTGGCCGCTATGTCGAAGGGCAGGAGTGCGTTAAAATCTAAGCTCGCAGATTTCCAACACTTTTCCTCTGTACTTAACCATAATTTTACAAGTCAAGATTACCGTAAGGTATACGAGAAACTTTATTTAGTTATCGGAAGGCACAAACACGTATGTATTCTACCTCAAAACTAAAATAATAGACTTTCTGCACAGTGGAATAATTTAAAAACACGCCTTGTGTTCCGGCGCAGCCGACTGATGAGGCCCGTGACCGGAAGTTTGTTGGGGCCGCTCTCTCGCTCTGTTATCGCGCGAGTGACTGTAGCGTATGCGCCGCGTTTGCTTTGTGCACGACAGCGCTTAGTGCGTGCTCGCGCTCATATGCTCCAGTCCATCCGTGCTACATGGTGCGGACCTGCTTTGTCCTGCACCAACTTGACCAACGGATAGAACCCGCATCTAACTCGCGCATTTTGAACCGCTGTCAATAGCTCACTACAAAGTGAATTCTGCCAGAACGCCTAACCATGAGCGCGCTGGCAAGCGTGCGTGTGGTCTGACTATAAGTTGAGCTTGGATTGAAGCCAGTTGAGTGTTGAAAACTAGTCGAAATTAGCGAGACCCGACGGCTGCGACACCGATAAGCAGTGGGACCAAAGTTTTAATTCCTAGATGGGCAGCCGCGGCCGAGCGTGAGCAGACGATAGTCGGCTTCTTCCGGAAGAATGTAATTATTATCGAAATTCTAAAGCGTACTTTCGCTTAGTTCAGCCTGTTTATTAAACTGCGTCAATTACTATACACAGGAAAAGTAGGAAGAAGCGCACCGATCCAAACACCCTTCAGTATTGTTGTCAGCTATTGACCAATAGCAACCGGGTATGGGAATCTGCTATATTACGAAACATTCTGAGTCATTCCACTCTGTGAAGGTGGATGACCGTCGAAGCTGTGTAGAACACGACGAAGAGGTGACACAGGATTTTGAACAAAGGTGCGAACACATTTATTGGTTTGAGCGGTGGTCGTGACGAAAACTAAACGCACACATTTACTTTTATACATTCGCGTTCATTCGTGGTTTTCATGCGTTATATGCATTCGTGTTTTCATTCGGCGATATAATGAGGCAAAGAACGGGAGACCGAAATCACCGCACTGACTGGCAGTAGGCCAGTGCCGTCAGCGCCTTCGCAGAGGGAGGGGCGGTATAGGAACGCTGGCATGATGAGCGGCAACGGAGCCAGCTGTAGAAGACAACGACGACGACGAATGCGTTGGCAGTGCCACGAGTCATTGCTGATGATGATAGATTTAAAGCGAAAGCTTTACTAACCTATTCGAACCGAGTTTGGCTGTCGCCAGCAATTTGACCTGCATCATCATTTGGGCCGTAGCCTTGGCAACGCACCACGTGCCTCGCCGCGCCGAGCTCCACCGGCTTGGCGCATGCGCTCTCCGCAGCTGGGTCGCCGCCTGACCACGTGACTCGCCGCGCCCCTGGCTAAGAAGAGCGCCACGCTCGCCTAGTCAGTGCGAGCTTGGCCATGGATGAGAGCGAGGCTGGGCCGTCTTCCCTGAGCGTTGCGCGGGAGCAGGAGGCTTGAGCCGTCGTCGCCAAGTGGTGTCTGACCACCTCGGGGATATCGCCCGGCGAACTGCTTCACTGGAGAGGGTCCGGAATGCAACAGGCGTCGCACCGTCGAGATCAATGTAGCGACTGCGTTCGCGCCCTGTCCGTTCGTGCTTCGACGCTGGTCCTGTTCGCGGCGTCTCTTTGCATGCCTAGCACTTGCGCTTCCCCTGTGGTACAACAGCCGTCGCACCGCCGAACGATGCCTGTCTACCAAAGCCTAATTACAGTGATGTCTAGATACCGACCTAGGTACAAAAGTCATACCTGGCTAAACGATGATCGTATACCTAAGTATAATAATTACAGCTAAATCAAATGTTAACCAGAGAGAGAGAGAGAGAATGAAGAGGAAAGGCAGGGAGGTTAACCAGATATGAGTCTCCGGTTTGCTACCCTACACTGGGGATAGGGGATAGGGGTTAGAAAGATGACAGAGAGAGAAAGGAAAAAAAAAAACGAACGCGCACACATGGAGACACATACACAAAAGGCGTTCCAGTTAAAGTCGTTCACACAGGCCGGTAGATCGCAAGAAGCGCAAAAGCGCTTGCACGGCCTTCTTCTGTGACGGTAGGTCCTTTCGATGTTGCAGAATTCTTTTTTCAGATAGCGGTTGGTCGTCCAGTTGGTCTAGTTCCTGGCTGAGGCATGCCCTCTGTGGACTGTACTCCGGGCAGGTGCACAAAATATGGCCAATTGATTCTTCATGGCCGCAGTGGTCACAGGTTGGGGTGTCGGTCATCCCTATGCGGAAGGCATAGGCTTTAGTAAAGGCAACGCCCAACCAAAGTCGATATAAAAGCGTGGCGTCTCTACGGCGAAGCTGTGATGGCGCTCGAAGACTTAATGTTGGATCAAGTGAGTGCAGTCGCGGATTTCTTAAATGTGGCTCATTCCATTGCGACGCGGTGCACTGCCGAGCAAGTAGGCGGAGCTTCCGTGCAGCGTCAGTTCTAGAAAGAGGAATGGGGACGTAGCGCTCCTCAGTATGGGCTGAGCGGGCAGCGTGATCCGCCCGTTCATTGCCGACAATCCCGCAGTGACTTGGAAGCCACTGAAAGGTTATGTCGTGGCCTGCATCACTGATATGGTGTAATGTCTCTGTAATATGGAATATTAGTTGTTCGTGCGGTCCGCGTCGTAGAGGTGACAGCAGAGACTGCAGTGCCGCCTTCGAGTCACAGAATATAGTCCATTTGTGTGGCGGTTCATCACCAATGTGATGAAGAGCAGTAAAGAGCGCTGCGAGCTCTGCTGCTGTCGATGTTGTCGCGTGGGTCGTCTTAAATTTGATTGTTGTAGCTTTCGCTGGTATGACGATTGCCGCCGCGGAGCTGCTTGGAAGGACAGATCCATCAGTGTAAATATGCGTAGAGTCACGGTAGTTCTCGTACAAATATAGTAGCGTGAGCTGTCTAAGGGCTGGTGATGACAGATCAGCTTTTTTCGAGATACCAGGTATTGCGAGGTTGATTTTCGGCTGAGCGAGGCACCATGGAGGGATCGAAGGTCTCGCAGCCGGAGTGAAACAAGCTGGCAATGATTCATCATATGCAGTTATCGTTTGGCTGAAAGATGTGTGTGGCCTGTCCGCTGGTAGAGAGGCTAAATGGTGACGAGGAGTCCTGGCTAGATGCCTTATATGGGTCCTGAGTACTTCAATGTCAATGTGGGTCTTGACAAGGTGGTCTCTAGCGATTGCTATCGTAGCCACTGTTGAAGCACTCTGAGGCAGGCCTAGACAGATCCGGAGCACTTGACCCTGAAGACTTTGTATAGTGCGTAGATTCGTTTTGCCTGTGTTGATTATTGCTGGCAAGCTGTATCGCAGAAATCCCAGAAAAAGCACCCTGTACAGTTGTAACATGGCACTAGGCGACATTCCCCAGGTCTTGCCAGCGAAAAATTTGAACAGGTGGCATATGCCTGTCAACCGTTTTTTCACGTAAGATATGTGTGGGCTCCATGACAAGTCCCTGTCGATTATGACACCTAGAAACTTGTACGATCGGACCTGTCGTATTACTTGGCCATTTATCGTTACACTGTAGTTTGCCATGGGTTTGCGCGTAAATGGCACTAGTGCGCATTTCTCGGAGGAAATTTCCAGGCCTCGACTACGGAGGTAGACAGCAGTTTGTGTCGCGGCTTTCTGAATTCTCGCTCGCAGCTGTAGGCGTGTTACCGCAGATGTCCATATGCAGAGGTCATCCGCGTACATTGATAGCCTGACTGTGGTTGGCACGTGCTCAAGGAGAGCAATTAGTGTTAGATTAAATAACACGGGGCTAAGTACACCGCCCTGGGGGACTCCGCGGTAGCTATAATGTAGAGAAGTATGGCCTTCCTCGGTGCTTACAAAGAAGGATCGCATGGATAGATAGCTCCGTATCCATTGAAACATCCGACCACCCACTCCTACCTCTGCGAGAGCAGAGAGGATGGCTTCATGCGTAACGTTGTCATACGCCCCTTTAACGTCGAGGAATAAGGATGCGCAGAGACGCTTACGGCGTTTCTCATCTTGAATGTAGGTGACCAGGTCGAGGACGTTATCGATCGACGATCGACCGCGTCGGAAGCCCGCCATGGCATCTGGGTAGGTGTTGTGGTACTCCAAGTACCACTCCAGGCGTCCTAGGATCATCCTCTCCATTACTTTGCCCACACAGCTCGCCAAAGCGATCGGGCGATATGAGGAGAGCTCCAACGGCGACTTGCCAGGCTTCAGCAGTGGAACAAGGCGACTTGTCTTCCAGGTTGTTGGTAGCGTGCCATTTCTCCAAGATTCATTGTACACCTCAAGAAGAACCCCTCTCGCTCGCTCCCCCAGGTGACACAAAGCTCGGTAGGAAAGTCCGTCAGGTCCTGGCGCTGATGTGCGGCTACACAAAGCTAATGCTGCCTTAAGTTCGTGGATCGAGAATGGTAGATCCAACCGGCGATCACGTGGTGGCGGACAGCTGCTCGAAGGCGATGGAATGTTGGTAGCTGTGAGTTGGCCGGATAATCTGGCGCAGAAATCCTCTGCCACGTCAATCTCCGATCTCTTTTGAGAGAGGGCAAGTGCCTTGAATGGGAATCGCTGTACGGGAAGTGTCCGCAGTCCGCGCACCGTTCTCCATAGTTGCGATAAAGGCTTGCGTGGATCTAGCGACTCGCAGAAGGCAGCCCAACGTTGCGATTCGAGCTTGTCTAACCAAGTGAAACCAAGACTTAACCAGGTAAACCAAGCTTTCGCTTTGCATATCCAGGGTTAGCTGAGCTAAGCCGCAGCCAAAGTTTTTGCTTATGAATTTGTTGACGGACACGAAGAGCGCAGGGAACCTTAGCCGCCAACAGTTTCGCTTTAATAAAGCGTCCAGAAAAAAGTGAGGAGCAGGCTTCTGTTGAGAAGAGAGCGATTGAGAAAAAGGTGGCTTCGCGCTCCGCTTTCGAGCTCCACGCGCCGCGCACAACTGCACAATTTGGCTGAGATGTTCACAGCAGCGTATGCTATCCGCGGGCTGTTTATTTTATTTTTTTTCACTAAGCCCGAATGGTAGTTCAGGAGCATTTTAACGTGCGCTCAATGTGCGGTAAAAGGGCGTTTTGCATTTCGCCTCTATCAAGACGCGGCCGTCTCGGCCAAGATTTGATACCGCGCCCTCAGGCTTAGCAGCGTAACGGCAAACCTACTATGCCACCAAGGCCGGTACTCTCTCTCTATCTCTCTCTCTCTCTCTCTCTCTCCCTATTCCCTTTTTATGCGAAGCATACTAACCGCACAACCACGCTCTTCCTTGCTGCGCCGCGCGCGGCCGCGTAGCTACCATATGACGTCATAACAGCTGCAAAAGCGGAGGCTCAACTCGTGCGCTCGCTTGCGGCCGCGTAGCTACATAGCCGGGTCTCAGCTCGTGCGCTCGCCTGCATGAGTTGTTTCTTCGTCTAGCCGAACCAAATATAGCCAAGCAACAGCAGTTCACCAGGCTAAACAGTGGTTCAACAACTAAAATAAAGGCTAGTATGCTTCGCATCCTGGGCTTAACCTTAGCTAAGCCACAGCAATTTTTTTTATTGAAGAGAATATTAGGAGAGGTTGGCGCCTTTATGGTGGCACCGGCTACTCCTTGTCACTTGGCAAAGGAAACAAATTTCCGTAAAAAGGGAAAATATTTCAACTTATGCTTCAGCTAGCGAGGGTCTTACGTGACTCCCTATCGTGCTATCTTCCTGTCTGTTCGTAGTGGGACAGTTTGTTTTGCAGGGTGTCTGGGCACCAGGGTAAAGAAATGGATGCTTCGCATCCTCGGCTTAACTTTAGCTAAGCCACAGCCATTTTTATCCTTCTGCCTCCTTTTCTCCCGTTCCCAAGGGTAGGTTAACCAATCGTGTTTTCTTTTTTGGTTATCCTCCCTCTAAATCTCCTTTCTTTTGCCCCTTTCTATCTATTTCGCACCGCAGCTACGTGCCTCACGGGCTGAACTTGCTTCCACACGTGGAGGCAAAGTATACCCTATGGCTTTGCTAGCATGTAAATTGTAAGTTTTTACGTGTAATTAGTGTTGACCAGCCATCGGGACTCGTACGACTGTTGCGCGGGAGGCCGAAGTGGCAGTGGCAACTGTTTTGCAGCGGGCATCAGCTTGCTTCAGTCTTCCCTGTCCCGCGATGTCTCTCTCTCTCTCTCTCTTCGTTCTTTGTGATGGTTGCACGGCTCCGTGGAACCATCAAAGGGGAAATGCAGGGAGGTTAACCAGAGGGGAAGATCCGGTTTGCTACCCTACGCTGGGGAGAGAGGGGAGGGGGAGGTAAAGTGATAACAAAGTGATAACAAAGATCCTCGTAAGGACTGCAGACTCGCCCGCGGTCTCGTCCTCCTGTTCGCAACGGTGTCCCGCGCGCCCGCGCTGGCTGGAATCACTTTTGTCTAGTTCCCTTTGGGAAAACCATTATGACATGCAATCCCAAAGTGACCTGCCAAGTAAATTACGCGTGCAGAAAGCACTGCGCGCCATTTAGGAAAACCCCTCGTCCCCGCTTATCCTGCGTATTGCTTTCGAAAAGGGCCGACAGTTCCGTTCCCTTTCGTTTGGCAACAGTGTGGCCCGGCGCGAGGATTACAGCTCATTTAGCGCCGCCGATTCTGCTTGCGAATGTGTCCTCCCGCGTCTAGTCTCGGAAACGCTGGAAACGAAACGAACGGGCTGGAAGGTAACGAAAGGGCTGGGTGCTGTGGGGGCGTGTTAGTGCTATACGTGGGTGCGTGCTATATGGGGGTGCGTTAGCCAGCCTGACGTCTGGCTAACGTAAACCAGGCGAGAGGAAGCGCACTCGCTGCGCGAGGTTGCTGCTATTAGTTGGAGGTCACGGTGATGAAGAAAGAGGGCTTAATGAGAGCTGCAGATGGTCGGCCTTGCAAAATGACTAACGTGTTATTACTCAGCTTTTTTGTTTGTTTCGTGGTCGAGCTGCGATTCAAATTACGATGGGAATAAAAAAGAAGAAAAAAAGAATATCCGGTGTTTTGTAGCGCAGATTTTCATGCTAACGAGGGAAGTGCAGCGCTATTCTTAAAGCGCACCGCCAATACAGCGCTTCATCCAGCCTAAGAGTGATGAGCAATGCCTATGGCACTGCCTAAGCTTCAGCCTTTCTAGCCCACACTAGACAGAAACCAGCAAAGTGCTGGTTTCTTCTTTTAACCTAACAAATAATTGTAAAATAGTTGTATAGGAACAATTGGACTCCTGTGGTTCTTATTTTCTGCCACCGTACAACTTCTAGAACATTACAAGCAAAAATTAAAACTTTTTTTGGCAGAAATAGTCCCACATTGTGAGCGTCAGTGCCCAAATGTCATCAAGGTTTAGCGACGCGCATACATGACCTTGTGCAGAATAAGCTGCAAAAAAATAATAAAGGCGGATGTCACAAATTGACAGAATGACTATGAATGTCTACCGAAAAGTAAAGGTGTGTGCGTGCGGCGTGTTGGGGAGGAGGGGCAGGGGGAGGAGGGCAGAAACGGGAGAAAGAAAACAAAAGCTAAATTAGAGGCTGTCGTCTCACTTCAGAGGAAAATTTAAACCTTGACAAATGTAAATAGTCAAACTTTCTCGTCACAAGAAGAACACAGGCTAATGACAATGTTTATTATCTCTAAGCTTCGCCTGGAGTCGGTTGGCATATCTCGGGGCGTAGTTTCGATAACATTGAACAAGGTGGCACGATGTTTGTCTAAGAAAAAAAAAATCAGCTTTGAAATTGATGGAGTCTTCTTTCGAAACCGTGGAGGCGATAACGAAATTCCGGTGTCTGCTTCCTATTCGTAAACATGCAAGAAAATGCAGAAGCATCGAACCTTTCCGTCATTCTTTCCGGCGCATTTGGGGAAACGGGCGTTCGAGTTCTCGTCGTAATTCGATGCCCGAGCAAGTTCTCGTTTTCTCATTTCTTCTTTCTGCTTATTCCGCGACGGGAATTTCTCCTTCTAATAGATGCTCCTTTCGTTTAGAAACGTGCGCGGAATGAGGGCGCTTTGATCAAAGCGAAGGGCGGGCCAAACGGGAGGAGATGCGTCTGCTGTGCGCGCCCGGACAAACAGAACGAGACGGCGTTCAAAGTGTGTGCGGCGACGAACAGCGTGGCGAATGCGTGCGGCGACAATGAAGTTTCGCCTTGCTCTAGATTTAAATAATTGAGAGCGACGGCTTAGGCGGGCCTCTCTGCCTCCCCGTCCGCGCCTTTCTCTACTTTCTCTCCAGCTCTTTGCACTCTCACTGCGCGACCTCCCCCGGACTCTCCTCTGCCTCCGCGACCGACAGTGCTGCCGTTTCATCAGCATTACACATTTCTTGAAATCTTTTACTTTACTTGGTGGGGGGGGGGGGGGGTTTGAAGTGGGGAGGAGGGTCCTACCAAAGCTGATCAGAGCTTGTTGCTTTTTCGACAATGCTCCCTTCGCCTAGGTCTTTTCACTAGTGCTTTGCTCCTCTCTCTCTCTCCCTATTCCTTTTTTTTACAATTGCTAATTATGTTCTTTGTTCGCGAGGGTGGATGCCTCAGGGTTTCGTAAGAAGAAAATTATAGACCAGGCAAGACAAGAGCTATGATTTTATGGTAGTGCGATATCTGTCATTTGTAGCGAAAAAAAAAACAAAATGAGGTGACCTTGCGTTAGAATAAGAGCAGGCTTTTGTTTTTGCCATGATATGTATAAAAGCTTGTTGCGCTGACATAATTACAGCAAGTGCCAAATGTCGTCAAAACGTGTTTTAAATAATTTTGAAGCTTGTCACATGTAGGGTAAAAATTGTGTGGAATATCATAATATAACTTAGACAAGATGTGAACCTTCACGCAAGCGGAGAAATAGCTTCTTGCACCACGCCGCTTTGTGGGGAACATGTGGTATTCAACAATTATTTGTTGAATGTTAACAACGTCTGAACATTTTCATAAGGCTTTGTGCATTCGCTCCGCTAGCGTTTCATCTTGTTGCTTCTGACTTTTCTTTCATCCCTCCTCAGTATAACACAGAAGCACAGAGAAAGGAAATAAACTGGGATGGAACGCCACGTGGTAAAAGTGAAACGACTCAAAGTCAGCTCAGCACGTGATCGTGTCGTTGTAACATTTAGTGTCTCCCACCACCGCTCTTGGGACATTCTCTCCAAAAGGACAGTGGGCATGATAGCAACACGTGACTGCCGCACATTGTGGCCTAAGTTTTATTGCTCAGTTATATCCCCTAACATGCATGGTCGCCGCAATTTTCATCGAAATAATTGATGTGCAATTCGGTATCTTTGCTTTCAGGTTGTTTGAGCTTTGCTGCACTTCGTTACGCTCGGCTGATCCCATGGATCTGTCGGAGTAACTACTTATTTGCTAGCTTCCGTATACATGTATCGGAAGAGGCGCTTACCTAAGCTGCCAGAAGTAGCTGCGTATCATTTAAAGAGATTTCTCTGTCTATCTCTCTCTGTCTCTGCGTACGTGCTTAGGACTACAAGCACGCGAAGTATTTCCGCTCACGCATTCTATATTACTATCGTTTTCTGTTACTCACGCTCTTAATAGTGAAGCTTATTGTTTACATCTGACCTCCTGGGACATTTTTCGTGCTCACACATTTTCCCGTAGCACCAACATTCTTTTTTTGTGGCATATAGTCATCATCATCAGCCTGGTTACGCCCACTGCAGGGCAAAGGCCTCTCCCATATTTCTCCAACAACCCCGGTCATGTACTAATTGTGGCCATGCCGTCCCTGCAAACTTCTTAATCACATCCGCCCACCTAATTTTCTGCCGTCCCCTGCTACGCTTCCCTTCCCTTGGAATCCAGTCCATAACCCTTAATGACCATCGGTTATCTTCCCTCCTCATTACATGTCCTGCCCATGCCCATTTCTTTTTCTTGATTTCAACTAAGATGTCATTAACTCGCGTTTGTTCCCTCACCCAATCTGCTCTTTTCTTATCCCTTAACGTTACACCTATCATTCTTCTTTCCATAGCTCGTTGCGTCGTCCTCAATTTGAGTAGAACCCTTTTCGTAAGCCTCCAGGTTTCTGCCCCGTAGGTGAGTACTGGTAAGACACAGCTATTATACACTTTTCTCTTGAGGGATAATGGCAACCTGCTGTTCATGATCTGAGAATGCCTGCCAAACGCACCCCAGCCCATTCGTATTCTTCTGATTATTTCTGTCTCATGATCCGGATCCGCAGTCACTACCTGCCCTAAGTAGATGTATTCCCTTACGACTTGCAGTGCCTCGCTGCCTATTGTAAACTGCTCTTCTCTTCCGAGACTGTTAACCATTACTTTAGTTTTCTGCAGATTAATTTTTAGACCCACTCTTCTACTTTGCCTCTCCAGGTCAGTGAGCATGCATTGCAGTTGGTCCCCTGAGTTACTAAGCAAGGCAATGTCATCAGCGAATCGCAAGTTACTAAGGTATTCTCCATTAACTTTTATCCCCATTTCTTCCCAATCCAGGTCTCTGAATACCTCCTGTAAACACGCTGTGAATAGCATTGGAGAGATCGTATCTCCCTGCCTGACCCCTTTCTTTATTGGGATTTTGTTGCTTTCTTTATGGAGGACTATGGTGGCTGTGGAGCCGCTATAGATATTTTTCAGTATTTTTACATATGGCTCGTCTACACCCTGATTCCGTAATGCCTCCATGACTGCTGAGGTTTCGACAGAATCAAATGCTTTCTCGTAATCAATGAAAGCTATATATAAGGGTTGGTTATATTCCGCACATTTCTCTATCACCTGATTGATAGTGTGAATATGATCTATTGTTGAGTAGCCTTTACGGAATCCTACCTGGTCCTTTGCTTGACAGAAGTCTAAGGTGTTCCTGATTCTATTTGCGATTACCTTAGTAAATAGTTTGTAGGCAACGGACAGTAAGCTGATTGGTCTATAATTTTTCAAGTCTTTGGCGTCCCCTTTCTTATGGATTAGGATTATGTTAGCGTTTTTCCAAGATTCCGGTACGCTCGACGTTATGAGGCATTGCGTATACAGGGTGGCCAGTTTCTCTAGAACAATCTGCCCACCATCCTTCAACAAATCTGCTGTTACCTGATCCTCCCCAGCTGCCTTCCCCCTTTGCATATCTCCCAAGGCTTTCTTTACTTCTTCCGGCGTTACCTGTGGGATTTCGAATTCCTCTAGACTACTTTCTCTTCCATTATCGACGTGGGTGGCACTGGTACTGTACAAATCTCTATAGAACTCCTCAGCCACTTGTACTATCTCATCCATATTAGTAATGATATTGCCCGCCTTGTCTCTTAACGCATACATCTGATTCTTGCCAATTCCTAGTTTCTTCTTCACTGTTTTTAGGCTTCCTCCGTTCCTGAGAGCCTGTTCAATTCTATCCATATTATACTTCCTTATGTCAGCTGTCTTACGCTTGTTGATTAACTTCGAAAGTTCTGCCAGTTCTATTCTAGCTGTAGGGTTAGAGGCTTTCATACATTGGCGTTTCTTGATCAGATCTTTCGTCTCCTGCGATAGTTTACTGGTATCCTGCCTAACGGAGTTACCACCGACTTCCATTGCACACTCCTTAATGATGTCCACAAGATTGTCGTTCATTGCTTCAACACTAAGGTCCTCTTCCTGAGTTAAAGCCGAATACCTGTTCTGTAGCTTGATCTGGAATTGCTCTATTTTCCCTCTTACCGCTAACTCATTGATAGGCTTCTTATGTACCAGTTTCTTCCGTTCCCTTCTCAGGTCTAGGCTAATTCGTGTTCTTACCATCCTGTGGTCACTGCAGCGCACCTTGCCGAGCACGTCCACATCTTTTATGATGCCAGGGTTAGCGCAGAGTATGAAGTCTATTTCATTTCTAGTCTCACCGTTCGGGCCCCTCCACGTCCACTTTCGGACAGTTGCAGCGGTGGCGTAGAGGTAGAACACCCGCCTCGCGTGCAAGATGTCCGTGGTTCGAATCCCGGTGCCGGCAATTTTCCACCGGAAAAAAACAAATCCGCGTAATGATAAAATTGAAAACAGGCCTGGAGTGTGGCCTGATCCCGGTGACCAGAACCGGTAACGCACTCCCTCACCAGAGCAGGATTGGCCACCCTGGTGCAGTACTTGGCCACAACCTCCTATATGAACAACACAATCAAACCCCGGCCCTCAGTCCCCAGCAGCTGCGAAGCAACTGACCACGGCGGCATATAGTATGCAGCCGCAGAGTTCGTAGACAGGGTCTGTATCCTCGCGGACAACCTCATCGGCAGCAAGTGCAATTCGTCAATCGCCCCTAGCGCAAAAGAATGCATTTTCCTTTTTCTCAGAGCAGGCCAGCCAACCATGCTCGGCCTGACCGAACTCCCTACATTTCCCTTTTGATTCCCCTGTCTCTCTTTTAGAAATATACCGTGGGCTTGCTTGACTAGGCTTTCTATTTGTCGTTGATTGCTATAATATTTATGCCAAAAAGTGCTAATTTTTTTTTATTCGACACGCGTACTGTCATTGGCGCGCTCACATTAAAGTGGTACTTGCGTTTTCAAAAAAAAAGAAAAAAAACTTTCGTCTCTGAAGTTTGACTGGATATTTCTCGGCGAAAATGACATTTCTCACGTGCCGGCTTATTTTTTGATGGTGGGGAGGAAGGTATCGAGCCGTATGAAATGGAAGTGTTTCTGGCCTCATTATGTTTTGAATAAGCGTTTCCGTTTCATTAAGATATATTTTTTGCAAATTTCGTTGTATTCGTTCTCCGCTCACGACCTTCTCGCCTAAAGTAACAGACGCACGCAGAAAATGCCATCAACCGTCCTTTTACGACCTCTGATTGCGTTTCCCTAGACTTTAGTATAAAATGTCTCCTTCGTGTCACGTGCTGCACTTAGTGCTTGTGTTCGCCGACACACACACACACACACACACACACACACACACACACACACACACACACACACACACACACACACACACACACACACACACACACACACACACACACACACACACACACACACACACACACACACTCACACACACACACACGCACACACACGCACACACACACACACACACACACACACACACACACACACGCACACACACACTCTCCAGAACTGTTTCTGTGGGCACTGTAACGCAGTATGTGAAGGTGTGGTGCAGTGTCAACGTCCCACCCTACAGAATTTGCCACAAAGTCCGGTGTCTTTTAAATAACGCAGTAGTGCCTTTATAGCGGCTCGCGCTGTTGCTCGTGGAGGCTAGTTGTTTCCAAGGGTGTTTACAAGGATGTTTTTCAAGGAGTTTCCAAGGAAAGTGGGTTATTGGCCATTCGGATAAGAAAGGAGTGCGCATTTGAAAATGCTACTTCAAGCCATAAACGGACTGAAAGGGTGCAGTCACGTCGTGGGAGGTCGAACGGTATACAGAGCTCTAAATTAGGGCCCAGGGTGTGAAGGCGTGCACTTGTGAATTAGGATCAATTTCATTGAGCCAATATTGGCTCACGCGCAAGCGCAGAAAGTTGTTTTCGCTGCGTCGGTTCTCAAAAGAGCAATGACAACGCAGTTGACGCCGTCATGGGCAGATCGCGTAGCTGCGTCCGCTCGATCGTCGCCATGTATGCCACGGTGACTATATAGGCAACCACTGATATATTATGTCGGCTCATGTCATCCATGGCGCAGTGCTGAGAGTGCACTCTTGAGGGCTGCCTTCCACTCACAGAAGATTGACCATGGATGGGGCGGTTCCTCCTGAATGAAATGAAGAGCCGTATGGAGTTCCAGTTCAGCAGCTGTCGTTGACGACACATGTGACGTTTTTAGCTGTGTTTTGAGAGCCGCTTCAAAATGTAGCTGTCATTCTTGAACTAAGGAATCCATCGTCGTTCTGCAGAAACGCGTAGAAAACGTCCTCAACATTTTTACTGCGTTATTTAAACGCTTTGTATCGATTCACGGTAAAACCAATGCGTCGAATGCTCAAACTTCCACAGAAACGTTGGAGTGCCCTTCGAGATGGAATTCCAGACGTCGAAAACGGCACACGAAAGAAAGTGCGCTTTCGCGTTTGACTTTCATTATAAAAATCGGAGGAGAAACAAACACCATAAGTCGTGCTTCAGCTTTATCTTATGGTTCTTTAGCTGCCTCGAGGGAATCTGAAACGTCGGCGCATATCTTAAAGGAAGATATGATGTTAGCCGCACCCCTCGTGAAAGGCGGCTCTCAAGAAATGTCGGCGCTCTTTGACATGGGCTCGAATTCTTTCTGTCTCTGCTTAGCTGAAACTTCCCACTGACCATGCCGGATGAGAATCTCGAAGAATGGAAGGCGGACGCTTGAACGCAACGCCATCTATACCAGCTTTCATTGCTTTTTGTTATTGGTTTTTCTAACTGCTCTAGTATGAAGAAATAATGGATGGCCACAAGAAAAAAGACTCCCAAAGGGTTGCTTGGGCACTCCAAGATTTTGAAGCTTCTTCGAACTGCTGCGTTAAGCGCTCTTTAGTTGCCGGTGCCAGGGCTTTCTTTACTGATTGGGAAGTTCTTGTTTACTGTTATTAATATTTATTTCTTTACAGCACCTGTTTTCGTGGCGTCGGCACTTCGCGTTAGGGTAAGCACGCCCGAGGGAAAGGAGTTGTTAACACAAAATTTATTGCATCGTTTCGAGTTCCCTTCCGTAATGAAGTGCTCGAGAGGCTTTGGCTCCGTGGTGCGCACAGGAGGTGCCATGAATTTACAGTGATAGCGTGACTTTAGCCCACTTGCCATTTTATCACCGGGAATTGAAGGAAACGACCATAATAATGATTTCATTTCGCATCTCCGTGTGTGGGTTTGCGAGAACAGGTCACTTTATCGGAAGACATTCAAGTAGCGACTTAAAGTAAGAAACGTGAGTAGAATACAGCCGGTAAAGAATGTCAAATGAACCAATAGTTCAGGATGAAGAGAAAAAGTATGGGTCCGTGGTCACATAAAGTGTTCCCATTAACTAATACTTTATTTGTATCTGTATTTTAATACTAAGCGAACTTGAATGCAGTATCATTTTAAGTCTTTAAAACTTCACAGGGTTTGTTATGCTAAGCCTAATACCCGTGCCACACGGGCACAATAAATGGCATTAACGTCCTAATGGCTTATTATTTATAATCATTTGCGTGGTGCCACACGATAAATCAAATGGCATTCGCCTTAACGCCATTCGTTATTTAATGCGTTCGCCAGAACTCATTCGACTGAAAAATGCATACTCTCGACGCCGTAGCTTCGCAAGCCACGGCGTCGAGAGTACGCATTTCTCCGCGTAAGTAAAGTATTTGAGAGGTTTAAACCTGTTAGTAGACATTTATATATAACTTTGGAGTACAATCGGCACCTCTACGAGACGAAACCTTTTCTTTTGTATTAAACAGTCTTTGAGAACACAAGGATTATTGCAGCTTCCGAAGCTGCGCAAGAGGTTGGCAACCTGTGAAGCAGACGAAAGTCACTTGGGGATGGATTGTATTTGTTGCACGGTAATCTCTCATCGCGCGCAGGCCGTTCACATGCAGTCTTTGTGCTTACGGATTTCACGTGATAAAACGAACTTCCTCAGGTCGGCATTGTGACGGTCTCGCTGCGGCAGACGCCATTTTGTTTCTGGGCTTCGGATCTGACAAACATTGGCCGCAGTTTCTATGGTCGATTCTAAAAGACAGCAAGAAACCCAAGCTAACCGTGCATAGTATGCTTAGTTTTATATTTCACTGTTTATTAGGGCAGTTTAAACTTGTAAATGCGTATTAATTTTTTAATTCATACCCTAACATTGCTCACTTCAGAAGACGCTGTCATCGACATCATCGGGTCAAATGGCATTAAATATGGACGTGTAGCAGCCCCGCCGAAAAAACATATCATTCAGGAACTTAGGACCTTACTACTGAATGCCATTTTCAGTACCCGTGTGGAACGGGTATAAGACGACTTGTAGGCGAAAGCCTATAAGTGCCGATGTATTAAATACGAACACATAACGTACACATCCCTCCTAATTCGCTTACTCATTCTCTTAATTCGCTTAGTCAAACATATTGATTCATTGAGTCACCTTTTTGATTCGTTTACTCATCTCTTAATTCGCTTACTAATCCTTTTAATTCGATTAGTTTAATTCGCTTAGTCATCCTCTTACTTCGCTTAGTCATCCTCTTAAATCGCCTAGTCATCAGTCTTAATTCTATTGCCTTTAACTTGCCTGAGTCATCCAGTTAATTCGCTTCTTCATCCACTTAATTCACTTCATCATACTTCTTAATTCGCTTTATTATCCACTTTAATTCGCTTTGTCATTCATCTTTGCTTTCATCTCTGCTATCATCCATTTTGCTTACTTACGGGGGTATGAGCCATTGATGATGATAGTTTTCGTACCGTGTGTGTCGTCGACGCGTTTTCGCTCAAAGACTTTGAATGTCGACGGAACGATGAGGCATATAAGGCTTTCGCCTTAATAATTGCCGATTCGGGGCGTTTTATTGCGACAGCAGTTGTTCGGACATTTGGCGCGCGCTCGCGACGTCACCGTCGTCATGCTGACCCGCTATCCACGGGACAGGCACCGCTCGCGCGCGATGGATTGGGGGGGGGGGGGGGGGGGGAGGGGGCGAGGCGGTCTCCAGAGACGCAGAGCACAGCTTGGTTTGGCTGCAAGAACAACAAAGCGAAGCGGACGCACCGTCAACGCTCCGCGCTCAGTAGCGGAACCAGAACAGCATCGTACCTTCCGCTGCTGGCATGAGCATTATGCGCACGAATACTATGTAAGCACACTGCCGTTTCTGCTGAATTGCTGTGTGTATGCGCACTGGTGAGAACGAAACGGACGGTGCAAATGTCATGTTTCTCCGGGTGCCGATAAAGGGCGACGGTCTCCCGTTGGCGTCACCTGGCGTATCATCGAGGTGTGATGCCTCTTGACACCACTGGCGGCGCTTCTCGTCACGACAGCATTTTGAGACGCCCGGTAACTAGCAGGGCGCTGTTCCTTCTGCGCAGCACCAGCTGCCCTGCGTGATGCGTCGCTCCAACAAGTCGCGCCCATGGCGGTCCGAGGAGTTCGAGCGCCACGCCACAACTTGCTATGACTGTCAACGCTTCGCGACACTGTCAAAATGTTATGTGAAACATGCTACAAAAATGTGAGTGACAGATATAAACGAGAAAAACAAAATGTTTACAATGAACTGTTGAAGGCTTGCCTTAAATTTATACATCTAAAGCCCGATGAAAGAAACACGCACAAGGACACGCGACCATATGCGTTCGCAATGGGCGGGTAAGGGATAAACGAATCCTCAAAAAAATATTGTGAAGCGACGGGCAATCGCTATTTGAAAAAGAAAGAAAAGAGAGGGAGACAGAAACGTTTAATATACGAAACAGTGTCCCGAGCGAGATTGGTATCACCCTAAGGTGGGAAGGCTCCTTAGTCCAGGAACCCTCTGGTTTCGACTGCCCTCTTGGCCCTGGCAACGAGTAACCCTCTGGTTTCGACTGCCCTCTTGGCCCTGGCGACGAGTTAAATTTTGCTTTGTGTAGAGATTTCACAGCAAACAAACTGAAAGCATAAAAAATAGTCAGCCCAAAGTTTGGCCATCTTAAGGTAAAGGGGGATATTTAGCAGAGCAGCATCTGCTGATTTGATTTAATGAAATATATCTATGACGATTTTTTCCCTTTTGGCTGAAACCCTTATTCAATTTAGGTTCAGTAGAAACAGCAGTTATCATACACAAACCTCATTTCCAAAATTTTTAGACATGAGACAGTATACGTCGATGATATAGAGTAAATATGGGCTTGTGCTGACCACTGACTGTCACAAGATAGTCGACTTAAACGGATGTATTTTTTAAATCTTTTTTTTCTTCTCGGGGACCTGAAAGAGCAAGAAGAAAAAAGAAAATTAAAAGAAAATACATCCGTCTGAGTCGACTATCTTGGGACAGTCAGTGGTCAGCACAAGCCCATATATACGCTACATCATCAACGTATACTGTCTCATCTCAAAAAAATTCGGAAATGCGGTTTGTGTGCGATAACTGCTGTTGCTACTGAAACTAATTGAATAAAGGTTTCAGCCTAAAGGAAAAAAAAATGTGATAGATATATTTTCTTAAATCAAATCAGCAGATTCTGCTCTGCTAAATATCCTCCTTTAACTTAACATGGCCTAATTTTGGGCTGTCTATTTTTGATGTTTTCAGTTTGTTCGGTGTGGAATCTCTACACAAAGCAAATTTTTTCAATACAGTGCCATTGAGCGTTTGCTCACGGGGCAGAAGACTTTAATGTAGTTGAAGTGAATAGTTATAATGATTCTTCGGAGATCAAGGAATTATGGAAATGATAAACAGTGAATGCGCGGCAAGAAAAGTAAAAATAAAAACAACGTAGTCTTCCGCCTGAAGTCTGCCCTTACTTTGAAATCGTCTAACTGCGCATATTTGATCAGAGAACAGTAAAAACGGCACGCATTTATGCAAGAATACGGTGATAACAAAGGACACGCCGCGCACGTCATTATGGCGCATAAGACGTCATTACTGAAGCATCCGGGTCGTTCGATGGTGCAGATCCTAAGAGCGCCTTATACTCAACTGCTGCAGAAAAAAAAAAGCAGAAAAGGCAGCAATAAAAGATCGGCAAAAAACAGGTCAAACCGCGAATGAAAACAAACAGGTCGAAATGCGCGAGGAACAGTGCGGCATGGTTCTTTGGTGTGTCATTACAGTTTCAATCAAAACACGATAAAAAGAAACAAGCGTATGTGCATGCTCGGAGGTTTTATTGTTTTGGGCCGAGAGCAAGGCTAATCGAAACACTGAAGCTTGCAAATCGAGAGTGCGTAAGCTTGGTTCTTATTAAGAAGAGCATAGCGGAATGAGCTCTCGTGTGTAAACAGAGAAGCTATGTATAGGGTGACCGCCAGAGGCTCTATTGCTCGACCCTAAACGTAGGCGATGTCGTTAGTTCTCTTTTCTACTTAGCTTGTTTCTTATGAGACACGAACAAACAAGGCTCCTGAAGCGGCTGTTATTTCGATTTCTCTGGCTCACTCACTGCTCGCGAGAAATGGTCTGATCAATTTTTAACGTCAGGATCTCATCAATTTGAGTGGAGCGGAATTCGGTGGGATCGCCTCGTCGACTGTTTGCTTCGAGTTTTTTTTTTTGCGTCTGCTTGCATTCTTTCTGAGATAATTGGGGCTCGAGCGTGCTTCTAATAGATCGTCCATCATTGTGCGAACCTGGAGACACAACCAAAAAAAAAAAAAGAAAAACAAGGCATCACGCGGCCAGTGTCTCGTTTCCTGTCTTGATTGATTTGCCGCAAAGTTCAACACAGCGTTTTTTTTTTAGAGCTAATATGCAATGAAAACTCTTGATCTTGTTTTACATAAGTTCCACTAAGTTAACGGAACATTTAAAAAAAAGGTATGTCTCACTTAGTGGAACGAGATTAGGAGTGGACGCACTTTCTTTTCCAGCGTCGTCTGGAGGGTATTTCTCATGTTTTCCCAGCCTCTCGGGCATTTTTGTTAATTGTACTTTACGTTTCGTAGAGCCGCCGCATATTGGGCGAAAGTGCCGGCTGTCCCTGTGCTTGCTAGAGGGTCCAGCGTGGTCACCATGTTTGTTCAGTATGTAAATCGCCTCATTCTGCCTTCGTCGCTTGGTCATTGAGTGAAAGGCTGCGCCCACCTCCGTCGGTGCACTGCACGGGAGCTGCTCTAAGCCAGCAAATAATGGTCGAGCGTGACCAGCTTCCGATCGACACTCACGTTGACATCGAGTGCCCGAGCGACTCTCGCGGCATACAAACGGCACATTTTGTTCCGTGTGCCGTCGTTACGGTGCTCCGCCCTCGCATGTGTGAACGCCAGCAGTCGCGGAGAACTGTAGCCGCCGATTCCCCAGCAGCGGGTGCGTTGAGGCGTACTACGCGGCTTTTAATTAGCGCTTCACATTAATGAGACACGAGAGGTCACTACCGAAAATTAAAGTTGACCTTCCTTTCCAGCCGAAGTGGCGCGCCGTGTATATATATATATATGTACGGTGTTATCTGAGGGCCACTCATTTTCCCCTGGCAACGGGCGCTATCAGCTCGGTCGACCAACTATTCCTATTAATCTCCATTGCTTCTCGTCGTCTTCTCCTCCACTTGCCTTCCTTTCGTTGTTTAGTTTTGTCCTTCTCTTTATATTTTGTTGCCTGCGCTTCTCTCGTTTCCCTCTACCTTACTGCTTTCTCCATGGCCTCGACTGCCCCGAATGTCACATACAATTGTGCAAAAGCCTCGTACTTTTCGTATCGATTCTTTTATTCGCGGCAGGTTCCTGCAGCTGGTGTATTAAGACGGATAATGACCCGATGGCAGGAAGAGAGAGTGAGAGAGAGAGATGGCGGAAGGGCGCCTACAGAGTTGTCGTTTTAGTCAGGGCACGCCATTATGCCACGAGTGCTCGAATTTGCGGAACGCATTAGGGTCTGGCCACTTTCTCTACACGTCCGTCCTGCGTTCCTTGCTTTTTTTTTCTTTCACGACCCAAGCACTGTACTTCTCGGACTCTGTCTTGTTTCCTCTTCTTTCTGCTATCACCGTTTTTTCCGCTTTAATCACTTATAGCTGGGCCGCCCGCTTGTCTGCCAGCTCAGTATTGAGCGCTTTGATTTGTGTCGCCTGTCGCCGAGTGGTCCTTTTTTTTTCTTCTAGGGCATCGCTGTTTTCCTTTCTTTTTTCTTTGTCCAAGGCTTTCAGGACGACTCCAGCATGGGCATCTACCTCACCTACGCCTTTCTTGAACCGCCCTCTAGCGGGCAGCACTCCAGACACTGGCCTCGTCTTCTGCCATTGCCCATTCACGGAGCACCCTCTTTGTGCACATGGTGGGGCCGTCATTTGTAGTGCAGCGCATCGCCCTGCGTGGGCGTTTCTGGGAGGAAAGAGCCCGTCAAAAGGCGAAAGAGAAAGAGGAATAAAGGAAGAGAGAGAGAGAGAGAGAGAGAGAGAGAGAGAGAGAGAGAGAGAGAGAGATGGTTACTACGGTACCAACGCTGAAGCGACTGACTGCGAGTGGAAAGAGAACCAAACGGAAGAGGGTGCCGCCCAGGGTCCGAATTCCGCCCCAGGCTTGTCGCTCTTCGGAGGCCGCGAGCGGAGACCTTTCCGGATCCGCTTCGCTGATTCCTAATTCGGACGTCCACTCCGACCATGGGTCACGCGCTGACTGCGCCGGTGGGCTGGCGGCGCAATGGCGATGATCGTGGGCTGCTGGTCTGCTTTGTGTGTAGTAGTGTCACTTTTGTTTTTGTTCCTTTACGTTTGCGCACTGCGCTAAAGACGCCTTAATATGGAGAAATGTCCGGTGTCACGATGGTATAAAATAGAGAAAAAAAAAACTGAGACGCACTAGGGCAGCACGTACGAGGTGCCCGACGCTGTAGACAAGCCGGAAAGGTTGAATTGAATACTGCCCCCCTGCCCCCCCCTCCCCCCCGAATGCATTGAACATGGCCGTCTTTGCATTGCGCCCCCATCTAAATGTGACCGCCACGACCGAGATTTAATCTCGCGAGCTCGTACTTATAGCTGCGCAGCACCATAGCCGCTAAGCCACTTGGGCGGATGAAGTGCACGAAAGGTGTAGTCGTTGTGTGACATCCCTTTAGCGCTTCCAATAAAATAAGTTTTTCCATCCATACATCCATACAGTAGTTTGCCGTGCGCAGATATTTGGCTTATTGGTTGTCCATCGCACATCTTTTGAATCTGCAATATTCACATTTGCGTACTCTTCTGACTGTTTTTTTTTTTTTCCAGTAGGAAAGAGTGGGCATCTTTGGAGGCTTCGGTTATTCGAAAAGAGCCCCGATTATCAGGCACAAGAAGCCCAGATTCATTTACTGGGACGCTAAGCAGAAAAGTAACTTGAATTTTACAAGTAAACTAGCCTTCCACAATACCAGAAAAGTCACTCTTACAGTGAGAGGTGGCTTGATAAGACCAGAAAGATCTTAATAACAAAGTACGGTTGACGACGTGTCAGCGCACCATTACGTCATCGATATCCATGCAACTATGATGGAGCTGCTTCATTGCACTGCCATTTTCACTGACTAGTCAGACAATTTAAAACTGCAGATTCTATGGGAAGTTTCTTTACATATGTATTGGTTAAGAGCAGCCGTACGTGGTAGTTCGGCAACGGTGGCTCTCCGTACCGTCTTCTCCGACGCACCCGCAAATTCGATTGATGTCAAAATAGAGACATACATAGTACATGTATGCAGATAGGCAATGCGCAGTGGAGGGTCTCGCGCGGACCATAAATAATGTCACGAGGCTGCCGCTCCCCCCGTTATCCCGGCCCACGACTCTCCGCGATCTACAACTCGACAGCAACAAAGCGAGCAGCCACAGCGCTGGACGAAGCGGCCGGAGGGGCAGCGCGGTGTAGCTGCCGACGGGCGCGGGCGTCCCACGGTCACGCTGCGGTGCGTCGTTGCTATTTGTCCTGCGCGCGCGTAATTCATGCCCCATTCATATTGCATGAAGAAGCCGCTGTGCAGCGCGAGCTTCGCGCCGGCCGCACGATCGATCCGAGCCGCCGTCATCTGAACAGCGGCTGCGGTCCATTCCGCTGCCGCAGACGCTGCGTCTCGCGACCCCTTCGTGGTTGGCCTGGATTGCGTGCTGTCTGGCCGTTATTTATTTGATTATAGGGTTCGCGCGGGGACTCTCCCCGGCGCAGAGAAAGCGTGGTGAATCCGCGTGTGATTTATTTTAATTTTGAAAAGTAAAGCAAATAAAAGAACGGTTGCGTCTTATTCGGCAGCGCGGCGGATTTCAAGCTGGCCGTGTACAGGCATGTTGCTATGATTAAATGCGAATCCGCTAGTTTGTTTTTCTGCGAGAAAATACCACGTCATGCGTACATGTAGGGCCGAATTTACAGAGCTTCTGTTTCGTAAGTGCTCCTTGCCATTGGGCAGTCGCATTCGCTAATAATATGTCTCGTGTCACGTCCGGTTGGAATATTCTCTTACGAACAATTCCAGCGTACGATTTCTTTTTTTTTCTCTTCATTTCTGTAAATGCGGGTCTGACCTTGTGCTGCCCTTGGCATTGGTTGAGCACGATGTAGGCGCTGTGTTTGTTTTTATTTCCTGTGCAGATGCTATCTGTTAATTGCGCAGCAATAGAAAATACAACCATGCTTATTATTTGAACAGCTCTGGAGGTATGTCCCAAGTGTGTTCTATAATGGCGAATATGCTTTAGTAGGCTTGACCACAGTACAGATATGTATTGTGGTGAAATTATTTAGCATGCGAAAATAGTAATACCGGAAACGGAAGCCTCAACAGAGCACATTAGTTTATAATGAAGCGAGTGGCGCAGGATTGATTTTCAGGGCACCCAGGAGCGAGGGGGGCATCAAAGCTGGAACCAAAATAGTCCGTGGGCTGTTAACGCCGAGGCCTGAGCGTACTGGGTTTGTTAGCTTACGAGAGCCTGTCTTTTACACCCCTGGGACGAGGAGGCCTCGGCGGGCCTCCTAGTGCCAGACGTCCAGTCTGGGTTCCAGCTTTGTTGTGCCCGCTGCCCCTTTGGTCTGGAGGCTCCGCTAAAATACACTAAATAATGACACTATCCTTTTTTTCTTTACGCTTAGCACTTGCACTCATTCTCACTTCCCTTCACCGCAACACGTCGTGTATGTTTCACCACTTTACGCTGCTGCGGTGCAATGAAGCCATCAAGGAACGCAAATGATGTTTAAGAGGTTGTCAAGCTGTGCGCTTATTCATAAGTGTGCTAGCAATATGCTGGACCACTTCTTGTAACAAGGAAGTCTAATACTTTGGCAGAATGGTGGCTGCTTTAGCACGGTCATAAGTGCATTTACCGCGATATCAATTAAGATACAACAATTGGTTTGTTGTGGCCATTCATCTTTTCGCTTACGGTCGTCATCGTCAAGTCGTCATCAATGTCACGTCATTGTCGTCACGTTCCGACACATCATCTACGTCATCTCGTCACTCTCGGCTTCAAGCTTGCCATCGGGCCAAGGAAAAAAGTAGAAAAAGATAAGAAAGGAAAGAGAGAGAGAGAGAGAGAACTCATAAGCGAAAGGCAGGGAGGTTAATCAGGTTGAATCTGCTTGGCTATCCTGCACTGGGGAAGGGTGAAGCGGGATTGAAAGTGAAGAAGGAAGAGAGAAGCAAACTTTGCCATTGCCACTGGGATTTGAATTGATGCCTCTGACGCACTCGCTTCGGACTTGTTCAGGCCTGTTCTTAACGTTATTTTCCCTTTTAGTTCATTTTCATTTCCCTTTTAGTTCTCGTTCTTTAGCCTTTAAATCCTCTTTATTTCGCCTGCTGATGCGATTGAAAGCGCAGTCAACTAAATGCACCTAACACAGTTCTTCACACATTTCACACGATCTTTACATTCCAATATATTCTCGCTATTCTTTGATTACTGAGCGAAAGTAAAGTAGCTGGCACGACAAACAGCCACTGTGGCCGTATCTATGCGAGAGCAGAGCAACAGCATGCCAAAATGTATATCTTAATCAGTGCAGTACGCTATCCACCGTACGCTATATGGAATTATTTGTGACGTAATATGTGCCATCAATCCCGCGCGCTTCTAACTTGTTTCTTTTCATCTTTAGTGTTTGTGGTGGCTTCACCACAGGCACATTACATATACATGGAAGCCAGCTTTACAAAGCGAATACAGGATTTTTTGTTTATTTGGCGGAGAGACCCGCATAGTCTCGTTAAGAGGTGTGCAGATGATATCTGGTTTTCGAATTCCGAGCCCTAACAACTGCCACTTCCTGACAGCACAAAAGTTCACGGCCTGTTGTCATGGTGATATATACTCCAAGTCTAAAGAATTTTCCTCAGTAGTTCAATCCTTATAATGATTGACTTAGCGAAACCAAAAGTAAAAAGAAAAGAGGAAAGGGGGCTTCTTTCCTTCGTTTCTCTTTTTTTTTCAGAAAAGCCTTGCTTTTGATATTAGCTTGATAATTAATTAGCCCTATTGTTTATAAACAATTTTCAACGGCACTAAACCCGTCACTTCAACTCAAACGTCGCGTCGGTCAACACCGACGCGAAGCGCCTATTCTGTGTTGGTTGTGGCTTGGCGTTGCATTCACGATTGCCTGCTCAGCACTAATTGGAATGGTTGATATTCCTACATGTGATGTATGCGGATGCGAGGAGAACGTTGACCATTTCTTGTGCCATTGTCCTCAATTTCAAGCACAAAGACAATCTTTGTCCAACGCATTCAGGAAATTCGATGATCGTCCACTGAGTGAACAGACAGTACTAGAGCACCGTCCCCACCGATCATCGGCTCAGAAGGCAGTGAAGGCACTTTTGTGCGTTCTCAGAAAATCTGGTTTGCGAGAGCGGCTTTAACTCAAGTACTGTCCCTACACGTATATACAGCTTCTCTCTCCCTTCTCTCTCTTACCCTTTTCCCTTCTCCCAGCGTAGGGTAGCCAACCAGAACCTTCTCTGGTTAACATCCCTGCCTTCCTATATTCATCTCTCTCTCTCTCTCAACGGCACTCTTGTGTCGCGTAACATCCAGCAGAACGCCGTTGCGCACAGCGACGGACATTCGTTGACATCGGAACCTGCGCGCAGTACAGACTGTCACGACAGGCGCCATTTATATGCCACTTGTAGCGAGTCTTACCACGTGAACCTTTAAACTGGTAATTCTCGTAACACACTAATTAGCCCAGAAAAAAAAGAACAAAAAAAGTAAGGGCGCATGTTTGTGTTTCATCACGCTTGCTTCCGCTTAGTCTCTTCGAAAGTAGCAGACTGGAACGTCTACGCGTAAAACTGATCGATAAGCGGAACACGGCACCTAGTTCCACACCGTTAAAGGCAAAAGTGTATGAGGAAATATTCTCACGCATGGGTGTGGGCCCACGGTCCTGAAGAGCATTACGACAAATAAAAAAAAGAAAATTTACGAGAGCCGACAATGAAGACAAAAAGCACGAAACACAAAAACAAAAACAAAAATAGAAAGCACTATTATACACGGAAATCGTCCGGCTGCTTTGTGCGCGCCTTGCCCACAGACCTCCGCAGTTCCTCGGTGACGGCTGAAACCGTTGCAAGGAAGCCGTATCCTCGGCGCCAGGGGCGCTCAGACGGCCTCAGCAGTAAACGAGAAAAGCGGCGCGCGGCCATAAAAATGTGGGACTCAATCGTCTGCGCTGCCCTGAAGCCAGGCGTTCATTGTTGTTGTGCAGCGTCAATACGACGTCGTTTCAGTTAAGGCGCCAGCGCTGCGCCGTCCGCGGGCTCCGCCGAGCCGTAGTTTCCATAAGATAGCCCCTGTCGTCTCCCCAAACTCCACCCTTCCGTCCCTCTCGCGTAGTAGGGCGCCACATTTACGACTACCCTGCTCGTTTCTATGTGTTTCCGGGGTTCCCGGTATCGATCATTTGTTCAATACGTACTCTGGGCCGCTGTGCTTGACAATGTTTGTAAGCTTCTTGCTTGCTTCATTGATTTGTTTTTTGCACTCAACATCTTCGGCGGCACGAGCCCCTCTCGCTCCCCTCTTCTCTCCCCATTCGTTCCTGTTCCTTTTTGTCCGCCACCTTTGTTCAGTGCATTGATGTAAGTGTACTTGCTGTCGTTGTCGTTATTAGAGCGATAGCTCTACTGCTCGAGGCGCAAACCCAGAAAGCGCCGCTTCCCGTCAGGCTGAGCTTCAAGCTCAGCCAAGCTCAATCTAGGACCCATAGTCTGCCACTACCGGCGGCTGCTGCGTACATCGTGTGGGCACCCGCATCTTGAAAGCAGTCTGCGATGTGCACAAAGTGCGCCCCGTTCTGGTAGCTACCATCCATACTTCACAAAGCTGTGTACTAATTTGCTATCGGAATCACTGCTTCGCCTGTCGGGCGAAGCTGCTAGTTTTTGGACAGAAAGAAACTTGGCGATGAAATGTTTCGTAATGCAGCAATTGCTGCGCGTGAATTTTGTTCAACCAACCATGACGGCATGGCTTGTCAGGATCAGGGTAAATTCTAAACTAAAACGTCAGAAAGTAAAGTAACAACGACACTGAAGTCACTCAGATGGTAGCTAGGTCATAGCGACATGGCTATGGTGAGAATCCAAATAACCAACTGGCACGATCGAGGGATGGCGTCGACAAAACACGTGTAATTCCCCCCATTGTTGCTCGAAATACTAGTCTAAGAAACCATTGTGAATGTACGCCGCTAAAAGTAGGCGCCTTAAGATAGACTGCATTTGAGCAAGTTTCAAAATTATTACAGAACGGAGAAAGAAATGAAATAGGGCGACTTCATTAGGACATTTAGCTTCCAAAAGCATGCAACCACTTAATACGGGCCTAGGAACTTTCGTGCTTCTTGTCGTCAAGCGCAAGTGAGGCGACAACGTAGCCAGCAGAGGCAATATAAAGCACGCAGAACCGGCGCGTTCCAGTTGAAAAGTCAGTTTGGAAATTAGGGCTGAGACGTTCGATTGAAAAGGGAAGTTTTGTGACAGTAGGGCCTGCACTACACCCTGAAACAAGATGACATAAAGACACTGGTTGCATCAATGCTTAGAACACCTCGTACAACGACTTATGAAACTCCACGTTCAGACGCGTGAAACGTGCATTCCGCCGGAAGGAGACATCGTGAAGAAATGTTTCGTAGCACAGGAGTTGCTGTGCGTCATTTTCGTTCAACCGAACATGACGGCAGGGCTTGGGTTATGTGAAAAAAAAAAAGAAAAAAAAACATGAATTCCGACGCAACATACACGTACGTATATAGAATGCGCTGTCGTCCAAATCTTACGTCGTAGCAACAAATATCACCTAAGATTGCCCGGTCCTCCTATCGATAAAACATGAAAGAGAAAATAATATAAATTTGTCGCGCAGAAAAACGACCAAATAGTTTAAAAAGTAAATTGCAGGGCTGCGCCCCACTTATTTGACGAAGATAACCACATCGCGGTGCATCGATCGGGAAATCGAAAGACTCGGTAAGAGATGGGCGGTGTTGATGGTTTGGGAGAATGTAGTAAGTTGGGGACGAGGGAGGGGGCAGAGCGGAGTTTAGAAAAAGAAGCAGGGCTGCTTCTCGGTATAGTAGAATAGGATGGTGGAATGGGAAACGCGGAAGGAAGATGACGATGAGGAGGAAGGGATAGTTGGCAGGGAGACGCGGCGAGACGTTTTTTCTTTGCTCGACCATTTTCCGCGTCTGCGGCCGTCCGGCTCCGCCGTGGACCTCGGTTGACCCGCAGGGTCGTTACTGTCGTGCGAGCGCCACCGCGTGACGTCGCCCTTTACGTACACGACCTCAGTTTGAGCGGTGGTTTGTTTTTTGCTTCGCTTGTTTGTCAGTCTGTCTCGCCCGTCCGCAGGGAAGGCGTATCGGGCAGCTGCGGAAGCGCAGCGGCACCGTGTCCGACCAACGACACGGATACGCTGTTCGGTTTTCTCATTACCTGATGTCTCAGTGCGCGCCCGCACATGACACGGCTTCGCGCATCTCTGTCGCCTTCCAGCTCTTGCTTTGTTCATTTATGTCGGTTGCTTGTCTCGCTGTTGTTGTTGTTGCTGCTGTTGCTGTTTCTGTGGGCGGACGGAAATGAATGAGCCGCAAAGTGGAGAGGGGTACCCTCCTTTCCGAGACGCGTGATTACCAAGGCCTTGATGTATATGCTGTGTAAGTCATATTATCGAAATGGAGAAGACGCCGCGGTGAGAATATAATATTGTCAGGCTGGAAAACCTGTATACGATAAATGCCGAAAAGCTGAATTTTTTTTTCGCAGCAAGCACACAAACGTGCATTCTGGAACTGAATGGTTCGGTGCGCGCTAATCTCGGTTACAAACATTCGTCTAGATTTACTTCTGTTCATACCGAATGTTTCGTGTAACTTGAACCAAGCATAAAAAACATAATACATCTAAGGTGAGTGAGACCAACGGCATACTTAAGCAACTTGAGTTACTCGTACTACTTTAAAGTGCGATTACTTACCCTACCGATTAAGTTCAATTATTGAAATATTTATATATTCGTTTCAGGGCATAGATTTGACCAGCAATGTTGTAGGGCATGCTCGGAAACATCGAACTAAGTTGTCTCGTTGACGCTGTTTTTTTTTACGTAGTTCTTTTTTACTTGGCTCTGTAAGAATCTATGAAATATGAAAGAAAAAAGAAAGGCTTCATTGCCCCCTTGTGCGTCTGATTTGCAGCGCTCACAAGCGTATTTCCTAAGAATGGAGCCTGCATACCTTTTGTAAAAGAAGTCGATGAGTGTACCTTTGCTTCTCGTTCAGCGCTGGCCCATCGCTTATCATTTTTGACGGCGGCGTATTTTTAACTCCACAACGATGGTGCTGGCATGGCTGCCTGGACGCCGCGGTGGTTTGTTTCATTTCGATGAAGTAAACAGTCAGCAGCACGGCCCACGCCAGCTTGCACCTCTAATGATAAGTGAGGAATCACTCACGTACAGAAGGCTACTCCTAGAATGTCGATGCGACTGCGTTGCGCGACAAGTTTAATGTCAGTTTTACATACAAGTTACGTGTTAGACGCAATTTCGCGCCTAGCTTTTTAAAGGGCGGCCTCGCAACATGTGTCGAAGTGTGCTCATCCGGAGCAAAAGTGCGCGCTTAAGGATCGAATTTTCTTTTTCTTTTTTTTTGCGATCCGTCCGCTTACGTGACCGGTTATGACTGACTGAACGATCAACGCTTTAGCATGTGTGTATGTGCCTTCGTGAGGACTGAGAACCTTTGTTCCATCCGTGTGCTCATATGTCGGTGCCCCTTCACTTTTCAACAACGCAGGGCAGGCATCCGTATACTCAGCTTGCTTAACATCTCTGCCTAGCGCTTCTCACTTCTACCTCTCTTGGAAATCAATGTCACCAGGCGTCCGCTCAATCTTTGTTATACGACTTAATTCGTTTCAGCTGCAGCTAGGTCTTGCAGCATTTTCGCCATATTTTCTTGTTTAGTGTTTCATCCGGTTCGCACGAAATGTTGGGGTATATTAGCGAGTGGATCTGATATTAGAGGTAGAATAACACAAGCCCGCAATCGGCAGAAATAGTATACATATCAGGTAAATATTCGAGAGCTTAGTGTGACGAATATAGAAAACGGGGCTGGTTCTTTGATCAGCGAGGGTGGGGAAAGAAAAAAAAATTGCTTTATTGCCATTTAACTTTCACGAGACTCTCACTAAATATTCGATGGCATAATGCGGTCATTGCACGCTGCAGTTTATTCTGTGCGTTTCCTAAAGACGAACCCACTCTCGCGCGGTTCTTCGTTTTCGAGGAATTTCACTTTAAAAGTCAGGTCAGTGTACAGGCAAAAGGAAAAGAAAGACTACCGAAGAAATCCCAGGGGAGCCCAATATTGAAATCCCAGGCCGCGGTTTATAAGCCTCGGTTTGGGAAAGTTCACCGCCGGAAGGTAACACTCGGAACCCGCAAGAAAGACATAATCCGCTAATGCATTGCAAGCGCGGCTTTTTCACATATTGTAATATTGTAATGTCTTTACATGCGTGCGACGGAGCATGAAAAAGGAAGGCAGCTTTCCAAGTGGCGGCACTGGCTCCCAACTATCGCGAGCTCGATTTTTGCTGAGCCATAATCCTCTTGAAATGAACATCGAAACAAAGAAAGAATACTTCTGCAATACTTCACGACGATGGTTATAAGACGTGTTACAGCACAGTATTAAAAAAATTCCGACAAAGCAAAGAAGAAAAAAAAAGGAAAAGTACAGACCAGTACAAATAACGCGGTTATTTTTTTTCAGCAACATATTATTTATGCGGGTTAACATCAGAACCTATGTGATAGAGTATACTTAAATCATTATTGTTACGATGTTGGCTAATTCATATTTCATTGTAATTATTCTATACCCCCCGTTGCTCCCGCGGGATTGCAGCTCGTCGGCTGTCGAGGCATATACATTGAATTTACCTTTCCTCTCTTCCCTCTTGTAGTAAGCAGCAGCTAGAATGCTGTAGCCACTGAGTGACAGTAGCAGGTAACCAATATAGCGAAGGCACCGTCCTATAACCAAAGGTTGTTGCTGCTGCTGTTGTTGTTGTAAATGAATGATGAGGCAGTGTGAAATTAGGCCACCGATGGCGCGGCTATACCAATCAACAAAAAGAAACACCTGCGAGTAAAGAAAGGCAGGTGAAAGGAAAACAAACAAATAAATAAGAAGCAGTCCGAGGAGAGGGTTGGGGGGCAGGGACACAGCTGTGTGGAACAGAGCATCACTCAACTCAGACGTAGGCGACTATGCGATATGGAGCGCACTATACAAGCGACTTGCGGACCTTCGCTCACACGCGGTGGTTTACCAAAACAGTCTCTATCTGTTCCGTCACAACATTACAACAAAAAACGAAAAACTAAACAAGGCACACTGAAGAATAAATCACATAAAAAGTAGTGCAAGTTCACGTCAACTTGCACGAATACACTGAGCACATTCGAAATTGATCTTCTTTCAAAGAGACTGACTCGATACTGTCGCTGTCCACCAGAAAGTCTAAAATAGCTTTGAGGTCTGGTGTTTCTTTGTCTGGGCACGATCAGCGACCAAGAACATTGTTTGCTCACCAAGTACGTTTATACTCGCTCCTACCGCGGAGCGTTTCCTGTCTCTGTTGTACCACTGCAAACGAGGATATTCAGTCAAATACCCAGGTTATGCAAATCAAAGACAATCAGTTCGGTGTAGTGAAGGGGAATGTTGATGTAGAGTGTATATTTAGTGATTTGAGATAGCAGGCGCATGAATACACCAATGGGAGGTTAGTTGACGTGTGCTGGTATAACCTCCCTAATTCGTCATGAATGGATGACTTTTGTGACCTATCGATACAGAGGAACAAATCTGACTTTCCGAGCCCCATGTAACGAGCATGGGGAAGGCCATTGATTTATTTAGATGGTTTACCCGCCGTGGTTGCTTAGGGGCTATGGTGCTGGACTGATAAGCACGAGGTAGCGGGATCGAATCCCGGCCACGGCGACCGCATTTCGATGGCGCCGAAATTCGAGAACACCCGTGTATTAAGATTTAGGTGCACGTTAAAGAACCCCGGCTGGTTCAAGTTTCTGGAGTCCCGAGACTACGGCGCGCCTCATAATCAGATCGTGGTTTCTTTTTCACGTAAAACACAATACTAATAATAAAAAATAGGTGACGTGGTGTCTGAAGTGAACCATCCGGAAATTAGGCGCACTTCTGACAAAATCGATATGGCCGATTGTAGGCAGTAGAGCACGGATGTATTTAAAAGAGAAAAAAAACAACATAAGGATCCATGATTGCAATCTTGATCGCTTCTGTTTCTTGGGGGATATGTCTGCGTCGGGTGAGCAGGTTAACAAGTGAGCTGATGTGGGCGTGCGTGTGCCTTTGTATGCGTGCATGCGCGCAGCCGTATCGTTTGCCGTGTTGCCCGAGATGACCCGCTGTCTCCTTCAGCCGAGGCCTCTCTCCATCTTGTAGTTCACTGACCCCCCCCGACGGGGCACACAGTCCGATACTTCCGCCGACAAGAGCTCCGGTCCGCAAGTGGGGCGCAAACGCCGCTCAATCCCCTGCAGGCGCCTGGAGTTCGTTACTGGCTCTTCAGCTGCTTTCCTTTTCCGTCCAAAGGGCTCCCCCTTTGGACTGGACTGCGACTGAACTGCGTGTCTATTCAGCCATCGCGTCTGCTTCATTTGGCACGAAACGCCGATCGGTCTGCGGCTTGTACACGCACATGCATGTGTGCGTACGTATATACGTGCCGCCAACTTGTTCCCGCACGCTCGGTTGCGGGCGCCCGCCGTCTCGGTGTCTCGGCACACCCGCAGCTCGGAGTCGCGTGCCGCTGATGGGCGTCGTTTGTGGTCCCCGCTCTAATGGCCGTCGTAATCGCCGTTCCGCAATCGCCGCTGTTACCTCTGGGATTACGCCTTAATAATGGCGCTCTCCTGCGAGCCCTCTTCGCGTTCGGTTTTCTCGCCCCTAGTGTACTCCCTCCCCCTCTTTTTCTCTTCCTTTCTTTTTTTTATTGCTTTTTCACACGTTCAGTTTCCGTGATTGCAGCTTGGTTGCAGCTAACGTTTGAGCGCCTGCATGTGCGCGCTTGGCTCGTAAATAACCGCGGTGCCTTTCCTGCTGACCTCGTACCCGTGCTATCGCTCATGGGCTGCTCTCTCTCGGGGGTGGCCCTCGGTATCTTCCCGCATTTCGCTGTTGCTTGAACTCGACTCGCAAACGGGGATTTTGCGAGTTCATTTTGATGCGAAGCCTCGACACTACTCGGGCTCAGGTGCGGGGACGCTCAGGTGGCATTTTCCGTTGTGATAGCGTTGCATTTCCATTTCACGAGTAAATAAGTAGCCAGTGTCTGGCCGCACGCGCGTATCTCCATGGTTGGCTGGACGATTAAGGTGTTTCGCCACAGACGTCGTTAGTCTTGCAGTGTGAGCTGGCAGTTGCTCCGCCTGAGCGTCTCTTTCGCTGTTCGTGAACTTGTTACCTCATGCAACTGAGTTTTGTGTCCTGTAGATGTGCAATCAGAAGACGTGATACCTTTCCACGCACTATCGTTGGTCCTTCAAAGTTGAAAAAAAAATACTCTGTAGGGTCTTTCTTTCGACCTTAGTTGCAAGTGGTGAAGTATACTTCGCAAATAGAATTAAAAAAAAAAGCGTGACACAGGACGAGCGAGTAAAGAGCACAGGACAGAGCGCTGACCAGCAACCAAATGCTTTATTTGCTGAAGCAGCATATGAAGACATTATCGAAGGTGACATAAAGGATAGAAAACGGAGGATAAGCGTTAGTCGCGGAGATAATCCAGTTCTTTTGTTGATAGCGTGAGGGACGCAGAACTGACGCATGCGTCGCCACTTGTGAATATGCAAAATGCCTCAAAGATTTCCCCCGCGCGCTTTCCACTATCTTCCAATTATTTCGCACTTCCTAAATATCAGGGTGCAACCACACGTGCGACAGTGGGCAGCCAGATGACTGCACGGGTTTCCTTTTAGTGAAGCGGCATTCTGGCGCAGGCGGTCATTAATGCGCCTCCCCGTTTGCCCGGTAGAGCAACGTTTACAATCGAGCGGGATTTTATAGACGATAGTCAATAAAATCCACTCAATGCAGTCAATGACGTCAAATCAAATCCAGTCAATCCAGTCAGTACAGTCAATGAACCCGTGAACACGTTTCTTATAACAACTTTTACGCCCGATAGTATCCACCCCTGCTGCCTATTTTGCACAACCCAGCTCAATTTATTAGGGGCACGGCACACGACCCTCACTCCTGCCTTAGCCGCAACTTTCATTATGTTATGGCAAACACAGTGTGCGCAAGGGATGACGGCAAGCCTAGACCTCGAAGGCTGTGACTGCATAGTTTGTTTTCTGGCGTTCTTTAACTCTTCTACCAGGTCACCAGCAACACTGCACAAACACGCTGGTCGGGTAGCCCGCTGATGCTAGTCGGTTAACTTGTCCTGAAAAGCTCTGTTCAACAGATTGCTCGCACGAACGCTTGAGAACAGCTGGCAAACATGCCTTACTGATGCCTCGTTTACGAGTTTGGAGTGTGCAGACAAAACGGGAGAAGCCCTTTCTTTGAGCGAGGCGAGTATAGCTCCCGCACACGTGATGAGGCTTAAAAACAATTTTAGTGTCTAGAAACCTTAAACGGTCATTGGTGGGGTATTCCGTTGTTAATGCAAAATCCCTCATTTTATGTCCACTGAAGGCATCTATAATTGTCTTGGAGGTTATCTCTATGTCATAAGGGTCAACTGGATAAAATACTAAAAAAATTGTCAACAAAGCGGAATATTCTTACGGGTGTGAGCTGTAGGCGAGCGAGTAAGCCCCTGTCATAGCGTGCCAACAAAATGTCGCAAAGTACATTTGGTTGATAGTCAAAAGCATTTGACTAGCAAACAAATAAAGCATTTGACTAGAAGATAAATAATTTGACTAACAACCAAATAAAACACTTGCTTGCTAGTCAGAGCTCTGTCCTGTGCTCTTTACTCGCTCGTCCTGTGTCGCGCTGTTTCTGTTTTTTTTTTATTCGAAAGATGAACCAAACAGCCCCTTTGAACACACTGCTATACTTCGCAATCTGCAAACAAGTGCCTTTCCACACGCGTTCGTCAAACAGATAACGTTTTTCTTATTGTAATTTTTTTTCAAGCACTTTCATTTCAGTCACTACACCGGGCACATTTCTTTTTTAATCTTTACGTCGGCTCATTCGTGGTTTACCTTTGTCATGCTCCCATGTTCGGCAATTTTTCTTGATTCCTTGGTTTCTTTTCCATTCCGAATACTTAGTTTTGTACTCGGTAATGTGTTCTAGGGCGTGAAATGTTAAACCCAAAATTACGCTGCGTAATATGTTCTCGTAATAATGTAGAACTGCTAAGCAAGTATCTCTTGTTTAATGTCAGTATTCGTAGGTGTGAGCTACGTGTATCTACCGTCGTTGGCTGAGATCTGCGATATATAGTTAAGCAACTCCGTTATTCCTGGGCTTTGTGTTTGCCGAAACTGAGTTAGTTGCTCGATCCTGGGACCGTGGCCTCGTCCGTCTGACATATACAAAGTCACGAAAGTGCTGCTGCATTTTTTTTTGTGTGTGATACACCTGCCTACGTGACTGTTTGTCATGAAACGAATGATATGTCTTATTGCGTGGTTGTCCGTGCATATGGTAAGCTTTTTTTACTTCTCATCTTCCACTCGCCTTCGTTTATTTTCCCAGTCCAGCGTACCCGACTGAGCTCAGCCTGGTTAACCTCCCACGCGTTTCCCTTATCACATCGGTCTCTCGCTCTCCCTCTTTCTTTTTCTCTAGTTGCTCGAGAAACAAAGGAGTAGTTATCCGGTTGTTATAAACTTTATAGTTTACCTTTTCTTGAGCACATCTCCTGATCTCTACTAAAAAAAAAGTTGCCATTAAACTGCAGTTCTGAACACGACCTCCTTGCTAACAGGCTTGAATGTAAACAGGCGACTCAGGAGAGCTTAACGTTTCGCTATATCTGATTGAACATTGCATCAAGTTGTTATGCTACTGTATAAAACAACACGTGGGACAATGTTGTCATGGAAAAGAGAAATCCACTTGTCGAAACGTTGGCTTCCACTTTCACCTTGTTCCCATTTTGCTCAATGTTGTCACGAGGGCGTTTTCTTGCGTTTGTCGGTGAACGTTCTTCACCAGATTATTACACTTTTTTTTTTCGATGGCTGACTAGTGTGCTCATAGGTACCTTGTGCTTTGAGCGCATAGTTCTTTTTCTGGGCACATGTTTGCTCAATTAAGAGCTAAATTCTTACATGAAACTATTGGCCATTTTCAATTCCTCGGCGTCACTAGAACGAGACAACATTGATGTTGTGCTAATGAGAGACAGAGCAAAAAAGTAGAGTTTATTGATTGACCACTAGGAAATCGTTGGAGTTTTCCCGCTATATATGAGAAATTGAGGCAGTGAGTGCAGGTTGTAGTGCATTTCTTGTCTAAACCTACT
Source organism: Dermacentor albipictus (assembly GCF_038994185.2). Taxonomy (NCBI): domain Eukaryota; kingdom Metazoa; phylum Arthropoda; class Arachnida; order Ixodida; family Ixodidae; genus Dermacentor; species Dermacentor albipictus. The sequence continues at coordinate 383,295,626 of NC_091821.1, read as the reverse complement.
ACCGTCACACAGGACCTGCGGTCACTTGCTGTTGCCTTTTGAATAGTTTTTATTGATTTCCTCTAGTTGCGGATGTGCCCCAATTTCCATCTTAGCACTGTTGATTGATTAAGTTTATTATTTCGAAATAACTCAGGGGCTGTGAGTGGCAGAGGGGTCGGGTTTAATTTGGTCCACACGATGGTGTACGCCAACTCTATGTACACGATGCATATTCGCATTACATCTCCATTGGAATTCGAGCGCTCCGGCCGGGAAGCAAACCCAGACATCACGGTCAGCTGCCTGGGAGTGACGTCAGAAGTGCGATCCCAGCAGCACCGCTCACGGAGAGTGAGCCGCCATATGCCCGACAAGCTCACACGCAACCAAACAAATGTAGCGCACCAGATTCGCGTTAGTGTCCCGTTTAACCAGGTGTCATAGACACCTCATAGCTTGCAGTGACAAATGGTCCAAATTGTGTACGCACTCGAAAAACCTGTATTGCGTTAGTCCTGCATACGCACGAGAAGGTCGATTGCAGATCACTATCTGACGTCTTTGTTATGGGCCGATGGCGTGACCACCGGGCGCACTCAGCGCAGCCGTTGTTATAGGGGCAGCTCTACGGTCTTTACTAGTCACTGAGCTAGACACACCGCTTTAGAGACACCGCAACGTATATACCACTTGTACATACACGTCTTCTCCGCTTCTTCGTCTCGCTCGTAGGTTGTTTTCCTTCCCGTCCCCCCTCCTCAGTGCAGAGCAGCACGCCAGACCGAGTTCTAGCTCAGGCCGATGTCTCTGACTTTCTTTAAATAAGTTAATCGTTCTTTCTCTCTACTACTACTACTACTACTACTACTACTACTACTACTACTACTACTACTACTACTACTACTACTACTAAGGAACCAAGACCGAGAGAACTCCATGGCTGAGTTCAGGCGTTCACTTCCTAAATTATCTTTTCTCTCATTCTCTTGGAAACTGCTTAGCCGGAATGGCGCATTTGTATACAATGAAACATTGGCCTTAGTTTGTCAAAACATCAGTAACAACAGTGTTTAAAACACGACACGAAGGAAGGTACGCAACAAACAACTATACGACCTGTCATTCGGGCCGTGTCTCTGTACAGCACTTTTATTCCTGCTGCTCCACTCCATAGAACTGTAGCCAGTACCGAGAAAACGCACTTGCTCAACATAGGATGCTGTCGCACGGTCTGACACTTTCGAGCAGGCCATTTCCCTCGAGATCGAGGTGCATGCTTCTCCCGAATACCTTGATTTCGCATCCGCAGCGCGACGCACGGCTACACTGTTTTACCCTTTTAAGTCTCGATCTCGTCACCGTCGAATTCTTACTTTCATCGCATTCTTTCCCGGATTCGTTCGAGAGTAATGCCTCTTCTCTCTTCTTTTTTTTCCTATCTTTTCTTTTTCCTCGCCGATTTTTCCCGCCACCCCCTTCCACGGTCCTCGTATTGCATGTCGCACTTCTATACGCTTACGTGCCCTTTCTCTCCTCTTATTCGAATCTCCACCGAGCGCAGCGAAGGCGTTCCTTCTTTTTTCCCCTCTGGTGCCTCTCGTTTCGCTTCACGGCGAAGAGGAAATGAATTTTCGGTAAGAGAGATTCTTCTCTACTGCAAGCGGACGATGCGAGCGGGCGGGCGTGAAATCAGGGCTCAGAGGAGGCGCGCTCACTTTCTGCGTTCGTTCGTGTTCCTCTTTCTTTCTTTCTTTCTTTCTTTCTTTCTTTCTTTCTTTCTTTCTTTCTTTCTTTCTTTCTTTCTTTTTTGTCCTTTTTCTTCTTTGCCGGATTTTCTTGTAACGGAGAGTTCGGTCCCAGACGACGTCGGAAAGGGTTCGAGGGAAGCATGCTGCGTCCCGTCGCCCGGGCCGCGGAAACAGGGACAGCAAGATTGAAGACGGAACAGAAAGAAACGTGCAGCGTGAGCGATTAAGAAGCATCCTTCGTGATCGTCGCATAGTCCTTGCAAATGATGTAATACCGTTTTCACCGGGCGGCACGCTGGTAATGCGGACGTTATCGCAGATATGGAGCTCTACAATTTTCGGTATGTTCTCTTTGTTGCAGGCTAAGTTCTAGGTAGCGTTCGTAGGTGTCGAAGCTGTTAAAGGCTCGCTATAAGTGGAGTCAGTGTAAGCATAGCCGTAGTAGTAAATCACACTTCCACAATAGCAAGAAAAGGCAACGTTTAGCGTGAGAGCAGGCTTGGTGAGACGGAGAAGGCGCAGGAACGGAAGGTGGGTGGCGAGGTCACCTTGCATTTTTCCAACCAGCCCTGCATGGCGTCATGAACTTGGACGGCGCGTGCTCGTGCCCGCTTAATTTCTTTAATGGTTGTCGTACTCTGTAGCGACCCAACATTGAACTTGTCAAGTTTCAATAACAGCTGCTGCCGCACGGCGCCCTAAAGACGAGAAAATATACGTTGACGTCCGTTATCTCACGATGACGCTAAAGCGGTGCGAATTTCAGGCGAAATTACAAACGAGGAAATCGAATCTCGATATTCATTTTCTCTCTTAAAAATCAAGCTGTTAGCGTGATACCAACGAAAGTAGCTTTCTGAAAAGAAACTTTCGCGGTCGAAATAGAGTTAGTGTTTCACCTAGGTGTCCCTTTAACATGCTTGTTTGGTATGTATTCCTTGATGTTGTTGCCTCATATTGTTGCGTGCATTTGATGTTGCTTGGGGGACATAGGAATAGGAGCGATGACCTGACCGCCACTGTGTTTCCTGACCAAGAGTCAGAATCAGTCTGTAATTTGGGTGCACTCTAAAGAACCCCAGTGGGGGGGGGGGGGGGGAGGGGGGGGTTGAAATTATTCCGGAGCTACCCGCTACGGGGTCGCTCAAAACCCACTGTGCACTTTTGGGACGTTGAACCTCTTATGCTTCAGCGCTTCGCAGAGCTTTGAAACGATCAGCTAAAGATTTCACACTTTTCTTTTTTTTAGCTTCTATCACGTGTTTCTTACCGCCGCTGTTTTTTTTTCTTTTTTTGCGCGCGTCATCAGACGGTGGAGGCAGCGGTGGCGGCCGAAGCCGGAACAGCTTGCCCGTGGCCCAGCCGCCGGTGTCCCACGGTGCTCGGGGTCCTGGTCGGCTCTTGCTCCTTCCAGGAGGCAGCATGGCCCGCGGCCTGAGCCCCGACGAGTACGATCATCTGCTGCGGAGTCCTAACGTCCGAAACGTCACTACGCAGCTCGGTCAGACCATGTACCTGCACTGCGTCGTGGACTCGGCTTCGGACCGAATGGTAAGTGAATCGCACCTTACTTTCCAAAATAATCTCTTTTGAGGCGTTTAGGCACTACTTACACTTGTTGGCTTTGCTATTTTCTACGAGGATAACGGTACAAAACCCTTAACTGCAGTGCTCGTGGTAACATCATGCCGCGCGAACATCAGCAAAGTCATGCGAACGTTTTATCGCATTGACTGGTTTCGACTAGAGTCCCTGGAAAACGGCGACGATAACCCAATTTTCTTTTTCGTTTAAGAATTTTTCTGATTAAAAAATTCTGATTAGGTGCCTTTATGAAGTACTATGGAGTAGCTGAAAGCACAGGATGCCAAGCTAAATACTTCTGTAGCACCACCAGCACCAGTACAACCAGCAACAGTACCGCCAGAAGCATCATCATCATCATCATCATCATCATCATCATCATCATAAATATGCCATTAGTTGAGCGGCGCTGGAGAGGCGATGTAAAACTGTGCGGCGTTGATTCAACAGTACCATTCAATTCTGCATGCGTAGGTATTTTTTGCAATTGAGGCGTAAAACTCGCGTTCACTGGGTATTTAATAGGGACGAAAGGCAAGTAATGCGACTGGGTTAAGTGTTGCTTTGACCACGACCTCTTTGTTTTCCACCAGTTGGAGCGTGCGCATCGCCTTTAAGTGTAAGCTTGCTGTCAGCGTAAAGCCGGCGTGCAGGTGAAGATATAGCTTCACAAAGGTAGTCTCTACAGCGAGAAAAGGAAAGGATGGCGGGACAGTATTACGTCCGGAGAGTATCGTACGACATTTTCTGTATTTGTACACGAGTGTGTTGTTTACACCAGATTCGTCCTAACAGTTGTGTTACCACTCTGCGCACGTAACCAAACGGTATAAAGCTTTGCTGAACATACCACAGCGAACACAAAGTCTACGTGAATCGTGTCGATGGCTTCTATTTCTGGTGTCGTGAAGCTCTGCTTAATGGTAAAAGAAAGGAAAACGAAAATGCCTAGTAATCGCAATACCCATTACAACACATATTTAAGAAAAATAATATTCTTACTTGCTCTTTATATATATCTTAAATTACAGTGGGCGTTTGATATCATTTTCGTAAATCTAAGAGAAACGCGCATCAGGCGCTAAAAAAGACGTCAACAGCTCATGCTCATCATCATGAACCTATATTATGTGAATTGCAGGACGAAAGACTCTCTCTGCGATCTCCAATTGCCCCTGTCCTGCGCCAACTAATTCCAACTAGCACCCGCCAGTTTCCTAATTTCATCTCCCCAGCTAGTCTTCTGCCGTCCGCGACGGCGCTTCCCTTCTCTTGGTACCCATTCTGTTACCCTACTGGTCTACTGGTTATACAGCCTACGCATTGCATGACCTGCCCAGCTCCATATTTTTTTCTTAATGCCAATTACAATATCGGCTATACCTGTTTGCTCTCTGATCCAAACTCTTTCTGTCTCTTAACGTTATGCCTAGCATTCTTCGTTCCATCGCTCTTTGCGCGGTCCTTAACTTGTTCTCCAGCTCCTTTATCAGTCTCCTAGTTTCTGCCCCACATGTCAGCACCGGTAAAATGCAGTGATTGTACACCTTCCTTTTCAATGACAGTGGTAAGCTTCCAGTCAGGAGCTGACAATGTATGCCGTATGCGCTCCAAGCCATTTTTATTCTACTGTCAATTTCCTTGTCATAATCAGCGTTCCCTGTAATTGACCTAGGTAAACGTATCCCTTCACAGACTCTAGAGGCTGACTGGCGATCCTGAACTCTTGTTCCCTTGCCCGGCTATTCATCATTGTCTTTGTCTTCTGCGTATTAATCTTCAACCTCACTCTTACACTCTCTCTGTTATATAAACTTTTTTAAAACAGGGTTGAAGTACCTCAGACAGGCTGGCCAACGTTTCGATAGGTGGACCTATCTTCGTCAAAGGCGGCCTCGTCATCCTCGGCGTGTTAGTTTTAAAGGGTTAGTGCAGTGACGTCACGTGCGGGTGTTGTCGCTGGCGGCTGGTTTTAAAGAGAGAGATTACAAGAGGGAACAGGCGCTGCCGTCCGACGTCTGTGAGCCTCATTCTCAAGACGAAGGGACAAGAGCGTGAGAGTGGGCACGCGGGGAGGAAAGAAAAGAAATAGAAGCAGAAAAAAGGGGAAAAGAAGGAAAAAAAAAGCAGGGGGGTGCCAGGGCCGTACCAAGACACAACAAAGGGGGGGGGGGGTGAAAGAAAAAGAAAGAGAAAAATGAAATCTTTAAGAAATACGGGGGCTTGGGAGCGTGTTGGGGATGCGAAGGGTTAGGAGGTAATCCGGGGGAGTCGTTGGCGGCATGTTTTTGAGGCATTAGAACGGCCGGTCAAGCAATAGGTCGAGTAATTTTGAAATAGTTAAAGTGGCGACGGGGAGTCTGCGGTGCAATGGTGGGGTGACTGAAAGGCAGCGGCATGGTCTTTCAAGGGGCACTGCCCCACGCGCTTAACGTAGGTGTCGTTACGGCGGCATCCAGAAGGCGATGGTTGAGGCGCCGAAAAAGGCATATTGACTTCGGAATGTGTTGTCGAGGGGGTTTCAAAAAAAAAAAGGACTAAAAAAGGGGTAAGGGGGAAGGGGGGGGGGCGAAATCGGTATAGCAAACAGGAGGGCGACGCGTGCAGAAGCGGGCGCGGGCAAGTGTACATGGAAGAAGGGGATCGTAGTACACTTGGTATAGACGTAAAATCCTGAAAGAGTACATTAAATTGAGTAGTAGGCAGGAAATTTTTTTTTTCTTTCTTTTTCCCTTCCTCCTCTCTCCCCCTCTCCCCCCTTTTCCTCCGAAATGAAAGAGTAGGTGAGGTTAAGAATTAAAGTTGGCTGGTGGCCTAATGTGTTTTGTGTATTGGTTGATGATATGAGAGTTTCAGATTTAAGTTACAGCTTTTAAAGATTCTAAGTTGCCGCGTGCCAAATTAATTCCTGTCGGGTGTAGGCAATTAAACTTGTGTATGAGGTATGATTCCGTGTACTTCCTTTCGCGAGGGGAACGGAAATTTGTCGCGTGCCCACTCTCACGCTCTTGTCCCTTCGTCTTGAGAATGAGGCTCACAGACGTCGGACGGCAGCGCCTGTTCCCTCTTGTAATCTCTCTCTTTAAAACCAGCCGCCAGCGACAACACCCGCACGTGACGTCACTGCACTAACCCTTTAAAACTAACACGCCGAGGATGACGAGGCCGCCTTTGACGAAGATAGGTCCACCTATCGAAACGTTGGCCAGCCTGTCTGAGGTACTTCAACCCTGTTTTAAAAAAGTTTATACCACAGTGTGCCATTCCATCTGCCAGCCCCTTTCTTGTTTTTGGACTCTCTCTGTTAAGGTCCTCAATTATTTGTTGTAGGTGGTGGTGGTGATAAACTTTATTGAAAAGGGGAAGGGTAAAGGGGGACGTGTAACTTGTCTGCAGTGTTGCTGAATAGAACAATCCCATCGGCAAACCGGAGGTTGCTGAGGTATTCGTCGTCGATCCTTACCCCTAAGCCTCCTCAGTTTAACAGCTTGAATACTTCTTCCAAACACGCAGTGAATAGCATTGGAGAGATTGTGTCTCTCTGTCTGACCCCTCGCTTTATAGGTATCTTCCTACTTTTTTTGTGTAGAAATAACGTAGCTGGGAAATTTCTGCAGTTTTTTCCAAGATATTTAGGTAAGTGCTCTGTACTCTTTGATTACCTAATGACTCTATGACTGCTGGTATCACTACTGAATCAAATGCATTTTCATAATCTATGAAAGCCATATATAGAAGCTGATTGTATTCTGTGGATTTTTAGATTAACTGATTAATCACATTGATGTAATCCATTGTACAGTATCCCTTCCTTAAGCTAGCCTGTTCCCTTGGTTGACGAAAGCCCAGTTTTGGCCTTATTCTATTGGAGATTATCTTGGTGAATATTTTTTATAATACTGGGAGTAAGCTAAAAGACCTACAATTATTCAATTCTTTAACGAGTCCCTGTTTGTAGATTAGTATAATGTTTGCATTCTTCCAGTTCTCTGGGACCCTTGAAGTTCGATAGACACTTCGTACAGAGACCCGCCAGTTTTTCAAACATTACATATCCTCCATCTTTGATTAAATTGATTATTATTCACTATTCAATAACCCAGAACGAGACAGCATATCCGACCGAGAAAGCCTTTGCTGATCCGTAGCGAGATGAAAGTTCGATCGATTTCTTAATCGGAGAAAAAAAAGAAGGAAAAAGTGAGTCATCGGCTATAGAATTATCGCTAAGGCAATCTAGTATTCTCGCTGCCACGGATGTTTGAAATTCGTAAATAAGAATTGCGCTATAGCGCTGCATGCTTCAGTGGAGATTTGAGCGGCGGTTTTTCCCGGTACAAGCAATGCGAAGCGGGGAAGGGGGGGGGGGGCAGACAATCAGCAATTCCTGGAATTGCCAGACGAGGCTGTGGTGTATATATTTAACTGACAACATGCTGAGCATGGAGTAGCTTCAACCGGGCTGTTGACACGTCTCAAGAGATGATTAATGCTGTGTTTTCATGAATCGAGCATTTAAGAGCAACATTTTGATAAACAAAATGCGATGGCTTTTCCAGCGGCAGCCTCCATACGAAAGCGGTTCAACTCAAAGGAAGCACTCGCCCGAACAGTCTGCGCATTCCTGTGCATCCTTTCGCTCGCACGCCAAATTTACTGCAGATGCCAGTACAGTCGCGGCGGCAGAGTCAGAGCTGGGTTAGTTTTGACTCTCAACGTTATTTTTCTTCTTTTTTTTTTCTCGGCTGCCCGAAGCTCAAGCCTCAAGAGAGTTCTCAGTTCACGCTGCACGGCTTCACCACTCTTGCGAGAAATGTCGGGGGCCGCGACGTGAAAAAGAAAAAAAAAGATACAAGAAGGAGAAAGTAACCGTGATCTTTCCCTGCTTCACTCATACCGTTACACACGAGAACACACGCACGCGTACCAACTATAGCTAAAGAGCGCAGGTATTTAATCTCTCGCGCTCTTTCGCGCGGAATGGGGAGTAACGATGAAAGCCGGTAAATAATAAAGCCCCAAGTGCGAGAGACGAGCGGTCGACGACCGACACATGGGACGCACATGTTGAGCGATCTTCCCTCGTCGCAGCGCCGGGGGTGTCGACGCGCGAGCAGAAACAAAGCGGGAAATGCGGCGCGGACCACTTGCGCGTGGGAACAAGTGCGTGCCCTCCTCTCCGAGATGCGCTTGACGCGCGTGGGTTGTCTTCTTTTTTTTTCTGTTTCTCTACATTTTTTCATGCGCCTGCCTTGTTCTGCGCTCCACTCGCGGGCTTGCACGCCACTGCGAGCAAAAAAAAAAAGGGGGGGGGGGAGATAATGGTTGGGTATTCACAACGAGCTGTAGAGGCTGATCGCCTGCTGCTGGCGCGTCTATCTTCTCCCCAACAGCCATCCCGCGTCACCCTTCGTGAGTGGCAGCGAAGCGTCGCCTCACGCGCGCGCCTGTGTGTGTCGCTTGCTTGCGAGGGATCGTACGCACTCTCTGGCTACGCCGGCATGCTGTGCGGGGTGCATGAAGGGTGCTCCTCTGTGGTGGCCTGTCGAGAGCGAGGTGGCGGCAGTTCGCACACACTTGGCGCACACTAGCGCGCCCAATGAGCGCGTACAGATCGCCGCTGCGGTCTTGCCTCGCTCACGGTGCCTCCTTCCCGATTGAGCTTTTCTCTCGCGTCGATCGGGTTTCGTGCGTGATCGAGAACACCCTCGGCAATCTCGTGTGCTGTAGTGGGGGGGAAAAAAGAAGGAAGCGTGGCTTGTTGATTCGAAGAGAACGTGCGGCAATTAACTTCCAGCCATATCGAGCTTTGTTGACACTGCGTTAGAGAGTGTCGCGTTTTTAGCGGGATAATGAAATCGGGCTTGTTTGTCGGCGGCGTTTCGGTCTCTTGGAGCATTTCTTTTTTTTCTTACTTTTCTGACGGCATTAACCTGTTTCGAGAAAACTAGTTAGGCAGAGACGTGACTGTATCGCTACCGATACGCAGTGGCGTGATATTCAGTTTGTTAGAACACCAGCTCTGGTTTAAAGGCTTGGTCAGAGCGCTGAACAAGTCGTCGAATGTATACTTATACGTACTTTCATATTTGGTGGTTCTAAAGAACTCTGATCGGGTTCCTTCGGAACAGTCGGTCTTGCGTTTAATATATTTGTCCAAGAAATAGCATCAGCGCAATTCATAGGCGCACAGGTACGGTAACTAGGCGAAATGTAGCGCTCTAACTTGCCACCGGGAATAAAGAAGGAATTGCTGTTGATATCTAAGGTGACATGGCCTCACATATACGTGTATTTAGGCGTGAAGGTAGGGACAGGCGTTTGTTCGGGGTGCCCCTTTTCGAGGCTTGTTGTCCTGTCATCCGAGTGACTGCGTAATTTGACTTTCAATTGACTTTTTCCAATCAATGTCATAACAAAAATAGCAGACATATACCTGTGTGCACGAACGGAACGTCTATCATGTTGCAATTGGACGACAAAGCGCTCTCAGATGATAACATAGAGCCACCAAGGTATCAACCTGCATCCACACAGAAAGACACTAGAGCCCTGCTGCGCCTTCAGAACACTTCTTACCGCCTACTTTGAATGTATATTAAACGGTGTCGTGCGCGTCGCCACATCACCTTTTTTTCAATCCTTTTTCTTTTCTTTTCATTCTCGTCCCCCCAGTCCTCATTGAAGGGTTGCAAACTATGTGCAATCTGGTAACCTGCCAGTCTTTCCTTTTTTTTCTTTCTCTCCCTCAATCTCGCCAGACCAACTCGATTCTGTAGATCGCTGACGTATCCCACTCACGGGGAAGCTCATATAATTGCTGTCCTCCACGTTTTGGAGGCCCTGCTTTCATATGAGCAATTAGCTCTTTAAGAAGAATGAAATGTACGTGGAGTTAAGGTAATTAAACGAGGTAGTGTTGAGCGCCGGCGGCACGAGGTTGGGCAACAAACCGTCCACCGTCCAAAACCCTGGAACTGCCGTTATGGGTCGGTGGTGTAAATCTTCGTCTGTGCGGAAGACAGTGGAATACTCGCTGCACATTCTCAAATTCATCTGCGGTTCTTTGTTGCGAAGGAGCGCTCTGGTACGTCGATTCGAGACTGCTTTTGGTCGCCGTTACCTTATGTCGAACCCGTTCCGTTCGAAAATAAATTCGCCATGCTCTGCAGAGATCTATCTGCGTGTCTTGTCAGCGTGCAAAAGCTTTATAAGTATTTTCCTAGCGAACTTAGCGTTTCGGGTGACTGGGGACGTTCGAGTACGAGCAGGTGCCTGGGCCTGAACATTCATTCTTGAGGAGAAAATTGCGCACAACTAGACAGACGAGAGCACAAGACAACGAAGATGGGACGCCACTAACAACAAAGTTCTTAATCGCACTCGTTCTACCTTCTATTTTTTTTTTCGTCTTTCTGGTTCTCCCTAAATAATTATGCGCCCGCTGGCCACGGGACAAGATCTCTAATATCTCAGCTTTTGTCGCTTAGTCTTGATTATCCGCACAAACCGCTCCTCGACGCCACTGATCTAATAACATTCATGTCTATTGTGATGCTGGGTGTAGAAACGCCAGCTGTGAAGTGGGAGAGACTCCTACGGCTAATCTCGTACCCATGCACAAACACCCAAGATTTCCGCCGGGGCAGCTTTAATTGGTAAAATACCATAAGTGTTATGCGTAAGATGCGGGTTCGGCTGCCACCTTCGGCAGGTTGTCTATTGATCCAATTTCATTTGTCCTTACACATATTTTTTTTTTCATTTCAGTGAAACACAACAAATAATTTTCCAATTCTTTGGTTGTTTATTGAGAGCAAGGCATTAACCTAGGCGGGTGGACAGAAACCTGCGGGGCTAGGATCTTTGAAAGAGAGTGAGAGAGAGGAAAAGAAAACGCACACACATGCCACCTTCAGCACAGGTTAAATCTGTGTTGCTTTACGGCGTGTGCTCGCGTACCCGGAAGCAAGATTTCGGTTCAAAGACAGGAGCCGTGACGAGCGATCGCGCACCTCGTTGTAGTTTTTGGCGCCGATACACGGGTCGAGCCTTCAGCTCCCGCCCCATAGTCACACTTATAACACTATTGTCGGTACGCTTATTCTTTAACATTGTTTTTATTTTTATCGATGTTGTAGTATAGGCCCTCGTAGCCACTTAGGAGGTCGTCGCGCGTTCTCATTTTTTTTCCCACGAATTGCCGTCGCGCTCGTTAAAAGGTGATTTGGAATTCTTCGCATGTTGGATTTGTAGTATATATGAGCTCGCTTGCGGGAGAATCCGCTATTTCTGCTGGAAGAAAAAGAAAAAAAAAGTAGGGAGGGAGGGGGCTCAATTGTTTCTTTTTGCTTTCGCTTCCATTCGTCTTGCGTATTCTTTCAAAGCTAAGCTACGGTCCTTCTTGACGATCATCGTTTAGGCGCTTGGGCTAAAGTGCCATCGAGTGAAGGGAGGAAGGCAATCCCGTTTTCCACTTCACATGGTCTGTTTTGCCTGCGCACATAAGTGTAGCACTTGCACTCCTCGGCCTTCTATAGTCCGTATTTAAATTTATTTGCGTTTTTTTATTTCACGTTTGCATTGATTAGACGATGCGTGCATAAAGGCAGAAAGAGAGAGAGAGAGAGAGAGAGAAACGGAGACACAGCAAACGGCATAACAGGATGTCAAAGGAGCATGCTATGGCAAACGAAAACTCTGGAAAGCGTAGAAAGCTGGCGTCACGACGGGCAATTCGCTCGCTTCTTAAAATCTCGAGGGCAAAATCCGATTTATAAGGCAGCTTTTGCCCTTTATTCGCTTTACCGTGTATCGCGGGGTGTATACCGTACTTGTTGTGTTCTTTTTTTTCGGTAAGTTTACCTGCGCGACGTTTTTGACTATCTGCGACAAGAAACGAAACAAACTGTTGCAGAAGTTATGTCTGATGACTATCTTTGGAGAATGCGACAGTGGTTTTTTTTTTTTAACCGTGTATTGCGACATGATGCATTGCTTTGTATAAGTTTATGTCGGCCATCACATGGCGACGTTCAGAGCGATTCTTGTGATGCGTAGATGACACACTATACCCGTGACAGCTGTTGCGGCTCGAGGTGGCATTTGGGCCAGGAATCCACCAAGGCCATTGATTAGTACGTCCTGCAATAGGAACGAAGGAAAAAGGGTTTATTTTACATTATTTACACTGGCTCCATATGCCGAAGCCCACTCCATGTAGGAGCACATTAAACGCCGGAGTTCAAATCAGGACACGTCAGCACCACCGTAAACTGCATCAATGGTCTCGGCTTTCAAAACACGTCGTCTTAAGGAATCTGACGCCTATATCTCGGCCAATCACAATCGTCGAATCGGTTCTCGAAATTCCTCATATGATGCCGCACGATTGCGCCGAGCTCCGCCTCCGATGTTGCATCTTCACCACCGCATGTGGCGCAAGCGCGTAGCAATCCGGAAATTCGAGGTCGATGCTGTTCCCACGGTAGCCTTCGATGTTGGGCCCCTTTATCAATTACTTCAGCTCGTCAAGGTCAGGCTGAGGTAGAGTGATCTTTGCGGTATCTGCAACCTCGAAGTGAGCATCTTAGTTTGCGCGTCGCAGTCTATGTCGTGCCCCGCCAGCGTCGGGGCGCGCGCTGATGAAAGGGCTGCCGCGTGGGAAGCCTCCAAGCGATGCTCACCGCCGCACTGAGACGTAACGCACCGAACCGAGGCTGTGCAGTAAAGTACGACACTTAGATTTCCAATTTCGAGTTCTCTATAGATCTTACAATGCACGATAAATTACGTCTCTGGTAGGCAAGTTTAAATAGGGGTTCAAATAAAGTTGGACGCAGTGTGCCTTCGGCTGCTTTAGTTCACTGATATGAAAGTTATATATTTGCCCAAACAAATTAGGAAATTAAAATGGACAAACAATAGTAAGCACACTTTAGCTGCGGTTTATGCGGTGCTCACATATGTAGTGGTATCTCCAGCAGCGATGGTGAAATGTCCACACTATAAGAGTGCGCATTACAGAAAGGTGGACGGCTGACACGGTTGGTATATACATGGAAGCACATCTCTTTTTTATTACGGCAGTGCCCGCGTGCCGACTAAAGCTCAGGTCTATTTCTATCGCTAAAAATTAATGGCACCAGTACGGAGAAAGAGTGACGGGCACTCTATAGATTCACCGTATTGCTTATCCTTGCAGCCGTGTCGCCCTTGATTACCGCTTCCGAACAGAAGATAACAGTGAAATCATAAGTATCCAAAGACTAATAAAAAGACCGGCTCCGCACCTCACACTGAAAACGCCTGCCTGTAAGCGAACGACACCCGTTTAAGTTTGTCCTTCTTCGTCGTCCGTGTCGCGTGCGTGGCTTTCACACCCTGCTTACAGCTAACCGACCAGCAAAGTTTGCGACACTCAGGGGAGAGCACACATTATGTGTACTTAACGCTCCCTCACGCCATACACACTTTTCACTGTATACCTACTACATATACTGTCTTTTACGCACTTGCTTACAACGCTCGCGCTTCTCTTGCGTGTACGTTCGCGTCGGCGCGCGCGGCAGAACGCATCGTTTATTTATTCGCGTTACCAGCCCCCCAGTACCGTGGCGAAGGCGCGGAGACGACTGGCAAACAAAATGGCGCCAACGTCCTTGGCGATGTCGTCTGCCGGGTCTGCTGAAAGCAAGCAGCCGCCGGGACCTGTGCGAACATGCATTATTCATGGGGCTTTTCACAGCCGCCCGCACCTATTCGGATTCGCGGATATATAGGCTCGTGCCGCGGCGCGACGCGAGAGCCAAGACAGAAGCCGAGTTGAGCCGAGCTCCCCGGCAACGGAAGCGCGACTCTCGGAATATTCAAGCAAATGATGGAGCCTTTCTATTCGTTGGTCGAGGCTGCCGTTCCCGTGTCGGCGACTTCCGAGAAAACCTGGGCATACAAGAGAAGGAGATTGAAAAGGAATAAACATTAAGAAAAGGTGGCTCTAGCTCTGCCCTATAGTAGTTCAAAGTACCATAAGAGAGAGCATACGGCAGGCTGCCGTGGGGAAGATGGGGGGGAAGCTGGTGAAATGAAAACTAATCAATAATAAAAAAAGTGGCGGGAGAATTTGCAATAAGTTGAGCAACAAAGACGTGGCAGTAGCCCTCTGAGAAGAGTTCCGTGTTTGAGATGGAGCGATTGGAACAAAGAGATGAGATAAAGGGAGAGAAGGTAGTCTCGACTTCCTGTTTAAGAAGGTTGCCGTTGAGCAGTAAGACGGAGTCGTTATCCTTTGAACGAGAACTTAATACTCGTGGCGTGGAAAGAATCTCTGCCTTTGTGGAACTGAATTTGCGTATTGAGCCGTTATACGATCTAAGCATCTCTCATTTGACTGTATAGTGCACATAAATTTAATGCGACTGTAAGTGCTGAACAATGAAAGGCTTTCGTGATCGTTAGACGTGGCGCGACATGACACAGACAGAAAAGAATATACGTGCGTGCACGTCATTTTCTCATATTGCTGTTGGTGCTGATGTCTAAAACCAATATGGATTATCAGCTTAACCAAACTTTTGCTCCTGTGAGGCGTTCATGGCAGGAAGAATCTTGAGGTTACAGTTTAGAACAGCACTAAATTTCTAGTGCAATGGTGCATCAGCTGTTTCAATGCCAAGAAGCAATATTGCTATTTGAAGATATCTTCCTATGCTCCTTGTGAGGGACGTAATATAGCCCAAGGTGCTGTTGCGACAGGAAAGCGAATCAATCAATCAATCAATCAATCAATCAATCAATCAATCAATCAATCAATCAATCAATCAATCAATCAATCAATCAATCAATCAATCAATCAATCAATCAATCAATCATTTTTTATGTTTGCTGATGCCCAGGAGGTCAGTCATAAGGACTTTCAGGGAACTAGCTCTAGTAAATATAATAAAAAGATCTTAAGTGTCGTCCCATTCAAAGCAACATTTCTAAAGTTCATACGACAGCGCAACAACAGACGAAGACGAAAACTATGATCATGAAGAACAGATTATGAACATATTCCAACTCGCCAAGTTCTCGTTACTTCTGCAGCACAGTCACACACGACATTCACCAATTTACCAAAATTTACCAAGAAATCTAAGAAAAAAACCTAATATATCATCAGCCTCACAACGGAGCCTGATGTTCGCATTTCCAGCCGCTGCTAGTACATGCGAACAACGTAGTGATTTTCGGATTTTACTGGCTATTTTTAGAGCTTGCTCGGAAATTCAACGTTTTACGAGATCCCATGGTCCGTAAACTTTTGTGGTTGACTGTACATTCCTGAGTTTAATAGAGTAAAAAAAATTCTCAGTATTAAGATAAGCTTGTAATGATGAGTTCAGCATGGATTACCTACAATTTCTCCAAATACAGTCAAATATCAAAGGGGGATGTAACAAAATAATGGATATCATGAAGTAACTAAAATTTATCTTGAAATCCCTATGGCGATTCACAGTGCAGTACATGCAGTAAGGTATGTAACGAAGTCATGAATGTAACGAAGTAATTCGGGCATCACCTTCTTTAAATCTTATAAATAACGAGTTTTTACTGCGTGGCTGTTGCGTTAGCTCAGTTACTGTAGCATACTGTTGCTGAGCAGGAGGTCGCAGATTCAGTCGTCGGCCGCATTTCGATAGGAGTGGAATGTAAAAAGCGCTTGCACACCGTGCATTTAAAGAACACAAGGCTATCAAAACGGTCCGAAGCAATACACCATAGTTTGTGTCATAGTCTCGGGGCTTCGGTGGGGCTTGTGGACAGCCGCATTAGCCGAAATTTCTAACCACTGCTCCCATTCACCGATCGATTTTATTTGTCAAAGTGTGTTCGAACTTCATATTGGTTTTTGTCCCCATTGTGCCTACGCAGTTGCTTCTTTAATTCCCAAGCTTTGCCACCTTATTTCACTTGATTTCGTTTCATTTTATTCCAACGTTGAGGGGTACGATGACCACGTTAATCTGCGGCTATCGCTTCTGTGTTTTTAAGTTTCAATTCCGTCATTTTACTTCATTCACCCTTCTGCATTTCTTTTTTTTGTCTCTCTCTGTTTCATGGAGGTAAGCGTTGTCACCACCGTAGCTATCTCAGGTGTGTGCTCCGCCTCGTTACTTACCTGCATGGTGGTGAAAACTACGAGATAGAACCACAAGGATGTTTCTGTCTTCTTTTTTTCCTCCCATCCATTACCACTTTGTGATCGCACTGCACACATCGTCGATGTCATGGAAATATCACCGTATGGCTCTGCTGAAAAACGGGAAGGTCTGCGTCCCTTATGTGGAACACGCAGGCGGCTCTCGCTTCATGATTGGCTGATACGTGCTCTAGCCTTGGCTGCACTGTATGAAGTTAGCGAGTACATGTGTAGCTCCAGAGTGCATTGCAATCGTCCGCCAGCTTTCCCTCTTACTTCATCGCCTTTATACCTGCCATTGACTGCTTTGCTTTCGCTGTAAACTTTCACTCTTCGACGTATTGCATACCCTGTTATCGCATTTTTTTCTGCAATTGGCGTTAAGACTCCGGAACTGGCACCTAATGTCTAACTACTCCGTTTAAACTGTAGTCAGTGGCACCTTCAGTGTAGATATGTAACGCTTTCTCGGCAGCTACGGGGCGTTCCGCTGCTGACCACGTAGTAGCAGCTTCAATTTGCGACAGCAGTGAGCTCACTTATTCGGGGCAGAAAGCAAAAGCGATGGTGAAATGAAATTTCAGTGCGCGTTAAGGAATGGCTTGTGCCTTGCGCTCGGAAGGCGAAATATTAGGCCGTAGCCGTACGCTCCTCCACGCCTCATTTCCCAGTGCTCCTGTAGTATAGGAATAATCCTGTCGGTCGAGCAGCCGAAATAATGACAACAACTTGCAACAACCGGAACTCTCATTCGTGGTATCCCGTGCGACTCGTACGTTAAACCCTCCACATTGGGTTATAGAGACGTAAAGGGAAACAAGCAAATAAGATCAGCCGCAACAACAAAATAATCATAATGAAAAGAGAGAGATAGAGAGAAGAAACAAAAAGAAAATCCCTACCTACGCGTGAACAGGTATTGTGGCATAAAGTCCGTGGCGAGGCATACGTACTAGTTCATACAAGCTAGAACACTTTACCAGTTAGTTGCGCGTAAGGGTGCAGCTAACTACATAGCCAGAAAAGCCGACTTCTGGCTCACGTTGTGTACGAGAGGTTTCTCGTTGTGTTGAATTACGCTTTGTTGCTCGGCACGTTCCCGTCGTATAGTGGTTATCTCCCTAAATAGCTGTCCGAAATGGACAAACTCAAGCAAGGGGGCGGGGGGAGTTGGGGGAAGAAGGGAGGGAGAGGACATACGGACGCGAAAATAAAGAAAGAGAGGAAGAACACGCGGTAGTCCATTTTTCCTCGCTTCCCTAATGAAGCCTCGCCCCAGTTTCAATCAGCGTGCTATGCTCACATCTGGCTCCCGCTCGTCCACGAACAACTAAAGAAGTAACGACAATAAAGCCGAAATCATCGGGAACGCAAAAGCGAGCAATTGAATACTACAGCGGCGCCTAATGACGCCTAATTGAGGCAGCTGTGCGGGAGCCGTGGCCCACTACGTACGTGGACTTGTGCGAAGACAAGAAGAGTGGCGAGGAACACAAGTATATACAAAGAAAAGAGCGCCAGCGAGTGAAATCAAGTGCGGCCACGCGTCGAATTGGCCAAAAGAGGCTCGGGGCAGAGAAATACAAAGCTAGAAGAGCAGACCTATCAAGACAGTGGGGAGCGCGTGTTTGGTTAAAACATGATGAAGCCAAGGTGAACGGTTGGACGATTTCAGAACTGTTTCAGGCGCATGCTTGGCTTGCGTGTGACGATGCGTCGGCTGAAATGAACAAAATGGCTTGCTCTGTGCCTTAGATACTGTTATTTGGGCCGTATGGCAGTGCTGCAAATAACGCATTCCGAACCTGGAACACTGATTTGTGATTGACGTGCGTGAGCTGAAAGTTGCTTACTATGTTAAAATGAAAATTGTGAAGCTAGTGCTGCATATCTCGTTAAAGACGAGACTGACGACCTCCTACTTCGTCGCCAGCTTTGCGTTATCGTTACCTCCCTTTAGAAATTTGTTGCTTCCTGCGTGTGAAGGTTTCCAGGCTCCTGAAGAAAAATTTACTCGGTTTCTGTTGGGTGCGTACGTAGTTCATATCTTATTCTAGTAATTCTTGGCGTTTGATTCGCTTCTGGCATAACTGACGCAGCGCTATGGGTCCATCCATAGGTGAGAGATAGCTCAACGAATGATGCGCAGGAATGATGCAGGAATGTTTTATTTATTTATTTATTTATTTATTTATTTATTTACTTGCAATACTTCCACGCTCAGTTGAGAGCATAGCCGATGGGAAATGCAAAGAGTTACAAGGAATAATCGTGATTTAAAGAAAAAAAAGAATTGAAATTTTGAAAACACGCGCACTGTATGCACACATTATACACTCACACAAGAGAAACAAAGCACGTCCCGCCGGAGTAGGATTAAAGCGATTAGCGTGCACTAGAGAGAGAGAGAGAGAGAGAATGAAGAGGAAAGGCAGGGAGGTTAACCAGATATGAGTCTCCGGTTTGCTACCCTACACTGGGGATGGGGGATACGGGTTAGAAAGATGACAGAGAGGAAAACGCAAAAAAAACGAACAAAAAAAAACCGAACGCGCACACACGGAGACACACACACAAAAGGCGTTCCAGTTAAAGTCGTTCACACAGGCCGGTAGATCGCAAGAAGCGCAAAAGCGCTTGCACGGCCTTCTTCTGTGACGGCAGGTCCTTTCGATGTTGCAGGATTATTTTTTCTGATAGCGGTTGGTCGTCCAGTTGGTCAAGTTCCTGGCTGAGGCATGCCCTCTGTGGACTGTACTGCGGGCAGGTGCACAAAATATGGCCAATTGATTCTTCATGGCCACAGTGGTCACAGGTTGGGGTGTCGGTCATCCCTATGTGGAAGGCATAGGCTTTAGTAAAGGCAACGCCCAACCAAAGTCGATATAAAAGCGTGGCGTCTCTACGGCGAAGCTGTGATGGCGCTCGAAGACTTAATGTTGGGTCAAGTGAGTACAGTCGCGGATTTCTTAAATGTGGCTCATTCCATTGCGACGCGGTGCACTGCCGAGCAAGTAGGCGGAGCTAGCGTGCACTAAGTGTTTTCCATGCAAAGGACATCAACATCGGAAATAAAGTTTGTGTACCATCAGTGTATTATACTATAATAATAATTTCTTGAAGATGTCTGCACGAATAGTCATGTCATCGGTAACAAGCTGACGTGCTGTTTAATTTACCCCTCTTCACGGCTCCAATGTGCTCCAAAGGCCCGTTAGAAAGCTTGTTAGAAGCCCTTAGAGGCAAAATCCTGTTCTGCACGTCAAGTGGCAAATTTCCTGCGCATCAACGCAAAAATCAGACACATTGCCTTCTGGGTAATTGGGCACTTGTTCGAAATATTCATTGACTTGCTTGCTCGCTTATTGTAGTGGCGGAGTTAAATTATCAAAGAATGAGACCCACATTTGCTTAGTGTTCGTACGAACACTGCCCCGCCCACCCCCCTCTTTCCTCGTTTCCGCTGTAGGCAATTGCCAATACGACTTCATTCCACATTTCTTACTGTTTTGAGCTGCTCTGATTACTCTATGACGAAAAGCAGGGCTACCTCGGCCGAAGCAAATCCACAATGGGTAAATCAACGGATGTATGCCATTCAACTTTATTACCACGCCGATTGCTGCTCCTCAAGTTTTTCATTCCTGCGTGTGCTCATTCCATTGCCTGAACGCAGAAACAGCGGTTTCTAAAATGGCTCGCCTGAATTTCTTTTCCAGCGAAATTGCCTCGCAAGGCAATTTAAGTATATTTGAAAGTGGCCTCTTCATCTATATCGAGCATTAGATCGCACGCTTATGCTGGAGTTCAGCTTTGCAAACGAAGTGAAAAAAAAGGAAGAATAACTAGAATAACAAGATAAACTAGAAAATCGTGGTTCAGGCTGATAGAGATTGAAACGTGCGCCACTCACATTCTTTTTTTTTTTAAATTCTGGTTGACGCTATTTATTAGCGGCATCGTTTCATCGTTTGCGTGAAACAACGTGCCTTCAGAGAACAACAAAATATGCTGAATATAGGCAGGCGAAGTGGTGGGCGTTGAGGATCGATAGACGGTCCAGCAGAGCCTCATGGTCAATTTAGATTAGATTATAGGGTTTTACGTGCCAATACCGCGATCTGATTATGAGAGACGCCGTAGTGGAGGACTCCGGAAATTTAGGACACCTGGGGTTCCTTAGCAACGTGCACCAAAATCTAAGTACACGGGTGTTTTCGCATTTCGCGCCCATCGAAATGCGGCCGCCGCGGCCGGGATTCAATCCCGCGACCACGTACTTAGCAAGCCCAACACCATAGCCACAAAGCAACCACGGCGGGTACGGTAAATTTCCATTCAACATGATGCTCGCCGGCGCTCCTTGTATACGTTCATACATGCGTTCCTTGAAATTCATACACTCTGAAAGAGCAATGAAAAAAAAACACACAAAAGTATCGCTCCGTGCATATTCAGAATGGTTTCAAAGCAGTGATTAGCGCACATTTATAATGCACTGCTGAGATACGAAGTCAATGTCACACGCATAGCTTTGATTGGGGTTGCACACATTCACGCATCAGCGCTTAACTTCATATATATATATATATATATATATATATATATATATATATATATATATATATATATATATATATATATATATATATATATATATATATATATATATATATATATTTGTGTGATTATTTGACAAGAATTATCTAATTAGGTGTAATAAAAATATATTTTGAATATTCGCAAGCGACGACAAACAACAGTACCTTAATTCTGTCCAGCTACGTGGCATCCGCACATTTTAAAACTTTGGCTAAAGTTAGCTGGGACACCTTGTATATAGTGTCCATGCCATCTCAACATAAAAGTTAAACGCATACATATTGACAAAAATAAAGGACATCTAACGCGAACAAGTCGAGTACTGCTGTCATACGACATCATGTCAAGAATATAACTTATGCATTGAGTAAGTCCACGTCACCGATGCAAGGCACCTAGCGCCTTGCCCTTAAATTGGTTTTCCTGCCTCAAGCGCACTTATGGAGCTAGATACTGAGAGACCCGCCTACATTTAAAAATGTCAGGATAATATATGTAAAATACGGCACACCAGCAATGGCAAAGAAATACGCCCGCGTGGAAAGAAATCGTCCGTGTAGTCCGTCCCTTCATCAACATCTCTTCCTCCACTCAACTGTCACCATTCGTAAAATCAAGACTTTCACAACAGCTTCTTCGTCACTTTAAGACAATGTATTATCGGCTTCGTCTGAACGCCGCGTTCACCAATAACTATATGTCCTGCTTTGAAGTGACCACCAGCCCTCATTGTGATTAGAAGCGTGAATTGCTGGGCCAGTTGGTTCGTGCTTAACCCCTCCCCCCCCCCCTTCCTGTCCCCCGAAAAACTGTACTGTTGACTGTTGGTGAAAAATTAACAAGAGGAATGAAGAAACCACGTGTGAATTCGATCGCCAAGTAGACGCGACAAAAACATCGAGGTTATCCCCTGCTTCCATAAGATTTCCCACGGGCTGACAGACAGTGTCCCAAGAATGTGGTGTAAACTTTGTGTTTTCAGTCCCCCGCAAGCTTTCCGGCCTCTGCGCCTGCGTCTCCGGCTGTGAACGAGATTCAGCCTGAAAAACCAAGCACCAACAAAGTGCACTAAGCGCGCTGCGGGGATGGTTTATCTAATTCCCACGTCTTGTGTAAGAGTACATATCAGCCAGACGGGGAAGTGTTTAAATGAACGGCTTATAGAAAAAGCACGACTACACGCTGCGATCGGGCGCAGGGAGCAACCTGGATTTGCATGTGAAACATTGTAACTGCTGCTGGCTTTCGTTTCACCGCACTGGCCCCATCGGCAGTGGCAAGTGAAAGCAGGAGCGCGAACTGGTGGAATCGTTTCATATAAAAAAGAACGAGCCGTCTTTCACAAGCGACCCATCCGTGCGTATCACAGAGAAACAGTGGACGGTTTCCATCGGGGTTCGACATCTTCAATGTGTTTGATTGGTCTCTTTCTTTTGCATGCGAACTTGCGCGCCAAAAGAGGTGTTTTAGAAGTACATGTAGGATTTAATAAATCAGTTTGACGTAATAGTTCTGCGAAAACCGGCAAGGTGGAGGGAAATAATTAATAAAGGGCTTCATAAATCAGTCGTATGTCCGACGACTGTGTGTGCGTGTGCCTCCTTCTGGTTCGGCATCTTGGTTCTCGATGGTATTTTTCGCTGTATTGTGATTACTGTGGTGCGTTGGAATCCGCGGTACAATTTGGGTTGGAACGCCCTGGGTATGCAGAGACTAAAGGATACGTTATTTCAGTAGAGTGTTACCTGCTTGCCGGAATTCACTACATCTAGGAAGCATACTAGGTTCTATGCTTTCTCTTTCAAAGCAATGTCAAGCTTAAAATTTTATTTTTCATTCTTTCAAGACATTGGCTTAATCGACAAGCTGTAAGCTATTTACATCAATATCGTTATCATTTTCTCACCTGTGTCTATCCGGATCATATATTTTCTTACCTTGTTTTTCTTTGCCCCACCATTCGAATCTCCATGGGGTCTTTCTGCCCCTGATCGCCTTCCCTATGTAGAGTAACTTGTAGGAACTTACATACACACCGGCAGAATTCCCTGTATTTTATTCAAGAGTTTTTCAATTTTTCTGGATTGCACGTATGTGTGACGTATCGCCCAGTTACAAACCTTGAACACGATATCTGGTATATCACCTACTGCTACAGTCTCTTGTGGCAACCCAAATTTAAAACCGAGACTGAGAGAAAGAGAAAATTAGAGTGTGAGGGTGCAAGGCCAAGTTGTAGTACAATGCAGTCAGGTGCATATGACCTCCTATGTCTTTCAGACCGTATTCCTGCAAGTTTCCCTAAGCAAAGCAAAAACGCATATATTCATGTTTTGACACATTTCAACAGCATCTGCATAACAAGTTTAATTTCACTCTCACTCGCAGTAGCTTCACTCTGGTAAGGCTGGAATAAAAATTGGCATTTTATTTAAATTGAACACAGCTTTTGTGTGTTTTTAGCCCGTTTGGTTGTGTGTTTATTATGTTATTCTTGTTAAGTAATTTTGTTATACACGATTATTTATTTTCATTTCTTCTTTGACGTCGTTTCTTTACAGAAGGCGCACCGACAAATAGTAAGTTTCTTTCATTATGGTTTTGTTTCCCGCTTTTAACTCATGGTTGCTGCAGACTTGGAAATTTGCTTTGTTACGCTGGGGAACAAATTGGTTTTCTCCGTGGTCGCATGCGCGGAGTTTTTTTGTCCGATGGGAAGCTCATGAGTCCTTACTAACAGGGGTTCCTGCTTCTTGTGGTGGAAGTTTGTGTTCAGCATGCTTTGTTTGCTCGTTTCGGAGCGCTTTCCTTTGTTCTTACTGTTTGCACGTATCAAAATTAATCCCTAGGACATAAGTTACTGTGCTCATGGAACTCGTCGCCTGTTATGCTTGTCTACATGACTGTGACGACTTGCTCTGTAGATTTGCTGCGAAGAGCTGTGTCGAAGATACGCCTATATACGCCTCTGTTGCTGCCTGCGAAGTTAACCTCAGAAAGCCGAACCTATCATACAGTATGCTGTGTGTGATACCTGATAATGCTCATTTAAGAATGAAAGACATAACGCGAAGCCCGCAATGATTCTTGTAGGCTCTTAAGTTAAGCTCGAGAGAAGTTGCACATTTGTCGATAGCTCCGCAAACCAATTACTCATTGCTTAATAGCTATTATGATTATCTTTAAGGCCGATAACGCTTCATTGTTATTTTACTGCGAATATACTTTACATGATCAAGTTTTTCCAACTTTCTTTCAACTGGAGTGGTCTTTGGGCTTTGTGGGCCTAATGTAAGGCGCCTAATGTTCTGCTTCGGGCACGATTTGCGACTTACTTTTAAACAAAGGTGCTTCTCTAGATTTTTTTTTCGAAGTCTTCCCTTGGGTGGGTTATAAAAAAAAACATTTCGTGCATTGTACTCAGTGACTAAATGGCTAAAAGTCAAAGAAAGAAGAAAGAAGGGACGCATTTTCTTCCCGCTATTTTTGCACTTGTACATATACGTGCGCCCGTATTTACAAAGCATTCTTCTCGTAAAACCGATGCCGCAGTGGCCCATACGTTCGAGTACCTCCGCGGGGGCTCAGTGGCCATAGAGCACGAGGATGAGGGTTCGATTTCTGACAACGGCATTTGTATTGAGAGGAATGCAAGAAGGTTCGCGTACCCAGATTCCGGTGCACGTTAGAGAACCCCGTGCCATGAGCACTAATCCGGAGCGCTTCACTGCGGCGTTCCTAGTACTCCGCTGCGCAGATTAGGAAACCTAACAACTTAATTTAAAATGAACATTCGCATGCTCGCTACAGGTGATGTATCGTCCTCACATGAGTAACGCTTTATGACGATACGTGGTTCCTTGCGAACACAGCTATGTCTGGAATATTTCCCGTGTTTCGAGTTGTGCTACTCCTTAATTGTACTCACTCGTCAACGTGCAAGCACGTATCCTATGAGGTTGTTTAAATAATAATCTAACCCTATAGAAGGATAGAACAGGTGCTCATTTATTAAACCATATAGCTGAACAGCGCATGTATTTACATGACAGTCAGATGCGAAACCGTACTAACGTGTTCTCAATGCACATACAGCCAACAGCAACCTTCGAGCGTCTTTAGGATTTGTGATACAGGCCGTGTTTGCAGCACAACTGTACCTAACTGGCGCAATATTAGGGTAGTCTGAAGCATTCATGAAGTTGCTCTTACCATTTCTGAAAGTACTGAGGGGGGATTTCGCAACAGTGCGTTGAGATGAAGAATGAAACAAAGTAGAAAGGCAGGCAGGTCAATCAGAACAGAAAATGCTCGGTTTTGTAACAGTTCGTTAATTTTGCGCCGCTGAGCTCGAAGTAGCGGGTCTGAGCCTGGCCGCGGCGACCGCATTCCGATGTGGGCGGAATGCGAAAGCGTTCTAGTACCGTGCATTGTGTCTACGTTAAATAAACCCGCGTGGTCAAAATTATTTCGGAGCCCTCCCCACTATGGTGCGCCTCATGATCTGATCGTCGTTTTGACATGCAACATTGTGGATTTTTTTTTTATCAGTGCATCGATTATGTTCTGGCCAATGCATCAGGCCATTCGCCGCCAGTAAGCGCGTACCTGTATCGCCGAACTAGATGTCAGCCGCAAACCAGTGCCGGACAAATTTACAAAGCACAGCATCCTTGCTCCAACTGCACTATCCCTTCAAGGCCCTTTTCATCTCGATGAACGCTTCTAATGAAGAAATGAATGGGTGCCAACACGCGGCTCAGTCAATAGCATCAGAATATTAGGCCACGCATTCGGGCTTCGTTGCATTGTGTAGACATGGATGTTTATCAAGCACACAACTAATGGCGGTAACGTCATTTTCTTTATGTTTAATAAAAGGCGATCTTATATGGCAATAGCATTGCGTTAGTTGGTATAGAGCTTCACAAGAGCAAGGAATATGGGCTAATGAATAAACTGGCAACATTTGCATCACATGTGCGCGATATGATGTTTGGTATAGGTTACCGATCCCAGTTTGCAGTGACCTGTAGCGGAAGATAAAACGGTTACATAACGCGCATAAACGGTCATATAAACATGATCTGCATAGATATGAGGATATAGACGACAGGTGGATATTTACAACTATTTGGCCTGCGAAATGATAAGAATGGTTTTTTTTATGTTGATCAAGACTCAGACAGGCAAATCGAAGAATTTCATCGGCTTGTTGCTAGTGGCGAGAACATGGCAACCTAATCTCTTTCAATTCTTATTACGACACTTCTGGATTGGAGCTGACAGCATAAGTGAACATGAAGGGGAAAAAAAACAGCCTCATGAAAAGTTTTATAAATTGCTGTCACAGCAATCAAACTTCGTAGCCAAACTCTTCTGATATAACCACTCCGTAACACACAAACAGCTGAATAAGATTCAGTAAGTCATTTGGAATGCGATGATTTCACATCTTTTTGCTTAATGTATTATGTATGCCAGGCTCATGGACAGACATTTTTGAATAGATACACCGATGGAATCTGTAATTTTTAATATATGCATAGATGAGTTGGCAGAGATACACAATATTGAAACCGGTGTTTTAAAACTCGCGGTACTGCTCAACTTCATCGCGCCAGTTTTCGGAGCGTAGGAAGGACGCCCCCCGTTTCTGCCTAGAATACCACTCAGACACCTATACGCACGGTGTGCTCCATACCAGTGGTACATTCTACGCACACGCAGACCACATACAAGTTAGGCAATGACATCGCAGCTTGAAGGAGTCATTACGTTACCTATATCTGTTTCCCGGCATTATGTATTGCGCTAGACGTAAACTATGGCTTGCCACAGATTTTGCAAGTTCCAGAGATGAGCCTTTTTACGACAGTCGTACGCTGTTGCACCTATGACGCAATATAGCAATGGTTCCGCTGTTAACAGCTTGGAACCGCGAGAGCCCTGAAAAATTGGGGGTTGTACGCACAGCTGTAGGGCACCAATGGTATTTCCGCGCTGTTCTCGCGCTTAGTTCCACTGATAAAGAAATATTTTTTTTCGCCCTTTGTCGTCCGCCGGTAAACGCAAGACTTTTACTCTCACCTTTTACTCTCACCTTGCTCAAGAAATCTTACGTTAGGAACACAATAGCCACTTCGTAACATCCTCGTCGACAGTCAGATTTTCGGTATGTTTTCCACCGACAACCAATTCAAGTGTTCCTGTCATGTACTGCACAGTAAAAAAATGCTAGCGACGTGCCCATGTTGTATACTTTGCTTTCTTGTCAGTGCTCTGAAGAAGTTTTTCCTTCCGCTGACAGGTGTCGTGGATCCGACTGCGTGACTTTCACCTGCTGACCGTGGGCCTGACGCGTTACACGTCGGACGAGCGGTTCCAGACGGTGCACATGCAGTTCTCCAACAACTGGGCGCTGCAAATACGCGACGCGCAGCTCAGGGACGCCGGCCTTTACGAGTGCTTGGTCAACTCGGACCCGCCCCTTCGGCAGGTCGTCTCGCTGCGCGTCGTCGGTGAGTGGCGCTGGGCCCTGCTCGGTATACCTTTCGGCGCTCGCAGCGCTGGCTGCGACTTCAACCACCCACTGTATAATGCAACCGAGAGCTGATTACACTTAACAGAAAGTGAACTGAAAGATTTACTTGATTCATTAGCAGCTGTAACTGCAGATGCTTGCAACTATTCATTTGCAGACTTTTCCACGAACAATTATGATGAACAATGATTACGTGATGCGAAATGACAGCATTTCGGCAAATAAGGTATAGTTTTCATAAACGTGTTTGGGCAATCATCGAACGTAGAGAACAGAAATAAACCACATGCAGGAACATCAAAAATTAAATTCTGGGGTTTTGCGCGCAGGCACCACGATATGATTATGAGGCACGCCGTGGAGGGGGACTCGGCAATAATTTTTGAGCACGTGGTGCGCTTTAACGTGCGCCCAGTGCACCGTACACGTGTGTGTTCTCGCATTTCGCACTCATCAAATTGCAGCCGCCGCGGCTGGGATTTCAACCGCCGGCCCCGGGCGCGCCGCGGCAAAGCCCGCCAAAGCCACAACGCCACCACGGCAGATGCACACGAATGTAGCAGCGTGTTATGCCGTTTCTGCGATTGTGCACAACTCAATAAGCCCCTCGTCAATATTAAAGCTTTAAGAGACAGGAATAAAAATGTTCGTTAAGTAAACAAAATTTAAACAAACAAAAAAAGAAAGAAAGGAAGAAATGTCAGCTCATTCACCATATTGTGCTACTGAACTCAAGTCACCAAAAACATCGCAAAGCAAATATGGTTCATAACACATGAAATACGATCTCAATGTTGAAGCCATGAAACAACTAAAGGATATAAAAGGAACGGAAAGGAACAGAAACACATGAAAAGAAAAAATAAGAACCGCGCTAGCACGTGCTTAAAAGAATAAGAAAGAAAATAAACCCATGCTCTTGATTTTTAGAACTCCACCAATGAGCACTTATTGCTTCTTTGTTAGCTTGGACAAGACCTTGAGAGATGATTCAGTGGAGTCACATCCATATAGCGCGTTGCTCTGCTACGCAGGGGGTCGCGCGATCACATGCTGGCCGCGGCGGCAGCATTTCGATGGGGGCGAAATGCAAAAAACGCCCGCATCCCGTGCACTGTGGACACCTTTATTATCCCTTGGTGGTCAAAACCAAATCGGTGTTTTGGAACGTAGAACCCTCGAATTAAATTCCATGTAGCGCGAAAAGCCGAAATGTTTAATGCATAATCGCAGCCGTGTTCGTTACGTTGTAGCAGCTCGAGCGGCTTCTAAGGAGAGACATTATCGAGAAATGCAGCAAGATACATGGCGCCTTAGCCAAAAAAGCTACCCCCCCCCCCTTCCCATACAAGAAATTAGAACACTCCTTACCTAATACAATGAATGTCCCGTTCCTATCGTCAACTCTGATAGCTCTAGAACGTAAAAATAATCTAGATTTGGAAAGGCAACAATGCCACAGCAACAGCAGCATCGGTGTGACAATCGATGCTTTGGGTGTCCTGTGTGTTTCTGGTTGCCTAAAAAAAGGGGAAAAAAAGCAACGGAAAATTGTATTGCATTGCATTGTTTACACAAGTGCTCTTAGGGCTCTTAGGTCGAAATAAACGACTAAACTACGTTTACATTGTCCCGATAAGTAAACAGGCGCATCGCACAAAAAACGAGCACGGTATGCAGGAAAATCAGCCGTACTAGAATTACACGTTCCTATAATATAATAGCACGTTCTTTCGCATTCTTGTGTTGCCGTAACGCTGTCAGTGCCCTCGCGTTCGCGGCTATATACACCGCCACAATGACTCCGCAGTGCCCAAGGCCCACATCCTTGGCGGACCGGACTTGCACGTCGAGGCCGGCTCGGCGCTGAACCTGACGTGCAGCATCAGCGAGAGCCCCGAAGCCCCGGCGTTCGTCTTCTGGTACCACCAGTCGCGCCTGATCAACTTCGAGCGCGGCGGCCGCGTGAGCGTGGCCAAGGGCCCCAACGGCACGGCCGTGTCGCGCCTCCTGCTGCCAGCCGTGGACGCCGCGGACTCGGGCAACTACACCTGCAAGCCGGCCAACGCCAACGCCACCTGGGTGCTCGTGCACGTGCTCGAGAGCCACCGGCGGCTGGCCGCCGTGCAGAATGACGCCGGCGGCATGGCGCTCACGGCGGCCGCGACGCCCCACTGCGCGGCGGCCTGCTCCCTGCTGCCGCTGCTCGTGTCACTGCTGGTGCAGTGGCTGCTGGCCTGCGCCCACCACTGCGGTTCCAGGTGACCAGCCGCTGGGGACACGCGCAGTCTGTGAGTATCACGGCCGTTCTCTCTCAGGTGTTGGTAATTGTATAGCGGGGTTATGCTTATACGGAGCGCAAGGACGCGGCGACAGAAGTCGAGAGATAGAGAGTCCAGACACGATTGCCCCTTTTTAAACGTTTTAGACATGATTTATTCGTGTTTAGCCGTTTTCGTGGGCCGCCGATCCTGAAGAGAGTGTGGTCTAGCACGGCGGCAAAGACCGCACAGTGGTACCATGCAGGTGCGCAGTGGTACCGGGCATGGCGGTACGGGGAGCGTTCGCGCATTCTTTACTCGTTGTGGACGCTGTCGTTGAGACTGGAACTCGAGGTCCCGGTTGATTTCCACGTACGGGTGCAGCACGGTGGCGAAGGGAGTGCCATCCATAACTGATAGTGTAAGATAGTGCCAAAAATAACCACCTCTCAAGGCATGCTAATGCATTGTTAGATACCAACCGGGATAGCAAAAATTAAAAGAAAAACTCGGTGTCTTTTCACTCTGTGAAGAAGGATGACCAGCGAAGCTGTGTATGTGTGCTCCTTAATGACGAACTTCACCTCCTCTGCGGGTCGGCCCATTATTGCACTATCTTCGGTATCGGCGCACGTATGGGGAATGCTTAACGCCAACTTCACCTCCACCGTGGGACGGCACGGCATTGTACTATCTTCGGGATTGGCCCGCGTTTGGCGAGTTTTGTGTCTACACGCGGACATGATCCTGGGTGAACTAGCCATTAACAGCTCCGCTGTAATGTAAAAAAAAATGCAGCTTATCACATACAAGCCCGATCGGACGTACAGGAAAAAACAGCAGTCGGAAATTTGAAAATTCAGAGTTTGTACTAATTGCAACAGAAGCTGCACAAAAGTTACACTTGAGCAGCATCAGTTACGGCGTTGCATATGTGGGCTTTCTTAAATGGTTGAGTTAAGGAATTGACTACGCTATCATGTTTCCCATATCAGGCGGAACCAAGTTTCAAGTATTCTCGTCACGGGCACGAAACCGTCAGAATGAATCTGACTATTCATTCCCAAAACTTACCTTTCGTTAGTAGCGTTCGGGATCGACCATTACCACTATGTACAGCTAGCTGATCTCGATCACTGGATTACACTTTCAGCCCACTCTGCCTTCCGCACATCCAGCCGCAATAATTTATTTCCTGAAGTGCTGGAACACTAAAGTGAAAAAAAGAAAGGTCAGTGCTCGGAAGGGTAAGGGAGTGAAGCTAAGGGCAGCACGTCAGATATATCAGAACGGTGCGCAGGCGTCCTGATGACTTAGAGCTGCTTGGGTTGATTCCTTGTGCAGGTTTCTTGGTAAAACATTTACTAGAGGAACTTCGTTCGTGGTCCATACGCGAATGGTAGCAGATGCAATGATAAGAACTCAGAGAGCGATAAGCTTGAATGCAAGCCTTATTATGAACCAAGCGTATTACTACATAGTTCATTATTGCATTCTGCATAGTGCGTCACCGGCATTTGTCAAAGTGCTTTCAATTTGACCAATGCCGGTGGGGAATGACGGGAGATTGACTGATCCGTTATTGAACATTCAGTGCTCCTATCTTTCCCTTTATACATAGTGTTTTTTAGTTCAAAAAACTATTTGCATGTTGAATGGACCATACATACGTATATATATATATATATATATATATATATATATATATATATATATATATATATATATATATATATATATATACCCACACGGACATTCACATTTTGAATGTCAGTGCTATGTTCTTCCGGTTGTCTGCGACCTCCAACTACCTTGGCGCTGTTTTCAGCTTCACACTCCTGTCTAATAACTCAATTTTGTACATTCTTCTCTGCAGGTAAATAACGTGGGTCGCGGCAAATCATGTCCGGTTCCCGGTCATCAACAGTGAGTATGCGACGTTTGCTTATGTGCTTCATTGTTGTGCTCTCGTGTCTGCGTAATCTCACAGGACAGGGTGCGGTCGACTACTTTTCACCCTTCCGTGAACACGTCCTACACAAACCACTGCAATTCTTTCCCGCACACCTCCGGCAATCTGACACGGCTTACGGCATCCGGCACGCTAATGAGGCTGTTGGTGTGGTCAGTGAGCAATTCTCACAGGTACCCAATTTGCCTCCAAATGTCCACGTTCAGAGCGCTCAAGCGTGTCTATAGGCCGACTGCGAAGTCGCAAGAAAGAAGGATGATGAGGATGAGGGGGATGAAAAGGAAGGAAGGTCAACCAGACGCACGTTCGGTTTACTACCCTACTCAGGGAAAGGGACTTAAGGGAAGAAAACAAAGTAGAGGGAGGGAAGAAAGTACTATCGGTGTGAGTACATGCGGGTGTCCATAACTTCAGGCCTATAATCGGTCACTGAGGCCAGTCACTTTCATGAAATGTAGCAGTGCCCGCGTCGCTTTGTAAGCTTGCGACGCATGGAGCCACAGTCCAAGAATCTTAGTCTCTGAAAATGGCTTATTATCTAATCGGTTTAACACTCTCTGAAGAACGTCGCCTTCGTTGTCATAGAGATCACAAAAACACAACACGTGCTGAATCGTCTCTTCATAGTTGCGCGAGTCACAGATCGATGTGTCGGACATTCCAATAAGGAATGAGTAGGTTTTTGTAAAAGCCACTCCTAACAAGAGGCGGCACAGTAAAGTTGCATCACGGCGGGAGAAATTCGATGAAATCTGCAGCTTCAGTGTAGGATCCAACCGGTGAATACGGCAGTTGGAGAAAATTGGGGTGTTCCACAAAGCTTCAGTGTTTGTTTGAGCAAGTAAACGAAGACTCCTCGCTGCATCTGCCCTTGATAAGGGTATAGGAAGTGCCAGGGTTTCTTTATGGGCTGACCGGGTGACATCGTCAGCAAGGTCATTTCTAAAAAAAAAAATGAAAAAAATTAAAATGCGAGGACACTTAAGCATTTCATAAGAGTTGTGCATGCGAAAGCATTGACGTCAAATTGAATGAACGTCGCTGAGCGGTCCTTCGAGTTTCGCTCTGGAAGTAGTTTACCGTAAGGGTTCGAGCTGCCCAAGCCAGCAAGCAGCAACAGCAGCAGCAGCTGCGGTGCCAACGCCGCATGCCACCGGCATTCTGCGCGACGAGAGACCGAGGAAGGGCATCACGCTACTGCCTCGCCGACGAGGACCTGTCTCGTCACGCGGAGTCGCGTCGCCGTGTCTGCTTCGTCGAGGCGCGCTGGTGACGTGGCATCGTGACGATTCCTTCTCTCCTCACGCAACGCCTGGCGTGCTTGCGCCGCAGCAGGTGTTCCGATTCGCCAGCTGCGCCCCGTCGAGGCGCGTTCGTGACGTGGCGTCGCAGCAAATGGGAATTTAGGTGCCATTTCGCTGCTACAGACGCCGCCCACATTTTCGCCCAATCGGCCCATTGATGCTTTCACATCACTAAAAAAAGGAACAAGTAATCTCTAAACGCGAGCCAGATTTCTGCTTAACTTATCTGCTGTCTTAACGCTGTTGCGAAGAACAATCAAGAGATAATTAAAAAGCAAGAAGTTACGGGCTGAAAGCAAGGAAAAAATGTAGAAACAAAAGCGGTCGATGAAGAGACGATAACGGTGAAAAGGAAAGTAACATTGGATGCAACGCCCTACTGCACGTGCACTATATATATATATATATATATATATATATATATATATATATATATATATATATATATATATATATATATATACACACATATACATATACACACATATATATATATATATATATATATATATATATATATATATATATATATATATATATATATATATATATATATATATATATATATATATATATATATAGCGACCTCTTACAAAAGTGCTAAATGTGTAGACGTGAGGATACGAAATAGCTTTGGCTCCTGCTGAATTTACACCTTTGCGAACGTGCATTTTCGTACCTGCTCGTGCGCCTGCCGAACTTTGACGATGTATTCAGTGCTCTCTCTTTCTCCTCTCCCTCCTTCACGCACACACACTGTGCGCCGAATTACCGCAGTTGAGGCGTCCACCAGTGCGCCAGACAGTTGGCGCGGTTTTCCTTTATTTCATACCCATTTCCTCCTCCTCATTAGCGCCACATGCTTAGTCAGAGTGTAAGGTGAAACAAAAGTGTACACCTCTCCAACAGCTTGATTTACGTTCTTTTATATAGCCGAGTCTCGCACTGTATTCGCCATTGCCGCTGGCACTGGATTTACCGGCTTGCCGTTTCGGTTTTTCTTTTTGGTCCAGGATTACAGTCCTTCTAGGAGACTGGAACCAAGGATGATTCTTCCCAGTCGAACCTGAAGCCAGGCGAGGAGGATGAGTACCAAGAACAGTCACTGAACGGGTGAAAACCACTTGTGCGGACCATGCAACGGTCAGCACCAAGCGCTTTTTGTGTTGCCCGCGTCACTGGATACAGACATTGCGGTCACCAAGGCCGGCACCATTGCAGCGGCGGCAGCAGTGCTCGATACCGATGAAACCATCGATGAACGCTCTACAGATGCTGCCATTGTTAGCCGTCTCCCGCCCCCGCCGGTGCGATCTACCGACAAGCATGTCCGCACTCTTCTCGTCAACCCCCTCGTGTGTGTGCGTGTGTGCGTGCGCGTGCGTTGTTTTACTTCGTTTCACGTTGTTCTCATTTCGTTCGTAAGTAAGTGCGTACGCTTGTGTCCACGGGTGTTGTGAACGCGCACAATCGTTCAGACGCCAGCGCTTTTGCGTCCCAGTGACTCGGCCAGCATCGACCATGTGGAACAGACGCCGGAACACCGGTAGAACTGCCGCTGGCTTCGATCGTCGCGAGTTCGCCGGGGAGACGCAAGACGGACGTCGAACACGGATAGACTCCGTTGAACGTCCTCGCATTGTACATATGTAGAGATGACGACAAATGTTTCTTGTTGCTATCGCTCTTGTTCGCTCTGTTCTCGTGCGCTTATTATGCGTTTTGTTGACAGCTGCAGGTAAGAGCTGATGTCCGCAGGAAGTAATAGAGCGTACGTTGTGAAGTCTAATGTTGTCCAGCGTGTATTTGTGCCCGGCCGCGGTATCCTCTGGCGTGTGTGTTGGTGCGCATCATTCCGTACCGTTCCGAAGGCGCCCGCGATGTTTCCATTGTTCGACAGTGCTTGCGTCATATTGCTTGGAGATTTTCTTCGTCGGCAACAGATGGTTGAGTCTGCACCCGGAGCTGAAGTGCGGTGCTACGTGTACTATAACGTTGGGTGTCATTGCCACCATCGTTTGAAATTCTAGTGCTCTCTTTCTTTTTGCGTGCGCTGTCGTTGGAGGAAAGACTCACCCTGCCGTTTCGGCGAGACACATGTGATACGGGAGATGGCGTAAAGTTTAATTCAAATTCTGATAAAGGGTGCGCTAAGTTTCTTTTAGTACGGAACGGCTAGAGTTTCGTTGTTCAGCGACGCGTTGCAGGTAAGCGTAATAGCGAAAAGTCGTCGGCACTGATGGCAGTTACTATGCGATACATGTCTCGCGCTATGATTATTTTTGTTAACGATATATTACTTGGCTAGAGACATGATCAAAGCTGCGTCACTGCTTTCTGCAAGTATGCCGGAGGAGTGTAAGCTTCGCAGGACGCAGTATTGTCAGAGTATGCTGGAGCGGTATTTTGATATTATTACTACCTCGTTATCTCGGATCTGAGTTGAAGTGCAGCTGGTAAGGTATCGGCCAGAAAATGGTCGTATTTGGCTGCCAAGCATCGTTTCCGTGCTAACACACTTATGCCTAATATTGCAGTCCCCGTGGCGACTTATAGGTAAAAACAAGAATAAATAAAAAAGAATACGAGCAGTTTGTTTCAGGGGACAGTACGGATGAATTCTGATTGGATGGTACCGACTTCATTTTTAACACACTAAGAGTCCTTTTCCTGACACGCTACACAATTTGACCCGAATGTGCAGCGAACGAATCCTTACTAGTTTAGTCATTGAAAGGGACTCTGACGTGATCCCCTACAAAAGAGAAACGTCTTGTGCGAAAAAATATTGCAGCAGGGTAAGCGATGATTGGTACCAATAGGTATTTGGTATTATTGAAGATGTGCTGCTTCACACTTGCGCAGTAGATTTTGTCGTGGTCGGAGTTGTGCTACGATGTTAAATGAACTTTATCGATTTTAGTTCTGGCTCTCAGTTAGAGCACCTTCGCACGTAACGTTGTCCAAGCCGCCGAAAGAACACTGTTTTTTTTTTTTGATGAAATGAACGTGAAGTGCAGTCATGGGTCGCTGATTAGTTGTATTTCGCGTTATTTGCGGAGCACGTTATACGGCTCCGAAGTGTGCACGAAGCCAAGCATATTGATTTTATTTTGACACTGGATGAATTTTACTTGGTGCGTGTCTGTGGTTCCATTATTTTATGTTGTGCGCCTGTCAGCAAGGCAATACTTGTTTTCAGGCTTTTCATGCAAGTGCCAGAACGGTAATGTGTGTATGTTTTTTTTGTTTCCAGGAGCATTACTTCAGTCGCGTATTTCGTAAAGGTTGTGCGTTGTGGCCGCTACACTTTCAGTGCACAAGGTTTGCCGTGAAGGCTACGTGTAAGCGAAAGGAAGGGGCGGTGTTATTAAGTCAGGATGCGCCAGGGGAGCTTTCGAAATGCAGCGTTATAAACGAAATAACTGAACGTTTGTTCAAATGGTTTCCCTGCTTGTATCACGCCTAACGGAAGCCTTATGGAGAAAAACAGTTCAAATTGGCTTGCTGTCTCTTTATTGGCCCACTTATAAAGCATTTTGACGGAGTTCTGTGTTGAGCAAGTATTTAAGGTGTCATTAAATTTTATTATAATTATTTTCGTTTATGTACCGAAAGCTTTCACAGTGGTCAATCAATGTGGTGGAGGGCTTGCGTAAAAATAACGTATCAAAGAAAGTTGTGTTTAGTGTTCTCAAACTTCGCAGTGGGTTATGACAGACGCCGTATGTTGGAGGGCGCAGAATAAATTCGACCCCATAGGTTTCTATTTTTTATTGTTCAGCGAGAGCGTGATAAAAAAAGATACATTTCACAATAAACTCATATAAATCCTGTCTTAACCGGTTCGTGTGGTATAACTTCAGCAATCGCACCGTCGACGCAGTTACGCGTTTGCGTCTTGTTAATAAAATAAAAAAAATACAGCCGGGGTTATCAACATCCTTAGCTTCTTTACTGTTTCTTCAGTAGAGTTATCGAACGCATTCGGGCAGTAACTGTCTGGAAGTACATTTCCGCGAGAATCGGTCGTAGGCTTTTATTAGGATCAGAGCTGGCTCTTTGAACAAGGTGGTTGTGAAAGCAGAACAAAAAGGAGCACTGCGACCAGCGGCGAAGTACGTCTGAACTGAACTTTCGAAATAAATCGAGATAAACGCATCTTTTAAAGTGGCACCTGTTAATCTGCGCCTGTGTCGTAACGCAGTGAAGAATGATTATCACTGAAAAGAAAATGCGGGAGAGAAGCCACTAAAAGCGCGAATGAGGGAGCGCGCTCCTATGCGCGATAATCGCACGACACTAGTTTATTATTATTGTTAGTATTATTCTCATTTTCAGCCGAGGTGTACGTTTGTCTGATTTCTATGTATAGGCGCTCCCGGGCCAAAGCTATGGGGCTTCTTAATTAGACAATTTCGCAGACCACTGCGCCTGGAGGGACCTGGTTAGAGTAACCTGGTTAGGGTATCTGTGAAACGTCAAACGCGTCTGCACCGCTACATTGCTGTTTGAGCATTGCTTGAGCTTCATCGTGCTTTGCCCAAGGCCGTTGGAAGTCATCTGCCGTTAAGAGCCCAAAGATTTGGGGCGACAATGCCTCCGGTAAAATTGCCTTTGCCCTAGGGAGGTATGGTGCAGTACACCAGAAGCGTGCCTGCTTTTGCCGCCGCGTGGTACATGACAACAAGCCTTGTGCACTGAGTGGTGTGTCGGTAATGTACGGGTAAGTCAGCGACGTTCGGGTCATGGTTTCTAGTCCGCAATTTGTTCTTTGTTTTAATAGTTCTTTTTTTGTTAACCGTTCGTCTCCGCCTCTTTCTGCTAGCCGGAAAATGTGTTGGTCGTCAACTGGGTTGCCGAAACTGTAGTCCGTGTTTGAGTCAGGGCATTTGTTCCTAGTGTCGTCTTCTCTAAGTCCGTCGTAGTCCGTTGTTGTTATTTTTTTCGTGTTTTGTTTACATTTTATCTTTCCGTTCTTCGCATATTTTTGCGGGTCACTTAAGCTAGTCCATATTTTTTTAAAATTTCCAATGTGGTCTGCAATATCGTTACCGAAGTGACGCCATTTTCAGTTTTAAACCACATTTTGGTAGAGGCAAACTTTCTGAGCCCGATGAAAGGTTCTGGAGGTTCACGGTGATTCGAAATATACACACTGATAGCTATGGCTATGCATTTTTAGTACCACATTCTTCCTTACCGAAGGAACATTTCAAGGAGGATGAACGTCGTTACTGTTTTACGTGTTCTGCATCTCTACTTCGCATCTACTTAGCCTTTTGTTCCTACTTCACGATCGCGTGTTGTGTATGTCTCGAGTTGTTCATTGGATCACTATTTATAAAACATTTTACTTCGCTCACGCTCTTTAAACATTGTCACCTGCTTTGCGGGAGCGCAGGTCAGACGTGAAGCTCATTAAAGGGACACTAAAGGCCAACAACTAAGTAAGTTCAAACATTTAAATTATTTCTTGAAAACCAACATTTTTGTCTCATGACAAAAATTGTTGATTAAGCTGCAGAGGCTTTATTCAGTTTCGCGCCGTAACTTCAGCGCCGATGTGTCAACGTGACGTCGGATTTCAACTATGTTCGCAAACTACTAGGTTGAATGCCTGCTTCCTTTAGAATGCAATGTAGTCTGCCTTTACTGATAATGAGTTGTTCCGAGAAGGCGCTGCCAAATTCATGACGTCACAAGGAGCCGGTGCGGGAACTTCATGGCAGAGTCGCTACTCGTCTTACGTTTTTGCTTTGTTTCCCGCTTATCCGTAGCGGGCTCTTCAGCAGGCAGTTTTGCTATCCTGTCGCAGTTAAAAAACTGTTGAAGTCACGCGTCACGGTAAGGGTGATTTACCTATACATTATAACTTACTTTTACTCATTAGTGTCCCTATAAGGAATCTCACGTGATAACCTGCGCTCATATATCGTGTGTTCACTTTTGCCATGACGCGGGCCACATGCTTGCTCATTGTTTTGAACCAACTCTTGTAGCTTTTGGTGGTGACAAAATGAACCCAGAGCGATTTTAAGTTGATTGTTGATTTAATTGTATTTCGTCTTTCGAAAATTGCAACGTACACCTACCAACATTTTCTGATGTCAAGCGTGGCCCGGGTACCCCAACTGCCACCCTGATGCATCAAATATTGCTTATATTTGTCAAATGATGAAAAAATTAGCCAGTTATGAAATAAAAAAAACGCTGTCGTAATCGAGCGCGTGCTTATAACACGAGCTGTTACAGACAAAAGAAGCACGTGGCCTTTCTAAAGGTATTAGGTGCTCGAAATGGGGACGCATGATGGGCAACATGCAATTATTAAGACGATGTCGATTGGCCACAGGTGAGCACCACAACTTGGTTATTTGACGCAGAAGTTAGTGAAAGGTATCCGCATTACACCAGCTGTGTGAGCTGTCGAAGGTTACCAATAAATGCAACCCTCGCTTGTGATTCGTGTATTATTATGATGGAAGTAGAAACAGCTCTGGGCAGCGATATTAGATAACTCGTCTAGTATTTACCTGCGATTTCGAGCGCCGCTGAAGTATGGCGTCTTTCCGTTTCTCTGCCGGGTCCACTCGGACAGACCCTGTCGTGGGCGCCACCACTCGGCACGACGTGTGGACGCCGATAACGGTACCCGCTGATCAATCGACCACTGGGCCTCTTCGATTACCCTTCCACGAGAGTCTCGAACTGCACGAGGCGGTGCTTGCAGCCAGTGAGCGTCGCATACGCACTGCCTCGAGCAGTCCTTGACAGTCTGGCAAGACAGATCGGATAGGCCCACTCCCCGTTGCTTTCCACGAGGTGGCCCGATCTCGGAGACCACGCAATGCGTGAACTGTCCGCATAGGCTGCCTCGTGGTGGCGCTCACCACGGGTGTATTTAGAGGAGTCGCGTCAAACGAACGAAGGGGGTGACGCTTGGTGTAGCAGCAGTTAAACAACTGACGCGCCACATCATAAACAAGTAATCCAAAGGCGTTGGCCCTTTTTGAGTATTCTGTTCTTGCAGATGACTTTGCACCAAAAAAAAGAAAAAAAAAACACTGAGGAATATGCAGGAAGGGATGTCATGGCCTGTCATTCATGGTACTGGGATTGCTATTCGTAAGGGTTAATGATTTCCACCTAGGGTGTATGTGGTGCCACCTGTCACAAATCTTTAATACTCACTTGTCTGGAACCGAACAAGAGGGCCACGGCGTCATGCAGTGGCCCACATTCACACACTACCGTACTACGATTACGGTCACGTTGTTTGTACATAAGAAACAGGAATGCGAAGCCGCGTGTGCTAAGCGGCATTTGTGTATAGTCGCCGTGCAAGAGAAGAGAAATAAATGTCTTATCTGCATTGAAGTTTCATTCTCCCTCTCATTATTTTTCTTCTTCCTTTTTGGTTAACGTTGTTTTTTAGTACATACTCTGATTCATTCTCCACGACAGCCAATATATATATATATATATATATATATATATATATATATATATATATATATATATATATATATATATATATATATATATATATATATATATATATATATATATATATATATATACACACATATATATATATATATATATACATATATATATATATATATATATATATATATATATATATATATATATATATATATATATATATATATATATATATATATATATATATATATATACACATAGTTACTATTTTCAGCCGCCGCCCATGTCTTCAATTCTAGGTTAAGTAACGCAACGGTATCTTTCCCGCAAAACGCTGTTTGTTGTGAACTAAATTGAAAAGGAGATGCAGTCGCAGGGTCTTCGTGCGAAGGAAACTTAATGTAAAAAAACTGGTAGAAATAAGCTTCATATGACGCTTTTGCCGCCTCTATGGTGCATCAGGCTTTCATATTTCTTTTATTTTTGCTATAATTCATAATTAGTACTTCAGCTACCATTCGAGTCACGCTTAGAGTGCTCCTAGATTTGCACGCAATAGAGGACGAAGAAATGGAATCTCTAATTAACGACACAAGGAGCGTCATTTATTAGTGTCTGTCTCCATGTGCCGCAATGGGCGATGAGGGACGCCGCAGTGGAGACCTCCGGATTGAAATTGACCGTGCGCACCAAACGTTGGCCCCATCAATATGTGATCGCGGCGACTGACAGTCGAAACCACGACTTCACATTCAAGGATAGAATGCCGTAACGACTAGGCCGCCACGGAATTAGCGATCTATAAGAAGGCGCAGAGTGCATTGGCTGCCCCGCGCGTTCCTTTCACGGGACAGCGTGCGTGATGCGTGCCTACGATTAGCGACAGCGTGTGAAAATTCCCGCCATGCCCCCAGTGCTTTTGCAGACGGGAGCGTTTGTGGCCTAATAAGCAAAAATAACGGTCAGCTGCACGGCTGACACGTCTTATGACACCATTTGGTCATGGATGCAGACTCCATTTTGGAGCGCTTGACATATTTTTCTATAGCATGCCAGACACGCCAGGCAAAATCTGTCGCGCGGCAACTAAAGCGATGTCATGCGTTGCATGGCGTCCGACACCGCCACCCGCAAGTCGGGGGACGCTTTCCATCGCCTGCCGCGAGATGGCGGTGTGACCCAGCAGTTGGATCGGTTACTGCAGTGATGCTAGGGAAACGATGGAGCATGTTTTGTTAAAATGTGGAGTTATGTGCCCTGTGGTTGATTTAGGCATCTCTGGCCTTTTTGAAGCCCTTGGGTTCAGCGAGAGCAGGGGGAAAGTAAACATGTCCGCAGTAGAGATTAGTAAGCGGTGATTGGAAGATTGGTGGAAGAAAAGTAGGGTAACGACAAACAACGGAGGCGTGCAAAACAAAGTTTTCAGTTGGGGTTCAGAATGTTTGGTTAAGGGAATTCATTGCGGTTTTTTTAAAGATAGGTAGGACATTAGGCAAAATAATAACAAGATCTCGGTGGCCGAACCCACCACCCCGTTTAAGAGGGACGCTCATAGCATCCATCCATCCATCCATCCATCCATCCATCCATCCATCCATCCATCCATCCATCCATCCATCCATCCATCCATCCATCCATCCATCCATCCATCCATCCATCCATCCATCCATCCATCCATCCATCCATCCATCCATCCATAGGGACAGGGAAAGATTTGACGATGTCCTAGATAATACTATGCGAGGCAAATAAAGGATTTAGGACATTGGAAAGTAAGCCTTCCGTCATCAGTAGACAAGGAAAGTGTCATGGAAGTTTCAGCGTCTAAAAGCAAAAATGACGAGATTATACACAAAACGCTTAAACAGTTAAAAGCAGGCTATAGTAAAGGGGAAGAAGGCGATAGCCTAGACGTCTTAGGACCACAAGGTGGCATCTCGGGCCACGCCGCTACAAAGGTAGACCTCTGTTTACCTATCCATGCTCTATCGAGCTAAAACCAACCCGTGGATGGGCCTTTGAGATTGAGAGCCCGTGCATGATCTGAGAGGCATTATCGCAAGTGGACTCTTCCCTCGTCAATGTTCGCGGCATGGACGTACGAACGACCGGTCTGCCTGCGCGGGCAAGTCAGGCAGCGGAAATAAGTGTTTCGCCTGCTTCAACACACAAGCCACAAAAGCGACATGCGCTTAACGAGCCTAGCAAACTCAGTGGAAGAACGTGCGAAGGAATCTTCGCATAAATAATGAACATGTGATGAGATAGTGAAACATTAACTTCATATTGGCTGAAATTCGCGGGACGCGTAAAGAGAAGCCGGAGATGGTTTATAAAGAATGCAATACCCGGTCATGGAGCGCCGAGGGAACATATGAAAGAAGAGCATACCGCGAACTACGGGCCTGGTTTTCTTCCCACCGCCATGGCCGATATTTTACTGCAAAGCCGACTGTGATTAGAAAGCGGGCACCTCCTGAGATCACCGAAAGAAGCTAT
The DNA here is from genome assembly GCF_038994185.2 of Dermacentor albipictus. Lineage (NCBI taxonomy): Eukaryota > Metazoa > Arthropoda > Arachnida > Ixodida > Ixodidae > Dermacentor > Dermacentor albipictus. Next base: position 383,252,495 of record NC_091821.1, on the reverse strand, counting down.
GAAATCTATATGGGGTTTCCTTCAGACGTGAGTCTCCTTCCGTCCTTTCTAGTGAACCACGAGTGAGGGTGACTAACCGCAGCAATGGCCTTGTAGAAACAGCACCCACCTAGTGTGTTGCTGCCAGTGCTTTCGAGCCCAGGTGCCACCAGAAACCTACGAGTACTTATAATGTGGTAAAAATGATCTGCATTCCAGTGCTCTGCTGCTTTTGGCTCTCGCTGGGACCTTATCAGTGCATATTCCGGGCAATTAGATAAGACTTTTGTATTGTAAGAGAAAATTGATGCATGCAGGCGAGGCCTGCTACTCATGATTTTGCTTGAAACAACAATTAGCAGAAATAAATTCATTTCTCATCGGTGCTTTTCTGTCTATACTTCTCCAGCGATTGTGTTCTTTCGCACGATTCATCGACGTAGGTTTATAAAAAGCAGAACGAAAAAATGCGAATAATGTTTGATCTGCTTTAGACCACTGGCGACCAAAAAGGAACAACCGCAGTATTTGCATCGAGCAGGACAGGTTCGTGCGCGTATCTTGAATTATTACATTTCATCTTCCTGTGGTGCTGCCCTTCGTCAATGTTTCGAACATCGCCGCGTCGCCGTTATCGATAGGATCGGTCCGCGAGCGCAATGAATGAAAAGATGTCAACAATGGAAAAGTAAATGGATCGTTACATTACATGCCCGCTGTTTTCGAATCGGATGATGGAGTTAGCTGGGAAAGCACAGAGTTCGTGTTTCGCGTAGCGTGCAATTCAACATTGCATGTGAAGAACCCCAATATTCTGCATGCGTGACAAAAGCGCATGCAAGAATGTTCAGAGATTGTAGTGATTTTGTTTGGTAAAAGATAAGTAAGCAAATAAATGAACAACGCGGCAGGTTTTATACAAGGCTACAGACAAAGGCATGTTTTAAGTAAACAGAATGCTAACGAATGGTTAACGATCGGGCACAGTTGTAGTTATCGGTAACATGCGCGGGTTGCGGAAATATATGGCGTTGCATTTGGTTATAAATAAGATTACCGACTTGTACATGCCCATCCAGTTTCGAGATCTACAGACACGCTCGTAGCAAAAAATCAATATCGAAGCTAGAAAACTTCATTGAAATTCACGCGTATGTCGTTGCGTTGTTCTCAGAGCGCGCAGTCTGATTGATATAGTGTTTTAATGCAGCCACCTTATTACCATAACCACTTATAGTCAGCAGCAGGCGGTGTCTCGGGGGCCCCGAAGGTCCTGGATCTGTCCATGGGGTTCCTTTGAGAGCTCCAAATAAAAAGTAGTAGGACTCGACTCTATCTTACTATAGGTTTGTATGAGAAATACCGTCGGCAATGTAGGTTAGAAAAATGCCCTCTTGAGTTGCTTTCGTCAGGCGATGCGGCCAAATGTGCCTCTTTGTGCGGCACATTTGCTTATTTTTGTTCCATTAGTTTTTTTCTCCCTGCACAAATGCAGGACCAAGAAAAGAAAGTAAAGATAATCTATATCTCATGCCGGAGCGCTCACGGCTAACGAGAATTGCCCAAAGAGGTCCCTGCTTCGTTTTTCCGAAGTGTGACAAAGTATATGGCGGACCACTTCTCTCACAAAGCAAGTCATCGCTCAGCGGGACCAACCACGCTTTAAACTGCTTGTCGCGCCAAAGCGCGTTTTCGGCTTTTAGATAGTTTTGCTTAGGAATCTGGAACTATAATCATGATGGTGTCCCCTGCCTTGGCGCTGTTTTCAGGCACATAAAAAAATTCCGGGAAGGGAAGTTTAGGTAACGCTCACAATTCCTGCGCCATCACAGGAACTATGAGGCAAATGGAGTATCGTGTATAGAGGGCTGAGGAAGGCGAGTGCCCTAGAGCAGGAGCTTCTCCAATTACTAGCCTGAGCAGCGGCGACGACTAATAACCGTGTTTACGCCTGCAGGGTCACGCTGAAAGGGTGCAATTTGCTCATCACCGAAGCCTGTACAGTTCAGTGAAGAGCGCGTGGCTGCTGAAATAATGGCAGGACTGGCTCAAACAGGTCGATAAGCCTCTATCACGTTTGCTAATAGGCCATGCGCGAGTTGCAATATTGGTCATCGAATAGAAGCGTTCCACAGTAAAAGAGAACTACAGTGAGAGGAATGCAGATTGGAGTTTTAGGGCGAGCTCTAGCGGGCAACAACGATCGTGTGAAACGTACGCAAGGGACGAGTTAGGATGACGCTCCTCGTTTGTGCTCTCCCATCAATCATTCTACGCGCCCTGCATTTAACGGGATGGCAACTGAGCAGCAGAGTTCACGCAGGTTACGATGAACCGTGTAATCTTGCATGGCTGGATGCCAACCGCCGCCCTCCTGCGAAACGTGGTGTTCACGCGTCCGGAGGCATGTCGTGAGCACGAGCACGTGACAGTGTGCCCACTCAGTTTGCTGCCGCGTTACCAATAGCACAGTCATGTTTGCGAGCCAGCCCGCTAATAGTGGAGTTCCACAAGGCATCAGTAGCACGCGCGCAGCGTTAATTAGATCTAATAGATTCCACACCCTGCCTGCGTTTGGAGCGGTAGCGCGGAGTGGAGTTTGCCCAGCGCCATGGCTTGCTTTGACGGGATATAGGTATACGTGAAATGAGGGGTGGAATCATTTAATCGAACCGGTTATTATGTGTGTTTGCAATAGTGCTAGGGCTTTGTGATGAGTCTCGCATACCTTCGTTCCATCCTCTACGCGAGAGATGACGAATGCCTTCTCTCGAGTCACTAATGATGCAATGACGCAAAAGCAATCCTTCCTGAGTGCG